>NC_089839.1:279638259-280238259 GCF_035609145.1 Eleutherodactylus coqui
TTTTACATTATCTTTTTATTTCTTTGAATGAAATGTGTAATTCAGTCTATGCTCGCCTGTATTTTAGATCATTGGAGAATTAATGAAGGGGGTTTCCAGGCAGCTCTGGCTGTCAATGCCGGGATATACCTGAGTCGGAACGGAAGCCACTGCTACAACCCATGTAGTGGTCAGCGCTTGTAATTGCAGGCGTTGCTCCCTTTGATTTCAATGGCAGCTGCGCCTGCAATTACAAGCACTGGCCACTACACAAGGGTCGGAGCAGTGGCTTCCACTCTGACCCTGGTGTATCCCGGCTTTGGCTGCAGGTGCTGTTTGGAAAACCCCCTTTAAGCAAGAACTTTCATCTTTGAGATAGGAATGTAGAAATGTTGAACTAACTTCATTTTATCCTATTTTCATTAAATCCCTTCTATGACTGTTATTTTGCTGTCATTCACTGTTCACTTTCATCCTATTGTGTTAATGTACACTATGGTATATAGTCCAGCTGTTTGAGAAAGAGGCTGTTTTGCCTTGAAACACATCACATGCTGGCATTTAATAAAGTTCTCCACCATCCACCATTTCCAAGTCGGCTATCCCTTTTAGTTTTTTTGTGCCAAGATACTAATTTTCTTTCCTGAACCCGTTCTTCTCTTTAATATTGGTGGGGGGTAGAACAGTTCTCACAGACTTTATGTAGAGGGGTATTGCCAAGCTTACTCAGTTGGGAGTGCTTTATTTCGTATTAAATAAATGTTTTCATTACTTTTTATTAAAGGGCTTTACCAGGCAAAAGCTATTAATGACCTATCGTCAGGATAGTTAATCACTTGGGACCAGCCCCAGTGACTAACTGATCACCCAGCCAGCTGTCAGTGTAGCAGACTGGATGTGTGTGATAGTAGACAGTACCAGAAGTGCCCTACCTGGCTCCACTTCCATTGAAGTCAAAATAAGACCCTCTCATATAAATTTTTGCCCTAAAAGAGGCACAGGGTCTTATTTGGGGGGGGGGGGCCTTATACTCCCAAGAAGGCACTGTCCGGGTCCCTCCCGCTTCTCTCCGGTGCTCCAGCAGGCTTCCGTATAGTTCTCAGTGCCAACAAAGCATCTCTTACTGGTAACGGGACAAGAGATTGCTCTGATTGGTTTGCGAGCACTGTCTTAGCCAATCAGAGCCGGAGCTCAATAAACCAATAACAGCCATTCATTATTGGAGTGGGTCTTATTTTTGGGGAAACACAGTATTGCACTTCCACAGCCAACCTGTCAGGACAGTGTCCGGGACATGGGGGTCCCTGAGATATCCCGCAACCCCTGTCCCTGCCTATTTGCCCCCCTGGGCTAACCCACAGGGCGACAACTGGGTGGCGGACCCTACCCTCACTAGGGAAGCGGGACACGGGAAGACAAACAGACACTGAAGACAAACAAACGGTAGAGTGGTCAGACTATCCGGGTCGCCAACAGGAGGGTACACAGTACAAAGGGGAAGGCAAAAACGTAGTCAAGGTCCAAAAGCAGAGGTCAGAAAGGCCAGGGTCACAAGAGCAGTCAAGGTAAACGCGGGTGCAGCTGGAGAACCAAACTAACACTGGCAAGGGCTGGAAGGAAAACACACACTTTTAAATGCTGTCAGAGCTCCCGCCCCAGCGGCTGATTGGGGCGGGGAGCCTGACAGCAGCAGGGCAATCAAGGAGGTGCTGGGGACACGCCCCCAGCCTACAGAACAGACCATTACCAGGGAAGCCTGCTTGGTAGTCAGGAAATAGAGAAGCACCTGCTGCCTCCCTAGCAACCCGGCGGCGACCAGTTTTACAGCGGCCCGGGGAGATCACTAGAACCGGGGCTCCCCTACGTCGCACTCCTGTAACCCGGGTGGCAGGACTGGTGGTGCGGGCACGGCGGCCCCGAGAGTTGCTGGTTCTGACACAACCCCAGTTTCAGAGACGGAAGTGTAATAGCTAGCTTCAGCTCCCACTTATTTCAATAAGAGAGAAGCCGGATAGGGCACTTCTGGTGCCGTCTACTATGACACTAATCTAATGCACTGCTATGACAGCTGGCCAGGCGATCAGGGGATCACGGGGATCCAGTGTGGCGGTTCCCTGTCGATTAATTATTTATTACAAGTTGGCGCTATACAAATAAAGATTATTATTATTTATTATTATTATTATATCCTGAGGATTGTTCACTAGTAGTTTTTGCCCAGAAAACCCCTTTATCCCCTAGGTTGCTAGACGTGGAGGCATTAGAGTCAGGGTCAACCTAGTTCAGGAGTTTATAAAAGAAAGTTCTGGTGTTTTTGGTGTGATAGAGAGCGCCAAGTCAGGAGAATGTGAGTGTTCTTTTGCATAGTAGTAAATTGGCCACAACTGAGCAAACGTGCTGAAGGGAGTAAAAGAGTCGCCTGCAAATTATTGCCAGTGGCTGTGAGTTTAACAACTCAATTCACATGCTGGCGCCACACCTGAGGTTGTGTCATAGGAACAGAAATCTTATCTCCATGTGTACACCCTGCATCTTTTGCTTCTGTGATCGGTATTGGGCTCTTGAAAGATTGTGAACACACTGTTAATAAGAGAAAGTTTTACATTTTCTGGTCTGCTGAAATGCTTCGATGTGGAATATCCTGCGACCGTGCATTCTTCACCGAATGAGAACTGAGCCTCGAAACTTACTGAAGGTATGGCGGATCTGAGGTTGAGTGTAGGGACGTCAGCGGAGTTCACAATGCAGGTAATCCCATTGCTCCTTTTCCTGGCCCAAATTGCCTCCTATGTGCCACAATACGGGATAGTAAATTTACAACAACAGCAGTCTCTTGTTATAACAGCTAGAACAGAGTTAATATGAAGCAGTTCTTAACAGCCTCTATAGCACTCCTCAGCAATCTTTTCCGGAAACACCCAGTTTTTAGCTCCTGTTGATAATCAGGGTTACTGGTGCCCTTTTTGATCTGCCAGGTACCCTTTTCGGTCTGTACAGCAACTCTGAATTGCTCAGCTCTGCAGCCCTCTTAAATTCCTGTTGCTGTACTTGTCCGAAAACTTTGACCAGTTGCAGGGATAGTTCAGATGTTTGTTGCATGCTCTTCTTGACACACTGTGTCAGGACTACTAGGTCATCTCTATTACTCCACTGATCCCGGTATCCTTCTCAGATTGTTCTGTCCTCATGGTGTCACCTGACATCCACATATATGTAGCCAACTGTGCATGTGCTCTGAATGTAAGGGGGAAGGGGGGTGGATGGTTTATCTCCTTGAGAACAAAAGAATCGGGCAGTTGACATCCAACTGCCCGATTCTTAGCTCCCCCAAAATCTGCTATTGGGGCATAGTCAAGAGAACCCATATGTCACATCCGTGCAGCACACGAGCACTAAGCTTAGCACAGACACAGGGTGATGATAACCATGACAGTAGTTGATTGCCTATTGCACTGACGAACAGTGCGCACAACAACCAAAGTATGTAACCTAGAAGTAAGGCCCATGTGACACTAAAGTACAACACTCCCCATGGCTACAGGGAACGTACATACGGTAGAAAATAGCCATGCACCACGCTATGCGGGACGGTAGCACCACTCCAGGGAGAGGGAAGGAAGCCTGGCCTTAACTTAGCAGGGAGGGTGATGGGTCCCTGCCTAAAGCGGGGACATTGCCTCGATAAAAGGCGGCCCAACGGTCTTCTTTCTGGGCCCTGATTGTCCTTATAGGATTCCCTGGAGAGATGAACTGACACACAAAGCAAAAACAGAAATGAAAAAAAAACAAAACAAACAGGAAAGGAACCAGCAGCTACTTATCTGCAAGTTGTAAAACGCCTGGCACAGCAGAGCTCCAAACTCCAAGTTCTCCACTATGGAACAGAATAAGCAGCACTGCTCACCAGGAGGGGTGAGAATATATAGCCACACTGCACCTAAAACAATGGCGGAGTGAATAGAAAACCACACCTCCACCCTACTCTCAGGCATGGCTAATCCAGCATGCATCCATGCAGCAAGGCACACAGCGCCAGCAGACCCTGCACCTGATGCATTAACCCTTGGCCTGCTTAACCAGGCAACTGGTCTTTGCCTGTGTTGAAGCTACCATGCCACGATATTGCCGTGACCGAGATGCCGCAACACCATACACATTAGATGCTTAGCTAAATCCACCGTAATCGTCTTGAACATCTGATATACCATACATCTAATGAGTATGGCCATACTTATTCCGGAATGGTACAGTTTTAGTCACATGCCGGATTAATGGAATTTTATTTTAATAGTTTTCCTGTCCCATCCACTAAAAGAAGAGTAACAAACGTGCGTGGGCCTGATTATTGAGTTTGGGATGTTTATGAAAACCTAATCATTCAGGGAATGCAGAGAATAAGAATGGAGTCTTTAAAACGCTCAGCTGTCTGCGCTAGAAATCAAAAACCAACATTGTAATCACACACTGCCCGGGCTGCCGCTATATCTGGGATGAGAAATGGCAGCTATATTTTACTGGCAGGGAAGAATAGAGAAAACCTCCAGACTGCAATGTAATAAAAATCAAATATATTACCACACAAAGCGTAAAACAAGACTGTACATATTGTGCATCACTAAAAATCTCCGTTATTTCATACCCCCCTCCCTGCTAGACATCTCTGCGTGATAGAACAGTACGCGGCTTGTAATCAAACTTCTCTGTCACCCTTATGAATGTATTATATCTTCTATCGGAAGGATATTTAAAGTGAACCTCACATAGATATACCCCACATATCACCGATGAACTATGTATAGCATAGATGGGTGCCACGAGGTCGACAAATTACTGGTCTGGTTGGTATTTTTACTGGGAAGTAGATGCTAGTAGAAACTCTGCAGAGTACAGCGTATGGAACAGATACTGCAGTTTTTTTTGCTGAGCGGGTAACCAAAAAATAAACCAGGAATTCATTTCCTAAAAATAATCTATTTATTTGTACATTCTGAAACTTCAGTCTGCTTCAAAGTTCTCTCCATCCGAAGCAATACATTTGTCCAAACATTCTTTTCAACTGCTCAAAGCGTTTTTTAAACTCATCGTTATTGATGTCTTTTGGTATTTGTGCCATTTTTTGTTTCACCTCTTCAACATCAGCAAAATGTTTTCCTTTGAAGTCTCTCATAACTAAAGGAAATAAAAAAGTTGCGCGGAGTGAGAGCGGCTGAATACGGAGGGTGAGGCAAAGGATGTTGTGAGTTAGAAATTGTTCAGCGCTGCATGGGTCGGTGCGTTGTGATGATAGAAGGACCAGCCACCTGTTTGCCAAAAATCGGGATGCTTTTTCTGTAAATTGTGACGCAACTAGAGATGAGCGAGCATACTCGATAAGGCAAACTGCTCGAGCGAGTAGTGCCTTATTCGAGTACCTGCCTGCTCGTCTCTAAAGATTCGGGTGCTGGCAGGGGGCGGGGAGCGGCGGGGGAGAGCGGGGAGAAACGGAGGGGAGATCTCTCTCTCCCTCTCTTCTCCCCGCTCCCCCCTGCTCACTGCTGCAACTCACCTGTCACCCGCGCCGGCACCTGAATCTTTAGAGACGAGCGGGCAGGTACTCGACTAAGGCACTACTCGCTCGAGTAGTTTGCCTTATCGAGTATGCTTACTCATCTCTAAATGCAACCTTTTCAAAACTTTCAAACAAAAACTTTGGTTGACTGTTTGACTCTGTGTAATACATTCTACATGCATTATCCCTCTCACTTCAAAGAAGCAAATGAACATTTACATACGTTGTTCATGTGAATCAGCCATCATAAAATAGGTGAAATACTGAACAGCTTGCTAAGAGAAGATTACTGGAGTCGAACGTAACCTTCCCCAAGAAGGTTGGCCGGCATGCCGCCTCAGAAGGGTTCCGCAGACATTCACTTAGCACCAGAAGCTTGTACTAGTAATACCCCGCCCACCAGAAGAAGATTCCTGTTTCTTTTGGGTACTCCCTCGTATATTTAAGGTAGCTATGTTGGGGGACTATGTGCTAAGAAAACAGTCAAATCACACTTTTTTACCTTGAGCAGTATTTTGTGGTGAGAAAGATGGCAGCTCCAATAGTATAGTACAATGTACAGGGTGTTTCATTTGAAGTACAACCGAGTCATTTTTGCAATATTTGTGTTAGGGACAATGGTACCTCACAAGTGTGAATACTGATGCCTATCTTGGTTCTTGATGAGTGCAGAGTTGACACAGAAAAATGTTGAAATTGGTCGTCGCCAACCTCCAAGCACTCCTGAACTCCATGTTGTCGAAACTGTGCTTCAACATGCTCGCATTGATTGCACGTCTAAAGTTATTCTTCAGTGTGGCAATGCTGTGAGATTTATTGGCAAATACTTTACCCTTTAAGTAGCCCCACAGAAAAAAAGTCTGCCGAATGTAAGATCTGCTGATCCCTTCGCGGTGATTCTGTCCCTGGAGAAAGAACAAATTTCCACCCTGCTCTGGTTAGACATGTGACAAGTTACCCTGTCCAGATGGCAGTTCCTCATCATCCAGCTGGTTCACAAATGCTGTGAATATTATCAGGTAAGGTTCAGTGTTAATGATGTCTTTGAAGAAGATATGGCCAGGATAAATTGCACCACACATCGACTTATGGGATTCAGTGGTTTATCATGGATTTCATGCCAGTTAGTTGTGGCCCAAATTTGTGTGTTTTGGCTATTCATGTGTCCACACAGGTGGGGCCACGCTTCATCTGTGAACCACGTGACGCCCAACAGTTTCTGATGTTGGCCAAGATTTTGCTAGAATATCTCCACATTCTCCAAACACTTCATCATATCCAGCAGCTGTAGTTCCCAAACAACCAGGACGCGGTGTCTTGTCTCATTTTCTCTTATATTGAACCAAAAAATGTTTGTACCTGGATACTTGATCTTCAACTACAGATAGTACATGCATGCCAAGTGAGGGGATATGTTTTAAAACCCAGTAAGAATCATCGATTTTGGCTTTAAGGGTGATGTCAAGGGACAAATGATTTATTTCACTTATTTATGTAGTGCATACATATTCCGCAGCACTACACAGGTTGTCTTCACTTACATTGGGCCCTGTGACCACAGGGCTCACAATCTATATTTGCCTATTAGAATGTTTTTGGAATGTTTTGAAGTGAATGGGAGAGAGCTGCAAGGCCAAAGCGGGCTACTATGGTATGGACAGCATTCCAAGCTTTCCAGACATCCATAGCAGTTTCTCATCAGCTGGTCACAAGGGTGGTGGTGGACCCCATTGATCTGCTATTGACAACTATCTTAAGGACAGGCCACCAATACAGAGTGTTTCCCTGGAAAATCCATTTAAAAACACCAGTTTTAGGGCGCCCACCCACTGGCGTTTGCGTTTTCCGCGCGTTTTTCGCGGCGTTTTCGCGGCTTTTCCGTTAATTTCCATTGACATTCATGGGTGCATTAGGAGAAAAATAAGGACACATATGCAACTGACAGTTCCTATGTTAAAAACGCAAACGCAACGCAAAAAAAAACGCCAGTGGACAGGAACACATGTTATCTCTATGCCTGTGCAGGAAAAACGCAAAACGCAAAACGCAGGTAAAAAAACGCCAGTGGGTGGGCGCCCTTATTTTGACTTTATATGTCAGGGATAATATGGCCCGTAAAAAAACATTGCATTTAGGCAGGCTACGGAAGAAGAAAAATATTCACATTTAAATGTTTTATTCTCAAACACGCTAATAATCCTTCATCCTAAAGACATCTCCTGACTAGAGATGAGCGAGCACGCTCGGTTAAGGCGATTACTCGAGTGAGCATCGGTCTTTTCGAATAACTGCATACTCGTCCAAGAAAATAAGATTGATGTGTGATTGAGTTTTGTTCAAAATGATCGCGTGCACAAAATTTTTCTCCAAATTTTGGTACGGTAGAACAGAGCATGCCAAAAGGACAATTATTGATTGAATGAGGCAGGCACATAAAAAGGATAATTTGGTGCTGTCGAAGGGGAGAGAGCGTAGAGTGCAGGATAGTGAGAAGTGCTACAAGATCACAATAGTCTGTCTCTTTCTCTCCCCCCCCCCTTGCAACCCCCTGCTCACCCCCGCCACCCCCCCCAAATTTTTTTGGACGAGTATGCAGTTACTCGAGAAGAGCGATGTTCACTCAAGTAACTGCCTTAACCAAGTGTGCTCGCTCATCTCTATTTAGCACCCTATGCTTATTAATACAGTATTAATGAAACCACAGAACCTGAACTCCCATTGACATGTTTCTCTTGCACAGACTCACATTCCTGTATTATTGTCTCTGTGATCATGAGCAATGTCATTTAGCTAAACAGTCCAAGTCTTTCTTATAGAACAGGCCTATCAAGTCTTAACTATGTCCCCAATATGGTCTGAGGCCGACCTCACTTACAGTCATTGCTACTACCAGCCCAGGTTTCTTTGGGGTCAGGAGTGAAACTCTACCTCAGTTTTCTTGGATCCTTGACACAATCCAGATGCTCCACCAAGGTGGGGATGTGGCACGGTCTCTCTCTTGCAGCAAACAGTCTGGTTTCTATCTTTACTGTCTCTACAGAAGTGCAGCATACACTTCTGTCTTTTGCAGGCTGTAGCTCCTCTCACATCCACTGAGTCCTCCTACTGTCCCTGCAGACTATTGTGCTCTGGTAGCACTTCTCACTATCCTGCACTCTGCGCTCTCTCCCCTTCGACAGCACCAAATTATCCTTTGTATGTGCCAGCCTCATTCAATCAATAATTGTCCTTTTGGCATGCTCTGTTCCACCGCACCAAAATTTTGTGCACGCGATCATTTTGGCACCAAACTCCATTACACATCAACCTTATTACCCCCTTAAAGAAGCCCCTTACATCAGCACTGGACACTAGCCTATAAAGCCTGATCATAAAATGTCTATCAGTAGCCGGCATCTCCCGTAGTTTATAAAATTGCTGCTGGTTGTACTTAATTGAAATTAGAAACAATATCAGCTTTTTTAATTGACGAAATTCCCACTTGATCAGATGATAGACACTTAAAGGAATCTTTACACTTTTCTGACAAGTCAATGCATTATCTTTGATGCTGCTACAGATTGTAAGCTTAAAGGTCTTCTACACCGGTGGGAAATATTTTAGATGAGTTCAACAACTAGTAGAAAACACATCTCTAATTTTCAAGAAAACTCGCAGAAGACTTTTCACACTATTATCTTCACAGGTTAGAATCCTTGTGACAGGTTGTGGGGTGTTTAACTTGGCTGTAGACAAATATAAAATTATTTCAGTTGACTTAGAAACCAGACAAACGGTAATTCTAATACAGTTATCTATCTATCTATCTATCTATCTATCTATCTATCTATCTATCTATCTATCTATCCTGTCATCTGAAGCGGGCCGGACCAAGGAGAGGGCCAGCAAAAATTATGGTAGTCATGGTGGCATGGTTGATCCTCTCCAATTGGCAAAATGTGGCCTGGCTCAGAGCTGCAGAGTGGTAAATTGGCAGTTCTTATTGCGTGCTGCCTGCGGGGTCAGGCAGGGTAAGCTGGTGATACTCCAGTGGGGCGCTACCTGTGGAGTAGGGTAAGGGAAGATGTTGCTTTGTCACGATGCCAGTCCATGTACGGGTAGAGACCCGTTCTGAACAAAATAATAATTATAAAAAGTGGACAAATAAATATAACAGGGGGTAAGGCCTCTCTTTCCCTGGAGTGCGTAGTGTGGTACCTCAGTACAGGTGTTAAGTTTGTGGAAAGAGACTCCAGGAGTCAAGCTGTAAAGTAAACCAAAACCAGATTTATTTCCCAAAAGCAGACGAGAGTTCAGATTAATGTGCTTCACACAGTTCACATGAGATGACTTTGAAATGAGCAGTTACATTTGCAGGCATTAGTTTCTACTCTTGCTATGTATCTCTCCTTCTCTCCTTTCCCCTCTGATGCTCTCAACTTTCCAGATCTTGCTCTTGAGTACTCACACTTTTGATGTTATTCATTCCCACCCCACTGGTTACTCTGCGATGACTTGGCAGAGGCTTCTCCTCGGTTTCTATCTCTGGCTTCTCTGGACTAGACTGACTTAGCTCCCGCCACTCCTCACTTTTATACTGCCACACTAGCTCAACCTGTAAGAGGATTCTATTCTACCAACCACAAGCCCTCTTTTCTTGCTAAGACTGGCTAACCACTCCTCTGGCTGTTGCTAGGTGACCTGTACTCACTAGGGGACTGAAGAACATTGGCAGTAAACATCATACAGGGAGACATGAAACAACATCATAATAACATGAAAACAACTTTTTTTTATAACAATAGTTTTTATTGAATTTTCATTTAGACATTCAAAGGCATAACAGTATGAAAAGATTTCGAGTCATAACACAATAATGTAGCTACACACTTTATATCTTCTGAATAAAAATATATAACAAAGTAATAGCAATCAATTGTTATCTTAGTTTACATCTTGTGTTGCTATTTTCAGAAAGAGCATTGTACAATAAGGAACAAAGGCCTGTCCAGGGCCAAATCACATTTCTAGAAGGGAACAGGGAAGGGTAAAATGGTGGGGTGGGGGGTATTCCCTCTGTCTCAGGACTGCCGCTCCGAAGGGCACAGATCCCAGGAAATTATATTTAGGTTATTAGGCCCAACCCCGCTGTAGGAAAGGCGTAATTTATCCATGGAGTCCATATACTAAGAAATGTATCACCTTTATCTTCTGTTATGGAGGTTAGCTTTTCATTTAGCAGATACCACTTCATTCAGAGTTTAACTTCAAAAAAATCCAAAGAAGCTTTACGTCAGGAATAAGCAGTAGTTTGTTTTGCAGCTAAGAAGAGGAAAGAAATCAACCTCCTGGAATTTGGGGGTATATTCTCAATCTTTTTGTTCAGCAGGGCCTCCAATGGATTTTTGCGCAGGTTATGATACGTTACTGAATAGATTAGGGAGTATGTCCTAATCCAAAGTCTTTTGTGTTTAGGGCAGGACCACCATATGTGGAGCATGTCTTCAGGGCAAGAACAACATTGAGATTTCCAACATTATATGTTACGGACGCCACGGTTGGTGCATATCCAAATCTGAGACCACTCCTCCTCACTCAGAATGTCCCTCAGGTCCCGCTCCCATTTAGTTACATATCATAATTATGTACGGTATGTGGTATGAACAAGATTCAAATATATTTGAGAGATGAGACCTTTTGCCTGTGGGTGTTTACGGCAGAAGGATTCAAAGGGGGTGGGGGTGTATGGAGGTTTCGAATTTTTCAATAGGGAGGACGACCAGTTCTTTAACTGTAAATAACAGAATATTTCTGAGGATGGTACATCCTTGTTTTTCTGTAGGATAGGAAACGTAGTCACACCCTGCTGAGAGAGTAAGTGATGTACCTTGGTGATGCCTCTGTTTGTCCAATTTTGAAAAGCTAGAAGGGAGTCGTGGCCCGGAGGAAAGAGCGGGTTACGTAAAAGTGGTAGAAGGGGTAGGTGAGGGGAGAGCAGATTCCCTGAGTACTTTATGGAGTCCCAAACTCTAAGAGAATGTTTTATAATTGGGTTAGATATGATAGGCCTGTGGGGACGGGGGGATCCACAATAGTGAATCAACTGTGAGGAGGTGAATTTCCATGGCCTCTATGGAGAGCCAAAGAGGGATGTTTATGGTGGAATGTAAGAAGGCTAGCTGGGTCACCTGGTAATATTTAGTTATATTTGGGGTTCCCAAACCTCCTTGCTGCCTATGCCTATACAAAGTGGAACGTGATAGTCTGGGGATAGAGTTATTCCAGATAAAGCGGAGGGTCCTCTGTTGAAGTTTTTCAAAAAATGCCCAGGAACGTGTACTGGAAGAGCTCTAAAAAAATAGAGAAGTTTAGGAAGGAACGACATCTTTAAGGAGTTCACTCTTCCAATCCACGATATATGGTATTGGTCCCAGCTTTCCAATAGTACGCAAAGTTTCCGGAGGAGTGGTATATAGGGTTGCCACCTTTGTCACGAAAAAATACAGGCGATTGTAAAAAGGGGCGTGGCTTATTGCAGCATTTTTTCCCCTTTATCTCCTGAATCCCGTCCATGCGCGGGATCCAGGCCAGCGTGTTCTCGCGAGCAGATGACGTTTAGTGTGAATGAACTCGCAAGAACAGGCTGCAGTCTGCAGATGCTCGCATTGCATACAATCTACACATATGTAATTATATACAGGAGATACCCAGGTTACCCCAGCACGGTCTATATCACTATATACAGGAGATATACCTCCTCTGTATATACTGATGCTGATGTAAGGTAGAAATGTCCTGTATGTAATTATATGTACAGCTGGTATAACATATACCACCTGAACATACAAGAATACATGCAGTACATGGTACATACCTTGTTGTACCGCATGTACTGCTCCTCTTCTCTCCTCCTCGGGTCCCGACACTGTCACTGCAGGGCCGGCCGGACATCCATTCTGATGTCTGATACCCAAACATCACACACACAGCTCCACTACATCCATCCTGACCCCCAGACATCACACACACAGCTCTGCTATATCCATCCTGACCCCCAGACATAACACACACAGCTCCACTACATCATCCTGATCCCCAGACATCACACACACAGCTGCGCTATATCCATCTTGACCTCCAGACATCACAAACACAGCTCTGCTACATCCATCCTAATCCCCAGACGTCACACAGCTCTGCTACATCGATCCTGATCCCCAGACATCACACACACACAGCTCTGCTACATCCATCCTGACCCCCAGACATCACACTCACAGCTCCACTACATCCATCCTGATCCCCAGACATCACACACAGCTCCACTACATCCATTCTGATCCCCAGACATCACACACACAACTGCGCTACATCCACCTTGATGCCCAGACATCACACACACAGTTCTGCTACATCCATCCTGACCCCAGACATCACACACAGCTCTAGTCCATCCATCCTGATCCCCAGACATCACACACAGCTCCACGTCATCCATTCTGACCCCCAGACATCACACACAGTTCTGCTACATCCATCCTGACCCAAGACATCACACACACAGCTCTGCTACATCCATCCTGATCCCCAGACATCACACAGCTCTGCTACATCCATCCTGATCCCCAGACATCACACAGCTCTGCTACATCCATCCTGGTCCCCAGACATCACACACACAGCTCTACTACATCCATCCTGACCCCAGACATCACACACATAGCTCTGCTACATCCATCCTGATCCACAGACATCACACACACAGCTCTACTACATCCATCCTGATCCCCAGACATCACAAACGCAGCTCTGCTACATTCATCCTGATCCCAGACATCACACACATAGCTCTGCTACATCCATCCTGATCCACAGACATCACATACACAGCTCTACTACATCCATCCTGATCCCCAGACATCACACACACAGCTCTGCTACATCCATCCTGATCCACAGACATCACACACACACACACACACACACAGCTCTACTACATCCATCCTGACTCCAGACATCACTCATACAGCTTTGCTACATCCATCCTGATCCCCAGACATCACACACACAGGTCTGCTACATGCATCCTGATCCACATACAACACACACACAGCTCTACTACATCCATCCTGATCCCCAGACATCACACCCACAGCTCTGCTACATCCTTCCAGATCCCCAGACATCACAAACGCAACTCCACTCACTCCCTCACTCAATCCATCCATTCAGACGCACACACAGAGCACAGCAGAGTCCTACATTTACTGAGCCTCCCATGGTCATGTGATTCCTGACTCCTCCCACACAGGGTGTCACATGACAAGACATCATTGGAGGTCCTGGAAGCTTTCGACTCTCAGGTCTGTGTTTCCCCCTGATGACAGGACTGCTGGGGGAGGGTTAACTGGCGCAGTGCAGGCTCTGAAAATACCGGCCTGTAATAGGGCTGGTAAACAAAAAACACCGGCACCGGCCTGCCAGAAAAAATACCAGCCAGGCCAGTGAATTACAGTATGGGTGGCAACCCTAGTGGTATATAGCTTTGCACATCGTGGGAATTAGTCAGACTCACCCCCAGATAGCTTGTGACCCTGTCATCTATTGAAATGGGAAGTTGGATTGTAATAAAGAAAGTGTGTGTGAGGGCATGATAAGATTAAAAGCTTTTGATTTTGTCTCATTAATTTTCAAACCAGAGATCGACCCGAATCTGGACAGTTCTGCCATGAGATTCAGAATTGTAGTGTGGGGGGATGATATTATAGCAAATTATTGTCTGCAAACAGGCTAATTTTGTGGTAGACCCCAGCAATTTCGATTCCTCTAATATCAGGGTTGTTACGGATTTTTATAGCTAGTAATTCTAAGGCTACAATGAAGAGGATTGGGGAAAGGGGGCAGCCCCGCCTCCTACCCCGCTGGATGGTAAAATTATCAGAGCAAAAGCTTTTATAGCAAACAAAAGCTTTAGGAGAGTTATGCAGGATTCGCAATGAAGTTAAGAACTCGGTGGGAAACTTCCAGTGCTCTAATACCGAGAACAAATATGACCAGCTTAGGGTATCAAAGGCTTTATAGACGTCCAGGGGGAGGAACATTGCAGGGATACCCCTGGTTCGACAGATATGTGTGAGGTGTGCAATTCGGCGGATGCTATCTGGGGCTTGGCGGCCTGGAATAAAACAGACTTGGTCCTTTCCAATTATAGATGTTAAAGCCGTATTTAGTCGTAAAGCTAGAATTTTAGTGAGGAGTTTTATATCTATATCGATTAGAGAGATGGGCCTGTAACTTTGTCCAGCAGATCTCTTTCAGGCTTGGGGATCATGGAGATAGCTGCCATAAGTAATGTTTGTCCCACTTGTTGACCGTCCCGCATCGCGTTAAAATAATTAAATTTTTTGTAGTAAGTAGTGGAGAAGCCGTCCGGCCCCGGGCGTTTTTTCACTTTTAATGTTTTTATCTTTAACCTCATCTGGAGTGATTTCTGCAGCCGGTTGTTCCAAGAATGCCTCTGGGAGTGTGGGGAGTGTGGTGTCTCGGAGGTATGCATTAAGTAGTTTTGTTGGTGTATTTTGGGATTGGGGTATAATTTGGCTAAGAATTTTCTGAATTCAGCCGTTATAGTCAATGGGCTTGCCGTGATTGCGCCATGTTTGTACGAAGCTTGAAAAAAGGGCTCACTATAGGATGAGCGTGGAGTCTACGAGCTAGTGGTGTTGTTGGTTTATTATTTAGTATATAGTATTGCTGGCAAGACGAACGCAATTTTCTTTCAACTAGATCCATAATACATAGATCCAGTTCTGCCTTAGCTTGGGTAAGCACTTTTTTATTTTTGCGAAATGGGCATGTTTTGGCAGCTTCCTCTAGATGTAGAACTTTCTGTTCCTGGTCTAATTGCCTTTGCAAGCGTTCTTTTTTCTTCCAAGGTTAGGATCAGGATACCACCAAGTACCACTTTATGGGCTTCCCATAAGGAGATAGGGGATGAGGTTGAAGGGCTATTGATTGTAAAATATTCCTCAAGTTGAGGTGTTAAGGAAGACACTATATCAGGGAGTGCTAGTAAAGAATCGTTAGTGGTCCGGGAGGTATTAGTAGGTTTTGACATCAAGGAGTCACAGGTTAAGGATACTGGACTATGGTCGGACCAAGGGACAGATAGGACAGAGAGAATGGCCAACATAATGAAATAGCATTGTAGATAAGACAAATGACTTGTCTAATAGAACTGCAGTAGTAATCATAGCAGCAACTGCTAACAGTAATGGCACACTGCTAAGGTGCCAGAGAGGAACTGAGAAATATATTAAAAATTTGAAGTGATAAGACCCCCTTTCTTGGGGGAAAACATGGGAAAAGGGAAAGGGAAGATTAGAAGGGAAGAGCAAATGAGGAGAAATGAATAAAAGAGGAGAGAAGTAAAGGAAAAAAGAAAAAAGGGGGAGGGGAGAAGCTTACTACCAACAGCAGTAAATAACATGTGTTAGTCATCAGTCAATGGAAACCAACATTCAGCCTTGTGCATCGGCCAACTAGTGGGCTTGTCACTTAAACTGGAGAACAGTCATCTTTCTCAGAAGACCTACCATTGAACCCCAGATAGGTCAAATCCGGAGAATAAAGGGGAACAACCCTAGAAGAGACGACCGAGGATAGTGAGTTATTTTTACCGAAGACAATGTGTCCCAGGTAGTGCCAGACAGTCCAAGACAGCCATAGTTTTTACGAAAAAAGTTTCAGAAGGGAAGTTGTTAGGGATAATGAATAGCACGTCCTGAGTAAGAGCAGTTTCGTGGGTAGATTCCTGGTTCTTTGTCATTCTCATTGATTCTACTGGGAGATCTAGAGGGCTGCGAAATAACTGGAGAGTCCGACTCTTGGGCAGGTTGCTGAAATTACAGATCCTTGAAGCAGCGTCACACTCCCTCCGTGGATAAGATACTGTGAGATCTATCTTGAAAGGTGAACTTTAGTCAGAATGGGAACCCCTACCTATATTGTATTCTTTTCTGCTGTAGAATCTCCAGATAAGGCTTGAGGGCTCTTCTTTTCGCCAACGTTGAAGGGGCATTTTAAGAACTATGTCCCTCGGGATACCTCCTGGTTTGCAGGCTCACAATCCCTATGAACTCCATCTCCAGCCTCTTTATAGGGATGTTGGGGCAAAGTTCTTGAAACAAGGCCGTTGTGGTGGATTGGAGGTCCTGGATGTATTCAGGAAGGCAACGAAATCGTAGGTTGTCCGGGCTCTGTTTTCGCCATCTTCCAATTTGTCGTGGAGGATCAAAATTTCCTTGTGTAGCTGCTCTATTTCTTTTTCATGGGACTCAAGGGCGTTTGTTGCATTATCTATGCAGTTTTCCAATGCTGCCATTCGGTAGCTGAGGTCTCGAATCTCTTAAGTAAGCTTAGACATAATGACATCTGAGATTTGTGAGAGCTCTTTTTTTAGAATACGTTGTATTTGGGGCAGAAGAGAATCATATAGAAGTTGTAATAGCTTCTGGGTTGGTAGGGCCCATAGGTGTGGAGATCTGGCTGGCTGAGGTGCATTCTGTTGACGAACGAGAGGACTCGTCTGAAGTGGCTAGTGGCAGCGTCAGTCTTGAAGATCGCTTGATCATTGTCTAGGAATGATCGTTCTTTCCTTGTTTCGTATGAGTAGGATGCATAATTTCAGTGAAATGTCATAGGAAGCAAGTAGGTGGGAGAGGTTGGGGTAGAAGTTGGGGTCTCCTAAGGTTAATATCCTCTGCTAGGCACTCGGCGCTAGTTTAGCTACATTGGGGCCATTTGGTCACCCATGTGGCCAAATGTCGTCTGTAGCAGTTTCAGAGGGCAGCAGAGCCTAGGCCACCAGTGTATGTGGTGGATACGGTTCTATAGTTAGTGTCCTGTAGTAGTCCTGTAGTTAAAGTTAGTCAAGAGGGTATATCGTTGACTTATTCACTTGAAAGTAGTGGGTTTTTAATGTCCCTTTTCAGCAAATTGATAATAGATTACGGTAGAAGAAAAGGAGATAGCGGTCTAACAAGTGGGGGACTGGAGATTTTTGACTGTGTCTCATACAGGGTAATTTGTTTAGTTAACTGTCAGGTCCAGTAAGGCAATTACTGAAATTATGAACTGCAATTGAAGCTGAAGCTTTACTGTCGAATTATAATTTTAGCTACTAGGTGGCAGCACAGTCAGACAGAATCAGGGAACTGAGGTGTAACTCCAGGGAAGCAGCCCTGTTATGTCATCAACAAAATGGAGGCTCAGTAATGTAGATGGATCTGCCTGTGCTTGGAGAGAGAGAAGAGCAGTGGATTTAATCCTGCTGGGGTGACAAGAAGCCCTTGCCTCTTCAGCTGCACTCCCCCTCTGCTCTTACTGCTCTCCTCTGTAGCCGTAGGGGAGAGCCCGTTTATTGGTGTTCCCACTTAAAATGGCGGGTGCCCCATGTGCAGGGAGCTCCCCCACCCCGATCAGTAGCCCCAAAGCGGTGGCCCTAAGATAGTAGTGTCACTGTCTCTGGTGAGGAAGGGGCAATGTCCTACTCATTACATTCCCTGTTGTCCTCAAGGACGTGTTCAGTGGCAGCTAACAGCATGGGAGATCCTCCCTCTTAGCTCCGGTTGTCAGTGTCACCACGGGCAGGTGCCAGAAGCAGCGGAGGCTACTGGCGTCCCAGGGGAATCCCCCCACCCAGTTGGAGAGAAGGATAGGCCTGGGATCCACCGGTCAGGGAGGGAGAGCTATGAATGCAGGCCTAAGGCTCCTGGGAGGTAGCAGGCCAGACCAGGCCGCAAGCTGGTGTCACGGGACGGCAGAAGATGTAGAGCTGTGGACCCTCACCCGGGTGAAATGGGGAAAAGGGTAACCTGCAGTAGTGCCTCCCTAGAGCTGGTAGTGGTGCCGAAAATCTGATTTTTGTGGCATAAATTGTAGGAGCGATGGAGTCCTGAGTCCTCTCAACCTGGCTGCTAAGCCATGCCCCCAACATGGAAACAACTTTATAATGCATGACAACACACATGAATTAAACTTTTGATTACTACAGAAATGTGGTGTAGAGTGTTAAGGCAGCAGAAATGCAGTCCTAAGCTCTTGCTCATGACCTGAAGATTGTGAGTTTAATCTCCGCGTGGGTCAGGTAGCCGGCTCAAGGTTGACTCAGCCTTGCATGCTTCCGAGGTCGGTAAAACGAGTACCCAGCTTCGTGGGGGGGGGGGGGGGGGAGAATAAATAAATTACCTGAAAGCGCTGCGGAATAAGTTGTCTCTATACAAATAACAAGATTTATTTATTTATTTTTATCCATGCAATATTCTATGTATTATTGCTTATAAGCATGCTTGATTTTTTCAGATGCATTTGTAAAAGCTCATGATGAAAACGGTTGTAATTTAAGGGCGTTATTCCAGATACAGCTTCAGTATAAAAATAAGCCCCACTGGGTGTTATAATAAAAAGCTCATACCACTCTCCGCTTTTCCCCTGGTGGCGGCTCTGCATCTCCTTGCTTATGTATTGCTTACAAGCTGCAGTCAGCCTATGCCGTCCCGTAAACCTGCTGCTACAGCCAATGACAAGCTCAGTGATCATCGCTGAGCTCTGTCATTGGCTGCAGCTGCAGGTTTACGGTCAATATGGGCTGATTACAGGAATGCATCAGCAAGGAGGACAAGCAGGTAGCAGAGATCGTTGAGTAAGAGCTCTTTATTATGTTTTGCACACCCGGGACTCATTATTGTGCACAAGTTGTAGCTCAGACAACCCTTTTAAGTTCATTCAGATGACTACATTCTGAATACCTGCTGTACAAGGGATTTGTAATAAGGTTTCTATCAAAGGGGTTGTCCAGTTGTAAACTGCTGATAATAATAATAATATTAATCTTTATTTGTATAGCGCCAACATATTCCACAGTGCTGATGGCCTATCGGCAGAATAGGTCATTACAAAAAGATCAGTAGGGCTCTGCGCCCGAAACTCCCACCAGCAGCTGTTTTCTGAGTCTGTGTGCTTGTTCACTGAGTTGGTTTCTACAGGAAGCAGAGAGCTCTATTCTTGCTACAGTGGCCAGGGATGGTATTACTGATTCCCTGCAGAAATTAGCTCAGTGCATGCTTGCACCAGTCTGGAGAATAGCTGATCAGTGGAAGTCCCAAGCAGCTGCCCCCCACTCCCTCGATCTACTATTGATGACCAATCCTGCGAATAGTTCATTAATAGTTTACAACGAGACAGCTCCTTTAATAATGGTTAACCCATTCTGTAACCCTATATACTACACTGTGCCTCTGATATTATACAAAGGCGAATAGAGGTTTTTTCTTCTCATACTGTAGATTCATACAGAATCCATAAAAAAATAATCATGCCATGTTCCATCTGCTTCCATATTACAAAGGAGGAACAGGGGAGTTTTAATCCATTGCGCTCTCAGGGATCCAAGCCAGGTAGGTATAAATGTCTTTATTTTATTTCATGGCCTGACAAACCTATTAGTCTGGGATAGCGAAACGCGTTGTCTTTACTGTTTGGAAATAAATACATTTATACTTACCTGGCTTGGATCCCTGAGAGCGCGCTGGATGAAAACTCCCTTGTACCTCCTGAATATTGATGATCAATTGATCGAAGCCGGCAGACCCGGGGTGCATTCTGCATACACTGACTACGCTGCATGAGATACAGTGCCCACAGGTAAGTAGTTAGCAACTATTGCTACCTGTCAACCCATGCTCACAGGTATACTCATGTGGCACATTTATATCATCCCTATCCATACTATAAAGGCACTCTCTCCTAGTAGCGCTGTCTCTAACGACCGACTCGCATGCCAATGATCTGTGCCAGGGCCATTTTCTTTTTACAGACTGAGAATCAGCTTATGGGGATAATGGATCGCTAATACAATCGTTTGTCCCTATAGGCCGGCTATACATCTCTCTGTTCACACGGGGAGATTTACTGCTGAACAGCAAGCCTTTTTATGCAAGTGTTTGCATGTTTATCAGCTGAAGGTTGGTCCCTTTACACAGCCTGATTGTCGGGAGAATGAGTTTTCTGAGGAATGCTTGGCCTCAAGCATCCTATTCGCTGTGGTGAAGGGTCCATGCATGCAGCTACGCTGTTTCACCTGTATTATTTTTCAACTTTTTTTGTAACATCATTACTTATATATAGTAGTTTAGTTCAAGCTTATGGCTTTGTGCTATGAAATCCTAGAACGGTAGAGTTGGAAGGGACCTCCAGGGTTATCGGGTCCAACCCTCTGCTCAGTGCAGGATCACTAAATCATCCCAGACAGATATATAGAATCATAGAATGGTAGAGTTGGAAGGGACCTCCAAGGTCATCGGGTCCAACCCCCTGCTCAGTGCAGGATCACTAAATCATCCCAGACAGATATATAGAATCATAGAATGGTAGAGTTGGAAGGGACCTCTGGGGTCATCGGGTCCAACCCTCTGCTCAGTGCAGGATTTACTAAGTCATCCCTGACAGATACATAGAATCATAGAATGGTAGAGTTGGAAAAGACTTCCGGGGTCATCGGGTCCAACCCCCTGCTCAGTGCAGGATCACTAAATCATCCCAGACAGATATATAGAATCATAGAATGGTAGAGTTGGAGGGGACCTCCAGGGTCATCTGGTCCAACCCCCTGCTCAGTGCAGGATTCACTAAGTCATCCCAGACAGATATATAGAATCCTAGAATGGTAGAGTTGAAAGGGACCTCCAGGGTCATCGGGTCCAACCCCTTGCTCAGTGCAGGATTCACTAAGTCATCCCAGACAGATATATAGAATCATAGAATGGTAGAGTTGGAAGGGATTTCCGGGGTCATCGGGTCCAACCCCTGATCAGTGCAGGATTCACTAAGTCATCCCAGACAGATATATAGAATCCTAGAATGGTAGAGTTGGAAGGGACCTCCAGGGTCATCGGGTCCAACCCCCTGCTCAGTGGAGGATTCACTAAATCATCCCAGACAGATATATAGAATCATAGAATGGTAGAGTTGGAAGGGATTTCCGGGGTCATCGGGTCCAACCCCCTGCTCAGTGCAGGATCACTAAATCATCCCAGACAGATGTCTGTCCAGCCTTTGTTTAAAACTTCCATTGAAGGAGGACTCACCACCTCCTGTGGTAACGTGTTCCACTCATTGATCACCCTCACTGTCTAATATCTAATCTGTGTCTCCTCCCTTTCAATTCAATTCCATTGCTTTTAATCTTTCCTATCGACTGTTGCCCAAGGTGGTGCTACATGATGACATTTGGTTGTACATGGGTCACAGTAAAATTGTAGGATTAACAACCAACCTGCATGTTTCCCGTTAGAAAACAATGTCACTGGTAATCTTGAGTGCTTTGCAAAAAGTGACCCTGTTTGCCACATGGAAATGTTATCCCGTGCGGTGTAACCAAAGATCAATAAATTGTCTTAACTGGAACTAGTACAAAGATCTGTTGCTCATAATGGGTCTAGCTTCAGGTTGCACCTGACCAGACAATGTATGACTGCCTATGTAATGCATGGACAGGTCCACGTACAACGGTGATTTTGTTTCAGCTCATACAGGGGTCTTGGGGTTGTAGTTGCATCTAGGCCTTGGTGCATTAGGGCAGTCTTCCCCAACTCCAGTCCTCAGGGACCGCCAACAGGTCATGTTTTCAGGATTTCCTCAGTATTGCACAGGTGATGAAATTATTGTTGGTGCCTCAGACAGTACCACAGGTCTTCTCTCTATAGGAGATCCTGAAAACATGATCTGTTGGTGGTCCTGAGGACTGGAGTTGGGAACTCCTGCATTAGGGGATCTAAAGGCTCTTCAGCCCATAAGATGACACCAGTCATAAGTCTAACTTCATGCTACTCTACCCCAATATATAATGTGTAACAGGGTCCCCTAACTATAATGCTTCATTTATAGTGCTGTTTTCTTATATGGAGAAAATAGACCTTATGGACCCTCTAGGGCTCCAGGGCCAGGGTACAACTGCAACCTCTGCACCCACTAATTGAAGTGGAGCGCTCCGGAGATCTCTTCTGGTGCCCTCCTCCATTCATTGTGGGAGGCGTAACTATAAGGGATGCAGTGGATGCGGTTGCACCTGGGCCCAGGAGCCTTAGGGGGCCCATAAGACCTCTTGTCTCCATACAGAGAGCCTAGTACTATGAATAAAGCATTATAGTTGGGGGCCCCCTTACAAGTTTTGCATCGGGGCCCAGAAGCTTCATGTTACACCTCTGGTAAACAAGCAGTCATTCCAATATTGAATGACTTCTGTTTACAGTCAGTGGCACAGAGCTGAAATAAAGCAACTAGTGACTACTAGGCAATTTCTTGCTCAGTGCCGTGACTGTGTGGATACAGGACGACTATCACCGAAAATCGTTGTCCCAAGTAATTATTTGGGCGATATTCACCCCATGTAAAGGTTCCTTAAGGACTCCTTCAGAAGGACATATTTGCGTGCGCAGAGAATAGAATCAATTTATTTCAATGGGTTCATTCTCATTTCTCTTTTTTGCACGCACATTTCGCACATGCTCTATTTTAGTGCATATTTGTGCACCAAGGGTTCCCATAGAAGTCTACAGAAGGGCATATTGAGCAGCATGAAATTTATCATGCCACGTGTGCCGTTGTGATAAATTTTGTGTAACTGGCACCATTTTCTGCTTCTCAAAAATGCATGAAACCAGTAATGGTAAATCTGCCCCTTTGCAGACAGATTCAAGATGACCCAAATCATGTTAATGATCTACTGAAAATCGATGCTAACATAGCTGGTCATTGAACAATACTTGGTCAGACATTGATTACCCATAGGGCTGTGAATACAATTAGTAGCATGCGGCTGAAGGCTGGAATCATCCAGACAATCAATACAAGCACTGAGTCTGTCATACATGCTGATACAGGGGCAGCCTCCTGTTCTGTAGTCCTAGCTTTTGGGAATGCAAATACACTTTGCTAGCAGGTCGCATTATCCCATATTGGGGTCTTTAATGTGAAAAAAGCAAAATATTTCACCTAAAATGTAATTGAAAATGTATGAACTGGATATTAGACCTTGCAGTCATCATGGTAACCTGGAGTACAAGTAAGCATCATCACTATTACTGCCGACTATGACATTACTGTAAAGTTACATCCCGTACTCAGTGCAGAACTTTGTTGGCAGAAGCGAGACCAACATTCCGTAACTCAGTATAGTACGATGTTAGTGAATGCGGTTCTAGGGCAGCTTCACACGAGCAGTTTTCATATAACACTGTATTAATAATTATTTGTTTTATATTTTATTCATTTTTAACCCTTTGTTCTCCCCTGCCCCCTGCTCTGTCCCCAGTGGCGTGCTGTGAAGGAGAAGCCATTCTATGCTGCAGATGGCTTCTCCATTTGACAGCACCCTCTTCCCACTGGGCTCAATGTAATGGCAAGTAGGGGCACCAGAAATTAGATTTTTTTTAATGAAAACCAATTACAGAAAGTCTTAATTTCTACAAACATATTTGTTTATAAAAAAAAGAGTGAAAATGTGTACATATCCTTTAAATAGGGTTTTCAAGACTTTACTATTGATGACCTTTCCTCTGGATAGGTCATCCACAGTTGATTGGCAGGGGTCTGCCGCTTGGGACTCCTGGCAATCAGCTGATATCACGCACTACTAGTGCAATGGGAGCTTTGCCTGTAATTACCAGCCCAGGCTGCTGCAATGGGGACAGAGCTGTCAGCTTCTAGCTTCATCCGCAGTGACAGCTGGCCCAATATCAGCTGATCGCTGGAGGTTCCAAGTGGCAAACCCTACCAACCAACTATTGATGACCTATCTTAAGGATAGGTCATCAATAATGAAGTATTGGAAAGCCCTTTAATGAGCTACTACGTTGCATGAAACATGTCAATGACAAATCCAGCACTGCTACATCTGCGTATGTCTATGTAAATATTAAGGAGTCTGTCTTTGCATTAACATAGCAAGTGTTGTAGGGCTATAGATAGGCAAGTGAAGGGAAATAGTAAGAAAGGAACATAGCATTTCCCCTTTTATAATGACTCATTCCAAGAAAATTTCTACTTCATCTAAAAGAAAGATTTCAGAGCATTCTTCAGTATGACCCCAACGGCAAAAGTGTATGCAGAATGTTGGTGCAAGGTGATGATAAGATCAGAGTAAATGCCAGACAGATGATGACTCTGATGGTACAGAAGTTCATTCATATGTCAGAAGTCTGAGATATTATTGGCTTTTCGTGAACTGCTCTGAGGCAGTCTGAGCGCAAGACTGCAATGCATTACCAGTAATAATGCCCCCCCCCCCCCCCCCGCCCCTCCAGCACCACTGAACTACTGCAGGCTCTGAAAAGTCTTATCTCTTCAGTTTATTAAGGTATTTAGAGATTTTTCGGAGCTCCTAGTGAAAGTAACACTGCGGGGATCAATACGTAAGAGATAAATGATATCCACAGCTGATGAAACGTCGCTACTCCTTAAAAAGGATCATTCGGCTCTCCTGTCACGTCAGTTTTATAAATACTTGTATTCCCCATGAAGTAACAATAACTTTTTTAGGACTCTGTGTTCTGATAGTCCTCTGTTATTCTACACTAGAGAGATAGTTTTCTTCCTTCTGGAGAAAAGCTAATTTGCATAACTTTTCCCAGGAACCATTGCCTATAAGACTCTTTATGTCAGCTGGTGGTCTCCCTAAGGAGAAGCAGTGTTCATGAAGAAGCCACATCTGCACTATTAAAAATGTCAAAAATATGCCACATGCACCATATAAATCATCATGGAATGCTTGATGGCAAACACAATCAACCCAAAATATTAGAAAATAATACTGAACTTTACTCACCTCATTGTAGATCAGATGAATATAATATAGTGTTACATGACATAAAGCAAATTTTGGAACTTGGAGTGCTATTGACATTTACCAATGCCATCGCCACCATTGTCACCAACATTCACATCTACCACGTATTCCAGTGTGTCCCAGGTCAGAAGCCGGCCCTCCATCCCCCAGCTATGGGAACCAAAATAAAAATACTACCTCGACCATCCATGAGTACAGAGCCTGGACACAAGAAATGCACAGCTGGTTGCAATGAAAATTCTGCCCTTCAAGCTAGTGGACACAGATGCCTTCTGTACTGTGATGATCCCTGCTAGCCGACAGTATCAGATACCCAGCCAACATTTATTTTCCAAAAGGAGCTATCCCTGCCCTGCACGTCCATATGAGTGATAACCTGTCCCTGGCAGGTTGCACCTGGCCATGGACACGTGGTACAGCAAACATGGCCAGGTCCATTTACCCTTTCCAATCCCATTTATATCCTGGTTTTCCTAGGGGGCTTACTCTTTTTCTGCCATTATACAACGGTGCTATCTGCTGGCTAAAGGCAGTACTGCATGAGGTGACATGTTGGATAGGCTCCGACAGCAGAGAGGCTGGCAATATACAGTAAGAGAACCCCGACGGATGTCTTCCAACATTGGAGCTGTACAGTCTTAAATCATAATGTCTTCAGAGGTCAGACAGTGGATTGGAAAGGGTTAAGTATTCTTAACAGCACATTGGGTCAATGTCCAGCAGGTGGGGCACGAACCCAAATCTGGTGATCCATGCTTCATGCTACCCCCAAGAGTTATAGATTATATATATACCTTCATGCTCATCTGTCATCTCCTCACTCCCCTCCTCCTTCTTCTTTTCTTCCACCTCTTTATACCACCTTTCAGCACCCTTCGCATCGACACAAATATCTGTGTGTGACAAAATCCGACCTCCATGCAGTGGTGCATTTGGCAAACCCCAAAATGCTATCCTAAAACTCATATGTCTAGGGGAGTACAGCGACACAGCCAAATAGCCGTTGATGGCTCTGCAGCCCCAGGCTGACATGTGGTAGATGCCGCCCAATCTGAAGCCAAGCAAGATTGTGTGTGACAATGGGGCCAACCTACTGGAAGCCATTCACCTCGGAAATCTTACATATGTATTTTACCTCACCAATGTGGTGAACCTGGTAGTGCAACACTTCCTATACAATTACCCTGGTTTACATCCGGAACTGAAAAAGACTAGCAAACTATGTTCACACTTTCAGCATTCACACCCAGCCACCTCTCGTCTGGAGGAGCTGCAGCAATAGTTCGGTCTACCGCCCTTCTGCTCCATCTGTGACATGCTTACGTGGTGGAATTCCATGTTGCATATGTTGCAGAAGCAAAGCCAGCAATAAAGAGTGATCACAGAGTACCAGACGGTGTATGCCATTAGCAGACACTGTATAGAGGTTGGTCTGTGGAGTGGCTGCAGATCAAAGACAAGTGTGCTGTTTAAGCTTGCTTTCAGGAAGCAAACAAAATGGTCAGTCGTGATGACGCAATCAACAATATGACTATCCCTGTTGTCTACCTGCTGGAACAGATGGTTTCCCCAACACATTTTTCTACCCATGGGAGAAGCATAGAAAAGGAAGAAGAGTAGGATGATGGGGGAGATAATATAGGTCCAGAGGCAAGAGATGGGGCTATGCAATGTTCTTCTCCATCTATCACTAACCCAAGCTATGGATGGCGGGACCAACTGGAGGGCACACTTAAGCCTGATCCCAAGAAATTTGGACCATCACCCATAAGCACTTTGATGCATATGAGTGCTTTTACGCGACAGTGATTGCAGAAAGACCATCGCATGCATAGCCCACATCAAAACATCAGATTATTACTGGGTGGCTACCCTCCTTGATTCCAGCTACAAGGCCAAAATGACAAATCTCATTCCATTCAGGGAAGATGGACCTCATAATGAAGCACTATCAGGACAGACTGTTAAGCAGCCTGAGCGCAACATTTCGCCATGGCTGCAGGTATGCATTTGCAATGGATGGCAGCAACTACGGCTCATGGCAGATGGGCAGGAAGACATAGGAGCCCCACCACCACTACTGGCAGGGGAATTCTAACAGGCTTAGCATAGTGTTTCCAACTTGCTGCACTCTGCAGCAAAAGCACAGGGTAGGACACACAGTCATAGGCGGGGCTTATCCATGATGGTTCAAGAGTATGTCAACTCACATGTGGATGTACTCAGACATGGGATTGGCCCCTTTGATTTCTGATTGTCTAAGTTGGACAAGTGGCTAGAGCTTGCAGCACATGCTTTAGAGGTCTATGCCTGCTCCGCTGCCCATGTGCTATCAGGAAGGGTATTATTCAGCACAGCTGGGGGTGTGATAATTGACAGATGCATCCACCTGTCCAGAGACAATGTGGATTGCCTTACATTTATAAAAAATGGGAGATTCCACTGACTAGTTAGCATACTGGCTATTTTTACTCACATATAACTTAGCATAGATTTATATTAAAGACCACAATATGCCCTCAAGATGCTGTTGCTGGTTGGAGTAGTGCTGCTGCTGCTCTCCTTCTCCTACTTCCACCATGTCTACTCTTCCTACTTACCCCCAAATGAAAAATATGTTTCCACAAGGGTCACTCTCTACTCTCAAGGTGCTGTTGCTGCTGGTGGTGGAGCAGCTGCTGTTCTTCTCTTGCTTCTGACGTGTTTCCTCCTCCTTCTCATCACAAGAAACAGCTGAAGCTCTATAGTTTTTCTTTGGAGAAGGTCCGTGCTCGTCTGCTCTGTTCACTTGGTAATATTTTTCCTTTGTAAACTTTGACATTGCTTTTAAAACAAGCATTTCACCTGCTGTCTTGCATAGCACATTTTGTGGTAGCTCTACAGCTGTTCCTTGGAGTAGAGCCGTGCTTGAGTGTTGTTTTTACCTGACAGAATTTGACCTTGTAAAATTTATGGCATTTCTTTTCAAACAAGCAAAACACCTGCTGTCTTCCTTGGTGCAATTTTTGATCTATGAGACCCTATGTGGGTCTTCTTTTCTGTGACACCCCTGTCCTACGATTGACCCCTACACCATTCTACACTATTTTGACCAATTTTGGGGAGGGGTACAGTGTTCCCCAGATATGTGACTGTATTATCATGCAATTTGGGGGCTTTGGCTGCATTGGGAACCTTCTGAAGGGAAAATTAGTGAAGCTGATTTGTACTCCTATTGACTTTAATGGCAATTGGAATTGGCCATCCCAATTCACAATAATTTTTGAGAAATTGGCATAATACCAACATAAACTGATTATTCCACTAATTGCTCATCACTACCCTTGAAAACAAAGTGTTATTTACCTGATGTCCCATGGTACATATGATATTTGGGCTTTTGTATCCTCCAATCCATGGATCCAAAGAAGAGAGGGGAGAAGCAGGCAGTCTGAGGGTCATGCTCCTAGGAGGGATTTGTACCTTTCAATACCGCTGGTTATAACTACAAGATAATACTGACAGTACTCAAAGTAACAGTTTAGATGCCAGCTCTAACATAATGCCTTCCCTGCTTGCACCTATCCAGAGCTCCAACCTCCATAGTATGTAGTACTTACTGTTTCAGGTTCAGTGTATTAACTATAGAGTCAACTTTCTAGATAGCACAACATTGTCATCTGTTCCACATGTCAAAACAGTTCCTTTTATCATTATCAATAACTAGTGATGAGTGATTATTGGAATAAGCTAATTTGGAGTGATTGGACCAATTTTTTAAAAATAATCAGAAATCATGATGACTCAATCTCGATTTTTATTAAAGACAATAGGAGTAAAAAGTAGGTTCACTCATTTGGCCTCCGGATGGCCCCTAATACTGTCAAATGCACCAAAATTGCATGGAAATACAGCCCCACATCATGGTCGTAGTGCCTCTTCAAGGAACATGGCTCAGTGGTAAGCACTGATGCCTTGCAGCGTTGGGGTCCTAGGTACAAATCTTTATCAAGGGCAACATCTCCACGGACTTTGAAAATTTTCTTATAGATGTTGCGCTTGATCATATTTGATCTTAGAACTCCAGCACTACAAGGTAGTAGTGCTAACAACTGAGCCACCACAGTTGTTCTCCAGAGAAGGAGAAACATAAATGCATAGAGAACATTAAAACTCCATACAGATGTTGTCCTTGGACAGATTTGAACCTAGAAGTCAAGCAGTGCAAAGCAGCAGTGCTAACAACTGAGCTACCACACTTCTTCTGCCTTTCCGAAGGAGAAGGAGAAGGAGAAGGAGAAGGAGAAGGAGAAGGAGAAGGAGAAGGAGAAGGAGAAGGAGAAGGAGAAGGAGAAGGAGAAGGAGAAGGAGAAGGAGAAGGAGAAGGAGAAGGAGAAGGAGAAGGAGAAGGAGAAGAAAAAAGAAGAAGAGAACATGCAAACTCCATGCAGATAGTGTTTAGATGTGAACCTAGAATCCCAGCACTACAAGGCAACAGTGTTGGCTACTGAGTCACCAAGCTTCTTCCTCTCTGTAGCAGTCTAAGTAGAAAAAAAAGTCAATCTTATTCTAATTCTCCTCCTCCTCTTGCTTCTTATTTTCCTTCTACCTTCTTCTTCTTCTCTTTTGGAGGTGGAAGAGGTAGAAGAAGGAGGAGATAGTAGAAGGAAGAACAACTGTCCAGCAAGCGTCATGGTACAGCTGATTTTCACCAAAATTCAGGTCTATCTGCTTCTGTGAAAAATTGGTCCGATTTTACCCTCCGGATGATCACGATCAGTAACCCTGTCAGTAATCGAAAAGAAATTCCAAGTGAGCAGGTGGTTATACATATCATCTTCTTGTATCAAGGAAGAGATAATCACAAGAAAAGGTAGTGTGTTCTGCAGGAGCGCTATATTACTGATTACTAATGGTGTAGTCTAGAGGCATAAGAAGATGCTAGTATAATAAATGGCACATTGCGCGGGGGGGGGGGGGGGGAGGGTGGTGGTCCTTTTAAAGATTTAGCATTTTGGCCCAGGAACTTCAATCAGGAATGGTGCCCCTTGCAGTCATGGCAGTTTACTACCTTAGGCACAGTGCTCAGTCTTGCCAGGGGATACCTTAAGGTCTTCAGATTGTGGGACCCTAATAAGCAAGATGTTTTGAGTGAAGGGTGGGATGGGGGTTGTGTTAATTGATCCTATTCTAGGAAGAAATGAATTTTTAATTGTTGCCTTAGGTTGTACTTTGAACATTTATTTTTGCTATTTTCCACATAAAGTTCTACTATCCACGTCTGGCGAGGAGATGATCATGTTACAGGCAATTTCAGCTTCTCCCAGGGAGATGTCACTTTGGCACAGAAGCATCTCGAAAAAGACAAGTATCTGATTTTATGATCGATATGGATAATAAATTCATTTTAGACACGTTTTAATAAAGTAAAAAACCTCGTTCCATGGAAACAAACAGAAGACAGAGACTTTATCTGCGGGAGACAGCACGATGGCCAGCCACTGTGACAGGACTTCCTTACACTTTATAAAGTCAAATGATCCATATGGCAGAACGCTGACTGACAGCATTGCTTTCCAACAGATTCCGCATAGTCAAGGTCACGCTGAACTCTTCCTCTCTATCGGCCTATAGAGCTCAGTATTGCCAGAGACATAGGCAGCTCAAATATCCTGTCCAGCAAAAATGAGTTTGCCCCCTCTGTGTGATAAGCAGCTATCACTTTAGGTGCCGATGACTATGGCTTTTAATAGAAAAAAAACTCTTTTCGCTATTGAGCATTACAAACAGCGGGTTATTTGTGCTGCACCAGACTTCAATATTTGCAGGGTGCAAATAGAAGCGACTGCTGTGCATTCTTGTACTAGCAAGACGTCGCCTGTTTAGATTGCAGAGCCAGGGTTTTGCTGGTAGTGACACCCTGCATTTAAGGGTGTCAGTTTGAGTGGAGAGGGAGAAGCATAATTCACAAGCCCCATCTGTCTCCCATCTACCTGTCAAAAAACTGCTGCTACTGCCAGGGCCTAAGCAAAATAATAAAACTCATTGAAGACAGGAGCAAAATGAGAGAAGTGCAGAGGAAGGGAGGGGAGGTACACGAGGGGACGAAGGGTAAGGTATAACATGTTAAAGGGGATATGTATTAGCTCAAAAATTGTGCAGAGAAAGAAAGAGAAACTAAAAAAAATCATAACATATACAATATACACAGAATGAATACTTCATTAGAGACCCCCGTCTAAAAAAATGGTTCATGTGAAAGAACACATTGACATCAATAAGTTCTATTATCTTTGTAGTGCGTGTGTAAATGTTATGATGCGCAAATATGCATGCAAATGCATCCATTTAAAGGAGGCTTTAATCTTGTAGTTTTGAACTTAAGATGCGCAGATTTTAACAGAATGAAATTCAACCCCTATAGGGATAACATTGTGATGCTGAAATATCCGTGTGGACTAGTTCCATCCCATGAGATAGGTCCCTCAGGCTTCTAGAAAAGCAGGAGTTCCTTGTGACATAAATTCCACTGGTTGTTGAGATCATTTTAGAGGAATATTGGCCTCTGAGGATGTAACACAGGTGCACACACAAGGTAGTGGTGTGATAGGGAGGATTCACGGGATGGCAGAAGAAGCCACAGTCCCAGTTATCTGCGGGGTTCTGCTCCCGGCCACTCTATTTCTCTCTCCAGCTCTTCACCGGTCAACACTCACATTTAGAAGTAGCACTCAGCACTGCCTGCGCGGTTCCTCTCACACTCTCTCTCGGTCCTCCATATTAATAGCAAGGAGGCCTGGGTTAATTGGGCCCAGGGCACACATCAGGCCATTGCTCAGCCTCTTCCATCCTGGGGATCCTCACAAGATGAGCCACAGTTTCTCCTACTCAGCAGAAGTTTTCTCCACAACTCACTTGCATAGACTGACTCGCAGACTGACTTTTGCAAGAAGACTGTTGCACGACACTTTGCATACACATATATAAAACATGATCATGTGACACACAACAAGATACATTTCTCAGACATAACCCAAACATTAACCCATTCAGTGCTGCAGAGGTGCAATACACATCACAGATGCATACTACATAGAAGACACTGACAATACAAATGCACAATACATTCAACATTATGGGGGGGGGGGGCGTTAACTCTGGGCCACTACATGGACAGGAAGCTTTTTGAAATTGGCACAGATTCCATGAAGGTGCTGACATGTTCTGAACAGGAAGGGGTCATCGATTCATGCTGCTTGTGCCAAATTCTGACCTCCCATCAGCATGGTGCAGCAGAAATCTGGATTCATCTGACCAGGCGATGTTTTTTCACTGCTAAGCAATATAATTTTTGCACTTTTTACCCACTGGGGTCTCACCTTTTGTTTTCTCTTAGACAGTCATGGAGTTGGAACTGGTGTCTGATGTTATAGCCCATCCATGCTGAAGAACAACGAGTTGTGCAGTGTGATGCGAGTTGAAGCACTAGCATTGTATTCTTCTGTAATTTGCTTGATTGTATATCGCCTGTTCATCAGAACGATTCTGCGAGAGATGCCAATTAATTTCCATTGGAGCCAATTGCCATTTGCGCACCCAAGGAACCATAGGGTGTGCAATTTCGTGGTATTAATCAATAACACTAATGACTAATGTGAACGGGCCTGGCAGTGTAGAAAAGTACAATAGAATGTGCGGATACGTGCGCTACAGATGGCGAGAGTGCTCTCTTCACAGCGCAATTGCATCACGCAAGCGTATATATATGCCTACGCTCGTCTACCGAAGCCCTCACTATTGTAACAGCATGCAATTTTCACACGTGTGAAAATCTCATGTGCATCAATATGATGTGAGGCATTTTTCTTGAGTCACGTGTTTACAAGAGCAATATTGGTCCAAGTTTCTTTATAAAAAGTCTGTAAGCCCATCTACAGCCACTGTAGTAAGAGGAGACAGCTCTCAGAGGAGCGCTCCCATTGCTTCATTCTAGCGATTGGTGGGATTTCAGTAGCCAGACCCCAGTGTTGAAAACTTTTGACAGGTCCCTATGACATGTCAAAAGTTTAGAGAAAGTGCAATTAGACTTTAAGTGTAACTATAGTGTTCTATACTCACATATCTAACCTCAGGTGGGGCCACCTAGTTGACAGCACCTCTATTGCTTGTTTTCTATAGGGCCTCGTGTGGTGCAGAATGTTAAGCTCTCGCTCACAACCTGAAGGTTGTGAGTTCAATCCACACAGTTCAGGTAGCTGGCTCAAGATTGACTCATCCTTCCGAGGTCGGTAAAATGAGGACCCAGCTTGCTGGGGGGTAATAAAATAAATTACCTGAAAGCGCTGTGGAATATGTTGGCGCTATACAAATAAAATGTCTCTTTCCCCCTTCTATAACCCTGGGCCTATACCTAGGACTCAGGCTTTTGACGCCTTTTGAGTTTACTCCATCCTTTTATTTCATCTTCAGCAGTTACACTTGATATAACTTTCAGTACATGGCTGTTTGGTTGTTGTATGGTATGATACGTTGGTGTTACTTGAACATGGTATGATAGTACTGTATTTACGTTGGCACTACTAGACTACTGGCAATGCTATGTAGTTTGGTAGTAGAACTATACAACAATGTTAAGAATGGAGTTGTGCTAGCTTTTAAACACACCTCTATCCATAGAACAGTGAAAAACTATCTGATCGGTGGGAGTCCAATGCTGGGACTCCCGCCGATCACAAGAACAGTTGTCCATGTCCCCATATCTGAATGGAACAGCGGCTGCCCAAGTCAGCTGCTACTCCACTCATCTCTATGGGACTACTAGAGATAGCCAAGCACTACACTCATCTATATCTGGCAGTCCCATAGAGCTGACTGGATTGGCCATGGACATATACAACTATATGCCTATCCGGAATATCCAACAATCCATAATATTTGATAGTTTGACCCCCGTCGCACAAGACTTAGGGGATTTTGCTCTTCCTATAAATGCATCAGAATATCCTTATATTCTGCAAAGGTATGGTGATTTAATCTGTGCCATGAAACGGTTAAACGGTATAAGATAATGGAAACATGAGAATGAGAAATTCCTCCGGAATGTGCTGGAATAAAGGATCGGGAAGCAGTGAGAGATAAGCGCACATTGTTATACGGTGATTAGATTGAAAGACAATCTGAACACAAGGAGAGAAAGAGATGTATTAAGTAGCTGCGGCTCGGTATATCGTGAATGGGTCTTCACGTTGGAATGGGCGTTTCAATGAGGATAACATCTTCTTTATCAGATGAATAGTGGCATAGTGGTGCGCAAGTGGAGGAAGGCAGAGAAATAGTGAAGGCAATATAATCGAGGCGAACGGTCTAAACGGCAGTCAAAGTCCCCGGCTATTGTGTTTCAGATCTGACAATCTACACTTCCTATAAGAGACAATAGATAATATTATAAAAGTCGATACTTGGTATTGTCTACAGAGAATTAGGAGCCATCAATCGGCATATTATTAATTATCTACAGCTTGGAATAATATCTACAATGTACAACAGGGTCATTTATTTATAAAAGGGAGGTGTCAATGTCACGGAGTAGAGATGGCGCAGATTAGAGATGAGCGAGTATACTCGCTAAGCCACATTACTCGAGCGAGTAGTGCCTTAGCCGAGTATCTCCCCGCCCGTCTCTAAAGATTCGGGGGCCGGCGGGGAGCAACGGGGGAGAGCGGGGAGGAACGGAGGGGAGATCTCTCTCTCTCCCTCTCTCCCCCCGCTCCCTCCCGCTCCCCGCCGCAACTCACCTGTCACCCGCGCCGGCCCCCGAATCTTTAGAGATGAGCGGGGAGATACTTGGCTAAGGCACTACTCGCTCGAGTAATGTGCCTTAGCGAGTATACTCGCTCATCTCTAGCGCAGATGCGTATGCAGTGAATCTTTCGAAAACTGAACTTCTAGTGTGTCTGCCATCTACTAATCTATATAAGGGTAGATACGGAGCGTAGATGCGCATGAATGAGGTTTTTCTTTTTTTTCGCTGGCTGTCCAAGCTCCGTACCATAGCGCCGGAGTTTGAAAAAAAATTGCGGAAAGATAGGTCCTGCCCTATATTTCCTGCATGTAGTATTCACTATGAGCGGGAATGATGGAGTAAGTCCTATCTTTTCTTGCCCGTAGAATTAGCAGGCGTTAACAAAACCACTGAAATCAACGGTTTTGTTTTATTCTGTTATGCGGACGGGATTATCAAGGTCACATAAGGTGTAAAGGTGTTGCATGCTAGTATTTTTCACAAACATATGTCAGATTCTTGGATCCAGCTCTCTCTTCCATTCTCTTAGGCTGCTTTCACATGACCGCGAGAATATCGTGCGAGATTTGTGTGTTGTGAGACGCACGAATACGAATCCCATTCTTTTGAATGGGGTCATACACATGAGCAATTTTTTGCATCGCGGTGTGGGAAATAAAATTGAAGCGTTTCCTATCTTTGGGCTTTCCCTCATAATGCCTCGCCCATTGTTTTTAATGGGGCTGGCAAAGCATTGCTTGACGTGTGACGTGCACAAGAGTGTGGTGCGATGCAAGGTTTTCCATTGAAAACAATGGGAAACACTTGCCGGTCTTGACAGACGCACTTTTTAATACAAAAACGTCTCGCATACGTGGGGAAATTGCATGTTGGTGGCATGATATTGGGCCGAGTTTCACGATGGTTTAACCCTTTCCAATCCAATTTTGTATCCTGGTTTTCCTAGGGGGCTTACTCTTTTTCTGCCATTATACAACAGCGCTATATGCTGGCTAAAGCCAGTACTGCATGAGGTGACACTTTGAATAGGCTCCGACAGCAGAGAGGCTGGCAATATACAGTAAGAGAATCCTGATGGACATCTTCCAACATCGGAGCTGTACAGCCTTAAAGGGGTTGTCTCGCGAAATCAAGTGGGGTTATACACTTCTGTATGGCCATATTAATGCACTTTGTAATGTACATCGTGCATTAAATATGAGCCATACAGAAGTTATTCCACTTACCTGCTCCGTTGCTAGCGTCCTCGTCTCCATGGTTCCATATAAATTCGCTGGCGGCTTGCTTTTTTAGATGTGCTTGCGCAGTCCGGTCTTCTGCTCAGCGCGAGCCGCTTCAGTGTGTTAGCCGCTACAGCTCTTCTGCGCATGCGCAGACGAGCTGTAACCTCTCGGGAGCGCGCTGGAGGGCCATTCTGCTACCATCCTCTGTTAGAGAAAGGTGCAGAAACTTCAGCAGCCCAGCCGAGCGGAGACGAGAAGCCCAGCCCAGCCGAGCGGAGACGAGAAGCCCAGCCGAGAAGCCGCCCATGTAAGTGAGGGGTCGGAGGTGATGTGTTAGCCTACCGCCCTGCCCCGTAGCCCACTAGCCCACCGCCCTGCCCCGTAGCCCACCGCCCGGCCCCCGAGCTCACCGCCCGGCCCCCGAGCCCACCGCCGGACATCGGAGCCCACCGCCGGACATTGGAGCCCACCGCCGGACATCGGAGCCCACCGCCTGGCCCCGGAGCCCACCGCCGGACATCGGAGCCCACCGCCTGGCCCCGGAGCCCACCGCCGGACATCGGAGCACACCGCCTGGCCCCGGAGCCCACCGCCTGGCCCCGGAGCCCACCGCCGGACATCGGAGCACACCGCCTGGCCCCGGAGCCCACCGCCTGGCCCCGGAGCCCACCGACGGACATCGGAGCACACCGCCTGGCCCCGGAGCCCACCGCCGGACATCGGAGCCCACCGCCGTGCCCCCGATGCTGCCGCCGTGCCCCCGAGCCTGCCGCCATGCCCCCGATGCGGCCGCTGTGCCGCCCGAGCCTGCCGCCATGCCCCCGATGCTGCCGCCGTGCCCCCGAGCCTGCCGCCATGCCCCCGATGCGGCCGCTGTGCCGCCCGAGCCTGCCGCCGTGCCCCCGAGGCCTATACATACATACATACATACACGCATACATGCATACACACGCATAAATATATACACATGCACACATACACATATATACACACACATACATATATATACATGCATACACACATACATATATACACATGCACACACACACATACATATATATACATACATACATACACACACATATATATATACACACGTGTGTGTATGTATGTATGTGTATATATATATATATATATATATATATATATATATACATATATACACAGACACACGTGGGTGTATATATGTATATATACACACACACATATACAAACACGTGTGGGTATATATATATATGTGTGTATGTATGTATATATATGTATGTGTGTGTGTGCATGTGTATATATGTATGTGTGTGTGTATGCATGTATATATATGTATGTGTGTGTATATATGTGTATGTGTGTGTGTGCATGTGTATATATGTATGCGTGTGTATGCATGTATATATATGTATGTGTGTGTATATATGTGTGTGTGTGTGTGTGTATGTATATATATATATATATATATATATAATATATATATATATATATATATATAATGTGTGTGTATATATACACTCACGAATACGCGTATGCGTATACTCGTACACACGTATACTATATATATATATATATCTATATAAATATATATAGATATATATATATAAAATGTGTACACGCATATATATTTAGGTGAAAAAACTATTTCATCTAAAACAGTGGAAAGTGAATTGCAGGGAGGCATTACAGTACCTTCTGCTGAGAATTCAGCACTGGACAGCTCCCTGCTATTACGAAGCCTGGGTTACTTGTGCAGGGGGAAAGGATCAGCACTGGACAGCTCCCTGCTAATACGAAGCGTGACCGGCGTCTCGGGAGCGAGCACGTCGGGCTGAAGCAAGCGCAGGGAGAAGAAGCGGCGGCCATCTTTGGGAAACTTTTTATAAGTTCATGAAACGCCAGAACTGTAAGTAGGAACCGGCTTTAAAAGCCATTTACATTGGTACTTAGTAATGTATGCTGAAGAAGGGGGACTGGGCAAAAAAAAAATTTCACTGCTGCCTCGAGACATCTCCTTTAAATCATAATGTCTTCAGAGGTCAGACAGTGGATTGGAAAGGGTTAATATCACACTCGGCAATGTGAAATTAGCCGTAGTGGAAATTTGCATAATCCTATAATAAAGTACATATGAGCTTTAACCATTTGGTCCCTTTTAATACATATATTTAAATTACCACGAAACAACGAACGTTTTTAGACACGCAGTGAAATAATGTATCTGTAAATAAATACTTATAAAGTTCTCCTGTCATTAAAGGGTATTGTTAGCTGCTCATGTGACATGTGAGTCTCTTTACAGTAGTTGTGCAATAGTGGAAATACTTAGAGAAATCTACTTAGAAATATTCAGCTAAAGGATGGCATATTGAAGTAAATCCATGGGGATATATTCCGTCGGGAGGGCACTCTGGGGTTTTTGCATGATTATGGAATATTTTCTTTGCCTTTAAAGATATATATGTAAGTCAGTGGGGAGAGACGGGAAGGTAAGGATAAGTTCTACAAAGGGATCACAAGTATATATTATATATTAAGTCTGAATATGCTAGATAATTCTCTATATGAACACAGTGTTTTTGCATTTCAAACCTCCACCAAGGAGCTAATTGGGAGATGTGTGTAGCCAGGTAATAGTCATGGATGTCTGGGAAGCCCAGACCTCCCACTCACCTATCCTTGTAAGTGTTGTACTAGCTTGATGAGGTTAATGTTGCAGCCAGTGTGATAGTTTCTGGTTCATGGCTATAAAAAAGGCGTGTTTTCCCAATAGTAAGACGCAAAATAGATATGATAATTTTAGTAGCAAAAACATTTTGAAAGTAGCTATTCTTCCCAGCCACAATATCCCAAATTTAGATAGTCTTTTAGATTCTTTCTGCAATACCCTCAGCATAGGTTCAAAGTAATATTTGTAGAGATTTTTATATGAGGGAGGTATGGTTACGCCCAAGTATTTAATACCTTCATGTTGTCAGTCAAAAGGCATCCCTGCTATTTAAAAAAAACCCATAATAAATCATTGGGAATATTTATAGGCAGAATCTGGGATTTTTGTGTTTATTTTTGTCTGAACTCTTTAATAAGCTCCAACGCCTTTTCTAACAAAGATGTGGGATCTGTTAATGTCAAAATGATATAATCTGCATATAAAGATATTACGTGGGATCCCCAATCCTTATTGCTTACATTTAAGGTGTTTTTCTCTAAAAACTTGATCCAGTGGTTCCAAAAATAATATAAAACTAATGGAGATAAGGCCTCCCGGCCTAGTGCTATTAGTAATATTAAATTTGTCTGATAGAGACCCATATGTAAACATCCAGGCTGAGGGGTTTGAATACAATGTGGAAGAGCTTTGTAAATAAGACCCTTTAAAACCCATTTTGTCTTGAGCTAAAAAGGTGTACAACCGGTTTGTGCAGTCAAACGCCTTCTCAGCGTCCAGGGAAAGAAGGCCTGCAGAAGTTTTCATAAACAAGATGTAGTGTATTAGATTTATAACCCTAGTGCCTGTCGGCCCGTTACAAATCTCACCTGATCTTCCTTGATCAAAGAGGTCAAATTAGGTGCTAATCTTAAGGCTGATATTTTTGTATAGATCGTGACATCAGTATTTAGTCAAGAAATAGGATGAAATTTTTGAGGGACATTTGGGTTCTTCCTCGGATTAGGGAGGGTAACTGCTAGAGCTTACTGGTTTTCTCTGGGGAAAGAGCCTTCTGCAACAATTAACTGTAAGGCTGGGTTTCCCTAGGATGGAAATCCTGCGGAAATCTCGCGGTTTGGCCGCACTGAAAAGCTGAGAGATTTCAGAGGGAGAGACGCAGCCTCAGAACTCGCGGCAATTTGCCTCCCCACAGAGAGGAGTGAGGCCGCAACGGAAAAAAGAAAAGAATCAAATGCTGCAGCTGTCAATTCCGTGCCACTTCGCCCGATTCCACCTGGCTTTGCCGCGATGGATTAGCTGTCCCGTGTCCCGGGATTAGGAGCCATGGGCAGATTTGCCACACAGAAATTCTGCATGGAATTCCCCCGGCAAATCCGTGCTATGTGAACCCAGCTTAAGGCTGGGTTCCCACAAGACAGAAATACAGCGGAAATCTCGTGGCTTGGCTGCACCGAAAAGCCATGAGATTTCCATTGGAGTACTGCAGCTTCAAAACCCATGGTATTTCGCAGCGGGTTGTGGAGCGGTTCGGCCGCCGGCATCCCGTTGCGGCTTTCTCTCCCCATAGAGAGGAGTTAGGGCACAACAGAAAAAAAAAAGAATCAACATGCTACAGCTGTCAATTCCACGGCACATTGCTGGTTCCCCACGGCATTGCCGCGACGGATTGCCTGCCCTGTGCGGACAAGATTTTTGCAATATGTCGTCCACATGTCTGGCTAATCCCGGGGTTAGGAGCCGCACAGAAATTCTGCACTGAATTTCTGCGGCAAATCCGTCCCATGTGGACCCAGCCTTACACATATGTGGAGATAAAAATCTCACAAAGTTTTGTAGTAAACATTTGTTAGCCCATCTGGGCCTGCTGATTTACCAGTTGGTAAGGAGTTGATAGTGTCAAATACTAAAGTAGATTAATATTTTGCAAAAATCTTTGCCTATGGTGTGTTGCACTCAGAAGCAAAAACGTGACCACTTTTCAAGTTATATGAGGCCAAATAGTAGTCTCTTAAACTATTCGCAACATCTACGGAATTTGTTGGGTTTCCTTTATTCTTTTGGCCTTACAAATATGAAATTTGAGATTTAAGATGTTGGACTTTAGGCTGGTTTCAGACAGGTGACAAAATTGCGTCATTTTCTCGCAATGCGACAGTGCTACGAATCACATGTATGTGAAGCCCATGCTTTCCTATGGATTCCTTTACATCAGCAGTGTTTTGTAGGCTGCTACATTGCAAGAAAAAAACATCCTGGGCTGCTGAATATTGCTGCAAATTGAGATGTTTTGCAGACCATGTTTCCCTATGGAGCCTTCCTTTTTGTTGCGTTGCGTTTTTGTGCGGTGCTAAGCAACTTTTACAGTAGGAAGTCCTACTGTAAAAGCCCTAAAATAAGACCAAGCTGCATGAAAAAAATAAACAAACACAATACATCACCTAACAGCCTCTGTCTGCTCCGCTGCACTTCTCCTCGCAGGCCCCTTAGCACTTATTCGAAGTGTTCTGTTAGTGCTTCCTGGATTGAAGGTCCAAAAACTCTGCCTCTAGATAGCACTGGCTCTGATTGATTCTCGAGCGCCACAGCTCAGCCAATCAGAGCCAGTGCTCGATGACCCAATCACAGCCATTCTATGCGAGGCTGTGATTGGTTCATCGAGCACCGCAGTGATTGGCTGAGCGCTCGAGAACCAATCAGAGCAATCGCTTGCTGGAGGTGGGGTTTACAAACCCCGTTACCAGCAAGCAATGTTCTGTCTGTGCTGAGAATTGCATTAATATCACCATAAATAAGGAGTTTGCCTTGCTTACACTTAGAAACAATACGTAGAATCAATCTCCTTTGTTTTTTGTTTGGGGTATAAATTGAGGCCAATGTATAAACTGTATTATTTATAAAGCGAAGTGTTATAATATATCTACCCTATCTTTCCATTTTCTCTTGGATAAGTTGAAATCAGACAGACTTTTATCACAATTAGGACTCCTCCGGATTTGGAAGTAAAATTAGATTGAACTATTATAGGGTAATCATTGTGTTTTATACGGAAAGGATCTTTTGAAACAATATGTGTCTGCTGCACACAGAGAATATCTTGGGACAGTATTTTTACATTTGTCTACATAAATGCCAGTTTTGTGGGCTATTTAACCCTTTAACATTTAGGGTGGATTCACACCAACATGTTTATGTGTGTACAGTTGTGCGCACAAAAACACGCTCCTATTAGAAACATTAGTTTCCTATGGTGTGTTTACATGTCCATGTTTTACAGGCATGCAAACGCATGTACATGCAAAACATAGGACATGCGTGCACCATAGGTCCGTGGTGCACATCAATATTCCCCACAGGGTCTCCCCACGTCACTGAACACTGTGACAGCACTGTCATGGTGATCAGTGCTAAGAGTACCCCCACAGAGAGTAAAGAATCCCCTGCTACAGCTGTGATAGCTGTGGCAAAGGATTTCTTCATCTCCGCAGGTAGTAAAGAATCCCCCGCCACAGCTGTCAAAGATGTGACAGAGGATCGCGATGTTCTCTCATTGCTTTCAATTCATAGAATTCAATAAATGGCCAAGCACTGCCTGTGATTGGCTGAGTGCTGTGACCAATCACAGGCAACACTCAGCTATCATTCAATGAATGGCTGAGAGCTGCCTGTGATCGGCTGAGCGCTCAGCCAATCAGATATAGCCCTTTCAGCAGGCGGAGGATTTTTAATCCCCGCCTGCTGAAAGAGCTTCAGAGCAGTGCAAGCAAAAGACAGGCTAGATGCGCCTGATTCCCGGAAGCTGAGGAGAGGTGAGGATTATTTTTTTTTATTTTTAATACATTCTAGAGATGATTTTCAGGAAGGGCTTATATTTAAAGCCCTTCCCCGAAAATCCCTGCAGGGCTTGCCAGCAGCCCATTGCTTTCAATGGGACTGCAGAAGCGCCGGTCCCATTGAAAGCAGTCGGAGAACATTGCAATCCTCTGCCACAGCTGTCACAACTGTGACAGCTGTGGCAGGGGATTCTTTACTCCCCGAGGAGATGAAGAAATCCTCTGCCACAGCTGTGACAGCACAGATCACTGTGACAGTGCTGTGACAGTGTTCAGTGACAAGGGGACTCCCTGTGGGGAATATTCACACTGCAGCGGCATAGAGGTGAGTATTTGTATATATATATATATATATATAATGCCCTTCCTCAAAAATCACTACGGGGGTTGCTAGCAGCCCGTTGCCTGCAATGGGGCCGTCAGCAGCGGTCGCAGCCCCATTGAAAGCAATGGGCACGGACCTGCATTTGTGCACCTATGTACAGCTCCCGCTCGTGTTACACTGCCCTTACTGATGCTACTTTAACCCCTTAAGGACATGGCCTTCTTTACAATAATTTTTGGGGGATTTCCATCTGCACTTTTCAAAAGTCATTATTTTTTCATCGACAGCCGTATGAGGACTTGCTTTTTGTGTGGTAAATTGTCGATTTTATTGATACCATTTTGGGGTAAATGTAATGTAGTGTAAAACTTTTAGTAATTTTTTTTGAGAGCTGGGAGAAAAAAAAAATACCCTAATTCTGCCATAATTTTTTTTACAGTGTTAATCATGCAGCATAAATGACATGACACATTTTTTCAGCATGCTGGTAGAATTATGATGATACTGAAATTATTATTATTTTAGTTTTTTTCAGTTTTTCACAATAAAAGCCCTTTTTTTTGGCAATTATTCTTTTTTTCTACATTGTTGCATTTAGACTCCCATAACTTTTTTATTTTTACATGAATGAAGATTGATGAGGGCTCGTTCTTCACATGACAAGCTGTAGTTTTTATTTGTACCATTTTGGGGTACATACGGCTGTTTTGATCACTTGTATTGTGTTTTTGGGAGGAAAAATGAGCAAAATAATAATTTTGTCTCCGTTTTTTAGAGTTTTATTTTTTACAGTTTTTGTGATGCAAGATAAAATGTGTGTTCGGTTTATTATAGAGATACAATGACACCAAATATGTGGGATTTAAAAAAATTTAAATATGCGACAAAAGAGAAAACACAAAAGAGAAAAATACGACAGTAACGGTAAACAGTCCATCGCGGAACTATGAATAGGCATAGCAACTCGGCAAGAGTTGAGTAAAATGTGTGGGTGGTATGAGTTATCAGGTGTATCCGAATTTTATTGTTGTACCATTACCTGACAGCAGGAAAGGCTTATCTTTCAACGTTGAACTATTTTACGAGTTTTCACTTCTCGCCATTCTTCTGCTATTTGTTGAGAAGACTGTTTAGAGTCTTTAGTTGGTAGGGAAACATTTAGGTTCCATTCTTGTAATAGGTTGATCCATCCGTCTTCCAAGGAGTTAACGACAAAGATGCTATTGTAGGTGATGGGAAAACATATAGGTAATCCCAATTTGTATGGAATTTAGTTATCCCTGAGTGATGTAGTGACAGGAAGTAATTGTCGCCTTTGTAATAGAGTTGCCATAGGCAAATCCGCATATAAAGACAATCATTGGTACGGTGCAGGTAGTGGGGCTTATTCCTAGCAGCTGTCATCAATTTCTCTTTTACATGGAAGAAATGAACACGTGTCAGAACATCTCTCGATATATGATCCACCTCATGCTTTGGGCAAGGGAGTCTAAGAGCCCTGTCTATTATAAAATCTTGTAAGGAGCAATCCGGCAGCAATGCTTTCACAAGATTCTGCAAGCACTGCATCAGTTTGGAGGCCAGCACAGTTTCTGGAATCCCTTGGAATGTGACATTATTGCGGTGTGACCTGTCTTGTAAGTCAGCTACGTTGGCTTTGCGTCGGTCTAGCTTTCATGCCAAGGTGTAATGTGCATCAATGAGATTATATGACGTTGCAAATTCTGCCATTTCAGTCTCTACATGGTTAATTCTATTTTCTGCCTCCGTAATGGCTGAGATGATAAGTTGAATGAGTTGAGCCAAGTTAGATTGCAAGGCAATTTGCAAGACTTTCAGCAGATATTTCATGGAGGTATCAGTAACAGATGTATAAGTCACGGGACTGTCATCAAAAATTACTGCCATATGCAGTAATTGTAACTTGAAGCTCCTGGGCCCTAATGCAAAACCTTTAACGGGCCCTAACTATAATGCTTTATTCATACCGTGTTTCCCCCCAAATAAGACACTGTCTCATATTACATTTTGCCCAAAAAGAGGCACAGTGTCTTATTTTCAGTGGGGGGGGGGGGAGGTGGTCGGCTTATACTCACTTGGTCCGGGGTGTCCGGGTCCTCGCACTGCGGCAGGTTGCCGTGTCAGCCTGACCGAGGATTCTATTCTTTCTGGTAATGGGGTTTTGAATTACCCCGCCTCCAGCAAGCGAGTGCTGTGATTGGATCAAGCGTCAATTGGAACCGGCGCTCAAACCAAAAAATCACAGCCATTCAGTGACGTCATTCACTGAATGGCTGTGACTGATCGAGTGCCGGTTCTGATTGGCTGGCGCTCAATCCAATCACAGCACTCACTTGCCGGAGGTGGAGTAATTCAAAACCCCGTTACCAGAAAGAAGAGAATCCTCGGTCAGGCTGACACAGCAACCTGCTGCAGCGTCGGTGACCAGTGCAAGGACCCGGACACCGGTGGCTAGTTGAGTATTTTTATTTTTTTATAACTAGTTTAGCTAGGGCTTATTTTCGGGGGAGGGTTTATATTTCAAACCTCCACCAAAAATCAGAGCAGAGCTTATAATCGGGGTAGGTCTTATTTTCAGGAAGCACATTAGTACTAGGCCCCCTATATGGAGAGGAGAAGCCTTATGGGCCCCCTAAGGCTCCTGGGCCCGGATGCAATAGCATCCTCTATAGTTACGCCCCTGGCCATATGAGAAGATGTGTTATTAGGAGGCATTTGATCACTCACCCTTACTCCAGATTACTCCACAAAGCAGTCCAAATTCTGTCTTTGCTTTGCTGGGTTGGTGGAGGGAGAAGAAACTCACAATGGGGCCATGTTGATTGATGACAATGCTGTTATGGTGGCATCGCATGTTCTCCTGCGGGACTCCCCTTTGGTCCTCAGAATGTAGCAGTAAGCAATGGTGTATAGCTAGGAGGAGAGGTCCTGCTGTCAGGGGGAACGAAGCTCACCTCTGACGCAACTCAGAAGGGTTCATGTGCTCAGCTGAGCCTCCTGCAGGCTGTGACACTGGAGAGCTTCCTTGTGAACTTCCAGCAGCACCATCTTGGTCCCGCTCCAGAACCAAGAGATGTAAAAATTAATCAGCTTCTATGGTTTGGTAACTGACTGCTTCCCTCTCCATGGCATCCTGGATGTAAAGGCAACATGTAGGCCTGTGTTGCTATGAATTATCGCTGTGAAGTCACTGTAGTGCCCTGGTGGTACAGGAGCTTTGCAATCATTTGCTTCAACAGCCAAGCTACGCCCCATCCTTTATTTTTTACGATCATAAAAAAACTTTTTCACTCTTTTTCTTAGTCCCTAAAGGGGACTTGTACTTACAATTATTTGATTGCTTATACCATATGCTGCAGTTCTGCAGTATTGCAGTATATGGTAGATACTTCAGTATGCAGTATATGATACTCCTGCAGGCTTTTTATATGGTATTTCTACTAGCCTGTCTTAATAGAGAAAAATACATGTCATCCCTGGGTGCCTTCAGAATGCCCCCGGCTGCCTTGATAGCTGAAGGCTGATTGGGATCACTAAATACCATTGTCAGAATTGAAAGTGGCATTTAAAGGATTAACAAATGTGCACAAAGGGTGCTTGCTGCAAAAACGATATGAACACAGCCTGAGGGTGAAATTTAATTTATGATGGTGGTGTAATATCTGGCAAAAAAAAAATAGCAAATTTTCAAGCCAGTCATATCTGTGCAAAAATTAGCGACTTTTGGCCTTTTTATACCACCCTCTTCACTTTTCTAAAATATGAGCAGGACTTTGCCGTAGAGGGTTGGGTCCTCCCACAGACCAACAAATGTCATTTTTTTTATCACAGATAGGATTACAATGACAGGTAGCATCTTTAAATAGTGAACACAGAATCTGTCATTCATAGTAGGTGATGTTCACAGCTCACCTCCTTCTCCTCCCTGCACAATGACCTCAGGTCACAAGGCATGCCCACAATGCTCTCCCATAGAAGCCATTGGGTCACCTCCTGTCCATTATATCTATGGCCCATGAAGCTACTTTAAAGCACATCTCTAAATGCTGTTGACTGTAGCTCAGGCAAGATGGCCGCCCCATAGTCATAGAAAAGAGAATTTAAAAAAAATCTGAAAATATAAACAAATTAGTAAAATGGAACATATATTTGAGTTCATGGCCACGGCCACCAGCTTGCCTCTCCCCAGGTATTAATTGATTAAACTAATATAGTTAATACTTTCTCTTTAAGGGCGCCCACCCACTGGCGTTTTTTTACCTGCGTTTTGCGTTTTGCGTTTTTCCTGCACAGGCATAGAGATAACATGTGTTCCTGTCCACTGGCGTTTTTTTTGCGTTGCGTTTGCGTTTTTAACATAGGAACTGTCAGTTGCATATGTGTCCTTATTTTTCTCCTAATGCACCCATGAATGTCAATGGAAATTAACGGAAAAGCCGCGAAAACGCCGCGAAAAACGCTGCGTTTTTTCCCCGCGGAAAACGCAAACGCCAGTGGGTGGTCGCCCTTAGGGTGCTTTTACATAGGATGGTTTTAAGGTGCTGAAAGCCGTCCCAACGATTATCGCTCCGAGGCTTTTACGTAAAAGTGATAGTTGTTCCTTGAATGGAGGTGGAGCCCCCAGGAGATCTCTTCCGGCCGCCCAGCACCATTCACTGTGAACAGGCAGTCATTCATACATGAACGGCTGCCTGCTTGCACTGAGCGAGAAGTCGTTAATTAGTCGTGAGCTGAAACAAAGCGAATAATTAGCGATTTCTCACTTCTCCAGATCCCACTTTTACACGGAATGACTATCAAAGTCAAAATTGCTCATTTGAGTAATTTTTCGGCTGATAGTCGGCCCATGTAAAAGTGCCCTAAAGTGGCTTCCCACTTTGAACAATCCCTCCTTTTTGAAAAGAGGGTTCTCCTACAATAAGCTGATCACAGGGCACCACAGCTGATTACAGTCCTAAGCAATCACCTCTATGTGGGTGGATCCCAGCATCAAGTATTCAATTCCCCTGCAGCGCCACCACAGTATTAATGAAGAATTACACCATGCCTACTGAAATCAATGGGCTACCTAAGTAATACACAGATGCATTGAGCCCTCCGGAGTGAGTGATAGTCTTTGTAGCTTTTTCACTTATCTGGCCATGCTATCAAAGCCTTTCTTTAAGAGAAATACCTTTTCTGTTCAAGCAATTGAGTTGAGCTCAATACTGATTTGATATCTGTCAGCGGTATTGAATTGCAAGTGTTAATATACATAATGTAATGTGCTTCCCTCATAGCAATTTCCAGGAGTTGGCAACTCTTAGCCTAAAAGTCACATTATTTAAAAGTCGCAAAAGAAAAACATTTCGTTTTGCAGTTATTCAGTGCGATCGTTCTGCTACTTGGCATGTTTTACTGTAATATAACTTATAAAGCCCATGGCATATGTGTGTTCATAAATCCGATTTACGAGTTCACGTATGCCTCTCCCTACTTAGTGTTTACTACAACTGCAAAGAGCATTATTCTAGATAAATAATCTGTAGCCTTACAATAAATAGATGTTGCTATTAATCTTATAGTCGATGATTTCTTTTTTTTCCCCATCTAATGCATTTAGTAGAAGCCTCATAAATCCAATGTGGGCAGTTTCCAAACTTCCGATAACCCATTAGGTTACAGCCGAGAAAAACAGTTTGTTTTGCAGATATGATTTATTTCATATGCAAAATATTGGACGTAATTCCTCTATATTTTGCATTCTGGATATCGTTTAAAGAGATACCAAGTGAAATAAAGTTTAATGTTGCACATTTGATGGGGATTAGCATAAAGTCAGGAAAATATCATGTACATGGCAATAAATAGGCAAAGATTAGGAAAACATGGCTGCTTTCTTTCAGATTAGATATGGTATCCTGTACCTGACCTGCCTGATAACGTTTGTACACAGTGAACTATGTCTGGTATTGCAGCTTAGCCATGTTCACTTGACTGGGTTTGTGTCACTCACCAGCCGTGTTGGAGGATCAGGACCAAGGTGATATCACGGTGTCAGCCTTGGCCAATGTGATCATCATACCGGCACACACTCAATATCATTTTAGCCCTATATGCTAACAAGGACACTTTTCCGCTGGTATGTTGATTGGCTGGGAGGTGTGTATCCCAGCTGGCCAATCAGCTTTACTTTTTCCAAGCTCCTCCCTTCAGAGGATGCTGGTTATACTCTCTGCCTGAAGGTGCTTCTGGTCTAGTTGGGGGCTTCTGGTCCTGACCTGCATCTCAGTTCAGATAAGTCTGTCTGGTATATTTTTTTTATCTGGGGTGTTGTTACATCTTATCTCCTGTACATTTGTAGTTCATATTGTTGTGCAATCTAACCTTAGCCACATTCCCTGTCACCATCTAGGAAGAGTCAGAGTCACCTCAGGTTCCTGATATATGGTTGCCCTCAGCAGGGCCGTTGCTCTCATTTTAAGTAAGCTATCTTCATATGAGTAGGTTAGTTTCAGACTCCACCATTTCTTCATTTTTGCACCTCCATATGTACTATTTTTTGCTATCCGCATATGTACTAAGAGTGTATATCCATCTCTTAAGGACACTATAATAATGTCTGGCTCAGACATAACAGTCTGACCTGCAATACCAAACACAGACTGTGGATAAAAGTGCTGCTGCTCCATGGAAAAAGGTGTTATTTAGATCAGATGATCTCAGCTCCTGCATTTACTGTATCCACATTAGAGTTGGTGCCGGAAGTGCAATAGAAGTATATAACTCCCATTAATTTCAATAAAAGCAAAGCCATATATTACAATTCAGGCTCTGAACCCAATGCGGACTTCCAATCCTTCTGCACTAACAGTGGGCTGGAGGATCAGATGATGGTCCTGAATAGCAGACCCCCACCAATCAATTATTGATGACTTATACAGAGAATAAGTCATCAATGCTACAAAGAGTAATGGTATGGAATACCCCTTTAAGAGGAGAAAGCCTCTTCATAGGCCTATCCACTTTAAAGAAAAAAGCCATGTGAGCTAGCATAAGCTCTCAAAAAGTATTATAGTAATTGCACCAAACGTGCAACTTCTTGACACCACAATTCAGATGCAAGCCGGGTAATATATATATGCCCCATATAGTTAGTAAGATCTAACAGGTTACTTGTGAATCAGTCTATACAAAATAGGCACTTGCGACAAGTGATTGGTAGTGATGAACAATTAGTGAAACCATTGTTTTGTGTCGGTATTGGGCCGATTTAATGAAAATCCTTGTGAATTGGGATGGTCAATTCAATTCACATTAGAGTCAATAGGAGTAAAAATTGGGTTCACTTATATGCCCTCCAGAAGGTACCCAATGGAGCCAAAGTTCACCATCACCACCACCTCCACCCATTAAATTGCATGGGAATACAACCACATATTTGGGGAGCACTGTACTCCTCCCACAATTTGTCATAATAGTGCACAGTCGTGTAGGGGTTAATCATAGCACAGGAGTCTCACTGGAAATAAAAGAAAGCCCACATAGGGTCTCCTAGATTACAAATTGCACTAAGGGAGATATCAGGTATGCTGCTTGTCTTAAAAGCAATGTCATAAATTTTATAAGTAGAAATTGTGCCAGATGAATACAACACTCAGCCACTTCACAGGTGTCAAGGCGACCGACCTCAATACAGCGCCTGCTAATGGCATACACCATTTGGTACTCTGTGATTGCTCTCTGCAGCTGGATTGGCCTTTGCAACATATGCAGTGAGGAATTATAGTGGCCCAGAGTTAGTAGGACCCCTCCATAAGGTTAAATGTGTTTGTCTTTTGCTAATTGTATTGTCAGTGTCTTACATGTAGTTTGCACTTGATGTGTATTGCACCTCTGCAACACTGAATGGGTTAATGTCTGGGTTATGTCTGAGAAATGTATCTTGTTGTAAGTCATGTGGCCTTGTGATATATATGTGTTTGTAAGTGGATCTAAGAGGGTGTCTATGCTGAGAGTAGTCTGTGCAAGTCAATGAGTGAACCGTACAGATACAGATTGGGCAGTGCGTGGAGAAATGAAGAAGCTGAGTGATATCCTTCAGTTTGGCCTGGGCATACTCTACCAAGAATGTGCCGGGGCTATCACTAAAGCACTGGAAGAGAGAATGGGACAACCATCTGAAGCGTGAGGGATGACCAGTAGAGAGTTGGAGGGAGAAGGAGAATTGCTGGGAGCGAGATCACACAGATAACTGAGACTGTGGATAGTCCAGATTACTCCAAAGAGTGCTCCCTGTCACACCACCTTCTAGAGGAGTAATTCTGTGTCAGTGTCCAGGTGTTTGTTGGAACTGTTCTGAAGTTAAAGTAAACAGACACTACTGACCATTCCCGGTTTGTCCATGAAAAGTTACCCTGTGTGTGTGTACTCTTTTATTACAACATCCAGTTTCACCGCAGAGGACGGGACGGTGGCGTCACAAGTGACAAAAGACATTCAAGGTAATTTTCAGTTGCCTTTCCCTGTGACCTCCCCCAGCAGTAACTTGGACAGGTCCCATGCTACCCCAGGGGAGGAGATGGTAGTGCCACCATGACAAGACCCTTCTCTATCCCTGCCATCTCCTCGGCTGTGGGCCCACTCCTTGGACGCTGCAGAATTCCACAATGTAGGCACATCACAGATGAGATGGCTGGGTGGTGGCTTGAGATGTCACTGCACCTTTACTAGCTGAGAGGAGGTTGGGTGTGAACGCCGAAAGTGTGATAAAATTTTTCTGGGCTTTTCCAGCGATGCGAACCTGGATAGTTGTTTAGGAAGCGCTGTACTACCAAGTTAATCACATGGGCCAGGTAAGGTACATGGGTGAGACTGCCAAGGTGAAGGTATGCCAGCAGGTTGGCCCCACTGTCACACATGGCAGGCAGGTTCAGCCATGTGTCAGCCTGGGCCTGCAGAGCTGTCAACAGCTCTTCGGCCGTGTGGCTGGGATCCCATAGACATGGATATTTACCCAGTCCGCTGTTAAGGATATGTAACGCCCCTGACAATGCTGGCTAGACCACATGTCTGTAGTTAGGTGCACCCTGTCACTCACAGCGTTTATCAACACCAAGGATTCGCTATCACTCACGATGTGGTGCAGGGCAGGGGTGGCTTTTTGGGCAAATAAATGGCGGCTGTTCATCTGGTACTATAGGTTAGGACAGAGCATCACGTTTTGGAAAGTGCCTGTGTCCACTGACCTGAAGGATAGCATTTCCATTGCAAGCAGTGGTGCAATGCTTGTGTTCAGACTCCGTGTTCTTGGATCATTGGGGTGATATTTTTTTAAGAAGATAATGGTGATGGTGGCGGCCCAACCTTGGCTCGTCATTTCTTATTCTAAAGCCTGCAGCCTGACCATCAATTGCAGAGGAGAGGCCTTAAGCAGGTGTGCTGCACCCCCCCCCCCCCCCCCCCCACAAAACTGCTGCAGTGACCGAGGCGCTGGGCTCACAGTTGTAGAGATGGCGGGGTAGCTGTTAGGGATGTCATGGTGGCACTACTATCTTCTCTCCTGAGGGACGCATGCAACCCTTTGCCAAGGCCCTGGCAGGCCTCTCCAGACAACGCTGGTGGTGCAGTTACCTGTATAAATCGCTGCGTGGAAACCTCAGTATATGTCACGGGTGATGCCACCAATCAATCCATCCACTGCAGTGAACTCCAACAATGGTGCAATAAATAATCCACACACACAGTGCTGTACTTTAAATAGACTAAACCGGGAACGGTCGGTGAAGTCTTTCTTTACTGTAACATACAACAGGGATAACACACAACAGTTCTTGCAATGGAGGATTGGCTTTAGGACAATGGTTATTTGTGAGGAGGCAGGGAGGCAACTCGGAGCATCTTGATACTTACAGTCCTCATTATCTGTAGGATCACTCTCCCGGACAACTTCTCTCACTCTGTCTACCGGCTAACACTCACGGTTTTGTTTTCCATTAGGTCACTCTCTCAATCCTTCCATGATGACTCTAGAGCAACTGGGGATGAAATGGTTTATTCTCCATTTCCAAGTAGATGGGAAACCGCTCCGCTTCCTCCATATTGGATAGGCCTAGTTGGATCTTTCTCTTTACTTTCACACTGCTTTCATATGGATTGTAATCCACAGGGAGACATGCAGGCTTGCTCAGAGACTGTCTGGCGGGATGACTTGACTGTCTTATCACCCACCCTCCATCTCTATCTCTCTGGACTACTTAACCAATAGAGATGAGCGAACGTACTCGTCCGAGCTTGATATTCGTGCGAATATTAGGGTGTTCGGGATGCTCGTTACTCTTAACGAGTACCACGCGATGTTCGGGTTACTTTCACTTTCATCTCTGAGACGTTAGCGCGCTTTTCTGGCCAATTGAAAGACAGGGAAGACATTACAACTTCCCCCTGTGACGTTCAAGCCCTACACCACCCCCCTGCTGTGAGTGGCTGGGGAGATCAGATGTCACCCGAGTATAAAAGTCGGCCCCTCCCGCGGCTCGCCTCAGATGCCTTGTGAGTTAGCTGAGGGACAGTGCTGCTGGTGCCGGAGCTGCTGTAGGGAGAGTGTTAGTAGTGAGTGTAGGCTTCAAGAATCCCAACGGTCCTTCTTAGGGCCACATCTACCTGTGTGCAGGCTGCTGTTAGCAGTGGATATATTTTTTTTTTCCTCAATATCGGCTGTGCAGAGCATTGCACCCTGCATTAGGGACAGAAGTGGTGGTTAGGCAGGGAGAGTGTTAGGAGTGAGTGTAGGCTTCAAGAACCCCAACGGTCCGTTCTAGGGCCATATTTATCCGTGTGGAGTACTGTGCAGGCTGCTGGCTGTGTTGCATATTTTTTTTTTTTCTCAAAATCGGCTGTGCAGAGCATTGCACCCTGCATTGATACTACAGGGACAGAATTGTGTAGGCAGGGCCAGAAGACATATATTATTGATTGAATATAGTCAGTGGGCCTTTTCTTTAAAAAAAAAAAGGGAAAAAAGTATATTTGCCCTGCCTCTGTCAGTCCTCAGGGCTCTGGGTACGTGTGTGCTGCGCGGAGAACGTAAAAAAATCAGACGCAGCCAGCTACGTTTTACAGCAGGCTTGCGCCACTTTCTTTCCTGCCTATGAAATTCCTTGCTCTGCTCTAGTTAATAACTCTGCAACCCTGCAGTTCTGTGACACATTTGCAGGGGCACAACACAGTTATTATTCATTGAATAGATGCAGTGGGCCTTTCCTTTTAAAAAAAAGTGAAAAAAGTATATTTGGCCTGCCTCTGACACTCCTCAGGGCTCTGGGTACGTGTGTGCTGCGCGGAGAACGTAAAAAAATCAGACGCAGCCAGCTACGCTTTACAGCAGGCTTGCGCCACTTTCTTTCCTGCCTGTGAAATTCCTTGCTCTGCTGTAGTTAATAACTCTGCAACCCTACAGTTCTGTGACACATTTGCAGGGCCAGAAGACATATATTATTGATTGAATATACGCAGTGGGCCTTTTCTTTACCAAAAAAAGGGAAACATTCAATGTGGCCTGCCTCTGACAGTCCTCAGCGTTCTGGGTACGTGTGTGGTGGGTGCAGAACGTAAACAGAAATCATACGCAGCCAGCTACGTTTAGCAGCAGGCTTGCGCCAATTTCTTTCCTGCCTGGGAAATCAAATCACTGGTAATACACCATGCTGAGGGGTAGGGGTAGGCCTATAGGACGTGGACGCGGGCGAGGACGCAGAGGCTCAAGTCAGGGTGTGGGCACAGGCCGAGCCAGTGCGGTGGCCAGGGGTAGAGGCAGGGCCAGACCGAATAATCCACCAACTGTTTCCCAAACCGCCCCCTCGCGCCATGCCACCCTGCAGAGGTCAAGGTGCTCTACGGTGTGGCAGTTTTTCACAGAGACGCCTGACGACCGACGAACAGTGGTGTGCAACCTTTGTCGCGCCAAGATCAGCTGGGGAGGCACCACCAACAGCATGCGCAGGCATATGATGGCCAAGCACCCCACAAGGTGGGACGATGCCCGTCCACCGCCTCCGGTTTGCACCACTGCCTCTCCCCCTGTGCCCCAACCTGCCACTGAGATCCAACCCCCCTCTGAGGACACAGGCACTACCGTCTCCTGGCCTGCACCCACACCCTCACCTCCGCTGTCCTCGGCCCCATCCAGCAATGTCTCTCAGCGTAGCGTCCAGACGTCGCTAGCGCCACAGTTTGAGCGCAAGCGCAAGTACGGCGCCACGCACCCGCACGCTCAAGCGTTAAACGTGCACATTGCAAAATTGATCAGCCTAGAGATGCTGCCGTATAGGCTTGTGGAAACGGAGGCTTTCAAAAGCATGATGGCGGCGGCGGCCCCGCGCTACTCGGTTCCCAGTCGCCACTACTTTTCCCGATGTGCCGTCCCAGGCCTGCACGACCACGTCTCCCGCAACATTGTACGCGCCCTCACCAACGCGGTTACTGCCAAGGTCCACTTAACAACAGACACGTGGACAAGCACAGGCGGGCAGGGCCACTATATCTCCCTGACGGCACATTGGGTGAATTTAGTGGAGGCTGGGACAGAGTCAGAGCCTGGGACCGCTCACATTCTACCCACCCCCCGAATTGCGTGCCCCAGCTCGGTGGTGGTATCTGCGGGGGTGTATGCTTCCTCCACTAAACCACCCTCCTCCTTCTCCTATGCAACCTCTGTCTCGTAATCAAGATGTGTCAGCAGCAGCACGTCGCCAGCAGTCGGTGTCACGCGGCGTGGCAGCACAGCGGTGGGCAAGCGTCAGCAGGCCGTGCTGAAACTACTCAGCTTAGGAGATAAGAGGCACACGGCCCACGAACTGCTGCAGGGTCTGACAGAGCAGACCAACCGCTGGCTTGCGCCGCTGAGCCTCCAACCGGGCATGGTCATGTGTGACAACGGCCGTAAGCTGGTGGCAGCTCTGCAGCTCGGCAGCCTCACGCACGTGCCATGCCTGGCCCATGTGTTTAATTTGGTGGTTCAGCGCTTTCTGAAAAGCTACCCCCACTTGTCATACCTGCTCGGAAAGGTGCGCCAGCTCTGCGCACATTTTCGCAAATCACACACGCACGCTGCCACCCTGCGGACACTGCAACATCGGTTTAATCTGCCAGTGCACCGACTGCTGTGCGACGTGCCCACACAGTGGAACTCTACTCTCCACATGTTGGCCAGACTCTATGAGCAGCGTAGAGCTATAGTGGAATACCAACTCCAACTTGCGCGGCGCAGTGGGAGTCAGCCTCCTCAATTATTTACAGAAGAGTGGGCCTGGTTGGCAGCCATCTGCGAGGTCCTTGGAAAATTTGAGGAGTCTACCCAGATGGTGAGCGGCGATGCTGCAATCATTAGCGTCACCATTCCTCTGCTATGCATCTTGAGAAGTTCCCTGCAAAGAATAAAGGCAGACGCTTTGCACTCGGAAACAGAGCCGGGGGAAGACAGTATGTCGCTGGATAGTCAGAGCACCCTCCTGTCTATATCTCAGCGCGTTCAGGAGGAGGAGGAGGAGCATGAGGAGGATGAGGAGGAGGGGGAAGAGACAGCTTGGCCCACTGCTGACGGTACCCATGCTGCTTGCCTGTCATCCTTTCAGCGTGTATGGCCTGAGGAGGAGGAGGAGGAGGATCCTGAAAGTGATCTTCCTAGTGAAGACAGCCATGTGTTGCGTACAGGTACCCTGGCACACATGGCTGACTTCATGTTAGGATGCCTTTCTCGTGACCCTCGCGTTACACGCATTCTGGCCACTACGGATTACTGGGTGTACACACTGCTCGATCCACGGTATAAGGAAAGCCTTTGCACTCTCATTCCCGAAGAGGAAAGGGGTTCGAGAATGATGCTATACCACAGGGCGCTGGTGGACAAACTGATGGTAAACTTCCCATCCGACAGCGCTAGTGGCAGAAGGCGCAGTTCCGAGGGCCAGGTAGCAGGGGAGGCGCAGAGATCAGGCAGCATGTACAGCACAGGCAGGGGAACATTCTCCAAGGCCTTTGCCAGCTTTATGGCTCCCCAGCAAGACTGTGTCACCGCTCCCCAGTCAAGGCTGAGTTGGCGGGAGCACTGTAAAAGGATGGTGAGGGAGTACGTAGCCGATTGCAGCACCGTCCTCGGTGACGCCTCTGCCCCCTACAACTACTGGGTGTTGAAGCTGGACACGTGGCCTGAACTCGCGCTGTATGCCCTGGAGGTGCTTGCTTGTCCTGCGGCTAGCGTCTTGTCAGAGAGTGTGTTTAGTGTGGCTGGGGGAATCATCACGGATAAGCGTACCCACCTGTCAACCGACAGTGCTGACAGGCTTACACTCATCAAGATGAACAAAGCCTGGATTTCCCCAGACTTCTCTTCTCCACCAGCGGACAGCAGCGATACCTAAGCAATACGTAGGCTGCACCCGCGGATGGAAGCATCGTTCTCTCTCACCATCCAAAACGGGGACATTTCTGCTTCATCAATCTGTGTATAATATTCCTCCTCCTCCTCCTGCTCCTCCTCCTGAAACCTCACGTAATCACGCCGAACGGGCAATTTTTCTTAGGGCCACAAGGCTCACTCATATAATTTTTCTTAAAAATTTTTATACGTTTCAATGCTCTTAAAAGCGTTGAAACTTTAACTTGAACCAATTTTTCGTTAAACTGGGCTGCCTCCAGGCCTAGTTACCACTTAAGCCACATTAACCAAAGCGATTAATGGGTTTCACCTGCCATCTTGGTTGGCCATGGCCAATTTTTCTGATGTACTGTACATTAGTACTGTTGATACAGCAATTTTTGTGGGCCCTCGCCTACAGTGTAATCAAATTAATTTTTAGCCCACCTGCATTACAGCTGATGTTACATCCGCTGTGTTGGGCAATGCAATGGGATATTTTTATGTACCGCCGGTGGCTTCCTGGCACCCACCCATGCTGTGGGTCCACAGAGAATTATAAATGCATCTGTTTCCACTTCTAAAGAACCCCAGTCTGACTGGGGCATGCAGTGTGGGCCGAAGCCCACCTGCATTAAGCACGACATTACTACCTCAGCTGTGTTGGGCAATGCAATGGGATATTTTTATGTACCGCCGGTGGGTTCCAGGGAGCCACCCATGCTGTGGGTCCACAGGGACTTGTAAATGCATCTGTTTCCACTTCTAAAGAACCCCAGTCTGACTGGGGCATGCAGTGTGGGCCGAAGCCCACCTGCCTTAAGCACGACATTACTACCTCAGCTGTGTTGGGCAATGCAATGGGATATTTTTATGTACCGCCGGTGGGTTCCAGGGAGCCACCCATGCTGTCAGTCCACAGGGACTTCACAATAGGGAGTTGTATCTGCCTGTGTCTATGAATTAAAAACCGCGGTCTGACTGGGGCATGCAGACACCTTGACAGAATGAATAGTGTGTGGCACATAGGTTCCCCATTGCTATGCCCACGTGTGCAGCTCCTGATGGCGGTGGCACAGGATTATATTTCTCATTGCTTCTGTACAGCATTGCGGGCTATCGCCCCACCCCTTTTAAAGAGGGTCGCTGCCTAGCCATGCCAACCCTCTGCAGTGTGTGCCTGCGGTTCCTCCTCATGGCAGACGGACTTATAAATACACATGAGTGTGGCGTGGCATGAGGGCAGCTGAAGGCTGCGCAGGGACACTTTGGTGTGCGCTGTGGACATTGCGTCGTGCGGGGGGGTTGGGCAGCATGTAACCCAGGAGAAGTGGCAGCGGAGTGTCATGCAGGCAGTGATTGTGCTTTGTTGGAGGTAGTGTGGTGCTTAGCTAAGGTATGCATTGCTAATGAGGGCTTTTCAGAAGTAAAAGTTGTTGGGAGGGGGGGGCCCACTCTGACATCACTGTGTGCTTTCTTCCCACTCTCTGACAGGACAGTGTGCTTTCTTCCCGTTCTCTGACATCACTGTGTGCTTTCTTCCCATTCTGTGACATAGCTATGTGCTTTCTTCCCATTCTGTGACATCACTGTGTACTTTCTTCTCATTCTGTGACATCACTGTGTGCTTTCTTCCCGTCCTCTGACATCACTGTGTGCTTTCTTCCCATTCTCTGCCATCGCTGTGTGCTTTCTTCCTATTCTCTGACATCACTGTGTGCTTTCTTCCCATTCTCTGACATCACTGTGTGCTTTCTTCCCATTCTCTGACATCACTGTGTGCTTTCTTCCCATTCTCTGACATCTCTGTGTGCTTTCTACCCAATAATTTTCATTGGGTTTTATCATAAACAGAGAATAAAAGAAAGTTGACATATTTGTTGCGTTAGAATTAGAGATGAGTGAGTATACTCGCTAAGGCTAACTACTAGAGCGGGTAGTGCCTTAGTCGAGTATCCTCCCGCTCGTCTGTAAAGATTCGGCTGCCGGCGCGGGTGACAGGTGAGTTGCGGTGGGGAGTGAGAGGGAGAGAGAGATCTCCCCTCCGTTCCTCCCCGCTCTCCCCCGCCACTCCCCGCCCCCCACCAGCCCCCGAATCTTTAGAGACGAACAGAAGGATACTCGGCTAAGACACTACTCGCTCCAGTAGTTAGCCTTAGCGAGTATACTCGCTCATATCTAGTTAGAATACAATTTTTGTACAGTGGTATGCATATTTTAAACATGCAATAGTAATGAGACTGATGTTCCTTCTTACAAAAGAAAATAGTTGCCAGGTAATGCAGTACGTCACTTGAGTACTAGATATCAACTATGAACCAGAAACTAGAAACTTAATGTTTTCTGACATCATTAAGAATTTTATTTTTTGTTACGATTTTGGAACGCAGGAACTTTGAGTTACTTCTGTTTATTGCTATGACCCGGACATTGTTTCTCATAAATAGTCATACATCATCTACAACGTATTATGCATTTATTATCTCATTATTAGATCTTCTTATATTGTTACCACACAAGAAGGTCTTTCTACTGGAAATCGATGAGATTTTGTAGAGAGTATTGAGCTGATGCTGCTCCCAAGACATTTAGGATAGAGAGCGGCAGTGTTCTACGTCAATGACTATTCAATGAAAATGTTTACACAGAATGAAGGCTTCAGGATAATGTTAAGATTTTAATCATTAGGAAAGGAAAGGAGATTTTCCATTATTGGTTTTTAATGTAATCTGCATATTATTGCAGAGGTTGCTGCTTCTGCAAAGGCTTAAACTAATTACAGATTTCAAAATTATCACTGCACATTTATCATGTGGTAGAGATAAGATAGTCAGCTCTTTGGTACACAATTCTTAATGGAAGGCCTTGGAGTACAAGAGCAATTTAAAGGGTTTGTCCATTTTAGAAAATCCATTTTCAAATACCCTATTAGGACACTTTTAGTTGATAACAGAGTCTGTCATTTACAACCTCCCTTTATTAGACAAAGGTGAAGGTAGATATAAAGAGTATCTGAAACTTTGGAAGACCTTGCTCATCATTTCAAAGACAACCTATTGTATGGGGCTAATCTGCATGTGAAACCATCTGCTATATGGCAGATCCGCATCTAAAAATTAGTACCATGGAACACCTACTGACATCTCCCTTCTGCTGAGTGATGGCTGTAGTGGTCTCATGAATGGATGCTGGAGCCATCAGTCAGAGTAGACTTGAACTTGCAATCTTATGATTTGTCAGATAATACACTGCAATACTTCTGTACTCCAGTGTATTATGTAATGTATTTGTCATTAATTGCTATGGAAAAACCCATAGGACCATGCTGTACCTCCATTTGCCTCCTTGCGATTTCATGGCAGAGGAAGTTCCATCCCTCGGTTATCTTCATACATGCTGCGATCAACATTGATCATGTCATGTTAATAGTGGGGGTTAAAGTTCTCGCTAATTCCCACCATCACAATGGGACATCAGTCAGTCACAGCCGGCTCCTACTGCAGATGGCACACAGGCTAAGATCCTAAGCATGCACCATTTACATGCCATAAATGTACAACATTTTGCATGAACCCCCTCTGGCCTGTGATGTATATGTTTGTCATGGGTGTGAAGGGCATAAAGCTATACATGTAGCAGAGGAAAATCTGCTGTGGAGTTAAGTGTGGATCCATGTCGAAATCGATATAAAACTCAACTTGTAAGGGCTTCTTCACATGAGTTTTTTTTTTTGTCCTGTTATGCAGCCGTGGTTATCACGGCCATATAATGGGATGAAATGAAACCGTTGATTTTAATGGTTTCTTTTTTAGTAGTGGTATTCTCCCCCATCAGGAGTAAGGGCGACGAAAGACTTATCTTTCTGCAGTTTTTTTCAAACTTTGAACAGCCGGAGAATAAAAAGAAAACAAAAAAACATTCATGCGTCACTGTGCTATATAGCGGCAAGCGTAGTTGTGCATACGGCCGTTTGAAGCTGCCTTTAGTCCCGTTATACGGTCGTGAAAATTACGCCCACATAACGGGATGAAACTAAACCATTGATTTCAATGGTTTGTTTTCACTAGCAGTATTATAAAAATATAGGACTTGCGCTTGGGATACGGCAGGACCTACTGTCTGGCTTATTTATTTTCCAACGTGCACGCATTAATGCGAAGTTTGGATAAAAAAAGCTAGCACGCTCAGTAGCGGCGAGAGTACTAGCGCATGTACCATTGTATTTTTGCCCTAATACGTTCTACGGTCTAATTCCGTGGCAAAAAATCCACGTCTTTTCTACCACGTGTGAACACATCCCAAGGCCTTATTCACATGATGGGATTTTGACTGCAAACCTACAGCATTTTAGCATTCCACTGAAAGCTATGAAATCTGTGCTATACGTCTCATGGAATGGATGTTTCTGTACACAAATTTTGAAATCCGTGTTGTTGAAAAAAAGGAAATAGCGGCTGGTGGCCACATGCAAATTTACTCCATTGACTGAGGTAAGGTAAAGTTCCCCGGTGCAAGTACCAAGTCATGACTGACTCCTAGGGTAATGTCTAAAGATGAGCGAGCACCCTCGGTTAAGGCAGTTACTCGAGCGAGCATCGCTCTTTTCGGGGGAGGGGCGGCCGGGGTAGGAGAGTGAGAGAGATCTCTCCCCCCCCCCCCCCCCCCGTTGTTCCCCAAATCTGCTCGGACCAGTAAGCAGTTACTTGAGTAAAAGCGATGCTTGCTCGAGTAACTGCCTTAACCAAGCATGCTCGCTCATCTCTAGTAATGTCATATCGTGATGTTTTCTTGGCAGACTGTTTTTGCAGGGTGGTTTGCCATTGCCTTCCCCAGTCATGTTTTACCCCCCACAAGCTGGGTACTCGTTTTACCAACCTCAGAAGGATGAGTCAACCTTAAGCTGGCTACCTGAACCATGCAGGTACTGAACTTGCAACCTTCAGGACATGATTGAGAGCTTAGGACTACATTTGTGCAGCTTTAACACTACACCATACAGGGCTCCAATCCAACAGATTTGAAGTTCTGTTGCAGATTAAAGTATCAGGTCCACATGGGAAAACTCCAAGTGGATCCGACACATTGTAGCCGTGTGATCGAGATCTAACGCTACTATTTCTGGCTTACGCATTCACAATGAACGTCAACACCGCTATGATCTGACTGCTTTCTTCCCCCTTCACCTATCTAGTGCTGTCAGCAGTTCCAAGGGGTCAGAACTGCTGACAGGCTCCCTTTAACTAAATAAGCATTGCTTTTCCTTGAGTGTAACTTTTATACAGTTGGGAACTTGTTATTTCTAAACAAAAAAAAGGCAAGAAGCGTTGATGGATGAGGAAGACAAGCGTGTCACTCATTAGACGGCACCAGGATTTCAGAGGCGGAGATATCAAATAAACATATGTTCAGAGAGCGGCTCTGCACTTTCCTTCTGTAATCCTTTCTATAAAAGCTTCTTGTTTATTTCCACGTTCTCTCCGTCCTCTAAATGGCATGAAACTCCTGCAGCCGGTATGACTGCAATGAGAATGATCTGCCCAGCGTAGAACGTGCTCTTTCAGGGCTCCTTCAGACGAACGTATGTGCAATTACGCACACAACAAATTTGCGCCATTAACAAGACACTTTCGCAAGTGTATTGGCGCATTTTACAGTACTTTTTGCAGATGCACGGCATGTTTCACATAGATGTTGGACCCAACCTCACCCCCTGTGATTTAAAAGGCTATTTAGCCCAATGAGGTTCAGACGTGTTCTTTTTTTTCAGGGAATGATGCAGCGTATTGCACATTTGTGCGCACATTGGGCAAGCATTTACGCACCAAAAGTTCACATATAAGTCTATGGGAGGTGCGCAAATGCGAACAAAAGTAGAGCATGTCCTATTTTTTTCCATGAGCGTAAAAAAGGAAAGTGAAAATGAACCCATTGAAATCATTAGGTTCTATTTTCTGCATATTGTGACCACAAATTTGCTACAGAAAATCTGTTCGGACTTTCCACAACAAATCTGTAGGGAATTCCGTAACGACAGATCTGCAGCATTTTGGTGCAGATCTTTTTGCAGATGTGCCGCTGAAGAACATTAAAAAAAAATGCCAAATACATACTTTCTTCATCTTCTACTGACTTCATACAGAGGTTTGCCACCGATGACGTGTCGACTAGAGATGAGCGAGCACGCTTGGTCAGGTCAGTTACTCGAGCGAGCCTCGCTCTTCTAAAGTAACTACCTTCTCATCCGAGCGTGCTTGTGGGGGCAGCAGGGGAGAGCGGAGGGGAGCAGGGGGAGAGTGAGAGAGATCTCTCTCTCCCCCCTCCCGCTACCCCCCGCCGCCCCTCGGGCACGCTCGGACAAGGAGGCAGTTACTCAAGAAGAGCAATGCTCGCTCGAGTAACTGACCTTCCTGAGCGTGCTCGCTCATCTCTAGTGTCGACCAATTCAATTGCTGCAACCTGTGATTAGTTACAATTAGAGAAGAGTGAGAACACTCGGATACAGCAGTTACTTGAGCAAGCATGGCTCTTCTCGAGTAACTGCTTGCTGGTCCGAGCGTGCTCAGGGGGGCGGCGAAGAGCGGGGGTGAGCGTCAGGGGGTAGTGGGGGAGAGAGTGAGAGAGATCTCTCTTCCCCCCCCCCCCCCTGCTACCCACCACCGCCCGCCGCCCCCCAAGCATGCTCGGACCTGTAAGCAGTTACTCGAGAAGAGCAATGCTCGCTCGAGTAACTGCTGTATCCGAGCGTGCTCGCTCATCTCTAGTTGAAATGGTTAGGCCTCATGTCCACAGGTGGGTTGGATTCCGCAGCAGAATCCGACCCTGCCCATGGCTGACAAACCTGCGCACATGTGCGAATCTCCATTCTCCCAGGACATCTGTACTGCGGATGGTCTGCACGGCTCAGTACAGATTACATTTTTTTTCTTTAATCTTCTACTCTTTTTGCAGAGTCCGTGAACGAACCGCGGATCGGATGACTTCCATTGACTTCAATGGAAGACGTTGTGCAGGAACCGCAGTGAAATGGAGCATGCTGCGATTTGTTTTCCACATCAAAAGATCTGCAAAACAAATCCACATGCTCTAATTCAGGTGCGGACACCAATGCTTTTCTATGGGCACCTTAAACTGCGGTTCCTACGCAAATCAAAGCCGCCCGTGGACATTGCGCCTTAAGTATCTGTAGCTGCATAAATAGATCTACACACTTAGCCTTTGTGTTTAGGGTGGTTTTTTCAAGTGCGTATATAAAGATGACATTTTCCATTGAGTTTTCTATCCAGGGTGCAGTCAACAAGACGGATCCGGCGCTATATCTCAATACTGGTGTCCTATATTGAAATAACAATAGCGTACTTAAATAGGAAGGCATGGATGCACTACACACTGGTATGGGGCATGAGTCCCTGGGGGGCCCCAGAACATGGATTTCAATTTTGTGTTGTGATCTCTGTAAGGGCGCTGGCGTTTTTTTACCTGCGTTTTGCGTTTTGCGTTTTTCCTGCACAGGCATAGAGATAACATGTGTTCCTGTCCACTGGCGTTTTTTTTGCGTTGCGTTGCGTTTTTTAACATAGGAACTGTCAGTTGCATATGTGTCCTTATTTTTCTCCTAATGCACCCATGAATGTCAATGGAAATTAACGGAAAAGCCGCGAAAACGCCGCGAAAACGCTGCGAAAAACGCAAACGCCAGTGGGTGGGCGCCCTAAGAGATAGAGAGAAAAACCTCTCAAATCCTACTCTTCAACCTCGCAGTTGAGTTTTCCGCTCTATCTCTTAGACCAGTATAGGGCTGGATCATGTTTTTTTAATACACCCTGTATTTCCATATTTATATTTGAAGAGCTCTAAGTTTTATGTCTTTTTACAAACTTCACAAATGGCTTCAAGATGTATTGGACCATCTAGCTGAAATTCATAGGCAGCCAAAATTATTATGAATCATTTGCAAATTCCAAAATGAGTCATAAAGATAAAAAGTAATATGTGTCAATGTCTCCCAGCCTAATATGAAGCCATTAGCAGCATTTATTGTACCCTGCACAATCATGGTAATCTGCAAAAGCTTCACCGGCTTTAAAAACATAGTTTCATCTACTCTTTATAAGGAACACTGGACATAAGTCCACTATGTTTATTAACAGTCCATGAAAAATCTGTGAAATCCCTGACTGAAGCTCAGGATTTCTTCCATGGTTTTGCAGCTTTACACACACAGATTTCCATGTGGATTAGCTTTACTGCAACAGAATCTGCTGTACCCGAGAAATGAGTGTTATAAAGTCTGTGTTCATCATTGCCTGCAGATTTCTTATCAGAAGGGGTAAAGTTTCTCCTTGGGGAGATCACCTGGGAGGCGTGAGGAGACTTATAAGGCCATGCATGCTCCTCTGGGAAATATATGCAAATTGAAAGAAGGAACAATGCCTCTACAGCACCACCTATTGGAAGGTTGCATTCCTGCAAATCAGTCCCTGATCTTCTAACAGGCTTTGCAACATGACTGGGAATATAAGCCAATGCTCGATTCTTCTTCAGAAGGAAAAGTTAACCATGTACAGACGGATTGTTTGGGGGTTTTGCCCATCAATTTACAGAAGGATGCTGACTAGAGATGAGCAAGCGTACTCGCTAAGGGCAAATACTCGAGCGAGTATTGCCTTTTGCGAGTACCTGCCCGCTCGTCTCAAAAGATTCGGGTGCCGGCGGGGGGTGGGGGAGAGCGGGGAGGAACAGAGGGGAGATCTCTCTCTCGCTCCCCCCTGCTCACTCCCGCAACTCACTGCTCACCCCCGCCGGCACCCGAATCTTTTGAGACGAGCGGGCAGGTACTCACAAAAGGCAATACTCACTTAAGTATTTGCCCTTAGCGAGTATGCTCACTCATCTCTAATGCTGACTGAGTGCGAAGCCTCTATACATGGGTTGAAAGGGGTCAGGAGAACACCTAGTAGGTGTGATGGAACTTATAAGGCCATGCATGCTCCTCTGGGAAATTTATGCAAATGAAACAATGCCTCTACAGCTCCACCAATTAGAAGGCAGCAGTCATTGTTACAAAGTTTATTGAAAGGTCAAAAATTGACTTGCAGGAATGTTACTGTCTAATAGGTGGCGCTGTAGAGGCATTGTTCCATCTTCCTATTTGCTTAGACTTTTTGCTATAGCATGTGAATGGGGTTTCCAATCAATCCAGACAGAATCCGGTCAATATCAACATGGCCATAGAGAATTGCAAATATGATAGAAAGACAGGCAGATCAGACCCTCACCAATCTAAAACTGGAGTATAGGCTATCATTAAAAAAAAAAAAAAAACTTTTTAAATCCAAGTCTATGTAGGTGTCAATTCACCTTAAATGCCCACATACTGTATAATGCACTGTTCATACTATATTACTGTATTTACTTTTCATAACTTTTCATAAGATTACTCCTTTCCTTTTTTATGGACCAAATAACATATGGTTGATATCTGGAGGTCGCTAGTGCTGCAGTTCCGCTAAGCCGGACATGTTCTGTATTTATGAGTTGTAAGGATGTCATTTTACCTTTTTTTTTCTATCTAAAATGTTTCAGCCCAGTGGCCACTTTATAAAGAAAAATGATAGAACTCAGTATGTGGTAAATGGAAGCAACAAACGCACCAACAAAGTCCTTAACTATAGAGCACAGCACTTTCTGCCTGATCAATTCAGAGTCTTAACTCCCGTTGACCCTTCTCTAGGTGAGACATGGCAATGAACTCATGTAGGAACTGGTAAGTCTGTGTCAATTGCTTCCATTCCTTGTGCTAGGAAGGTGTGAAATTAGATGCCCAGTTTCAATGTGAATTGTTGATTCATATCTATGGTGGCACAGTGTTAAGCACATTGGCATCATATGAGTTCCAATTCAGTCAGGATTTGTGTGTTCTTTCTGTGTTGACATGGGTTTCCACCAAGTAGTCTGGTTTGCTACCACTGTCTATAAATCTGCTAAATCAATTTACCACCCAAAAAAATTGCCTCCAAAGAACTGATCACCTGCCTCACCAGCTTTTGCAGAACTGCAACTAATGTTGAGTGACTTTTTAAAACTTCCCTTTGAATCTTCACATACTCCCAAAATTGATTGTGGTGTAAAGAGTTTGTTTGTTCTTCTCACGTTTTATAGCAATCACTTTTATTTATGTAGAACGTGAATATTTATGCAGCGCTTTATATCACTTAATATTTTCTGTCCTCATTGCGGCTCACAATCCATATTCACCCATTACTATGTTTTTGTAGTGTGGGAGGAGATCCATACAATCATAGGGAGAACTTACAAACTCCATGCTGATGTTATCTTTGGTTGGATTTGAACATAGGACCTCAGCCCTGCAAGGCAATGGTGATAAACATTGAGTCACAGGTTCTCCCCCTTCTCCTCTTCCAGTTCCTCCTCATCTACCCCTTCCTCCTTCTCCTCTTCCTCTTTCCCTTCCTTCTCTTGCTCTTCCCCTTTCTTCTCTTCCTGCTCCTTCTTCCTCCTCACTCTCCTTCTCTTCCTCCTTCCCTTCCTCCTCTTCCTCTTTTCCTTTCTTCTCTTCCTATTCCTCCTCCTCTTCACCTTCCTCCTCCCCTATTCTTCTTCCTCCTCCCTCCTTCTCTTCACCTTCCTTTTCTTGCTATTCCTCCCTCTCTTCTTCCTCTTACTCATCCCTTCCTCCTCCTCTTCCCTGTCCTCCTCTTTCTACTTATCTTTCTCCTGTTTTTCCTCTTCCCCTACCTTACCTTCCTATTCCTCATCCTCTTCTACCTCCTCTCTCCTCCTCTTCACCTTCCTTCTCATTCTACTCCTCCTCTTCTTCCTCTTACGCCTCCCCTCCTCTTTTTTCTGTTCCTCATCCTCTTCCCCTTGCTCCTCCTCTTCCTCTGTGCCCACCTTCTCTTCCTATTCCTCATCCTCTTCTCACTCCTCATTTTCTCATTCTCCATTTCCTCCTCTTCCTCTTTTTGCGCCTCTCCTCCTCCTCCCTCATCTTCCCCTTCTTCCTCATTCTCTTCATCCTCATTATTCTCCCTCCTTCTCTTCCTCCTCCTTTTTTTTCCTTGTTTCAATTTAATCAGGATTTGCATGTTGTTTCTGTGTTGACATAGGTTTCTCCCAGGTACTCTGGTTTCCTACCACTATCTATAAACCCACTAAATCATTTCACTTCCTATAAAACAGCCTTCAAAGCACTGATCATAAAACTGTCTCACCAGCTTTTGCAAAACTGCAATTTCCACCAGAGCTGCAGACCATATACTGAAAACCTGTGGAAGAGATGGCACTGGGATGCACTATGGGAAGAAGACAAGTCTTCTTGGTTCTTGGCATTCATATGGAGGTTTTTATGACATGTACCACCGACCTAAACATTGCACATATCCTTCATGGTAGCAAAATTACCTAATGGCAGCAAGCTTTTTTAGTAGGATAATGATCCCTGCCACATTGATAATATTGAACAGTAACGGCTTGAGGAAAGTGACAAAGAGCTCAAGATGATGACTTGGCCTCCAAACTCCCCAGATCTCAATCCAATCATCATGGAGCCCACACCTCACAACTTATAGGTCTTAAAGGATTTGCTGCTACCATCTTAATGCTAGAGATTACAGAACACCTTATGAGGTCTTGTGGAGTCCATGACTTAATCAGAAATATTTTGACAGCATGAGGAACCTACACAATAATTGATGGGCAGTTTTAACGTTATGACTATTCGGTGTTTCTGTCCCTCATTGTGCCTTAAAGCGTTGTTATACTAGCAGCATATAGCCTATAACTTCAAGGTGACATTAGTCAGCTGCAGCATTGATGTTGCATCATAGTCAGCATTTAATACTGCCTTATAATAACAGTTGGACATTCTGTATTTTTTTTTTTTACCTCTGCTAGCCTAAGACATTTAATGGGGTTGCTTGAGATTAGAAAAGAAGTTCTACTGTTTTCTAGAAACAGTGCCACTCTTGTCAATAGGCTGTCTGTTGGTGGAGCTTAGCCTCATTCAATCAAATGGCACTGCGGTGCAATACCAGACACAGTCTATGGGCAAAAGTGTTGTTAATGGAAAAAAATTTCTGACACTTTTATTAGTTTCAGACAATCTTTTTAATCAGTAATGAAATAGATCATTGCACTGCAACTGCATTGCTCATCCATTCACAATTTATGGTGCAAAATATTAATGTGAATGTACAGCAGACATATGGTGGAAGGAAGAAAAAACTGTCTAACACGTTTACTAAACTGTGCCAAATATATTATGCTATCTATGCCGCTCAGATATAGATGTGTCATTCATTAACGTATCTCTACATTCAACATATCCCAAGACACAGTTGGGTGTATGATTAACTAATTATACCAAACAGGTGATAATGATCATCATTTTTTAATTTGTACGTTGAATCAGCTGTGTAGGAGGCTTAAAATTCTGTGAAGAACGGCCAAACTCTGCCACAGAGGTGAGGTTGTGGAAGACAGTTTCATGTCACAGGTCATACACCATCACTAGACAGAGCATAGCAACAAGACACAAGGTAGTTATACTGTATCAGTAAGGTCTCTGCAAGGCAAAGATTTCAAAGTAGACTGGGGTTTCATCCTGACCTGACTTTTAGCAAGAATTGAGTGAGTGTTTTTCTATGAATATGGTTCAGTGGGTAGCACTATTAGCTTTCAGAACTGGGGTCCTAGGTTCAAATCCCAAAAAGGATAATATCTGCATGGACTTTGAAAAATTCTATCCAGATGTTACCCTTAGTAAATTTTGAACCTGTTACTTCAGCACTGGAAAGCAGCAGTGCTAACAAATAAACCACTAGACCTGTCTGGTCTGGTCTGCTAAAAGTGGAAAGGCAAGATGAATAAACACAAAGAGAATGTAACAAATCCTATTCAGATGTTGCCAGTCGCCAGATTGAAACCTACAACTGCAGCACTAAGGCCGGCTTCACACGGCGGAGCCCGTCACGGCGCCCCCCCCCCCCCAGAGACTCCAATACCTACCTCCGGATCCGGCGTCCTACGTGCCGCATGATGCTTCGGCGCGCATGTGTCATATGACACACCCACAGCATCACATGACGTGCCGGCCACGTCATATGATGTGGCTGGCGGTAGGCAGGGAAGCGGTTTCACGCTATCTTCTGCTGTACTACAGCGGAAGATAGTGTGATGGAATGGAAGCCATCCGCGCTTACACCTGCGGCAAATAGAGCATGCCGCGGGTGAGGACGCGTGATTTTACGGTGCGGAATTCCGCGGTGGAATTCCGCACCGTAAGCACTGTGCTATTAGGTTCAATAGAACCTAATAGCTGCAGGTAACGCAGCGAATTTCCGCCGCGTATTACGCAGCGGAAATCTGTCCATTGGAAGGAGCCCTAAGGCAACAGTGCTAAAAACTGAGCCACCACAACTTTCCTTTCTGCCATAGAGGAGGAAAGCAGGAAGAATAAACACAAAGAGAGGTAAAATAACATCTAGATATTGCCCATAGACTTACTTGAACCTACAACTGCAGCAGCACAAGGCACCATATTTTTCTCTTTCGCACTTCATCAGAGGAGGGGAAGATAGAGAAGAACAACACTAATAAACACAAACAGAACATGCATACTCCATGGATATCTTGTCCATATTCAGACATAAAACTAGAACCCCCGCGCTACAATGCAACAGTACTTTATACTTCTTACTACTTCAACTTCTCCAGAGGAGGAGAAGAAAAAAAGGCGAAGAAAAGAAGATCTTTTATTTTCCTTCATTTCTTTCTTTCCTTTCTCCTCCCCCTTCATCTTCATGTTGGCTCAGTCTTTAACACTGTTTCCTTGCAGTGCTGTGGTCCTAGATTCAAACCTGTCCAAGGAAAACATCTGCATGGACTTTGTATATTCTCTTAGTCCTCCTCTGTCTTTTTCCCCTCCTACAGAGAAGGAAGAGTAGGTGTGGTGGCTCAGTTACTAGCCCTTCTGCCTTGCAATACTGGAGTTCCAGGTTCAAATCTGTCCTAGAGCTCCATCGAAAACTGTGAGCAATTGTACCTAGAAGAGTTGATGCAGTTTTGAAGGCAAAGGGTGGTCAAATAGTGTTCTTGTTCATTCACTTAGCATTTTGTTAATTGACAACAAATACTATTAACACTTCTTACTTTGCAGCATTTTTTCCACATCTGCCTAAAACTTTTGCACATTACTGTATGTGAATGCTTGAGATAGAATTAGATATCAATCCACTGCTGATAGCACTGACAGATGACTTTACTATACAATGCTTTTTGAATGAGCCAACATGATGCTACCACTTAGAATATAGGTATCATATAATAATACATGAAATACTAAACTTTCCACATATAGCAAGAGTTCTCATGTACATTACTGCAAATACCATGCACAGTAACAAGTAGGATATCAGCATACGTTCACACAGCCTTGTGAGCACTGTGTACATAGAGTTGCTCTGTGTGGGTCACTGATTTAATCTTGCCTGCTGCATCCATCTCAGTCTGTCCACTAGGGGGCCATGCTAGACTGAGCACAGTAGAAGGGCTAAGAGGAAGAAGGAATATGACAGTGCTGGGTTTCTGCACTCTAATAAACCCCAGCAGGATCATCTACAGTGTACTAAAGGCAGTGTGATCCGACAAAGCCTGCAACAGATACCCAGTCCTACAGTCAGAGACCTTGGCTGTCCCCTGCAAGGAAGGTGGGGGATTGCAAGACCCTATTACTGCTGGATTGTGCGGAAGCTGCTGAACATACCAACATCCCTCCAACCTGAATCAGTGCTCCATCCATCCCAGATCAGCCTTCCCAGCCGGGTGAGTTTCTCCAGTACTTCTCAATCTGCTTGCAGAGCTGATTCATTTCAGCACCTTGGACAGTGCTCTTGCAAACTGCCCATTACTGGCAATACAAGCATTTATTTCTACATCCAATATGCTTTAGAATGCAATTATATATTAGCTACCATTCTAAATATTCAGGTCTGGGATCTATTTAATAGTTGGAATCTAGAAATATTACTTGCTTTGCTGCAATGTTATGGCTAGAGAGGATGGATACTTGGCTGCAAAACATATTATGCTGCCTATAGCCTCTAGTTACATTTCATACTTTACCTGCTAGGAAGCACATTTCAAAATGCATGGCAATGTAAGAGTTAACCTCTGAGGCTTGCAGCAGTTACATTGTATCACATATTATACAAATAATATTCTTGCCTATCCATAATATTTACATTAAGAATTGAGGAAGTTTACTAATATGCACCAGGCTGTTTAACCCTTACTTTAACTCCAGCCATTAACACAGTGAGATAAATAGTATTTAAGTTTCTATCAGCTAATAGCATACGTGAGATGGGGAAAGAAAGCAATTTAATGTAGAGATAGCTTGCAGCAGCAGTTGAAGGAGTGTTTAATATTGATCCAATCTGGTACAAAATGCTATTCTGATAGGCAGCAGAAAAACTGCACTTCACACTTGGTTTCTGCTATATACTTATACATGTTTATACTCAGATGACTGAAATTATTCGTATGGACTTGCTACAAGGGATCATTTACAGGTCTCTTATCTGCTAGGGAGTACCTTAGTCATTTCACAGGTTAATCTGTGTGGGCTCAGAAGAAGTCAACTCACTCTATGAGTATATATAGCATGCAGGTCAGTGGCATCCTCTAAAGTTAAGGCATGATAAAGCAAGCAACTTAGGTAAGGATTTATATAAGGTGCAGTCAAAAAGACTGATCCAGCACTATATCTCAATACTGGTGTCCTATGTTGAAATGACCTAGTGTGCTTGAATAGGAAGGCATGGATGCACTACACACTGGTATGGCACATTGGTCCCTAGGGGTCTTGGAACATGGATTTTGTGTTGTGGTCTATGTTAATTATACGGAGTAAAACCCAAAGTTGAAGAGCAGCATGTGAGAAGCAGAAATCCACTTTTCACTAAGTTCTGTGGGACAGCTGGTATGGCTGAAGTAAAGAACGCGTACTCGAAGTGACCTCCTTCTGCTCCGATACATACATGGAGCCACCATTGGACCTATGTTTATTCTAGGGACTATCAACAAGGAACAGTACCTGAATCTCCTGAGGACGATGGTGGATGACTTCCTGGATGATCTGCCCCTTTCATAGCAGAAGAAGGCAACTTCAAGTACGCTTTCATTACTTCAGTCATAGCAGTACTTCCATGGTACGTGGAAAGTGGATTTCTGCTTCTCACATGCAACTCTTCAAGTTTGTAATTGGGTTTTACTCTCTATCTCTTACAGGAACCATAACACAAAATTGAAATCCATGTTCTGCAGCCCCTCGGGGGGCAGTGCACTATACCATCATGTAGTGCATCCATGCCTTCCTATTCAAGTACGCTATTGTTATTTCAATAAAAGACACCAGTATTGAGATATAGTGCTGGATAAGTCTTTTTGACTACACCCTGTATAGCATGCAGGTTAGTTGTGTGGTCTAAAGTTAAGGCATGGTGTAGCAAGCAACTTAAGTGAGGCAGCTATATTCTGATACAGCTATGTTCAGGGGTCTTAGCTTCTGGCTTAATGCTCTTGGCTGTGTGCAAGCATCTCATGTCATGGCAAACCAAGTGTTCACTACGGTACATTAATATTGAGGTTGGACTCATCCTTAATTTCTTTCAAATGTCAGATAGTTGGCATCAGTTCTGGGCTGTGGGGATAATGATTGCACATATACATATTTATTAGGTCAACTTTCAGGCCTATTAATTATGTTGACAATGTAACATACCTTGTCTTACACTGGATTAGAAGGTTTCTTGATATCTATGAAATGCTACTGTATATACATGGTAAAGCACTGTGCAAAGGTTTAAAGCAGGTTTGCAAAGTAAGAAACCTTTCAGAAAAAGAAATGTTAATAGATTTATTGTCAAATCAAATGTAAAGTGAATGAACAAAAGAGAAATGTAGATCTAATCAATATTTGCTGTGACCATTATTTGCCTTGAAAATAGCATCAATTCTTCTAGGGACAATTGCACACAGTTTTTGAAGGTACTGAGCAAGGAGGTTGTTCCAAACATCTTGGAAAACTAACCACAGATGTTGTATGGATGTAGCTTGCTCAGTTCCTTCTATCTCTGCATGTAATCCTGAGCAGACTTGATGATGCTGAGATTAAGACTCTGTGGGGGCTATATCATCACTTCCAGGACTCCTTGTTCTTCTTACTCTGAAGATAGTTCCTAATTACATTGGCTGTATGTTTGGGGTCGTTGTCCTGCTGCAGAATAAATTTGGTGCCAATTAGATGCCTTTTTTTATTTTATTAATTTTTACTTTTCTGCATTTTTCCCACACCTGCCTAAAACTTTTGCACAGTACTGTATATAAAGCATTGGTAATCTAAGAGAAGTGAATGACTGGAGACATTATCCAAATATGGAGAGTAGCTTCCTATCATCCTTCATTCTGCATGTGCCTCATACTTCCATTATCTGGCTTCTTAAGGAAACAGCAGGGAACCACTAAGAACCTCTTCTGACTAATTACATAAGATAATATGAGAGACTTATCTTAATATTGAGATTATATATTTTCAAGGGTTTAAAGGTCAAGGATTGCACTGGGCTGTGATGTTAGATAAAATCAGATTTGTTGGTTTTGGGGATGGTAGACCCAATAAAGTTCCATCTGAATTTCTCCAAACATTGGATGAAGATAACTAGTGTATTTCTCTGTCCATTAAAGTCATACATTTGGATTCAAAGATGAACATGAATTTATTGGTACTATTGGGGCATTTTTAGAAAATTGGTCTGTGAATATACTGATGTAACATATGGGCAGTGGATGGAGGATTATGGGAGTTATAGACTAATTGCACTTGAATGTTTATGTATAGTATTGCTATAGGCATTTGGTACTACATCATAGCTTACAGTAGCTCTTGTTTATATGTCATTCCATATTAAAACCAAACTTCATTGGACATTTGATATTTCAGATGGGAGCTGCTAAAAAGGTATTATGGTGGCAACTAATGCAGCTTAGTTATTGTATAATGAAAAGGTATGGCATTTTCTAAAAAACTGAAAGGGGGGAGACACAGATTAGATATTAGAAAAAACTTTCTGACAGTGAGGGTGATCAATGAGTGGAACAGATTACCACAAGAGGTGGTGAGTTCTCCTTCAATGGAAGTGTTCAAACAGAGACTGGACAGACATCTGTCTGGGATGAGTTAGTGTATCCTGCACTGAGCAGGGGGGTTTGACCCGATGACCCTGGAGGTCCCTTCCAACTCTACCATTCTATGAGTCTAACATACAGTGTGCCTCAAAAGTGTGGAAACACCCATATAGAATAAAAACTGTTGCTGATGTTTCCTCTGTAATGATTTTTGGTCATCCAGATTTTGATTTATCTGTAACAGAACCTGTTTCTTGGAATTTGGTAAGAAGTTTAGCCAATGTGGCTAATGGGAGATCCGTCAGGGTGATATTGATTGAAATCTGCAGTGACGATGACACATGCACTTTGTTCACCTGACATTAGAATGATCTGAAGCCGTTCTTACTTGACATAATGCCAACATTCATATTGCCTGTAAAGAAGAAAAATCAGTGTGTCAACGTGAGAATGAATAAAGTTATGTTAAACTGAAGCACACCATTGTTTTTCTGGTGACATTCCCTGCCAGACTGATATATCACACACCTGCCATTCCATTGGAAAAATTAGAGTTGAATCCAAGATGGCAGCATTCAAAATGGCCGTCATTTTGGTGATATGGTCTAACAGGTTTCTCCCATTTTCCTGCTGTTTTTATGCAAAACTGGATCACTGTCTGCCAAACCATTTTTAATCTATATGGATGTTACCACACTTTTGAGGCACCCTGTACTTTGCGTACCAATGTTTTATGGTTTCCAAGATCCGTGCTTGCGGTGATCCAATAGCAACATTCATCATTTACTTGCAGAATTTGAAATGATCACCTAGATTTATAGCTCATTTCAGTTACATAGAGTCATCATATCTCTCTCCTGTAATGATCCATCTACCTGTGTGACTATCACATGTCCTGGACAGTAGCAATCAATGAAGATTTATCTTCAATAGCTACAATTATAGAACTTGGAAATCATGAGGACTTAATACAGAAAGTATATTAGAAATTTACTTGAGTTCAAAAACAATGTCTGACAACAACAGCTATTTGATATAATGACCCCAACAAAGAACACCCAAATATTTCAATCTCAGTCCTATATGATATGTGGTAAGGGGAATAATGTGCCTGAAGCTCAGTGGTTAGCACTGTTGCCTTGCAGGTTTGGGATTAAAATCCAGCCAAGAGCAACTACTACATGGAATTTGTATGTTCTCCCCGTATTTGCGTTTCCTCTGGCCATACTGGTTTCCTCTCACAGTCCCAAAACATACGAATAAGAGAATTTAGTTTGTGCGCAGCAATGGTAACTGGGACTGATGTAAGAGACGGCATTCTATGGATAGCACTGCAGAATATTACGCACTATATAAATTAATAAAATACTGCATAATAAATTGGAATACTCAGAAGTCATTTGGGTTTTAGCATGTGCACTGCATAATTCTTGTAGTATTCCGTAACATCGTGTCTCAGCGCCAGAGTCCATAAGAAAGTCTATATCTGGAGTCTGTAATGTCACCTATGTGTACTGAAAGGATATAAAGAAGGACATGTTCCTATTGCAAATGTCCCAATAAACATAAAGTTACATTTTCTTATGAAATGTGTTTTTCTGGTCTGCAGTGTTATAGCTTTTTCACATTGGAGGTGTATACTATCCATTCTATCTATCTATGTATCTATCTATCTCATATCTATCTATCTATCTATCTATCTATCTATCTATCTAGCTAGCTATCTATCTATCTATCTCATATCTATCTATCTAGCTATCTATCTATCTCATATCTATCTATCTATCTATCTATCTCCTTATCATCTATCTATCTATCTCCTATCTATCTATCTATCTATCTATCTATCTATCTATCTATCTATCTATCTATCTCATATCTATCTATCTATCTCCTTATCATCTATCTATCTCATATCTATCTATCTATCTATCTATCTATCTATCTATCTATCTATCTATCTATCTCCTATCTATCTATCTCATATCTATCTATCTATCTATCTATCTATCTATCTATCTATCTATCTATCTCCTCTCTCTCTCTCTCTCTCTCTCTCTATCTATCTATCTATCTATCTATCTAGTATTATTAGGTTAAATTCTGCTGCAAAAAACCCACAGTATTTATGCCTTGTGTGGCTGTAATCTTACACATTGTATGTCATTTTCTAGAATATTTCAAGTAAACCATCATATACTGTGTATCATTGTCTAGCAACATAGTTTCTATGATTGAAAAACAAGACATGCATTCATCTAATTTCCCTATCTATCTATCTATCTATCTATCTATCTATCTATCTATCTATCTATCTATATCTACATCTTCTTCATATTTATCTATCTATCCTTCCATCTTCTTTCTATCTATCTTTTTCATATCAATCTGTCTATCTATCTCTGCATCTTCTTCATATCTATCTATCTATCTATCTATCTATCTATCTATCTATCATCTATCTATCTGTCTCACATCTATCTATCTATCATCTATCTATCTATGCATCTATCTATCTCATATCTATCTATCTCTCTATCCCATATCTATCTATCTATCTATCTATCTATCTATCTATCCATCTATCCATCTATCCATCTACCCATATCTCCATCTTCTTCATATCTATCTCTCTATCTCTCTATCTCATATCTATCTATCTCATATCTATCTATCTATCTATCTATCTATCTATCTATCTATCTATCTATCTATCTATCTATCTCATATCTATCTATCCCCTATCTATCTATCTATCTATCTATCTATCTATCTATCTATCCCATATCGATCTATCTATCTATCTATCTATCTATCTATCTATCTATCTATCTATCTTTCCATCTTCTAGCTATCTACCCATATCCCCATCTTCTTCATATCTATCTATGCAATATTATTGGTTAGATTCTGCTGCAAAAAATCTGCAGTATTTATGGCTCTTGTGGCCGTAACCGTACACATCATATGTGATTTTCCAGATGATTTCAAGTAATCCTATCACATACCATTGACTAGTAACCTAGCTTCTGTGGTGGAAAAAGGACAACTTCATCCATTTCGCCTATCTACTTATCCCAGTTCAGCTCTTCTACATCTCAATATGTCTCTAATGGATGGAACTACTGTATAACCACCTGATAAAAGTCTAACCAGCTTATACATACAGCAGTTTTATGCATTTGTCTGCTTTTTATTGCCTTCACTAGTTCCCTGTAAGTGCAGCACGGACACACAGTACTTCTCTCTTGTTGCATCAGTGTCACCTGCCTCCAACAAACTAGAAGCCTCCTAATCTGTAGTTATGGACTTCTTTCTATTGGCTTTATGCAGCCTATTAATAAATCTTTTATTTAGGAGCACTGATGGAGCGTTGTTTGGAAATTGCCGTCCGCCGGGCCTGTCTTCTTCTTTTTTCCGCTTTCCCTGCGTCCACAGTTCATTAATTCTAAAGTAGATTAAGAGCATAAAATAATATAGTTACAAGCGCCTTTTCTTGCCTTTGCAGATTTATTTTTGTGTTAACTGCAGGCTTTTAAATTTGGAATAAATATTAGGCTCTGAACTGGAACTGCGCAGACCGGGTTCCCTGCTAGATTTGGCGTTCATTACGCTGCTCCTCTTTGATAGGATGTGAGGCAGATCAGGGAATGTCCCAGTGCCCAGAAATGTGGGTTATTCTTTCTTGCCTTCAAAAGCAATAAACAAAACTAGATTTGTGTGTGTATGATTGTTCTGTATAATAACAGATGTACAGCAAGTCTCTGGCAGGGAAAACGTTGCTTTAGATATACCCGGCCAAGCTTCATTGCTAGGCTCCTAATATAGAAAGTGCCTGAAATGGTACGTTGCGATGGGGCAATGCTCTGAAGATTACGCATGTCAGGTATTTAGAGAGCGATTTTGTAGCATGGACAGTGTAATGGAGCAAAGACAATACAAGGGAGAATGAGGAACGTTTCCCTGCATGAACATAATTGATTAAGAGATATTGCATGGAGGTGTGAAGAGTGCTCGAATGGTCAGTGGCTGGTAGGCGGCCCATTTGTGTTGGCGGTCATTCTGCTCCATCAGTCTTGAAGACCCAAGGACCTTCGGCTCATTTTAACATCTCTGAGAAGTACAGCATTGTATTTAGGATTCATGACTATCACAGCAATGCCAAGAACAATCTTTGTACCTTGTCAGTGGAAGATTAGCACTACCATTTAGCCTTACAGAGAGATAAGCACATAGGGGGAGAGTTACAGGTGTATTTGTGCATGCAAGATTTGCAAGCACAATAAGTAAAGAAAAAAAACCATTGCTGTCAATGGGTTCAATCTCATTTCCTTGTATATTCCTGGCCCCTCCCTGAATGTCATACATGAAATGTATTTTGCGTAGATGCACTGTGCAAACTGTCTAGTCTCATGTTATGTTTATTACACAGCTGCAGCAAATGAGAGGTTAATGCTTGCATGAGACTGGGAGATGCCTGCAAATGTGTCAATATTTGTCTAGTCACGTGATTCATGTTTATAAGTATGAGTGTTTTGGGTGTGGTAAGAGGTCTGCATTTTCTAAGGTTGAGAGTGGTGTGGGGTGCCGGCCACATGGGGGTACCATCAACTCTCATGTGGTGAAGACATGGAAGAAGAGGAGTGGTTCCTGAGAGTCCATATACCGGGAACCGTGGAAGAAAGAAAGTGAGAGAAGTAAGAGAGAGAGAGTTTGAGAGTGAGCGTGAAGGCTGAGATCACCGTGCAGAGGTACTATACCCAAGAATGTCTGTGGAGTAACCCTACCCCTATTCTCCTCTGGAGAGTTCCCCTTCCAGGAGCGGGTCCTGTCAGATAAGTTCGCCTGCAGGACCAGTGTTATCTTGTGTTTTCTCTTACCTCCAATCTGCTGTTTTGCCTTCACGGCCGTCTTTTGCATTTGTGGTTTGTATCACGTTTATCAAGTAAAGTTTTGCCTGGCCCTGACCGTTCCGAGGGACCTGTACATTACACAGTCTTCGGCTCCTTTATTTACCACCCAGGGTCATTCCGGTGGGTAAGGGAATGGTGGCGTCACCTGTGACAACCTTGTATCCTGTTCTCATGTTTATTGGCCATACCTCTCCTAGGGGTGTCCGGAAGAGGCCCAGCACTGCTCTGGCAAAGGCTACGTATGTCCTTCCGGGAGGGAGCCTGGTAAGTGCAATCATGACAAGTGACCACTCTACCCTCCCAGCTCCTCAACGTATGCCCTGTGTCCTGAGTTACCCTACGGGACGCTGCACAATACTCTGCGCAATTCTCTGAAAAAAAGAACACATCTGGAATCCATTAAGCTAAATAGCCATTTAAATAAGGGCCTGTTCGTCCGTCGCATGCTAATAAGCACACCCTGCATGGACAAAAAATACAGTAAAATATGCCGATACGCGCACAACTAAACCTCGTACAAAGCTCAGGTACGTATACGCCCGTCTAAGGAGCCCTTAAGTTGATTTTCGATGGAACGATTATCGTTCCAAAAATCATTTGAAAGAGCAAACGATCGAACGACGAGCCATAATCTTTTCATTTGTCATTCATTTTATGCAGGCACAAAAATCATTCTTGGCTCATTCACTTATCGTTCTTCGGTCCTTCTCATTCACTTTCATAGGCTGAACGATCAGGAACGATTTCTCGTTTGAACGAGCCAACGATGTATCTGCCTGTTTAAACTGGCAGCACGAGCGAATGAGCTCATCCAAATGATAAATTGGCTCATCAAAAAGATCAGTGTTTTTTACATTTTGTGAAGTGCGCTGGAAGGAAAAGTGACAAATGTATTAAGGCAATAGCATTTTAATAAGCATTTGAGGGGCATAGATGTCCCAAAGATGCACCAATCTGAAAGCCAGTAAATCTGGAGTAAATGATAGTAAATCTGACGGGTAGTGGTAGATTAGAACATTTCCGCTAAGCTATGCGCCCTTTTTTCTCCACTTTTCAAAAGTTTTGGGGAAAGTTAAGTCTTAAATTTTGATGCAAATCTAATGAGTGCCAAAATTTTTGAATTTTGTCATTAAACTGGCATAAAGAAATTATAAACCTGACCCATATTCTTAAAGATAATTACATTAACTTTCACAAGATCTATAGTGAACTCCAGTGTTCTCAGACTTTAGTGCTCATACAGTATAATGCAATACCATAGTATTGCATTATACCATGTTCTGATAAACAATCAGGCATGGCAGCCCTGGGGCTCCAGACTGCCTAGGCAGTAGAATGGCACCTTGCAACTTCAGTGAGTGTGGGATGGGGGGCATTCAGGACTTCCACTGTCAGAATAAAGAGCAGCATTTAAAAGGTTAACAGCCACGATCAGGGCTGATTATGGCTGTTGCGAGTGGGTATTAATTTTCAAAGACAGCAGGCGCCAGCCATGTGTAGAGTGGGATCATTTCTTGATCCCGCTGCATACAAACCCTGTATTCTCAGGATGTAAATGTATGCATGAAGTGCATAAAGGGTCTGTCCCATGAAAAATACTGCTTTTAGTATAATTCAACCCATAATTAAAACCATTTTTAGTATTTACATAAATGATGGGGCTTATTTACTATGAAAAATTCAACAGTCAAAAAACTGTCGAACCTGTTTTGTTCCACTTTTACTTTGTACTTCAGACACTTTTGGGCATTTTTTGCTGTCTGACAAAAGAGTGTTTCTTCGTTTAAAAAAAGGGGGCGTGGCCTTAATTGTGGCAAAAGATTGGTGAAATTTTTGATGTAAACTAAGCCAACTAATAGGTGGTCTTAACTTAAATTAGACTGTCTTCAAGTTTAACAGATTTATAATTCAGCAGAGCTACTGTGATAAATCCGGCACATTTTAAGATTGTCCAGTTTGCACTTTCTAACCGTAATAAGCCCAATCGTTTCCATCCCTCCAATATTCCTTGACTAATATGAGAATAGCGCTATGTGCTGTTTCTATTGAAGGGCCTTTCTGTGCCCGGTCTTCCTCAGCATATGTTCCAAGGTGGTCCTGTTTAATCTCGCTTCTCTGCGGCCACTCGCCACAATAAGGATCCCTCAACATACCTAGTAGAGAATAGAGGGAAGCAGGACTGTGCAGATGGAAAAATTACTGAGGTGGACACAGAATAAAGACAGCAGGTGGTACTATTCTAACATTAGTTATGCAATATAGATGGATACAAATAGTAGGTGGCGCTATTCTAACATTACTCCTGGAACATCTGGGGATGTAAACAATAGGTGGCGCTATTCTAACATTACTCCTGAAATATCTGAAAATATAAATAACAGTTGTTGCCATTCTAACATTACTTCTGCAATATATGGGGATATAAACTGCAGGTGGCGCTATTCTAATATTACTACTGGAATATCAGAAGATATAAACGGTAGATGGTGTAATTCTAAAATTACTCCTTGGAATATCTGGGCACACATCACCTTAGTGGGGTCGCCCTTTTCAGGGCGGGTCCTGCACTTGAGGGATTAGTCCAGTTCAGGCAGTTCTGGTCAACTAGCTCACCAATACCTCCGCTCCTCACTGCACTCTTGGTTAGCTCAGAAAGACTCAGATCACTTACTCACTGATTTGACTAGCACTTGTCACCTCCACCTGTTCCAATTAGCTGTACCAGACATGATAACAAAGAACTAATCTGATATTTGTTTTTCTTCAATGTAAAACGCAGGAAGAGAAACAAACAGCATGACACGTCCAGGTGCTGGCCACAATCTGCATAGCTCCACATGCATTTTGCGCCTGAGAGATGCTACAGGGGGTGGACAAAAATATGGAAACACCATATGAAATGCATGGGAATTCATATGGTGTTTCCATATTTTAGCACTGAGCTGCTCTTTTGACCCTTGCTTGGCTGAGAGCTTTACTGCCAAATTTGTTTTTACTTCACCTCTTGCCCTGCTCTGGGTGGCTTTGGGAGCCAGCTGGTAACAGCAGCTGATTGGCTTAAAAATACCTGACCGATGAAAACCCTGTTGCTCGGGCAAATGTTCAATTCTGCCTGGCAGCATCTATATCATATTATCTCCACTTAAGTTACATGGGATTATAAATCATATTTCAATAAGCTATGTAGAGACCGATTTTAAGGCATGTATTTCGTACCATGTTTCCATATTTTTGTCTCCCCCCTGTACATGTAATAGCAGCCTCTAATGGGTTTTCTATACCAGAAAACCCCTTTGAAGGACTTGTCTGCAGCAAGGTCAGTTATGTATGACAGTTTGCGACTTGTAACTGGCTGTTATATAGTACCAGGAAGGACATCTCACTAGTCTTCACCCCACCACCACTATCGGTGTTGTCTGCTATGAAACATAACATGCTTGATAGAGTTGCATGGATCATAGTAATTAAACTAAACGTAGCATTCCAACTCCAGAATTCCTTCTCGACCCTATCTCACGAGCGGGCATCCATTTTTAACAGATAGTGAACCATGGTTGACCGTTCTTCCAACCATTCATGAAACCAAAGTTTGAAGGTATTCCATTAAGATTTATTAACATTGCAGTTTCTTTAGCCTCGAGCACTAACGATATTCATTAATTTTATTATCACGTACTGTATATTTCCAGTGAACAGAGCCATGCCATAAAAACAGAGGTTAACATATGATCATGCCCTCTGCTGTGTGGTCTTAATTTCCTGTCCTATACTGTGGCAGCTGCTGCCCCTCCTTTCTATTAACCCTGCGGCATTTGGTTTGAAGTTAACGAAGCCCTGGCAAGAGCGTACATCACTGATTGATCAGCTGATCAATGAGTCTCTCTGCTCATTTAATTTAATCAGCAATCAATTAGCGCTGGTGCAGAAATTATCTCAGTACTTGAATGTCCAGCACAGACCTCACAAACAAAAGCAAAGCTCTGAGGTGTTGCCAAAGTGAACATGCGAGGATATGTGCCAACCTCTGCCAGTTCAGTCTGGCTTCATCATTGCTTTACATTGTAGGAGAAAGCTTAAAAAGTGAAATGTTTCTTGTTTCAATTCCAAATGTTAACACCGATGAATAAATGCATTCATTTACGGGTGACTAGCTCCATTCCATGGCACTGATTTCATTACTACAATGTCCCAGCTTATATCATCATGGCAATTACTACCAGGGTAGCAGGAACAGCAGCTGCTTTGGGGCCCAACAATTAAGGGGTGCCCACTACCACTAAGATCTACATTAGTAATAACTATGTGCAATGCATGGGGATGTGGAAAATTAAATGCGGTCCGATCCTACGTTTTGCTGTGGATCCCCATGCTAACCACTGTTGTGCACATCATCCCCTATCTGCAGAATTACTAATTCAATGTACTAAGGCATCATAATGCCTGCATGTGACATCATTACATTGTTTTTTTGCTATGTTGTGATGTCACTATTTACATGCTGACCTAATTGTATGTGAGATATCCCTGTGCTGTGATATCATATTAGGCACTGTGACATCACTGTGTGCATTATGCTTGGACTATGACATCACTGTGTTCATTATGTTTGTACTATGACATCACTGTTGCATTATCCCTGCACTGTAACATCACTGTTTGCATTATGCTTGGACTATGACATCACTGTATTCATTGTGTTTGTACTATGCCATCACTGTTGCATTATCCCTGCACTGTGACATCACTATGTGCATTATGATTGGACTATGACATCACTACGTGCGTTATCCCTGTACTGTAGAATCACTATGTGCATTGTCTCTGTACTGTGACATCACTGTGTACATTATACCTTCCCTGTATTGGGACATTGATGCCTGCATTATTCCTATACTGTGACATCTGTATCCATTATCCCTATATGGTGACATCACTGTGTGGAATATCCCTGTAACACCACTGTGTGCATTATACATGTAGTGTGACATCACTGTTTGCATTATCCCCATACTGTGACATCACGGTGCAGAATATCCCTGCGACTTCACTATGTACATTATCCTTGTGAATAAACGTGCAGTTTTCATGTTCTGAACTTGTTGCTGGATATGATACTGGGGCTCCATTGCATATATTGCTTTTGGGCTCTTTGGTTACTAGTTACACCCTTTTATACTATACTAATTGGAATCTTACCAGCACAGGCTCCTTAAAATTAAGGCTCATGTACACAACTTCTTAGTTGTGTAGATCCGTAATGCAACACCTATAGAAGCCTTTGAGGCCCTACTGTACCTTCTCATCCCTCCTATGTACAAAGCCTTGAGAAGTATTGAGATTACTCATATGAGATTAGTAGATTTCGTAGAAGCTTCAAGTGACTTTTATTTTGATGACCTAGTCTTAGGAGATGACATCAATATAAGGTTGGTGGAGTCTGATTCCTGTTACTTCCACAGATCATTTTACTGAAGGCTTGTTAAATTCTTAGTTTAGGTGTGGTACATCCCTCTCTCCTCCACTGTTGATCTGGCAACCTATGTTTTAGCAGAAATGTCACAAGCTGATAGTCCACCAATATGACAACCACCAATGATACCATGTATAAACTCTATAAGTTCCTTGGAAAGAGGCAAGTTAAGGGAAACAAAGCTAAACAGGCTATGGCTGACACCTCCATGGGTCGGCATCTTATGTAGCATGGTTTAGGACGAGTCACAGGCTAATAACACACGATCCATTTAACTGATAGGAGTATATAAATATTTTTGGTAAGATAGTGTAGATGTGTATGGCCAACTGTAAACTTCATGAGTAGTGTTGAACAATTCCAAGATATAATTGTGAATCAGGACAGCTGATTCAGATTCTCATTGATTTTAATGGGAGTAAAAATATGATTCACTAATGTACATGGGTGTGTGTTTGTTTTTATTAATGTGGCCCAGTTATTAGCACTGTTGGGGTCCAAGGTTCAAATCCCATCAAGGTTAACATCTGCAAGGACTTTGAAAAACTCAATCCAGATGTTGCCCTTGGTCAAATTTAAAACTACAGCTCCAGCACTGCAAGGCAGCAGTGCTAACTAAGCCACCACATCTTCCCATTCTGCTCTATAGAAGGAGAAAAATAAACACAACAACTCCATCGAGATGTTGCCCTTGGTCAGATTTGAAAAAAATAGAACTCCAGTGTGGCAAGACAATAGCAGTAACAACTGAGAAATTATGCCTGGTCTTCCTTTTCTGGAGAAGATGGAGAAACACAAAGACAGAATTCCAAGCAGATGTTGCCCTTCAAGGCAATAGTGCTAATGACTGAGCCACCATTCTTTTTCTTACATCTTTTCCCCTGCCTCTCTCACCTTCCTCCTTCTCCAGAGGAGAAGGAAAAAAAAATAGAAGTAAGATAAGTGAATTGAAGAGAAGAAATGGAAGAAGTAGATGGAGAATGAGAATATATTCTCTGTCTTATTATTTTTCTCCTTCTTCTCCTTTGGAGAAAAAAGAACCAGGAGGAGGAAGAAGGAAAAAGCAAAAAGTTGGGTGGCTAGCACTGTTACCCTGTAGCACTGGGGTTCTCGGTTCATGACTGATTATGGACAACATCTGCATGGAGTTCATCTGTTCTCTTTGTGCTGATTATTCTTGCTCTTCTCCATCTTCTCCTTCTCTAGAGAAGAGAGATGAAAGAAGTGTAGTGGTTCAGTTGTTAGCACTGCTGCCATGCAGTACTTAAGTTCTAATTTCAAAGTTTTTATGTTGTATTTGTGTTTATTCTACTTGACATTCTCCTTCTCTGGAGGAAGAAGGAAAAGTGTGGTGGCTCACTTGTTAAAACTGTTTTTTTGCAGTGCTGGGTTCAAATCTTTGCAAGGGCAACATCTGGATGTTGTTTTTATGCTCTCTTTGTGCTTATTTTCCCTGTTCTTCTTCTTCGGAGCAGAAAGGACAGTTGTGGTATCTCAGTTGTTAGCACTGCTGCCTTTTAATGATGGAGTTCAAGGTTCAAATCTGACAAAGGACAATATCTGGGTGTGTTTTTTATGTTATCTTTGTGTGTTTATTCTTATAGTTGTTCGCCTCCTGTGAAGCAGAGCAGACAAGTGTTATGGCTCAGTTGTTAGAGCTGCTGCTTTGCTGTGCTAGAATTGTAGATTCAAATCTGAGCAAGGGCAACATCTGGATGGAGTTTTTCAAAGTCTATGCAGATGGAATTTGACCTAAATTCAACAGTGCTAACAATTGAGACACATTCTTCGAAAACACACACCCTACCTACTTTATTGGAAAGCTGTTTTTTTTTTTACCAAAAGCGGGTTGGGACGACTCAATTCGACCTTGCAAAAATCGTCCCGATTTTATCACCTGGCCAATCGTGATGAGCAACACTACTCTTGACCCAGAAAAGGAAGACCAAGCATGATGACTCAGTTGTTACAGCTATTGCTATCTAGCTCTGTTCACTGTATTATCTCTTGCTTACAACTCTTTACATCCTAAACTAAAAAGGTATTTCTTATCGCTCCAAACTACAGATAAGCAGATGTTTCAAAATTCTATTCTCTGTTGACTCTTTGAATTACGATTCGCTACAAATCTGAAATCTGGTGAATGAATTCTATCATCTGTAGTCCAAACTTATTAATCACAATCTTCCATTTCCAACTCTTACATCAATGGCCTTCTAGCTAACATCTGCCTGTCGAACACTATCAAAGACTGCTCTCTTCTCTGTAATGACTCAATTACCTGCATTATAGTCAAAAAATATGTCTGTCATACCTGCTGAATGCTGTGATGTCGCTGAATATAAAACACAATAGACAATACGGAATGGTTAAAGATTACCAATCATTTCAGGTGACTTTTCAGAATAAACTGATCTAATTCTCAGTCTTCCCTGAGCTGGTAAGTGTAGATTAGGTATAAAAGATATGCTGTTTCCCACATTTTGCACACAAAGTGTAGAGGAGATCCTGCTCTCCTACCATTATCTGTCATATACAGAGAATCAGCAGTAGCATGAAAGAAATTGTACAGTAATATTGAACAGTGTAGATGTGACTACAGTATCTATAAGGCAGCAAATCCCTTAGTTTTAGATGCAGCAACACCTTTGTATGTGTCTCTCTGCTTCTTTCTCACTTGGATCCTCCTCCCACCTTCTATCTCTATAGAGTTCTGTGGGCAGCATATAATCTGATCTGTCAGTGTTAGTCCATCTTGTCAAGCATGATGAATTTTTGCATTTCTTTCAGAGTGATTGAACAGTTTAGGGGAGAGGGGAAGAAAGAAGGGACCCTGATAAATGGAGGAAGAAAAATTCTCTAAAAAAATGTATTACACATTTTCTCACATGCACATGTACTTTTTTTTTAAAAATGGCATTGACCATTTAAAGTGGTTGTCTGCGACTTTTGGGCATTCTTGGGTTAGGATATCAATAGTTGATCGAGATCCCTGCCTACCAGCTGATAACTGGGCCTGCTGTCAGTGTGGACAGCACTGGAAGCAGATAGCGCTGTCAACATTGCAGTGGCTTGATTTAGTACTACAGATACAGCTCCTATGGAATTCAATGGGAACTGTGTCTGCAGTTCCAAACCAGGCCACCACAATGTTGACAGGGCTATCTGCTTCAAGCATTGTCTGCAATGATTACATGTATTTGCCCTTTGATTAAAGCTTCCTAGTTCCTAGGTGACTTGTCCAGGATAAGGCTTCTCAATCTTTCTCTACTGATGCCACACCAGCAAGTACACGGTGACACCAGGTCTTCACCACCAGTAGACAAATTCCATGCCAAAATTAAAAATATGTCTCAAGCTTAATTTATATTTCATTTAGTTCTGAACTCAGCATAGCATTAAAATAAGCACAAAAGAGAATCATTATTTTGGTTATCAAAGATTGATGCAGCCAAGGAAAGGTGTGCACAGCAGGAAACTGGGTTGATCAAGAAAATGCGGTAGATATAGTATAGTATATCTTGATTTCAGCAAAACATTTGACAAACATCTCATCTTAACTGGCTGAGTGATTCAAAGAGTAGTCATAAATGGCTGCATATCCAATTGGAAGAATATGTTAAGTGGGGTACCACAAGGCTCTGTCCTGGGACCAATATTGTTCAATATTTTTGTAAATTATCTAGATGAGGAAATTGAGGGGAAACTGATCAAATTTGCCAATGACGCAAAACTAGGAGGGATAATTGACGCTGGGGAAGAGAGAGAGTGTTCAAAGAGATCTAGACACGCTGGAACAGTAGGCTTTGACTAATAAAGTGGTATTTAACAGGAAGAAATGCAATGTCCTGCAAGAAAAATGAAAAAAGCATATACAGAATGGGAGAAATTCGGCTAAGTAACAGCTTATGTGAAAAAGACTTGGGTATACATATAGATCACAGACTGAACATGAGTCAACTGTGTGATGCAGCAGCGAAAAAGGCAAACACACTTCTGGGATGTATTAAGAGAAGCATGGATTCTAGATAACAAGAAGTAATTATCCCCTCTACTCTTCCTTGGTCAGACCTCATCTGGAATACTGTGTCTAGTTCTGTGACAAACTGGAACAAATTCAGAGAAGAGCTACTAGGATGATGAGCGTTCTACAAGCCATGACCTATGAGGAACAGTTAAAGGATCTGGGAATGTTTAGCTTGCAAAAAAGAAGACGGAGAGGAGACTTAATAGCTGTCTACAAATATCTGAAGGGCTGTCACAGTACAAAGAGATCAGCCCTATTCTCATTTGCATAAGGAAAGACTAGAAGCAATGGCATGAAAGTGAAAAGGGGGAGACACATTAGATATTAAGAAAAACTTTCTGACAGTGAGGATCTTCCTTGAGTGGAACATGTTGCCACAGAAGGTGGTGAGTTCTCCTTCAATGGAAGTGTTCAAACAGAGGCTGGACAGATATCTGTCTGAGCAAGGAGTTGGACCCGATGCCCCTGGAGGTCCCTTCCAACTCTATCAGTCAATGATTCTATGAAAAATCAGCATATGATCCTATCAGAAGTGCCTCTCCAGCCACGCCTCACCAAGAGGTGAGTGTGCTGTACCAGTGAGGTCTTCCAGTAGTTTGAAAAGCACTGGCCTAGAACAGGGCTTCTGAAGCATAGCTTTTGGGACGTTACCAGCCAAACCATGGTGACACCTGCCCCTCTGGGAAATATGCAAATGAAAAGGTGGTGCTGCAGATGTATTGTTCCATCTTTGCAATTGCCTATTTCCCAGAGAAGCATGGATGGCCTTATAAGTCTCCTCACACCTTCTAGGAGCTCTCCTTAAAGAGAAAAAATACCCTTCCTGACCCACATCACAGACCTGTCACTAGCCAAGCCAGAAACCTACTGCACACTGACAAGGGGCAAACACCCTGAAACAGCTGTCTGTGTATGGCATTCTGGCTTGGCTTACAATTCGCAGTCATTGTTATAAGGCTTGTCTAAAAAGTCTGACATTGACTCGTAGGCATGCTGCCTTCGAATTGGTGGCACTGCAGAGCTATTGCTCCATCTTCCCATTTGCTTATCTCTGTACTGTGACATTCCTGTGTGCATTATTCTTATGCAGAAGAGTAGCTTGAAGCTTCTGGGTCCCAATGCAAAATCTGTAACAGGGTCCACAAATATATTGATTTATTCATAGTACTTGGCTCCCTATATGGAGAAGAGGGGCCTTATGGGACTCCTAAGGCTCCTGGGCCTGGGTGCAACTGCATCCTCTATGCTTCTTTCCCTATACTGTGACATCACTGTGTGCATTATTGTGTACTCTGACATCATTGTGTGTATTTCCATGTGCTATAACATCACTTTGTACTGTTGTCCGTATACTGTGACATCACTGTGTGCATTACCCTGTGCTGTGACATCACTGTGTGCCTTACCCTGTACTGTGACATCACTGTGTGCATTACCCTGTGCTGTTACATCACTGTGTGCATTACCCTGTGCTGTGACATCACTGTGTGCATTATCCTCATGCATAAAGGAAAACAAAATCATACAATTTTCATATTCTGAACTTTCTGGTGAATATGATCATGGTACAGTGGGGCCCCGTTATATGTTTTGCTATGTGGCCCCTTAGATACAAGTTAACTCCTTGCTCATCAGTAAGCCTGCCTGCCTCACAGCGTGAAAAGCACTGATCTAAGATTTCTCAGAGCTCAACTCTTGTTCCTGACACATCATGGCTAATTATTGGCTTATCCTACAATGCAGCTTGATTCGCTGTGTAAAATCACTATGAATAAAGACTTCAATCAAGATATAGAAAAATTTGACACAATTTGAATATTTGCCAAATTTCCTGTGTTATGAAAGTTCCAATCTGCAGTTAGCGGCATATTACAGTATCAAACTGTTTTCACTTAGAATTTAATCCTGTGCAAAGTAGAACAGCGCCTCAAAGCAAACATTTACGTGTATTGACAAACAGACAAGTATGTTTCCTCCAAGAACTGCATTCATTCATATAATAGCCTTGTCTAATGTCTACATGTGTTTAGATGTTTTTTTTTTCCGCTTCTTGATGGCTCAATTTGAAAGCTTCTTAGGTGCCGGATTGCAGCTGAATGTTCTGTTAATAATAGTTACTTACTATACAATTAAAACCCAGTATTTGCAATCTTTCAGTCCTATTAGACAATATGGATTGCCCAATCTTGATATTAGAGTACGCCTCATAATTGCCTCATTTGCATAATCCCTATGTGCAGACTCACAATTGAAAGGTTTGTACTGAGAATGGTGTGACAGGGATTTAGAGGATTAAAATTTGGGAAAAACATAAAGCATTGTAGTTTGTTAAACAAATGCTGTTATATGTGTAGAATTATAGCTGACCGTGTGTAGGTTACATTCTTCTTTTATCTGGCTCATGGATATGGCTCTGCCATGTAATAGAGTTTGATCTATTACATTGTATTGAATTTAAAGGCTTTCTGCATGAATACAATACGCACATATCTTACTAAGTACCTGCAAAAGAAAAGATGCACTTATCTACTTTTATTTATTTATTGCATTGCCCTTGTCATGCATTTAAAAAGCCTCATACTTCGTTTTCAGGCTCACCTACATTCAAATTTCTTGCTGGGGTACATTCTCAGCACTGACAAGCTGGTCTCTCTCATGAACAGACATAAGCTCAGTTCCCCTCCCATTTTCTCTTTCCGAGGCTGTGTAGCATAACCACACCCATTCAATACTACACAGCTAACATATCTTCTCTCTGAGCAGCTGCTGTTCCCCTTCCCCCTCAATGCTGTTAAGAACAGAAAATTACAGCCCTCTGTAATATTAGCTTTCTCTGATTTTTGTCCTCCTGATCTCCACCATTGCTCTGGCACTGTCATACAGCCCTCTGTAATAGCTCGGTGAAAAGGCAGTGAACATACATTCACAACAGGGAAGCATACTAGGGGAGGAGCTGTCAGTTTACTCAGAATTTGATAAGATTTCAGTCCTCCAGTATTCAGTACCATGGAAAAATATACTGTTATAAGGGGGCTACGGCCAGTCACTTGAGAAACCAATTGTTGCAGCAGTGCTGAGATCACTGCTGGCTTGACGGAGTCCGGTGCGGGATTTAGACTTGGTTCTGCACCTTCTAGCTCAGTAGGTGTGATGTAATGTAGTCACATCTGTGGGTAATTAGCTGGGTATTTACCTGGGCTGATACTGAGCTAAGCTGATGTGATTTGCCAGCTGCTCGCTGTCTGAGCTGGTAGTAAGTGGACCCCGTGGACAGTGTGGTCTCCACTGTGATGTGAACAGAGGACGGCTCTGTGTGCTGCGGCTTCACCACCATCTAAGTGTAGTGTTCCATTTGTGTTTCCTTTTGGGGTTTGCTTTGTCCTTTATTTTGTTGGCCAATTAGGGTTACTTAGGTCCCAGAAATGAGTGCAGGCCTGCATCTATCGAAGAGATCAGTCTGCTGTGCTAGGCAGGGCCCTCTCCCTCATCGTCACATATTTAGGGAAAGATTTCCCGTTTGTTTTGTGATGTTTATTTCAGTTGCTGCACTTTGGGCTATTATTGTGCATAATCGCAGGTGCAGGTCCAGCACGTCATTTGCAGACTTAACACCAATCTGCCATTCAATCCCACCCTATTTCTTTCTCCCCACCCCTTCAACTGTTGTAATTAAGATGCCAAAATATACATCCAAACATTTAAAATTGTTGCCCCTCGATGACCTTTGTCCCTTTGGAGGGTCTCCAATTTAATTCTAGCAGATTTCTTATTCCATAATAAATTGCTAAATATCGAATGCAGTCTAAAGAAATATCGTGAGCTGTGGGATCAAAACTATTTTAATAAGATTTCCTCTGCCAATAATTGACAAGGGGAGACGATTCTAAATGACCTTATCTTCAAGCTTTTGTATTGATGGAAGCAAGTTGGCAGAAATAAAGTCTCAGGGCTAAAAAGAAACCACAACTCCCAAATATTTATAATGAAAAGGGGTCTTGGGGAAGAATTGCAGATTTCCCCCAATCAATAGTAAGACCCAATATCTTACCAAATATATCAAAAATATGATCCATAAATTTACTCACTTCACCAGTATACAACAACAGATCATCTGCATAGAATGAGACATGTACCTTGATTTCTCCATACTGCAATCCAACTACATCAATTGCCTTATCAAACCAGTCAGGAGCTTGATTGCCAAGTCAAAGAGGACTTGTTCCCCCAATACCATCAATCCAGAAATACGACCATTTACTCCCACTCTTGCCCCCAACTTTGAGTAGAGCAGTTTAACCCATGCCAGAAATTTCTCACCAAAGCCCATAAAACTTTGGCAGTTTCAAATTAAGAAACAGCCCTGATCCCACTGACTCGATGGCCCGATTGGAAATTCAAATATAGTCTCCTTAAGTTCATAGTGGTTGATTTGTTCGACATATAGACTAATTCTCATGTCATAACCAAAAGTAATCTTTTAGCAAATAGCTTTGCCAGAATTTTCATATCAGTGGTCAATAAAGAAATTGGGAAGAGACAAATCCTTTCTGGGTTAAGGAATTAGGACAATCATAGTATCTCTCATCGATGGTGGAAGTATACCTTTATGCAGTGATTCATTGAAAACCGTTAGTAAGTGTGGCAGAAGCATATCTTTATAGCACTTAAATAATTTGTTTGGAAGGCCATCTTTCATGAGGGACTGTCCTCCTGCATCCTTTAATTCACTCAATGTCTGAGGAGCCTCTAATATTACTCTCTGATCAGTAGACAAAGTTGGCACTTGAGCTAAATATTCATAAAGATCTTCATGATCCACACTTCGCTTAGAGGCATACAGAGTTTTAAAATAGAGGAAAATTGTCTCTAAAATTTCATCCTCTCTTTCAACTAGAGAATTATGAGGTCTTCTCAATGCAGCCGCATTAGATTATAATCCCTGTGCTTTAATTATGGGGACCAAAGAGGGACCTCAGCTTTCCCTTCCTCAAAGTTCTTCCACTATATAAAAAAATACGTCTACTTTTTGCAACACCTCTCAAATGATCTTCAAGGCGCAACTGTGCCTCTTTCCTATTAATTTCCGCCTGGTTAGTGGAAGAATACATATATATATATATATATATATATATACACTTGCTCTGCTTGTTAGGGCTCTTTCACACAAGCGTATATCGGCCACGTTTTCACGACCGGACGATATATGCTATTCATCTGATGTATTGGTTTCCAATGTATCAGTTCAGATGGGTGTACTCCGATGTGTAAAAATGTCCGGCCGGCAAAGATAATGCATACAGTGCACAGTCCAGCCGGATTTTTTTACGCTGACCAGAAAAGATTCTGGAACTATCTTTGTCCGGAATACGGCGACCGTTGCCATAGACTCCTATGGGAACCTATGACAGCTGATGGAAAAGGGAGGTGGCTTCTAAAAGGACGTGACTGCTAAACTCCCTCCCCCTTCTCTCCCTCTCTCCGCCCCTTGCCGGCTGTCTGCAATGGGAGGGCAGTGGGATGGGGCGGGAGCTAGTGTGCTAAAGTCCCACCCTGTCCTCCTTGCCGGCAGCTTCCATAGGCTGGAGCGGAGAGTGGGAGGGGCTAGCTCTGCTAAGCTCCTGCCCCTCCCCTTGTCGTAAGCCAGCAAGGGGCGGTGAGGGAGCCGGAAGGGGGTAGGGGTTTAGCAGAGCTAAACTCCCTCTCCCTGGTCGATGGTACTCCTGGGCTGCGGGATATATGCACCGCAGTCTCCGCCATCTGAATGGGCATTAAAACAGGAGTTGCAGCTGTGACTTGGTCACGGCTGCCTCTCGTTCATGGAATTTTCAGCCATGGCATGACCGTGACACGGTTGACCAAAAATCATCAAGCCCATGTGAATGAAGCCTAAAACTCATTACTGAAGGATCATAATAGCATCCCAAGTTTTCGACTAATCGTCTAGTCAAAGTTTGCAGTAGATATTTCAATCTATGAAAATGAGAAAGCCCAGATGGAGTACCTATCGGGGGATCTATGTATAGGTGCTAAAAGTCAATTTTGGTAAATCCCTTTAATCAGGTGATAAGTGTTTAATTGGTGGGGGTCTGACCATTGGGACCACTACTAATCGCAAGAACAGGGATCCTGTGACCCCCATTTGAATGAAGCAATGCTCCTTTAAAAAGCTATGGGACTGCCAGAAATAGCCAATCTTTTTACAGTATCTCCAACAGTCCCATAGCACTGAATGGAGACAACCTTATTTTATCCTATAACTTTATGACTATCTGGAGTATTTGAAGCTCCGTATCAGAAAAAAACTGATCTCGAAACGCGATAAAGATATATTAATCAGCATATAATTTAAATTAAGAAACAAAATGGCTTTCAAGATTGAACATTCACTTTAAAGTTCTTAATGCTGTTGTTTCATGGTGCCTGATTAAAGAGAATGACAGGCAGATCTTTTACTAACAGGAAAACCAGAATGCTATTTCTCTTAGTGGTAGGCTCCATTAATTATTATAATAGGATGCCGGCGCTCTGCATTAATTCTTCAGTAAGTCAGGAGCCATTATTGATTGAGAGCTAATTCCTGAATAAATCACCTGTCTATAGAGTGATGAACGTGGACCATCTGCAGTGAAAACCTAAAGTAGAACATCTCTTGCTGGACGTGAGAGTGTTGTTAGAGAGTCAGAACTATACCGTCATCCGCCTGTGCCTTATAGAAACGTATGCTGCTCCCACATAGGGATGGAGGGCTCTCATCGATTTAGATATTTCACTAGTAAAATATTTGGATGATTATTTGATCTGTAACATGTCCTAAAGAGTTAATATAAGGTTAGGGGTGAAGTTCATCGCACTCAGGATACATTAGGGCTCTTTCATACGAGCGTTACGTTTTTACGCTGGCCGCATCGTGGCCAAAATATGTGTGATAAGGAAAAAGCCACGATTGACTCGAGGCCAAAATTAGTGTTTTCTCATCCATTCACACAGCTGGGTGTGACATATTAGCAAAAAAATATACCGCCACCCAGAAATCCCTCAGTCTGCATAAATCCTCGTAATGACTTAATAGAGGCACCTGTATGTTTTTCGCAGCGCTGGACGCTGCTAAACTGCCTCCTCCTCCTTTTTTTTAAGCTCCCATAGGAGTCTATGGGAGCCGCAGTGTATATATCGGATGAACGATAGGGCAAGACCTATCTTTTCCGGCAGCGTATAAATTTGGAAACCATTGCTTCAGGTGGCCGCAGTTTTTGGTCAACATATAAACACGGCTAAATAGCAGCGTAAAAACGCTTGTGTGAATAAGACCTACTCTTTCAGAAACTTTTAACATGTCATAGAGTCATTTCAAAAGTATTGATCGGTGGGGTCCTGCTGCTGAGGCCCCTGCTAATTGCTAGAATGTGGAGGCTGCAATGCTTACCGAGTGCTGTACCCCATTGGCTATGTTTATTCATTTTCGGCTGCTTCCGGCAGTGCAACACAGCCTCATAGAAGTGTATAAAAGCTTCCAATACAGTTCTGTGAGGCTGTCCTCACCTACCAGATGCCGTCAAACACAAGCAAAAATAGCTGAGGGGGTACAGGGCTCGCGTGTGTGCTGCAGCCCCCTCATTCTAGCAATCAGCGGGGATCCCAGCATCAGGACCCCCACTGATCAATACTTTTGACATGTCTCGACGACACGCTAAAAGTTTTCTGAAAGTGCAGTTACTCTTTAATACTAATCTTCTGTACAATTCATAGTAGAGCGAGCCTTGTCCTTGAGGACCTTGCACAATGGACTGAACAAGTCTGAGCCACAGAGCTTGGAAAGTTTAAGTTTCAGGTGTAAATGAATCAGTCTCCTTCTACCCTGTTAGATGGGCTATCTATAATACAAAAGATCAAGATATGTGATTGCCACTTCCAAGATGGTGCTAATAGTCTACTACATAAGGTTGTGGCTTACTTTATAAGTGTTAATAACTGCCATGCAATCTTCATATGTGTTAGATTTCATGTAGGATTAATTTATATACCTGGCATTGCCTGTGCTTCCACTCCTACAGCACATTCTTCGTGTGACAGTTGCTGCATATTTGGTCCATTTATCCAATAAAAACATTCGGATGTTGATCGTAGTTTTTGTGCGGATCATAGTGCAAACCTTCCAGCAACAAGTTAGAATGCCTTGCCACCCTCGATGTCCAGGCTTTGCCGTTCTCTTTTTGAATGTGTCCCTTATGCTGTTCTGAGGTCTCTGTAGCCCTTGATGTCCTGGATCTTTCCCTATCTTTTTGAATTTGGGCCTCATGTTGTTCTGGGGTCTCTGCAATACCCTATAATAACAAAGTGAAAACAGAATGTTAGAAATCTTTATAAATGTTTTAAAAATTAAAAACTAACATTCTGCATTGACATAAGTACTTGGACCCTTTGGTATGACAAATTTAGTTTTGGGGGTCTCCTGTTACTCTTGATCATCTTTGAGATGTTTCTACACCTTGATTAGAGTCACCTGGGGTAAATTCAGTTGATTGGACATCATTTTAAAAGACATACCCTCTATGTATACAAGGTTTCTCAGCTCACAACACATATCAGACCAAAAACCAAGCCATGAAGAGGAAAGAACTGTCTGTAGAGCTCAGAGACAGGATTGTGTGGAGGCACATATCTGGAGAAGGGTACAAAAAATCTCTGCTGCACTGAAAGTTCCCAAGAGTACAGCGACCTTCATAATGGCAGAATGGCATCAATAATGGCAGATTGGTTCAATCACAGCCATTCATCAAGTGCTGGCTGTGATTGGTTAAGCTTCAGCCAATCACAGCCCGGGCTCCCAGAAGGTGGGGATTTTTAAATCCCTGGCCAGAATAGAAGAAGAAGATCAATGCCGGGACCCGGGGAGAAGATGTGTCGGGCTGAGAGCGCGTCTAAGGTGATGTATGTGTTTTTTTTCTTTTCTCTTCTTCAGCTACAGCTTATTTTCGGGGTAGGGCTTATATATCAAGCCTCCCCAGAAAATCGTCGCAACTTTGTAGAATCACATGTGACTTTGTAGTGCTACAAAATCACGGTATTGCCGCGAGAACACACAGCAATATCACACGGACCAGCGATGCAATATTGCTGCAATTTTCTCGCGGTGATGCCATGTCGCCCATGTGAACGAGGCCTTAAGTCTGTATTCACACGGCCTATATTCCTGCATGAGTTCTGTTCGTTTCTGAGACAGACGGGATCTGTCCAACTAGATTGCTGCATAGCCCCAATGTGATGACGATATTCTAAAAGGGGTCAAAAAATGAACCTGGAAACTACAGGCCAGTAAGTCTTACTTCCATTGTAAGTAAAATGTTTGAAGGGTTTCTAAAAGATGCCATCTTGGAGGACCTCAAGGAAAATAGCTGTATAACTCCATAACAGCATGGGTTTATGTCAAACCAATCTCATAAGCTTAAATGAGGACACAAGGTGGCTGTAAATGGATCTGGATGAGTTGGGGGCGGAAAAGTGGAAAATGAAATTTAACACTGATAAATGTAAAGTTCTGCACATGTCACCATTACACACTAAATGGGAAACTACTGGGTAACACCGACATGGAAAAGGACTTGGGGATTTTAGTTAACTGTAAGCTTATCTGGAGCAACCAGTGTCAGGCAGCTGCTGCCAAGGCAAATAGAATCATGGGGTGCATCAGAGGAGGTCTAGGGGCACATAATGAGAACATTGTTCTTCCTCCTTACAAGTCTCTGGTCAAACCACACATTGAATATTGTGTACAATACCCATAAAGGTTATCAAAATTGGGGTTATTCACTTTAGAAAAATGACAGCTGGGGGACGACCTAATAACTATGTATAAATATATCAGGGGACAATACAGAGATCTCTCCCATCATCTATTTATATCCAAGACACAAGGGGGCGCCCTCTTTGTCTAGAGGAAAGAAGGTTTTTACATTGACACAGAAGGGGGTTCTTTACTGTAAGAGCAGTGAAACTATGGAACTTTCTACCTAAGGACGTGGGAATGGCGAACTCAATAAAAGAGTTTAAGAGGGGCCTGGATGCCTTTCTTGAGTGTTACAATATTACATGTTATAGTCACTGATAACTTCAGAAGGGTCGGTGATACGGCAATGATTCCGTTTGCCAGATTGTAGTCAGGAAATAATTTTTTCCCTTAAATGAAATATTGTGTGAAAAGAACCCTCAGATGTTTTTACGCTTCCCTCGGCACTTAAAAAATAAGTATCTATAAACGAGGTTAAGCAGAGTTGTCAAATGCAAGATTTTTTTTGCCTGGTGTGCAGCACATTAACCAATTTGTGATGCAGGGAGGGAAAAAGTGTCTAACGTGTCTAAGAAGTTGCTCCAAATTTTAATAGAGGGCGTGCCATTGTAATAAATTTAGTGCATTTTCTCTCTGGTCTAGCTTCCTCCCGTCTACCTTTAGGAGACCATCAATCAGCCTCAGTGTATTTTTGCTACTTTCAACATTTGAATATTTTTTCTTTACACTGTGAATGATTTGCATAAAAAGCCATAAAATTTTGAACGCAAAAAGCGCTGAGTCTCCAGAAGGCAGTCACCCGCTCCGACTATTTACTCGTTAGCGTTCCATTCATCTTGAGGGTTCGGCGATGGGAGTTCACCAACTTCATTTCTCCAATCGAACTCTTTTACAGCTGCATTGGGTCTTTCTTTTCTATAACACCTTTTAACGGTCCAGCGGGAAAGTTGTTCATGTGTGTAATAAAGTAGTTTATGAAGCTTTGTGCAGCGATAATTTCACAATCAAGCCTCCAAAACCGGACTTCAATCAAGAAATATTCTAAAGCAAGAACGGGCGAGGGCGAAGAAACTGAAATAAATGAGGAGAAGAAGAATAAATAGATGTGGGAAGAAAAGCCTTTAGTGTTAAAATGAAGTAAGATTGTGGATGTAATTGTTAATAGAGATGGAGCAATGAGCGCAGAAGCCTTAAAATAGATCTAATGAGAGGAAGGTGGCGGATCGAGAGGGGAGATGATGCGGTAAAAGCAGCACCATGTTCCTGTGGCATAGAAGTGTAAAGAGGCAATGTGACAGAGAAATAACATGTCATTATTGGGTATGTAGAATTCTGGAAGTTGGTATTTAGGTCATGAAGTTTTATTGTAAATGGCTATAATGGTCACAAGAGGCTTAGACTGAATGTCCACTACCTTTTTTTTAACCCTTTAGTGACCGACCAAGCACTGTAAATATATGGCGCTTGGTTGGCTTTAAACCCACATTATAGTAAATATATGGCAGTCTACTGACAGCCGAGCACCTACTGTATCATCCAGGAGTTGAAAAAACTTTCACTCCTGACTGTTTAGCCCTTTTCATGCTGCGAACAAGACATGGAAGCTGGTGACAGCTCTGTTACTGATCCGCATCCTATAATGCGTTTGCAAAGTGCTGATAGGTTACAGGGGGCCTAACAAAGGCCTCCATGTCTGCTGGTATTTCAGCCTATTAGACCCTGCCTCTGGCAGAGTATCATTGGCTGATAGCATATGCATAGTATACAGCATTACAGAAGTAATGCAGTGTACTATGCTAGCGATCAAACAATCACATCTTCAAGTCCGCTTCGAGGACTAAAAAACTGTCTCAAGAGAAAGTTCAGTTATGTTTATTAAAGAAAAAACATTGTAAAATTAAAAAAATATATATTTCCCCCATAAAATAGTTTTAAAATGACAAAATCGTATAGTGAGTATCACCATGCTCATACCGACTTGAGCAACTCAAGTATTTCATTATTTATCCCACACAGTGAACAATATAAAAAATATTTTAAAAAAAAGTTAGAATCGCTGTTTGTCATCCATTTGCTTTGCATAAGGATGTAGTAAAAGGCAATCAAAAAGCTGCATGCCAAAATGGTATCAATGAAAAGTACAACTCCTGCAAACAACAGGTCTGATATACAGCAGCTCCATAGGTGGAGAAATTTAAAAGGTTTTGGAATGCGGCCATACAAATTCAGTTTTTATTTCCATAAAAAGTGTTTTTATTGTGTAAAAGTAAAAAATGTAAAAAACAAAATAAATTTGGTATTGCTGTCATCTTATTCACCTGCTGAAGGAAGCAAAAAAGGTTTTTATGACACACAGTAAACTTTAAAAACTTTTAAAACTTTTCTAGAGTTGCTGTTTTTTGCTGCTCCTACCTCCTAAAAAAGCGGAATAAAAAATTTGCAAAAAATTCATTTTCGCCCTGCATGCTGCGAGATATACTCATGTGAGCCTGGCCTTTCTCAGAGCATCCCATGCTGAATGGACAGTAGATTTAAAGATCCATAATAGAGACACAGAGCTTCAAACACGGTCTGGGATAGCTTTAAGGGTAGCAAACTGGGCAACTGTGCTCCCCCAAGGGCAGAAACTAAAACCACCTAGACCTAGTACAAGATGGGCAGCAGAAAATTAGCCCAACACTTCACTGTTATGAAAAGTATCTAAAAGAAAATCTTTTGCCCATAACAACCAATCATAGCGCAGCTTTCATGTTACCTTAGCAATATGAGAAATGAAAGCTGCGCTGTGATTGGTTGCTATGATTGAGTCGCAGCACTATGTTAGAATTACTGATATGTCCATCCTTAACCTTCCATAATTTAAAGAGGTTTTCAAGCAAATTGCTATCCATGACCTATCCTTAGAATAGCCTTCCAAGTGGCGGACCACAGATGATTAGCTGATCGGCACCACAATGCACAGGACTCAGAGCGGAATTTGCTGCGACGCTGGTGTAGTAGCTGGCAATTCTAACTGTAGACTGGGGTCGCATTGAAATCAATGGGAGGTGCACCTGCAGTTACAAGTGCCGGCCACTATACCAGGGTCCGAGCAGCAGCTTACAACATTGACAGCAGGCAGCTGATCAACTGATCGGCCAGGGTCCCAAGTGGTGGATCCCAGCCGATCAACTATTGATGACCTATACTGAAGATAGTTTATCAAAAGTATTTTCCTGGAAAACCCCTTTAAGGACACCAAAGTTTTACATTACAAAATAAATATATTATCGCAACATTCTAGCAAAACCCTTGACAGGCTGCACTCCACATCACAACCACTGGGGGGCTACACATTGAAACATATAGTATTGTGAAATCATATTTTTATTCAAAGCTGGTTATCTCGTGTCACACATCTCAGGACAAGCTCAACCAAGAGGAAGAGGAAGGGAGAATACATCTGCATGTGGATCAAGAGAAGCCTGAAATACTGGAAAGTGCTGCAGCCTTCTTGATGTGAACAGATTTCCAAGACAGAATATGGTCTGAATTCTCTTTTATTGCTAAAAACCAGCAAAGAGACCCGTTTAGAGGTGCAAGACCTCTTCCTTAGCAAAACTGGGGTGCACAACTGTGGCATGTAAAACCCTTAAAGGGTACCGGTCGTGTCCCAACAGCACCATAAACTAACTTATGGTGCTGTTAGAAGACATGATAGGGAGTTGGGGATATATTTTTTATTCTCACTCGCTCCCTGGTTTCTGCAGTGCCCACCACTAAAGTCCGCACATGGCACTCAAAATCTGACCCTTTTCAGAAGCCCGTGTGCGTACTGTCCCATAGACTTGTATAGGAGAGCGCAGTCACAGCACTGTGAAAAGAGTCAGTTTTCAGTGGCATGCGTGGCAATCACCCGGCCCCCTTCATGTCCCCCAATAGCACAATAACTTAGTGACAGATTCCCTTTAAGTATGTATCTTGGCACAGATGGAGAAGTACTCCTGAGACCGGTCTCACACGACTGGATTCGGATTGCGGAAGCAACAACCGATCAACAGGAATAAAGCATTCGCATTTCCGCTCACATGAGTGGACAGCGATTGCGATTTCCGCTAGCGGAAATAAAATTACAGCATGCCCTATTCTTGTGCAGATTCCACATGAACGGCTTCCATTGAAGTCAATGGAAGCCGTCTGACCCACGGCTCTTCCGCAATTGACATTGATTGATTTTTCGCCTAGCAACGGCACGGGGGGAAAAAAATGAAAAAAAATCTGTACCACCCGATCATCCGCAATACTTTTTGGTGTGGAGGCCGGCCACGGTCAGAGCTGGATTCCACTGTGGACTCTCACTTACGGAATCTGACCTCTCCGTGTAAGAGCGGCCTGGAAACGCGCCTCGTTGCTGTTTTTCATCAATAGCGGAGAAGTCCGACCATATTCTGTCTTGGAAATCTGTTCACATCTAGAAAGTTGTAGAACTTTCCAGAGTTCTTCTCCCTCCTTTTGATTCATATCCCTCTAGTTGGTGTAGCTCTGAACTTGCAATGCCTCCTGTCCAACACTCACACCCCCTCTTCTGTAGTGCTATTGAGCCCTATGCAGCATACACGTTCTGCTTTTGGAGTGCTCCACCGGATTTGCATCATTTTCCATATTTTCCACATCTAGCAGTATTATGTGTGCTCTTTTTCTGAGCAGTATTACATATAGGCGGCACATATTATCCTTGTTGTATTATAGCGGTATGCTGGATTTATGTTGATTCAAAGTGTGAAAAGAAAAGCTACTATATCAGAAAATGCTCAACCGCAGGGAGGCTACTTTGCTTATTGCTCAGGGTCTCATTTTCTCTAATAGCAGTCCTGAAGACTCTAACAATATACTTTTGTAGGTATGAATTAGTGTGACCTTCTGCCTGCATTTATTCAGCACATGAAATTAAATATAATCTTTGTATTTAACAGAGCAGTGAAAGTAAATGTTCATCCCATGCTGCATAGGGAGTCAAGCACTTCTCACCATGGATCAAGCATTCTTCTGAGATTCTGCAGTAGTTGCACCTTCACACTTTTTTATCTCCGGTTGTATGTCTATGCTAATGTATGCCCATCTGGAACAAATTTCAGTTTATCAAATTTACACATTATTCATCCATTTCTTTCCAGTAGCACTAAATAATATTGGCATTATGCAGCCTCTGGGGCTGTCCTAGCCGTCCATATATCTTATGTGAAATGTAGCCTTATACAGTAGATGCAGACACATTGTTAATATATTCATAAATGATACAAGATTGACGAATCCTGGCACAATCACGTTTCTTTTTGCTACATCTAAAAAGCACAAGAATGTATTATTTGCACATTTAAATCATTCGGGTCTTGTAACCTAAGATGAATACTTATCTTGTACTGATACAGAGTTTCAGCCTGTGTTATAGTCCAGAGCTGCATTCATAATTCTGCTGGTCTGTTATTGGAGACAGCATTGGATACCCTGCTATGCTCTTATAATACAGTGGGGGCACTGTATTTCCCTTCCTGCACCGCACTTTCCAGAATGTAAAACATTAGAACAATCCCTTTTCCGATAATAGGTCAGTAGGAAGGGTGTTTTGACACTGCTGTTTTAGGAAAGTTGCCCTGATCTTTGCTGCAATTGACCAGGTTTATCGCTGTGCTTTTTTGGGCATGTTAGATGTAGCTATGAAATATGCAAAAAGTGAATTGTTTCATGTGTTTTTCTTCCCTTTTGTCTTTTTTTGCATCCATGGGCCTAATAGACTAAAAATATGTATATAGGAACACATTAATGATGTTACTTTGTCTTCTGGGCATAATACCTCCAATGCTTCTAAGCATTTTATTAATGCTCATGACACGCTTGAACTGTGAGCTGTGACTAACAGAATGGAATTTAACAGGGAGAAATTCAAAGTCCTATATCTGGACAAGAAAAATGAAAAAAAGCACAAAAAGAATGGGAGGAATAGGGCTAACTAATAGAATACAGACTGAACATGAGTCAACAGTGTGATGCAGCAGCAATAAAGGTAAACACAATTCTGGGATGTATTAAGAGAAGCATAGAGTCTAGATCACGTGAGGTCATTATCCCTCTCTACTCTTCCTTGGTCAGACATAATCTGGAATACTGTGTCCAGTTCTGGGTACTCCAAGACACATAGACAAACTGGAGCAAGTTCAGAAAACAGCTACCAGCATGGTGAGCGGTTTGCAAATCATGTCCTATGAGGAACGGTTAAAGGATCTGGGAATGTTTAGCTTGCAAAAAAGCAGGCTGAGAGGAGACTTAATAGCGGTCTACAAATATCTAAAGGGCTGTCACAGTGCAGAGGGATCAGCCCTATTCTCATCTGCACAAGGAAAGACTAGAAGCAATGGGATGAAACTGAAAGGGAGGAGACACAGATTAGATATTAAATTTCCTCTATTTGACAGTTACACTTATCATACTTAAATCCTTTATTTGGTTTTGGCATGTATCTTGTGTATTTTTTTTACTGCATTTAAGTGCCTCTATTTTAAAAGCTTGCAATAATGCAAGGGTTAAATATTGTACATTTGACGCGTCTCTGCCTAACGATTGATAAGCTTGATATTCACATGGCCGCTTTTCATAACTTTTGATTGGTGATCAATCATGTATTTCAAAGGGTGGCAGGTGTTCTGTGCTTGACATACTATGACTAAAGGCACACTATGTGCCCGAAATGCATCAGCGGTTTTTGCGTGATGCTTTAAATCATTGCAATAAAGTTTCATGTGTTTCATCCTGAGAAGCTGGATCCATTCTTTATTGTAGATCTTCATATTACCCATATAAGGAATATGTAGGGATGCACAGAGATGTGTAGGGATGGCTGCGGATGAGTCCTCCCATCATTGGATAATGTAGAGGTTAAAATGTGACTCAGCCGCTAGAAAAGGGAACTGTGCTTCTCCTCTATAGAACATTCTTGCAAATGGTTGTATCTGGCATTTAAGTGAATGAGATGAAGACAGATCAAAGAGAACTAAGGCTTTGGCAGAACCTGCTAGTGGTTGATGACTCGAAAGAGAAGAAAGTTGATGGTATTGACTTATTTAAAAACAAACTTTATTCTGAACAGGAAATGCGTTTCGAGGAACATAGACCTCTTCATCAGACAGCTGGATTACACACTAGTATTTGTAATAATGTGTGAGTTTTAAGACAATGGAGTGAAAAAAGCAAGGTATAGATAAAAAAGAAAAGAGTAAAGATATACCCTTCCAGTTGACTTACTACTCACATATCATTGCATTGCTATAGTCTGTCTCACAAAGAGAATATAGCCGATAGTGGCAGCGTTGAGTATATTGCTCTGCTGCTTGGGGATTGGCCATATGTTCTCTCCTCCGGTCAACAGAGATGGCCATGTGTTCGGCACCAGTGATGTTGTCCCAGGGGACCAATCCCCAAACCTCAAACAGCGGAGTGATACCCTCAATAATGCCACATTAGCTGCATTCTCTTCATGGCACAGACTATGGTTTGCAATCCAGTTGTCTGATGAAGAGCTCTACATACCTCAAAACACATTACTTGCTGGCTCTGAATAAAGTTTGCTTTCAGAGAAACCCTTACCATCAACTTTACTCTCTTCCAAGTCATTGCCCACCATCAGGTTGTGCCAAAGCATCAGTTCTTTTTGATTCCTCTTTATCTCAATGCTAACATAACTGTTCAACCAGCAAACTGGGTTGATAGCACCTATTCCTCGCTGACTTCCTTTAACCCCTTGAGTGGCGGGTTTCCTACCAGCCTGTCGTGCCCACCAGGGCAGGTTTTTTAAAATGGTCTAATCATTGAATTTCAACTAGTTTTGCAGTTGTGTCTCAAGAGCCTTAACTTTTTCTTTTTTTTCATTGACACGGCCATATGAGGGCTTGTTTTTTGCGGGACAAGATGTGATTTTTTAAACAGGGGGGAGGAACAAAAGAAATGGGGAAAAAAGAAAAAAAGGGGCCATGTCATTAAGGGGTTAAATAATGTATTAACTTCCTTCTCTGGGTCATTACGACGCACACGGATACCACATGTGTGATTGTATTTTTGATTTTTTACAAAGTAAAGGGAGACAAGTGTTTTTTGTTTTTTTTTTATAATTTTTTTACTTTTTAAAAAAAATTTTTTTTTTTGTCCCTTTAGGGGACTTCCACAGGGACCCATCAGGACCCCTGATCACATTCCGGGGGTCTGATGGTGACAGCCCTTTACATGCTGCAGTGACAACCCTTTACATGCTGCAGTCACATAGACTGCAGCATGTAAAGGGTTAACACAGCAGAGATCGGAGGTTTTCTCTGATCTCTGCTGTAAGAGCTAGTACCTAGCTGTCCTCTGACAGCTAACAACCAGCTCTCCCTGCCACAGAGACCATCGGCTTGCTTCTGACAAGCCGATGGTCTCTATGGCAACCTGTAAACAAAGCAGGACATTGCCGACATATCGGCAATATCTTCTGCTGGTTTTTCAAAGCCCTTGCACTGCTCTGTGTGGGTCTGTGCAGGCAGAGCACACTGTCATAGCTTGTGGCATTGTGCTCTGCAGCTCCCATAGTGATACATAGCCCGGAAATCTTCTGGGCTATGTTGCTATGAGCAGTGGAGCTCGTCCCCGGAAATTTTCCGGGCGTGCCACTCAAGGGGTTAAACCAGCCACACTTGTGCACCATCTTGCCTTGAGTCCCACTCTTTTGACGTGCTCTGCCCATTTCTTCTCCTTTTCCTCATTCAAGTAAATGAAGCTGAACTGCAATTCCAGAAATAACCATTGGAAAAGATTGGCGCTGTTTCTGGAAAATAAAGCCGAAACGTTTCTCTAATCTCAATAATGGTAATAATATTCCTTCTAGTCCTATGCAGAATCACAGGCAACCCATAAAATATATTCTCAACTCAATTATGTCCATTTTAACACATTCTACATAACAAATAAAGTCATTACAGTCTACAGCTGATTACACCAGAGCGTTCATTCAAGTCCTCGCATATATTTTCCTCTTGTACATATTGGCAGATTAGGAAACCCATTAGAGAGATAGTCCATGACCTTGTCTAGGGGCTCCGATACCTCTCCTACTACACATCTCTCAGGATCAGAGCTCTCATTATTGGACACTAGTGCAATCAATGCTCGGTATCACGAAACAGAAAAGTGATTGACAGCCCCATGGCCCAAGGGGTTCTGCAGTTGCCACCCCATAAACAAATCACTTTAATAGCGCTTAGATCACAGCCGCCATTCCGTCTCTAAACTCCCAGTGTATGCAGCCCCCCGGCTGTGGCACATACTGAGCTTAATACAAATATCTTGTGTTTTCCTATAAAAGACTATGGAAATGGGAAGAGAAAAAAAAAAAGAAGAAAGACAAGGGGACTGAAGAGACAAGTGGCAAGAAAACCCATCGAGGAATCAAGGCTTAGAGAAATGCTCCAGTATTCTGCTTGTCATTAGGACAGTCAATGAGACTGCACCTGGGGAGATGTGGAGCAGTAATCAGCCGGCAGACGAATCCGTGTGAAATGCTCTGACCGAAGCAGCAGGAGGTTGATATCTTCACAATTTTAACATAGAGAGTGAGAAATATACTATCCAGGTGAAATCGCACTGTGAGCCCAAAAACCGACGAGGGCGGAAGACGGGCAAAGTGCATTCTTAAAATTATTTATCACCCTTCATAGATTCTCATCTTTTTAATCACAGCCATTTTCTTTCTATTTCCCTAGCATCTACTCCGCCGTTTCTCCTCTGGCTTGTCTTCTACCTTGAATTTCTGATGTTCAATTCCCATTTATTCTTCTCCTCCTCTCTCGCCTCTTGTCTTGCTCAGTTACGGCTTCTCTCTCTCCCTCTCTCATGGTAAAGGTTATACATCCTAATGTCTCTGACATTCACAATAAGGCGCCATCTATTACACTGTTCCTGGGCTATTCTTGCTCCTGTATATAAATGTCTCTTTCCCTTCCCCAGAACAGTCGGAGCCCATATAATGCACATAATGCATATGGTGGTCATTTACGATACAAAAAGTTTCATGTTTCTATATAATTGAGTTGAATCCTTATTAACTTTTTACTAATTATTATCTCATTTATTAGATTCATTTTCCAGGATTTCAGTTAATCTTCTTAAAGGATAAACAAGTTAAAGCCGTTTCTGCGGCGTGCATTTCAATAATGAGCCTCCAACCGATGAAGTAGAGATCAGTTTGTCAAAACAGAATTGAGTTTGTTCTATGACACCCAACTGATAAGTACATCGTGTCCTTTTGACATTTGGCTAGTAAATATTACTATACTTTTACCTTAAAGGGGTTGTCTAGTTGCAAACTATTGATGGGTCTATCCATACGATAGGTCAACCATAGTAGATTGGTGGGCTCCATCGCCCAAGACCCCCATCGATCAGCTGTTTTCTGGGCCGGTGTACTCATGCATTGAGCTGATTTCTGCAGGAAGCAGATAGCTCTGTTCCCACTGCAGTGGCTAGACTTGGTGTTACAGGCACAGTTTCTATTCACTTCACTGGCAAGTTGGCCTGCAATAACAAACCCTGGCCTCTTCAGTGGGAACAAAGATATCTGCTTCCTGCAGAAATCAGCTCGATGCACAAGTCTACTGACACAGAAGGCAGTTGACTGGTAGGGACTCTGGGAGCTGGACACACACCTATTTGCTATTAATGGCCTGTACTTCGCATAGGTCTATCAATAATTTGCAACTGGACAGCCCTTGTAAAAGCTATGTACACCTTTGCACTTTTTTAACGTCTTTTTGTAATTAGTTTTTATTAAAAATTCTGATTGTGTGATTCTTATGCTTGTATTATTTTCCAAGGCACTGCAGGTGGGAGGGCTGAAGTCCTGGCATATTCTGTTAGCTAGCCTGCTCCCCTGTCGTGAATGTGCATTCACTGCTTTCCATTGAGCTATTACAGAGGTCTGTATGACAGTGTCTGGGGAAAAAGGAAGAGATCAGGAAGACAGAGAAAAAAGCAAAGAAAGCTACTATTACAGAGGACTGGTGAATTTTGTGCTTTTATCAGCAGTTAGGAGGAAGGAGACTACTCAGAGAGAGAATGTGTTAGCTGTGTAGTATTGAGTGGGTGTGGTTATACTACACAGCCTCTGAAAGAGAAGTATGGAAGGGGAACTGAGCTTGCATACATTCATAAGAAAAAACAGCTAATCAGTGCTGATCACCAGCTGGAAACATGAATATAGGACATCCTGCAGACCAGGTATGAGGCTTTCTAAATGCATGAGAAGAAAAACTCAAAGCAAACAAAAGATAAGTCCATTATTTTTCCTTCTGCAGGGACTTGGTAAGATATGTATGTATTGCACAAAGGTTTCCATAGTTTTTAACTGTTGATTATGTTTTTCAATACAACTGTATTCAAAAGAATGTAACAGCTTCAGAATATGTCACAGTGATCATAATGCGGAACACAGTATCAACCTATCCTTATATTTGGTTGCCCATAACATTTATTAAACCTAGCTTATGGAACTATGACCATGCTCAATGGCAACAGTTAAAGTGATTAACCCAACAGGGCACCCATTCAGAGACAAGAGGAGGGCTAGGCAGCTGCCTAGAGCAGTGTTAAGTGGGGGTACAATTTTTGTATTTAAAGAAAAACTCTAAATGGGTTAGGTAGGTAGCTGAGTGGCAGAGCTCAGGTAGAAGTTACAGTGGACCTTCTGTGGTATGGCCCTTGCAAATTTAAGGGGTCCTCCAGGAATGAAAAAAGAAGGCTACTATTCCTGTACCTGAGAAATCTGTCCTAGAATGTAACTTGGACAGCTTGAATGTGCAAACCAAGTCAATTTCTTTATTTACCATGACATGATAATGACGTCTTCATACAGAAATAGCTTACACGTTTCGATCTGTAGTCTTAAGCATAGGTATGATTAGGACTATAGCTCGAAACTTCTATGTGAAGACGTTTTAATCATGTCATAGTAAATGTATTTATTTTATTTGCACATCCTGCGGAGTAGGGAGTTTTTCCATATCCTGCTGCTGGCAAATTGGTGATCTTGCGCTTCTGTGTGGGATGATGGGTGATGGCTATATGGCTAGCTGAAACTTTTTTGGTTGTAGAATGAATTGAATGTAGCTTTAAACTGAAGGGGAAAGACGGCGAGTGGGATGGGGTCTACCGCTACATTGTACATTCCTAGTATGCTTACTGACACTAAGCCAGATAGAAACAAACAACAGCGTGGTGTTAGGGCCCTCTTACACAGGACGATTTGTTGAGAGCAGATGGCTGACGGGTCGTCCCAACGATGATCATTCCTCTATTTTTACACAGAAATGATCATCACTATTGATTGGAGTCGGAGCATGCTTGTTCTGGCCCGCTCACCTCCATTCATAGTTAACAGGCAGTATTCATAGATGAGCGACTGACTGTTCACATGGGCCAATCATCCTTCACTTTTTATGCATGCAGAAACTGAACTACAAGTGATAAGAAAATATTCATTCATTGTTCAGTCGGTGCATACGCTTACATTAAATGATAAGAGTTCAGATTCTCGATGGATTGTGGCAATGCAAACAATTATTTGCCCGTGCAAATAGGCACTTAGACTGCATCCCCATCCACGGCTCTGCTCTATTTCCCCTCCAGTTTAGAGCTGCATTCATCCCATCCTAGTTACATTCTGGGACGCGTTTCTCAAAGGCTGCCGGGACAGCGGCCATTCTTACAAATTCATCTGCTCTATATCTACATAAACTTTAAAATCTGTTAGTCCACCATACACATCACATGGTTGGCTGATCCTGCAGAAACCATTGGATTTGGCTGATATACATCTAATGTATATGGCCAGCAGTAGGTTTAGGCTGGCTTCACACGGGCGCATTCACGCACACAATATGCGGAGAATAGAACCTATTGATTTCAATGTGTTTCTTCACATTTTCATGTTTTGTACGTGCATTTCAGTCACGCAAAAAAAAAAAAAATATATATATATATATCATATTCTTTTTTTCTGCATATTTGCGCACCAAAGGTCCTGATAGAAGTCAATGAGTTGTGCACAAATGCATGTGCAATACGCAAGGAATTGCGTGAAACACTGCGTAATTCTGCTGGAAGAAGAACACATCTGAAACGCATTAAGACTAGGGATGAGCGAGTATACTCGCTAAGGCACTACTCACTCGAGTAATGTGCCTTAGCCGAGTATCTCCCTGCTCGTCCCGAAAGATTCGGGTGCCGCCGCAGCTGACAGGTGAGTTGCGGCGGGGAGCGGGGCAGAGCGGGCGGGAGAGAGGGAGAGAGAGATCTCCCCTCCTTTCCTCCCTGCTCTCCCCCGCAGCTCCCCGCCCCGCGGCGGCCCCCGAATCTTTCGGGACGAGCAGGGAGATACTCGGCTAAGGCACATTAATCGAGCGAGTAGTGCCTTAGCGAGTATACTCCCTCATCCCTAATTAAGACTAATTAGCCATTTCCATTGGTGTGTATTTGTTTGCCGTGTGCAAATGAATACGCCTGGAGAGCATAAAATACACCGATGTGCATAGAAAAAAGTTTGGTTCATTCCCCAAAAACACAGGCACGTGCAAATACGCATCCGCCCGTGTGAAGGTTCTGTCCACATCTGCATTTGGGTGTCCGGTTTCCTGCTCTGTCACAGAAGCAGGAAAGCAGAATTCATGCAGAAAACAGATCCGTCTTAACCAAACTGCATTGAATTGACCCCATTGACTATAAAGGGGTCTGCCCAACTTTCGTCATACCCTCCAGCATTTTTCTGGAGGAAATAGCACAGCATGCTGCATTATTTTGACCGGGGTGTTGGACGTGGTGAACCAGCGAGACAGATGTGATTATAGCCTTACTTGTCAAAACCCCAGAGCCTCACATGCAAGAAGCTAAAGCGTTCTTCCGACACTAGAGAAATGTCATTAATCACACACACCTCCCAGCTGTCCTGGGAACTCAGCTGTGTAGCTCAGAACTAGAAAAATTAGATATGTAACTTATTCTTCATTAGACATAAGACAGTTCAGAAATATGTCTCAGATCTGCTGTCTTCTGCCATGTCCTCCGGTGCCCCCCAGGAACACTTACATTACTAATTGACTTGACATTCCTGTGTCCTAATTACAGGTAGTCTAGATTAAGATTTATATTCTTGTGGATATTTAGTTTTTTTTGTACCTTTTATGGTTTTCTATCTACAATATCTTTACACTAAGCTTCCAAAAGTAATTGGACACCTGAGCAAGAATCAAAAGTAGTATTTATAATTTCCATATGTTAATAATTAGTGGGACCTACTTTGGTCCTAATGAGATTGGATACTCTCTGTGGCATACTTTGTACTAACGTCTGTTACACTTCAGCTGGTATTTCCCTCCAGTCATCCTGCAAACATCTGGTGAGTTCTCTTAAAGGCATTGGACTGTCTAGAATACTATATGGAGTGTTGTCATTGGACAGTTGAGCAATGAAAGAATGTTCTATGGAGTGACGAATCACATTACTCCATCTTCACATCAGATGGAGTTACCTAGGTGTGGAGGATGTCTGGGGAACGCATTTTACCTTGGTGTGTTGTGCCAACAGTTAAGTACAGTAGAGGTTCTGTTACGGTCTGGGGATGTTTTATGTTGCAAGGTCTTGGTTCATTGCTTGTAGTGGCAAGAACCATGAACATGAAGGTGTACCCTGACATTCTAGATAATAATGTGCTGCCAACAATGTGGAATACTCTGGGAATTGTCAGCAATACTTCCAACAAGACAACTGCACAAAGTTCCAACTTGAACCCTACTGAACATCTTTGGGATGAACTGAAAAACGTTGGGTCAGGAAATATGAACAGCGTCCATCTTCTTTGAGAGAACCCACCAGATGTTTGCAGGATGAATTTAGGGAAATACCAGATGAAGCGTATCAGACATTAGTAGAAAGTATGAAACGGAGAGTATCCAATGTTATTAGGGCCAAAATAGACCTCCACTATGTATTAAGCTATGGAAATAAATACTACTTTTGATTCTTGCTCAGGAGTCCAACTACTTTTGGTAGGATAATGTATACAAATGTCTCAACCTCAGTTTGTTTGTATATACGTAATATCTATAATAATGTCCCCTTATTCTGAATAAAAAGTATATTAGATGTCACCAAGGAGTTTTGTGATCTTGGAAAAGAACAAGACCAAATACTGAGTACATTTATACAGGTCACAGAGCTCTGCTGATTTCTAATCTCTTTTATAATTGATAGCATGGAAGACATTTTTTCTTATTTTAGATGCCTTAGCGGCTGCAGAACCTCTTGTTGAAGATTTAATAAGACTAACGTCTCTTAAACCAAAGTGCATTGGAGTTAGCTGCATCTTGGGCTGTTCCTGCACTTGAAAATACCCCCCCCCCCCCCCACATGAAACCACGCCCATGTTTCCAACACTTTTCAAAAGTGGCAAAAAGTTGAAAAAAGTAACACATTTCTGCGCAAATATAGAAGGTGCAAAAATTGTGATTTACACAAGAAAACTGGTGCAACTTAATAAATTCTCCCTTTGTATCTATACCCCTCTCCAACCCAGCAAGAAAATGGTTAAAGGAGTATTTCCAAAAGAGATTTTTATTATCTATCTATAGGCTAGGTATTACAAGTCTAATCAATGAGGTCTTACCGCTGAAACTCCCACTGATCCAGAAAATAGTGGTGCCTTGTGTCCTTTTCCTCATTGAAGGCCCACTGTACCAGTGAGGAGGAGAGCGAATGGAGAACATGCGCAATGCCAATCCATTGATTTTTTGTTGTTGAGCAAACCAAAACCGTCGAGCCTTGTTTCGGGTCGAACTCTGCTAAAACCGAAATCTTTGCCTGAGCCCACTAAAATGGTGTTTCTTCTTCCTCTTCTTCTTCTTTGACCAGTTTTAGATGCATCATTGAAGTTCGGGTTCAGTTCAAAATTTTTCTGACCAAACTTTTTTTGCCGAAATTCGGCGAACCGGCCGAAGTGAACTTTTTGAAAAGTTCTCTCATCACTATTCATTCTAATAGGGCTAACAAAAATAGCTAAGTTCAAGCACTCAACTATCTCTGAGGCTTGACTACTACTTATTCAATCTCTTTCTCATTGCAGGAGGAGCAGTAAGTCCGGAGTGAGAAAGAGAGGGGGACACGGGATCGTCATTCTCGGGATTGGTGGGTCCTAAGTGCTGAGACCCACACCGATCAAACTGTTATCACTTATCCTGTGGATAGATGATACAAGTCAATCTTGGAAATATCCCATTAAACGGATGGGATGTTCAAGTACCTGCTGTGGTCAATCTGCTGTAACTGCATACTAATCACTACTAATTGCCACTAATTGGCATTAAGTCTAGGTGCCTCCCCACAATTAGCGGGGATCTGCATGTGGTGACAGCGGATCAAGTGCAGTGCCCTTAGTCATGTCATGTATATATAGACCACATCGTTAATGTACAATGTCGGATGTATACAGATAAACCACTGTATGGTTATGGTTACATCTCTGGGAAGTCCATCACCGGCCGTTGGCCCAGACACCGTTGTATTATAGGCAATGGCTGCATTCATATGAGTGAAAAGCATTGCCTGGTTGTACCTGTGGATGTGGATTTGCTGACTCGTCTCTCATTCTCTTTATTTTGCTCACGGCCTCCTTCACACATGATTTACATCTTTATTAGGTGCTCTCAAGACATATAAATAATCCCCCTGTTTAGATTTCTAGAACTGGAGGCGACGGAATGAGATCTTTATGCAAAGGAAAGCTCTGATCTATACTCGCTGCCTGCTCTATTCTTTATATGAGTTTTGTGCTACTTGTTTCAAGATTTTATTTGTGTCATTTATATTACAGCTTTTTTTTATATATCATCATTAGGTGTTATGTCGTTTCTAAAGGTTCACCTGTCACCAATCATTGACAATGAACATTAGGATTCCAAAGCATACGGAAAAAAATACATTTTTCATAACTCCTGCTTGATCTGTGTTCTTATGTAACTGCCTATAGATATGCGTCTGTACATCAGCAGAGGGCGACTGGTTACTTTAACTTACTTTAGATAGCAGCGTCTTGTCAGCAGAGCTGTAGCTCTAAATGGCCATTTATACGTAACGATTGTTGCGCAAATCAAATCCACCCATGGACATTGGGCCTAATTAAAATTTAAAAATGGGCTATACTCACCTCACCTGCTATGTCACTCCCTGGTAGCTGCAGTCGGCACTGTTGAGCTCCGGGTTGCAATTATGGGATGCATACACATGATCGCTGACGCCAGTCCTGGCCTCAACATTAGTGAGGCTGGGGAATGTCTGCAGCGATCATGTGTGTCACATGATCCCAACCCAGAAGTCAGCAGCGCCAACTACAGCAACCAGGGAGTAATATAGTAGGTGAGGTGAGTATAGCCTGTTTTTTTTTTTAATACTGAGGCCTATATGACTAAATGGGGGGCACTAAAGAGGCTGTTATTGCTAAATAGGGGCTAAAAGAGACCATTTTAATTGAATGGGGGCCAAAAGGGAATATTATTACTGAAAGAGAGCACAAGGGGCCATTATTACTGAATATGGGGTATAAGGGGCCATTATTACTGACTGCAGGCAATAGGGGGTACTATTATTGAGAAGAGGCAAAAAGGGCATTATTATGAGATATAGAGGGTGTGGATTTGCATAAAAAGGCATGGCCTGGCATAAAAATGTGCTGCGGTGTGCGTAGAGTGCCGTTACAGCTGCCCCTCTTCACATTGTTCAAAAATTGAGAGGTATGTTGGAATGAGCCATTAGGACTCTGCCCCACTCATCTTGAGTCTATGACCGGATATATTGTATGTGCTGCCTTTGCAGCTGAGCAGGGGGTCTGTAGGTAAGGGGGCTGTCCTATTTTTTTAAAGAATAACATTAATACTTCCAGAATTAATGGATTATATCAGGGGCGTAACTAAAGGCTCAGGGGCCCTGATGCAAAAGGTGAGCTGGCCCCCTCTATCTGTATCTGTACCCGTACCCATACCTAAACCATGCTGCACAGAGGTATAACTTGAAGCTTCTGGGCCCCAATGCAAAACCTGTAACAGGGCCCCCAACTATAATGCTTTATTCATAGTACTGGGCTCCCTATATGGAGAAGAGAGGCCTTATGGGCCCCCTAAGGCTTCTGGGCCCGGGTGCAACCGCATCCCCTGCACCCTCTATAGTTACGCCCCTGGATTTACAATCCCCCATACACATGAGGGAAAAGTCATCTAAACCTGCCAATTGTGGCAGGACTGCCCAATTATTTATTGTGTATGGGTGCTTCCCAACTCTCCTTTGACGGATGATGTTGGGGGGAAGAAGGATCAAGCATTTCAAATTCTGATTCTTTTTTTCTCCCCGGAGATAAGCTAACAGCAGAGGTTTCTAGCAGTGGTTTACTTCATTCTGCCCATTGAAATCAATGGGAGTGATGCCTTCTATTACACTTCTGGCTATGACCCCAATGAGGAGGGTGGTGTCAACACCTGGCTTGGCTGCAATGAGTGCAGAGTCTGAGATCAATTTATCGCCAGGGTTGACAAGCAGCAGTAGTTGCTTATGAACTATTGATGACCTATCCTGAGGATCAGTCATCAATAGTACAAGGGCTAAAACTCCTGCAATACAAGAGTTTGGTGGAAATTAATAAAATATATGTAAGGCCTCCTGCACAATAGCGTATTTGGGTCTGTGTACTGTTCTTGTTAATTCATGGGCAGCACACGGCCCCATTATAGCTTATAGGGCTATGCAGACTGACGTTTCTTATGTGGACTTATGGTCCACATGAAAAACTCATTGCATGTCCTTAACATGTCCCTGTCTGTAACATGGATGAAAAATAAGCCATGCTAATGTATGCCGTGAGCTATGGCTATGTGCTATCCGATGCGAGTTGCGCCTGAGCCTCTCGGGTGAAACTCGCACACATGGAAAGTGTGCACCCGGTCTTATACAGAATCTTTTCCCTCAAAACTATAAATGAAACTACTCAGCTCCTCCTGCTCTATAAAATGCTTCCTACAGATCAGACTGTTAGTTCAGTATGATGGATCCCTTGAAGTCAGTGTGAAACTCCATCTGTGAAGTCCCATTTCCATGACGTAATCTAAGGGTCAGGAAGGATCAATAATAGCATTTTAATAAATTATTATTTAGAAATCCTCCAATATAATGTATAAAGCAGAGGCCCACTTTACTTGGAGTTATGATAGGATTTATGCCCCATGACACTGGATACAAATAAAATAAATAAATCTTGCTATTTGTATAGCGCCAACGTATTCCGCAGCGCTCTCAGGTAATTTATTACCCCCTACCAAGCTGGGTACTCATTTTTCCGACCTCGGAAGGATGGAAGGCTGAACCAACCTTGAGCCGGCTACCTGACCCAAGTGGGGATTGAACCCACAACCTTCAGGTCGTGAGTGAGAGTTTAGGACTGCATTTCTGCTGCCTTAACACTCTTCACCACATGAAGCCCAGCCACTAATTATTATCAAGCTCATTTATATGTCTGCATTTCTATTACTATCCTAATAAGAAGTTAGAAGTAGATACTCACTGACCTTAACTATAAACGTAGCATTCTTATTACAGTCCTAAGGCTAAGAACAGCTTTTTTTTTTTGTAGCGTGAGTAATGCTCAAAATTTCAGAACATATAACTGGGGCGCCATAAAATCTACTCAATGTTATCTGACCTTTGACACCAGAAGGATGCTCAAAAGTCCCAATCTCTAAAAGACGACATTTAAGCATCATTAAATGGTAGACTGAGTATTTTTCCATGGAGTAATTAGAAGACATTCCCTCAGTATAAAGGTAAATCAAATATTTTGTTTAAAGCACACAGAAGGCTTTGTTTAAAGGCTTACAACAGAATAAGTCTGGTTCATAATTTCTAATCTCCATTCCAATACATGTCCCACCAGCCAATCATATTAGTAGAACCTGAAAACAATGCAATTATCTTCATATTAATCCCTTTGCACCCAAATAGGTATTAAGACGTTCTTGAGCTTTGGGATGTTGACAACCCTACGTATTAGGGCCAAATAGAAAAGGGCAAAAGAGGCAATTGCAACCACCGCTTAGGGGTCACCACCTCCCAGTTCCTACGCCCCCCTTTCAGACACTCCTGTCAGCAAGATATATGAGCTAGAGACCTTTTTTCAATGCGCCTTCTATTTTATGTTAGCAACCAACTTGCCTAGCCATTGTTTCTTCAACAGCAGACTTTGAGGTCTGATGGCCTACCCCAATATATGTTACTTTGTTGGCAGATCCTGTACATATTGGCATGATATACTAACAATTATCTAATGTATATGGCCAGCTTTAAATGGCTATCCAGCACTTTAAAATTGATGATCTAGCCTTAGGAGAGGTCATCCATATCAGATTGGTTGGGAGCCAACTGCTGGTATGCTGCCAATCAGTGTGGCCTCTTTATTGTATACCAGATACAGGGTCATTCATTTTGTATCAATGGTGTCTGACATTGCATTTCAGTCCCATTCATTTGAATGGGACAGAGCTGCACAATAGCCATGTGGCCAATGAATGTGTCATCACAGGCCGAGGAAGAGGCCACTGTGCTTGGTTGAGCATCACTGCCTCTTCACACAGCTGTTTGTCACAAGTGCCAGGAGTCAACCCCACTACAATCTGATATTGATGACCTATCCTGAGGATAGGTCATCAATTTCAAAGTCCCAGAAAAGTCCTTTAACCTAGCCATGCATTAGATAATGTTTTTTTTAAGAAAATGCAGTAGCCCCCCACTAGTTTTTTGCCAAAAGACCTCCATTTAGAGCAGCAAAAATGGTCCTTGTAGTAGGGAGCAATTATGAGACTTTTTTTCCCCTTGCGGCCTTAGGTTAGATGCTGCCTTCTGCAGAATTTTTTTTAGAGACCCTTTACCCGTCATAAGAAAATATCTATATATATTGCACTGATAAGCAGTCTGCTTGTATTCTACTTGGCAGAAAGCAGCAAGATAGCACCATACTGCCCCAAGAACAGATCAGTGAATAAGCACCAGAATCAGGCTCTTAACATAAATATACCACCAGAACCAAACTAAATGCATACATACAGCACCAGGACCAATCTCAGTACATTTACACAGCACCAGAACCAACTTCAGAATATAGCACCAGAACTAAGCTCATACCATAAATACAGCACCAGAACCCAGTGGTGGAAAGTCCCTGCCTATAAACAGCAGAGAATTTGCCCTGACAAGGGCGATCATGCACGGGAACCTGGGCACTGTTTAACCCTATCACCAAGAAGCCAGAAACTGGATAACACCAAGCCGTCTGAAGAATCAAGGAATGAGTGGGCAAGTTCAGGTCTAATCTGGAAGTACCGAGCAAACAGAAGACTAAGCACCAACTAGAAACACAGTAGCAGCAGGAGCAACTGCGACATGTGTCTTTATGAGAGGACTCATTCAATAACACTGCAGCACAGGCTGTCAGGTCTGAGGCATCTATATAGTGTTGAAGAGATGGCAAACAATCTGCAGCTGGGTGGGAGAGGCAGGACCAATTTAACCATGGATGTGCTGGAAAAGGGCAATGACAGATTCAGAGAGCGACGCCCATGTCTGCCAGGCCTAACACCCACAATCTGAGTGTCTGCCACCCTGTGCAATCGCATTGGTCCTATACAGGTAAAGCCGGCCATGAGTCTAATTAAGCCTCATCATAAATTGTTGCAACACTGTGCATTATACAATATAAAATACAATATCTTAAATGGTAGAACCTTTAATTCCAATTATGTCATCCTTTTTCATAATATTTTTTTTATTCAGCGGTTTTAATCTTCTTCTCCATAGTGTTGGTTGCTAGAAACTGGAAGCACAATCTACCATTGTTGTACTCTCAAGGCTAAAAATAGCATCTACACATGTGCGGTTGTATTAATAGCCCAGCTTCACCCATGGTGCTCACGCATGCAGCTGGGATCTTTACCGGGGTCTATAGAAATCATTTAGCAATTTTGGCACTTGATAGAGTGGCCTTCTGTTCCTGCAGACTTTGCATGCAGTACGAGTCTCGTCTTTCTTCTCTCTTATAAATAGTCTTATAAACATTGATGTCTTATGAAATCTAGTATTTCAGCGTCTTCCGTATTGGCTACGGGTCTGCCAATAGTTAATTCTTCTCCTTCTGAATACACTTCCTAAGACAGCTGCTGTATTATGTCTTTTTATAGGATCATCCCTAATCATGAATCGGGGCAGTTCTGATGGATTCACCTTGGCTTCTATAAATAAGAGTATACGTTCCCATCATCCATTCATCATCACCTCATTCGCCCTTTAGATTCCTCGTCTTTTAAAGCATTCTGTAAAGTCTTTCAAAATCCATTGAGGCTAAAAACCTTGTGAATGGCTTCACGTGCAGCCTCTCGATTTGTGTTCAAGCAGATTCCACATCTATATCAAACGACCTTGATGGCGTGAATTTTCTGCATTATCCCGCTAAGCACAGATAGCCGTAACCCTTTCAGTACCGACATCTATTTCTTGTCATGTACGAAGCAAAAAAAAAAACAGCCAGGCAAAAGCGTAAGACTGGAAGAAAAAACAAAAAGTACAAAGGAAAAGGTTTATTTCTGCTATTTCTTTTGTAGTCAAAGCTTTTTTACACAAATTGGAATAAAATAGAACATTTCTGCAGACATTTCAAAAATACAATCTACACATCAAATAAAGGAGTTCACGTGAATTGACTTTTTACGTTTTGCTTTTAGGGTGCTAGTACAAGAGCATTAGTGCCATCGCTAACACTCGCAATTTACAGCTAATTGCCAGGGTACACCTGGACTTGCGATTGGTTCAACTTGCAAATCCAAGTGCGCCTGGCAATTAACCCTTTCCAATCCACTGTCTGACGTCTGAAGACATTAGGATTTAAGGCTGTACAGCTCAGATGTTGGAAGACATTCGTCGGGGTTCTCTTACTGTATATTGCCAGCCTCTCTGCTGTCGGAGCCTATCCAATGTGTCACCTCATGCAGTACCGGCTTTAGCCAGCAGATAGCGCCGTTGTATAACGGCAGAAAAAAGAGTAAGCCCCCTAGGAAAACCAGGATACAAATTGGATTGGAAAGGGTTAAGGGTAAAATTTGAGTGCTACTCCCAACAGGTGATGCACATGTAATAGCCCCCCTGGGGTGCTATTACACAAGTATTTCTCCCCTGCAAATCGCATGCAGAGAAACGCTGGTTGCGGTCGGCACTTGGACTTGTCAAGTCAGTCACCATGTTGAGTCCATGTGCCGCCGCAATCAGAATTTCTGATGTGTAATTGTAAGGGCTTAAACAGATGGGCATGATTTCGTCCCATTATGCAACCGTGATAATCAATGGATGTAAAGAAACCATTGATCTCAATGGTTTCGTTTTCACTAGCGTTTTTCTCGCCCATTAATAGTACAGGTAAGAAAAGATAGGACTCACCCTAGAAGGATAGGGCAGAATCATTCTTGCTGCTTTTTTTCAAACTTGTGTGAAATAGCGCAGAGTTCGAAAGTTAAAAAAAAAAAGAAATTTTTTTACCTCGTTCATGCACAACTATGCTCCGTAGCAGCGAGCGCAATTGCTAATGTGATGTCAATAATGTTGGATGTCTTCTGCAAAAAGACTGACTTCGTATGGGGCATTATAGATTGAGGATATAGGTATCCTCCAGTTCGAGAGGTGATGTAAAGGAGATGTACTTGTTTTATGCAACCATGGGGGAGGGAGAGCGGGAGGGAGAGAGGGAGGGAGAGAGGGAGGGAGAGAGGGAGGCAGGGAGGGAGAGAGGGAGGGAGGGGGGGAGGGAGAGAGGGAGGGAGGGAGGGAGAGAGGGAGAGTGGGAGAGAGAGAGGGAGAGGGAGAGAGAGAGGGAGAGGGAGAGAGGGAGGGAGAGAGGGAGAGTGGGAGAGAGAGACGGAGAGGGAGAGGAAGAGAGAGAGGGAGAGGGAGAGAGAGAGGGAGAGGGAAAGAGAGATCTCGGCGCCCAGCGGTCCACATGCAAAAGTGCTCGAATCTCCCATTGTAGTCAATAAGGTTCGTTACTCGAGTAGAGCTCTCCTATTTTACGAAAAGCTCGACTAGAATAACAAGCACCCGAGCATTTGGGTACTCGCTCATCTCTACACACCACCCACCTACTTCATAGTTTCACTCTTAGGCTGCTATTGCATGAGCCCTTGTGGCTGCCACCAGTGTTTGCATTTTCCCAATAGTAGCCAAGCTGAACCTGCAAGGACAGGTCATGTAAGCCGGCCATTAGCATTATTATCCAATTATTAAAGACACTTGTGTAATAGTGTGCTTAGGGTAGAGACACACTCTAACGCAGCTGTAATATGCCCGAAAACCAAGTCAACATGCTGCCCCTCCAGTATTTAAACTAATGAAGTGGTCACATGATTTTTCTTTAAAACAGTTGTTTCACCCACAAAACTCCACAGCCATTACAATTAGCTACATGGTTTTGTGCGTGAAACAACTGTTGACATGCATTTTGGCTTCTAGTGACAGATATCAACAAGTGCCATTTTAAAGGGGGTGTGGATAGGGAATAACTTTATGATTGGTGGGGAGTCCAATTACTGGGGCCCCCAATAATCCCAAGAACAGGCATCCGGTCAGTCCCAAAGTCAATAGAGCAAAGTTGCACTAGGTCCCACCCATCATCCCAGACCCTACTGATCATAAAGTTATTCCCTATCAATAGGATAGGGTATAAGCTAATAACTTGACACAGCCCCTTTAACAGCTGACATTTCTCAACATTGTTGTCAGTCCGCTAGTGTTATGCTGTGTGCGACTCCATTCATTCAGGAACCGACCGGACTTCCAACTTTGGATCGGTGGGGGTCCCAGCCATCGGACCCCCACTGATCATAAAGTTATTCCCTATCAACAGGATACGGGATAACTTAATAATTTGGCACAACCCCTTTAGCAGCTGACACTTCTCAACATTGTTGACAGTCCGCCAGTGCTGTATTACCGTATATTACTCTCTGGCAGGCGTGTTTCAATGCGAAAAATATAATTTTAGCATTAGCCTTTTGTTGCTATGTGTTATAATAACACATCATAACAAACTGCTAGGGAGATGGAACCAGACGCCAGCTGTGAAGTTGGAGCCTGCAATGCATTTTAAATCATATATTGATGTAAATGCAAAGAAGCTAAAAACACAGTTACCGTCATTTAGTAAATGTTTATTGGTAAGATATGTGCCATGCAGGAAATCCATAAAGTGTTGTTTTGTGCTCTTCTGGTATTATACATTTAGCTTATCAGGACTGATCACCCCATACAAGGGAACTTGATGTTGATTGTCATTTAGTGGAAAGAGTAGGAAATACTTTGACCTTGCGAAGGGCATAAACCCTATACATCCATACAGAGGCATAACTAGAAGCTTCTGGGCCCCAATGCAATACCTGTAACAGGGCCCCCAACTATAATGCTTTATTCATAGTACTGGGCTCCCTATATGGAGAAGAGAGGCCTTATGGGCCCCCTAAGGCTCCTGGGCCGGGGTGCAACCGCATCCCCTGCAACCTTTATAGTTCTCCCCTGCATCCATATAGGAAAGTGCGGGTCTGGCTGAACATTGGCTTAGCAATAAATGGATTCTCCTCTTCCCCTTGGACTTGGACATACTGTAGTTACAACCTCTGTGACCTTTATAGCTATTCTGCTGATTGAACAGTACCTGTTGTCTTAAAACCCTTGATTAAATTGTCCTACTAAAAAAGGCGATAATCACTCAACACATACCCTGATGGATTCCTATGCATTTAGTGCATTGCTAATTAAGACTCATTAAGACAAAGACATAGAAAGAGAATGAAATATGACATTTGCAATGATGTCTCTGTTCGCATAGATAATGGTTGATTCCCTTGGCAAGCCACACATGCGTGCACAGCTTTCCTTTTAATTTGGTGTGGCCAGAGGTGGTTTTCATCAGCCATTTTTCTACAGAAATCAGGCATCGGCAATCACAGATCACAACCCAATGTCTTCATACTGCTAGGGAAGCTTGCTACATAATGGTTTACAATTTGGTGCATTGGAGGTTCTCTAGGCTGAAAGAGGCTTCAGCAATATCAAGTTTCCTGATGCTTTGACCTTAATAAGACATGACTTCTAACCTGATTTACCATGGAGCCAACCAGATGAGGTTGGCTTGGTTTAGTGTTAACCAAAAGGAGATGGTTTCCTAAGGTGACAGCTGGTATAGGACAAAGAATAGAATAATTGTTGCATTTTGCCAGTCGGACCAAATATTATATCGGAATCGGGGCTGAAGTAGTAAATGTTAAATTGGCTGTGTTTGAACACCATGAAATCAATTCATGATGGAATCATAAAATCAGAATGCTGACAAAATGTCGTGAAGCATCTTAAAGGGGTTGTGCCAAGATGCACAACCCCTTTGAGAATGCTCGGCTCAGGTCTCTCAGCTGATGTCCCCGAGTCCTGCTCTTGTCACCCTTGGCAAACAGTTGATTTTGTCTAGGAAAAGCCTTGGCTAGCCTGGCACTTTCCGTGAAGAAATGTAGCATTATGGGATGGCAATTAACATTAATGACCAGTCTGCATTAACAGGATGGCAGAACATTCTTCAGGATGGGAGCTGCTCTGTAAGAGTAGCTATACATTCTTGGCCATAGAGGCGAGTCCTCAGTAGGGGACCATGCTCTATAATACGGCATTTGAATAGGGAATGCCATCATGGAACAACTTCTGCAGAGGGATTGTGATACCATAGAATTTATATTTATTCTTGCCGACAACATGACATTAATTATTTTTGTCATTTCCACTTAAAGTGGTTGTCTCGCAGCAGCAAGTGGGTCTATACACTTCTGTATGGCCATATTAATGCACTTTGTAATATACATCATGCATTAAATATGAGCCATACAGAAGTTATTCACTTACCTGCTCCGTTGCTGGCGTCCCCCGTCTCCATGGCTCCGTCTAATTTCTGTGTCTTCTGGCATCTTTAGACGTGCTTGCGCTGTGCGGTCTTCTGCCTGGTGAATGGGGCCTCTCGTGCCGGAGAGCTGGTCACCGCGTCGTCATTGTAGCTCCGCCTCTGTCACGTGGTGCCGATCAGCCAATGAGGTGGCTGTATTGGCAGTGGAACGCGGAAGACAGAAGAAGAAACTCCACGGTGCACCGTGGGAAGACCCGCGGTGCACCCTGGGAGAAGACCAGCGGCGCCATCTTTAAAAGAAGAAATGAAGAAGCTGCAGAACGCTGATGCAGGTAAGTGCAATGTGCTTTTTAAAAACTAACAAATGCTTTCTTTTTCACAGGGCATAATGCAGAGGTCCATTTAAAAAAAAAAAAATTCGCTTTCGCCGCGAGACAACCCCTTTAATGATAACGGATACTCTCCATGGCCTACTTTCTATTAACGTCTGATACGCTTCAGCTGGTATTTCCTTCCATTCTTCCTGCAAAAGTTCTGTTAAAGAAGATGGACATCATTCATATTTCCTGACCCAATATTCCAGTTCCTCCCAAAGATTTGTGACCAGGTGCATTGTCTTGTTGGAAGTATTGCTGTCCATTCCCGGAGTATTGAGGGATTGTCGTCAGCACAATATTGTCTAGACTATCAAGGTCCACTTCTGTGTTCATGGTTCTTGCCCCTACAACCAACAGACCAAGATCATGCCACATAGAACATCACAACACACTCAGGCAGAAGTTGTTCCCCAGATACATCCATCTGATCTGAAGGGGGAGTAGTGTGATCATTCTATAGAACACTCTTTAATTGCTCAAATGTTCAGATCTCTCTCCCCCCCCCCCCCCCGCTCCTCCCCGCCGCCCCTCCGTATATGCTTGGACGAGTAGTCAGTTACTTGAGAAGAGCGATGCTCGCTCGAGTAACTGCCTTAACCGAGCGTGCTCGCTCATCTCTAATGGCATTCCTTGCACCATTGTAGACGGGCCAAAGCATTGCACTTCATGCTAGCCAACTTGTTTACAGCAGCACAACCCATATATTCAATAGCGTGCAGTTCCCATCATAAACTATAGCTGACACCTCCAAAGGTCTGTATCTTATGTAGTATAGTTTAGGATACATGATATGCTAATAAGGCACAATCCATTCTAATGAGAGACATGTCCAAGACTTTTGGTAGGATGATGTAGTTTCAACAATGTGTATGCATAGTACAAGCAGTGCCATGTTGGGTGACTGTGAACAATATTTTGATAGCACATGCTCGGCCATCAGAAGGGAAACATAAGTGGATGCCTAAAGTAAGCACCATCCTTTGCATTAAAGGTGTTAGCGCAATTTTTGCTATTATAGATATACCGTGCGTTCCAAATTAGATAATATGTACAGGCCTGGAGAGCCTTTCAAAGACCACACGTATGACCATCATGTGTCCCCAAAAGAATCTGTCTTTATTAACGTGCGTAAAAGTTTTAAATGTTTCAACACAGGAAGTGAAGTAATTTAGGATACAGTTACATTATTTAGCGTGCTGATTGGTCGTTCTCAGAGGGAGGTATTTGTGAGGTAGCTTGTGATGTCATCCATCTGGGAGGAACTTCGTTGAGCACGCTCAGTTCATTCTTGAATTTGGTCTCATGAGAAGAACATCCTGTTTCTCCTCTCTGTTTGTCCGAGACATTCCTAGATAGGTTTTTGCCAGTTAGAACCGGTTTGACCAGTTTATGGACAATAAGCACTACTCCTTAAATTCTTGTGGAGGTGGGGGGTATGGCGATGTTCTCTTCCCCCAAAGGATTAGACCATAGACAAAATACAGTATATTCACAGTTGAGAACAGAAAATACATACAAAATCGTGAACCTATTGGAAATTTCCCACAAAGGTATAAATCTTTGGGATTGTCTTCCACCTGGAAACCAATGTCCCCACTATGAAAGAACCTGCAGATCAAGAATATGTCTCTATAGTCACCTACGGACCCACTGCTAAGCTGCTATACTTGGAAGACACTCATGCTTGGTCACGGGCGGATAGCCTATGATGAGGATGATGATAATGATATATCTTTGTAATGGGGCATCATTTTTAACCCTTTGCAATTTTGGATTCAGGGTTTCCTAGGGGGGTTTCTCTTTCTGCCATTATACAATGGTGCCATCTGCTGGCTAGAGCCAGTACTGCAGTATGTAACATGCTAGAGAGGCCCCCAACAACAGAGTGGCCAGTAATCTACAGTAAAAATACCCTGCCGGACGTCTTTCAACATCGGAGCTGTACAAGCTTCAATCAGAATGTCTTTAGACGTCAGACAGTGGATTGGAAAGGGTTAATAGAGGCGATTGGAAAAAAATTATTAGTGCAACTTTTTCAGGAAGAATACATATAACTTCTATGGCAGCACAACCCATTTGAGTTAAAAGCCACCAAAAGACTGAAATGTTTGCTGAATGAAAAAGTCAGATATATGTAGGTTGACAGCAGCACTCACCAAATCAAGCCGGATGCACATGTTCTAAGCCTCACTGCCATCAGTCTTGTACTTTTCAACACTAACTATGTAAGAAGACGGCACGTCAAAGCAGCATTTCTAATGCAGATTATCTCTTCATTTATTGATGGCTACTGTATGACTTCAAAGCATGTTAACAGTGAAATCTCAGACCTGATTATCTCTGCGGGTTGGTAATGAGAATAATGGTCATTCTAGAGGCTGGAATCGCCAGGTCTAATATGTTGCTGGGAACAAAATGCTGTGAAAATGTAGCTTTACTGTGTTATCTTGTGATATATGGGGTGATTCAAAATGTGCAAAAAAGTAAAGCTAATTCAATCACACATGAATTATCATACAACAGCCAGAATGACATAAAAAGAACTCTTCAAGTTTTTACTGCACCCTGCTGATGTTCAATGTGAGTGCTATTGGTGACACTAGACAACCTAAAACACCACATCTCCAATGCAGTGGAATCAAGAACAGAGGACATAATGGAAGATGTCTGGATAGAACTGGGCTTTCCACTTGACATCTGCTGTATCATCAATGGCGCCCATATTGAACATCTATAAGGTGCATTAAAAACTTTGCTCTTTTCATGTTATTCTGGCTGTTGAATGTAAATCCACGTATGAATAAATTACAAAGACACAACTCACAGAAAAAGAAGCCAAATATGCATCACCTGATACTGTAGGGCAAGCTCAATCACCATATCCCCCAGTAGCATGCAGAAAGCCAGATTGCAATATGAGGGAACTGAATGTTCAGTGCAGCCACTCAACTCAACCCAGATTGAGGGAGGGACAACTACAAACAATATAGTCCATATATATGAATTTATAGCAAGGAAGCCAACCCTGCATAACTGTACCACACCATACAGCAATGCAACCCCTACTGGCAAAGCAGTGGATTGCCCTGTATCACAGTGCGCCACACTGGTATGACATCCAGAGCTCCCCCAGCATCTATAGCACACTGCATGCAAAAACCACTGATAAATGGAGGTGTTAGTTTGCATTTTGACCAAAACACGTAAGCTGATGGGCCGCATGGTACACCATGCATACGTCAGAACCTACTCTATCTCACTAATAGCTAAATAAAATCACAGAGGTGAGAGAAAAAATGTACAAAGACATAACTTACAGAAAAAGCCAAATATGCATTACCTGATACTGAAGGGCAGGCTCACTCACCATATGCCCTAGTAGCATGCAAAAGGCCTGATTGCAATATGAATGAGCTAAATGTTCAGTGCAGACTAATGTGCAGGCATGTATGAGTAAATGAGCCTAACGTTTGCACCATTCTTCTTGAATCCCCCTGTATTTAATGTAGGTGACAGCAATTACTAGATTTGAGCAGGATTAACCTATACTCTGGGCCAGGAGGAATGGACAGGGTAGAAAAGTGAGGCAGTGTGTTTAGAAGCATGCATTGATGTTGTAAGGGGAAAATGACTGTTTTGTTATTTGTTTTCTATGTACGTCTATGGATGTGTGCTCTCTGTAAATTGGAGTCTGCAACTCTCAAGGCGTGGAGGATTTGGGGAGTGGGAAGTAAGCAATGTGTGAGATGGAAAGTGTTTTGAAGCAAATGTGCTGAGGAGGGCTCTGTGATCTTGCAGGCCTGGTTGTATATCGTTGCTCTATGGGTTTATACATTGAGGATGAGGTAGTATATGGGATTGAAGCTTTAAGTTGTGAGAGAATAAGCACCATTGCATCAATGCCTGATGTATCCAGCTTCACTCCGGATCCTCTCACCTGAGTTTGCAGCCTGGTAGAAGATCTGTGCATATACCTGGTATCCAGGTGCCTTGTTGTATGTTTAAAGACAATATAAACTGCATAATTCTTGAATATCTATTGCCTGGTTCACGGATTTCTTACTTGTTTTGGTGGCAGCGATACAGCATAGTGTTTTACTGAGCCTTTTTATATTAAAGTTACTGCAGCAGAGATGGTGGGTTCTATGCCTTTCACCACCTCTCCACATAGCTTGTAGTATTCCTCTGCATCTTGTACACACCAGTGTGGTCCAAGCCAAGCCATTTCCAGACCAGAACTTGTCTACAAGTGCTTAAAGTTGTATTCCAGGTTTCAGCATGTTTTTTTTTCAAATTTTCACCGATTCACTAGATTGGTGAAAACTGATAGATCATTGTGGATTTTCCCACTGGGACCCCCACCGATCCCGAGAATGAAGGTCCCATGTCCTCCCAATTTCATAGTTGAATATGCAGATGCCCATTTCTGTTATGTAGTAGGGAATGGAGCCATTAGTTGCACATGGGTAGCAGCGGCTCCATTCCACACAATGGTGCAGACACTAGCCGAACATTGCACTCAGCTATCTCTGTCTGCCCCATAGAAATGAATAGAGTGGTAATGTTCCATTTATTTTGATGGGGCAGATAGAGATAGCCATGCACAATGCTCAGTTATGTGTTTGTGCCATTGTGTGGAATGGAGCCGGCATGTGCAACCAGCGGCTCCATTCTCCATTATACTACAGAAATGGGAGCCCTATTATCAGGATCGGTGGGGGTCCCAGCAGTCGATCTATTTGTTTTCACCCATCCAGTGGATGGGTGAAAACTTGACAAAACATCTTATAACTGGAATATCCCATTAACGACACCTCTGCCGATCTACAAGGCTAAAAGAATTATGACCCCAGTGAATACTCAAGTGGTGACCCAAACTGAGGTAAGCCCCTCACTGCTGCACTGGCCCAGTCCCCTCCGGAGGACAAGAAAAAACCCCAGCCTGAGTCCCTCTCCATCCCTATAATGTCATGAAGTAATGGTCCCAATGCATAAATCCAACATATACCTGGTTGCATAAGAGGAAGGAAGAGCAATATGCACCTGCAGAAGTAAAAGAGTCAGCACAAATCCTTTTCATTGCAAAAACTTTCTAAAGTTTGCAAAACCATTTAAGTCATTTCCTGATATGAGACAGGAACTATCAAATGAGTTTCAGCTATTACTCAGTGTTCTGTGTAAATATGGGCCATCATCAGCTCGGGTAATGAATAGCTCCCCTGGCTAGTAAGTAAATTGACTGAAAAAATGATGTCTCTAAGGGAGATATGAGGAAGAAAAAAAACTGCTGCCAGATTCATGTTATTAGTGTAAATTGAAGCGCTTGCTGTACGGTTAAGAGATAAGAAAGTGTTTCATGGTTGTCCACTTATCGCATAGTCTATAAACTGTTATTTGTGAGAAATCTATAAAATGGAGGTGCTTATATTAAAATGTAAATTAAGCTTACTGAGAAATTATTACCACTCTGAATGTGCAGAGGAGACTTATAAGCCGGAGAGTATTGGGACTGCTCAGCAAGAGGATTGTGATAGTAGAAATGATGCATTCCAAAGTATGATAGGGTAAAATATATATACTGCTTCATAGTGTCACTAACACATTATATAACCAGGGCCTCATAATTGGCATAGAATGTTCTTATGACCTCACCATGGGTGGGGGATAACTTCTAGCAGTTGTTTGAACCTGCGACCTCCTGCGACAGCCCTTCATGCTGAGCTATTCAGCATGCTGGATAGCTCCCTCTGATTCCTAGTCTCATGTTCCTTGTCATTGTCTCCTGTTCCTTGTTCCTGGTTCTGTATCTTCACTGTCTAGTCCATCCCGTGTCTTGTTCCTTACCCAATTAGCCCTCTATTTAAACCTGGTGCTGCTCCCTCCTTCCTCGCATGTTTATTGTGTCACAAGTCTATCGCAGGACTGGAATGATGTGTTGTAGCCACTTACTAGTGGGTAGCGTGGTCCAAGAGTAGCCGAGGTATGTGCATCACAGAGGGTTTAAGCATTAATGTAGTCAAGAGGAATAGCCGAGGTCTGGTACATTAGATGGACAATCAGTTGTAGAGGAGCAGGGATGTGGGAGGATAGCTTGGTTAGAGGCACAGGGCACAATAAACACATAGGGAAGAGGGCTATGTTTATATAGAGGGCTAATTAGAGCAGGACTAAACAGGGAAGACAAGGAACATGAGACCAGGAGTTAGAGGGGTCTACCCAGCATACTGAATAGCTCAATATGAAGGGCTGCCGCTTGGGGTGCAGGAGGTCGCAGGTTTGAATTCTAACAACTCCTTTAAAGCAATCCTAGAGTGCATTGGTTGTGTTATCTACATGGGCTAACTATCAGCCGAAATATTACTCAAATGCACACTTTTCACCAACAGTGAGAAATTTTTAGACTACTGATACACTATACCTGCTCTCTGATTGGGCAGTGCTGCTCAAGTGATCAGTAGTAGACAGTGTTCAAATTAGCTAAACAGAAGATTGCAGTGGCCATTCTGGACAAACAAAAATGGAACTAAAACTGGTGGATCCGATGGGCACAGAGAAGAACAAGTGCATGTAATATATGCCCACCTTCTGCTCCCCAGGGTCAGACCACTAATGGTCCTAATATCAGAGGGTCACTTTAATGCACATTGCTATCATCCCACAGATTTTGTGGGATGTTTCTAGAAAGTGTCTGACTGCGATTCCTTAAGACCATTAAATGAAATTATTCTACACAGAACATGTGCTTAATGCTTATCCATTTTAATTACTCTATAAACTTTATCATTGTGCACAGAGGACATATCACCAATAAGGTCAAATATGCTGTTTGTGGATCAGTCTGCAAGAAATACCCTAGTAGTATTTGCTCCAAAGTTGGCTTCAAATTAGATTGCCTTTTCCAAGACTTTTGATATCCTCCTGTATTAGTGGTCTGACCCTGGTTAGAGATTGGTGAGATTGTTAATTGTTGAATCAAATAAACAGGTTGAGGATTTGCAATAAAACAAGGATCTACATCTTTTCTTCTAGTTGAACTTGATGGCCAGATGTCTTCTTTTCAACCGAAATATGTCTTTTGGAAAATTTACTGAAAATAATTGAAGAGTTTTAAAGATTTATGCATCTGTTGATCCAGAGGAAGGCAAAAAACTCAATGAGGTAGAAGGCAATGTTCCTCACTTTAGGGAACCAATTCTTTTCAGACTCCATTCTGGCAACCAGAATAATCCCCCGATTACCAACCCTTCTGAAGAAATCAGTGACTATAACATGTAATATTGTAACACCTTTTTGCCCTCTTTCAGTGAGTTTACCTCTTCATAGTCTCACTGCTTTTACAATAAAGAATCCTCTTCTATGTTGGTATAGAAGTTTATAGAGAGTGCTACCTTGTTACAGTCCGGGTATAAATAGATCATGGGAGAGATCCCTGTATAGACTTTTGATATATTTATACATAGTTATTGGGTTGCCCCAAAAGACCAGCTAACCATAACATCATAAACATATTTTAAAGAGATATCATGAAAACAATGCACAACTATACAAAGGTACTATTCTTAGACGGAGCCATTAAGCCACGTGCATTTCCCTTTCCTGCTCCCGAATAGAGCAAGGAAGCGGGACACCAGACGCAAGTGTGAAACCACCCTAACTGTGATCATATCTCTGGGTATTGTGGTCCATTGCCTCCATTTATACTTTGGTTGCACGCCTTTGAACATGCTCAAGTCTATTGTGCTCTTGGATATCCTGATGCATATAAATAAATGTATCAAAGGACAATGAGTTAGGCCTCATGTCCACGGGGAAAAGAAGATTATAAATCCGCAGCGGATCACCCGCACGCGGATCCGCACCCCATAGGGATGCATTGACCACCCGCGGGTAGATAAATACCCGCGGATGGTCAATAAAAGTGAATTTAAAAAATCCTGGAGCATGAAAAAAAATGGACATGCTCCATTTAGGTGTGGGTCTCCCGCGGGGACGGCTCTCGCAGGCTTCTATTGAAGCCTATGGAAGCCGTCCGGATCCGTAGGAGACCCGCGCCTTAATTAAACTCACCTGCTCCGGGCGATGCAGATCTTCCTTCCCGGCAGGATCTTCTTTTTTCGGCCCGGCGGAGGTGCCCGGCACATGCGCGCGGCACGCAGCCGGCGTGCCGAGCACATGCGCTAGCCTAAGAAAGAAGATCCGGCCATGAAGAAGAGAAGACACGCACGATCCACTGCGGATAAGTTTATTCTTATTTTCAGCCCTCATTTCCGCGGGGCAGGAGGGACCCGCTACGGATTCTCCATGGAGAATCCGTAGTGGACCTGATTTTCCTCGTGGACATGAGGCCTTAGGGGTAAATCTAAAAACTGAGGGCCATTCACCCCATTTCTAATCAACTCAACCAGTATCTTGGTCCTACTGAAAAGCAGAAGTTCTTGAATTGATCAATGATATTTCTTCACTTATGCTTTTCACCTATAAGAAGGTATAAGAAAGCTGCTAAAGAACATTAGAGATTGTTAAAACACAGTTGGGATTATGGACAGAGATATTTCACTACATACAATTGACTTAGAACCGACACTTCTTTATTCAGAATACTAATGCTTCACTGTAAATACAAAGAGACAGGACTATTGTTATCACATAAGACAAGCAATATTTGTAGCTGGTGTAAAATGTGAGCATCTACTCATGAAATTGGTAGAGACTAAATCTAATTTTATGTATCAAGGGACTGTCAAACCTCTTCTACTTCATAATCCATCATGAATTGTTTTATTCGGCTTTCTTTGTAATGTTGCTCACAGATCCTAGTGGTTGTGGACTGAGTAGGAAGAGAACTGAACTAGGCAGATGTTCACCTCTGCTTTCAGCCACGTTCTGAATAGCTGTCTTGTGACTCTACTCATTTCCTTCACTCCTTTATGTTGTTGGGTTTATTGGACTACAGTGGCGGGGAGCTAGTAACCAATTCAGTTAAACAATTATGAGATGTAAAAGGTAGCAAGGATTCCAAACCTAAGAAAAGACAATATTCATGCATGACTAAGAGGAAATCTATTAACAGCTTGGTATTTCAGGATCCAAACCCAGAAGTACATACTGCAGTAGTGGGGCTTCAGGTCGGTGGACATCATTGGTGAAGTAAAGGTTGTTTAGACAGAACCAGATGACCTGAAAAATATCAAACTCAAGTACTGTATGTTAAATGTATCCAAGGAGTGCACCATTTTTGTTGCTTGACTGAAACCAACCCTTCCGGTTCTGGAAAAACAGAGATAACTGAACCACCTCTCTGACTACCTGATGAGCACTGTGCATTTGTATGCATCGTTAGTCTAAGACACGACATACTGGCCAGCGCAGTTCATGTGGTCAGCACTGGTTAATCAAATCAGGTGTAGTGTATTAGACTAATGATGCATACAAATGCAGTGTGTATCAGGTAGTCAGAGAAGCTAGTGAGGCCATCTTTGTTTTTGGAAAAGAAGGTTGCTTTAAAATTAATCTCCACCCATGAACAACATTTTTTTTAAATCTAGGTCCAAAATTTAGTGCTGAGCATTTTTTTAAATATATCTTGATAGACATCAAGTTCAATCTTTCAGATATAGATCTAAATCCTTTGCACAGTCATGGTTAGAGATGAGCAAACTTTTGAAAAGTCCACAAAAAAGTTTGGTTTTGTCCAAAGCAGTGGGTGTGGTTTAAGGGATGTGGCTCGTGCTGCTACCTTGCATTACTGGGATTCCAGGTTCAAATCTATCTGAGGACAACATCTACATGGACTTTGAAAAACTCCATACAGATGTTGTTCATAATTAGACTTGATCCTAGGACTCTAGCACTGCAAGACAACAGCACCAGTGTCTGAGCTACCATACTTCTTGTCCAGAGAAGGAGAACAAGACGCATAAAGAGAACATACAACTGTTGTCCTCAGTCAGATTTGAAACTACGACTCCAGCGCTGCAGGGCTACTATGCTTCCTTTACTTCCCTTGTACTTATTCCTACTCCTGATGAAGATAAGAAGAAACACAGAGAGAGAACATAAATACTCCATGTTGATGTCCCTGGACAGATTTGCAAGAGGAGAAGGGGATCTTTGTCTTCTTCTCTTTCTTTATCTTCTTCTCCTTCTCAAGCTTCTTATCCTCCTCCTCCATCTCCTTCTCAGAAGGAGAAAGGAGTAGGAGGAAGAAAGAAGAATGGGAGCTGTGTGGACAACATCTATATGGAGTTTGTATGTTCTTTTTGTGTTTTTTGTTCTCCTCCAGACCAGAAAAAAGAACTGTGGTGGCTCAGAGGTTAGTGCTATTGTCTTGCAGTTATGGAGTTCTAGGTTCAAATCTGCACAGAGAGGTTGTCAATAGTAAAGTCTCAGACAACCCCTTTAAGAACTGCTTATTGTCTATCTTGTTGTTTTTAATGTGTTCTACTGTCAGATTTCTTTTCACATATGACAGATTGACAACCCAATAAATGTACACTTACAAATACACACAACATGTACACATGAAATTTCCTTTCCTATAACCTTGCCCCTCCTTCCTGTACACAGGATGTAGTAACGGCTGCCTGGGTGGTTGAACAGTGGGCTGCACCAGTGAATGCTCTACTCCTCGCCTCTCCATATATATTGGCAACACTAATTCTGTCATCTGCCTGCAGTATTTCTCTTCAGGGCTGCCAGCTGCAGCCCGTTTGTAACGTTTCGTCGTATCCCTGTTTTGATTAAGTAATGGGGGTTTCACACCTGCATTTGAAATTCTTTTAAAATTGATCAGTTTTTAACTGAATGTGGACTGATTTCAAACAGAAGCAGAACTGATGCATGTATGCAAATACCATTTTTGGGGAGAGTAGTTGATTATTGGATATGCAGGTAGTTTTCACACTGCCAGAGTTCTTTCTCCAAGCCAGCACAATGCCCACAATATACAGATAGTCCCCGACTTGCGAACGTTCGAGTTACAAACTGCACAAGATGCGAACAATCTGCCCTGCACAGTATGATGTAATGCTATGGCATTACATGATTCTGTTCTGTGCAGGGACTGGACAGGCTTCTATGCGCTTGATAGGCACTCTGCATAAGCAGCCCTGGGGCCTTGCAGTAGGCCCCCGGCTGCCTAGCTGCCGCACAGCGTCCCGTGATCTTATTGCGGGACACTCTACGGGCCCCCTGAACGTCACGTGCCGGCTGTTTCTTACAGCGGGCACCCCGCGGCAGCAGTTCTGAATGGAGCGGCGCCGCTTTAAATACCGCTGTCTATTAGGACATTTAAAGTGTTACCAGTTCTGACGAGCGTCGCAGCTCGTCGGAACTGCTGCCGTCGGGTGTCCTCTGTAAGAACCGCCTGCACCCGACGTTGTATGGAGCGGGATCCACCCACGATTCTGCTCCATACAACCATTTGTTCGGACTTGCGAACAAATATACTTGCGAACAGGCCCCTGGAATGGAACCTGTTCGCAAGTAGAGGACTATCTGTACACTCCTGGCTTGTGGGTGGTGGCTGGGCTTCTCCCTCCCCTTCTTCTTCTCTTCTCTTCCCTCCCCTCCCTCTCCCTCTGAGTTCACCCATTATTTTGATTTGCAGTGTGCTGATAAAAAAGATCCTTTCAACACTGAAGGCAGATGGAAGCCTTTCAGTTTGCTTCTCCCTGTTATTGACTTAAATGCAAAAAACAAAATGGAAAGGTGCTTTCTGTTCGCTTTCCATTTTTTGGATTGGAACAATAACAATGCAAGCTGGGCTTCTTTTCCATTCAGAAAAAGTGAATGGAGCAATGCGGAACAATGGAGTCAAGCAGTGAGAAAATGTATCGCTCTCTATGGGTTCAGTTTGCTTCAGTTTTTTTATTTAAAAAACTGAAAACAAAGACTGTGGGACAAAGACGCAGATGTGAAACCACCCTAGCCAAGCAATGTTAGCAAACTAGGCATTGTTGTAGCTACACCACTGTAGACAGGTATAAAGACAGAATACATATAATAAATACCATAAAATGTGAATGGTGGTGTGGTATAATGACATTAGTAAAGTGTTACCCAGCTTTCAGTGTCAATTCGCCATTGTTCTGGACTATGGGAAAGCTAAGTTGAACTCCTCAATATTCTTTCCCCCCTCCCTCACATCTGCAGGTACCTTTGAGGCACATTCGTCCTAGGAAGTCCTTGATCCTGATGGTCATGAAGTTATCCAGTGACAAGGGTATGTTATATACCCCCTTCCCACCAAGCCTTTGTTGCCTCTTATATTTCAGAGAGATGTTTCAGCTCCATGCCTAGCTAGTGCCCTTATCAAAGGAGAATTTTACAATTAGAATTATGGGTCACCCGAAGGCCCCAGCTCAACGTCAGGTAAATTTTCAGAACCGTGAGGACACTGCTGACATGTTGCAATTACTCCCATTGCTGTGCAACCCCCATAAACCCCAGAATTGCCTGTATGCATAACCAATCATCTATTCCCGATTATGCTTGGTATCCATGGGTAGATGAATTCCTGATATTGAGGCCTCAGTCAGACGGGCAATTTTTCATGCGATTTGCGCATGCGCATGCGTCCGGCGACTTTTAAAAACCATTGCTTTGCAATGGTATCGGACACATGAGCGCTTTTTATGCGCTCGTCCGATAAATTATAGAACAGAAATCGCAGGTCGCACCTATCTGCGATCTGCGATTCCTGTTCTCTTCTCTATATGCGCTCAATGGGGCCGTCGGCAGCAGCGCCGACCCCATTGAGAACATATAGAAGACAAATCATTCTTCTCTGCCACAGCTGTAACAGCTGTGGCAGAGAAGAACGATGTTTGCCCATTGAATTCAATGGAGCCGGCAATACAGCCGGCTCCATTGAAAGCAATGGGCAGCCGGACAGCGCTGGATGAATTGTCGGGAAGGGCTTAAATATATAAGCCCTTCCCTGCAATTCATCCAGAAATGTGTTAAAATAAAAAAAATATATATACTCACCTTGTCCCGGCAGACGGAGTTCAGAGCGGCCGGCCTGCAGTGGGTGTGAAGGGGGTGTGACTCAGACTTGCCCCTGATTAGCTCAGCCTGAGCCAATCAGAGGCAGGTCTCACTCACACCCATTCATGAATTCATGAATGGGTGTGAGTGAGACCTGCCTCTGATTGGCTCAGCGCTGAGCCAATCAGGGGGCAGGTCTGACTCACACCCCCTTCACACCCACTGCAGGCCGGCCGCGCTGAACTCTGGCTGCCGGGACAAGGTGAGTATATATATATTTTTTATTTTAACACATTTCTGGATGAATTGCAGGGAAGGGCTTATATATTTAAGCCCTTCCCGACAATTCATCCCACACTCGCACGCAGCGCATTGCTTTCAAGGGAGCCGGCTGTATTGCCGGCTCCATTGAATGCAATGCGCTGGACAGCTCCGGCCCGTTTCTAATGAAACGCGGCTAGGAGCAGATTTTCGGGCCCCGGTCACACGATTTGCGGATGCGCATCCGTCATGCGATCCGCAAATCGCGCGAAAAAACGCCCGTCTGACTAAGGCCTGAACGTGATGGCCATATCTTCCCCATTAGAGTGCCTCCCAGGGAAATATGGCTGATCCTCTTTCTGTGGTGCCTCCCTGCATATCAGGACTATCCGAAACAACATAGACTGGTATTTTAATTTTTTTTTCCTTTTGCTTTATACTGTTTGTGTGTACTTGTATACTCCTTATCTTTTATGTAAATAATCTCTTGTATATTTTTATCTAAAGGCCCATTTACATGGAGCAATGATCACTCCAAGATAGCACAAACAGTTTGAGTGACAGATTTGAGCAATTATTTTGCATAAACTATTAAGTAGTTCCTCAGCTATTTATTAGCTATTTAGTTTGCAAATAAAGCCTTTAGCTGAAAGCAGTTAATAGCCTGAGGTCCCTTATCTGCTTATGGTTCCTTTGTTCTCCAATGGGAAACAATGCTATCAGCACTACCCGTGGAGAACTCCTGATAAGGCTGACCGACGATTTTTAGGTTGGCCTGAATTTAACAATCAGCCAGCAGTGCACAAAAACGATCGCTTTTTAGCAATTTTTGAGCAATCATCACTCCATGTAAATGGGCCTTAAGCACTGCTGCAGGACCATTTACACGGAGCGATGATCGATCAAAGATCACTCAAACGACAAAGATTGCTCTTCTTTTTGTAGAATAAAGATTTAAACTTTATTTGTCTCCCTTGAATGCTTTAAGGGATTCAAAACTCCGAAGTGTGGTGATTGTGTGGTGGCTGACCTACCTGTGGTGGCAGTGAGGTGTGTTGGGGTGTATTAGGCCTTATAGGGTGGGATTTGTGCTCCATCTTGAGTGAGTGCAGGATCCGGGGAGCTGGAACTAAATCAATCATACGGGTCTGCCCCGGTTGTCGATGTCTCAGATAGGTGACCGTTGGGCTGACGTTCATGACAATTGGTCGTAGCAGAAGTGTGAGTTTCCATAGCAGGTGGTATTTGTAAAGACAAGAAATATATAAAATAAGAGTTAAGAAACTCTTACATAAAGATTTGTATAGAAAATCTAAGATAAAAATGCAAAAAATGTGGGAGAAAGAAGGGTCTGAGTGAAGGAAAAATGACAGACAGGTGGGTGTAAGACAAACTCAAAACAGATAACATGCTTCGGTGAAGGAAGAAGAGGAAAGAAAAAAAACGCTCAATTTAACATCCTTCCAAGTTGTATCTCTAAAATGCACAGAATGAGCTGAACCAAGTAATGGTTAAATATCGTTTTTTTCATTTCTTGCCTTTTTTTCTTATTCCTCTAAGTGGGTAATTCTAGGAAAACATTTGTAAGATCCTGGACAATGATTATGAAAAAAGTGCTGAGAATTGATGCGCCTTTTTTTATGAACCCTATCGTTTGTAGAACGCTAGTGCGTGAACGATTCCTTTAGTATTGGCTATTGAGCTTCAATATAAACAGCATTACCGTGCAGGAAATAATGTGGCCAGTAAATCTCGAAGCCTTTTCTCCTGGTAAAGGGCAGAGGCCCTCAACAGGCCTTAAATAATACACTGGTGCTTGTGCTTGCTGTAGTCGAGCCTATTAGGAGGGTGTTAGCCTTGTCTCTTCAGCTTCAGTGGTGATCACCATATACTCTAGAAATGGATTTTTTATTTGCTTCTTTCTCTCATTCATTTCTATTGAGGCCAACCGATGCTTTCACCAAAGGCCTTCAAAGTAAATGTACACTTATTCTTCTTCATTCAGCCACTTCTATTCCCTATTTTATAATCAAGGATCTGTAAGCATCTTCTTTCTTCCAAACAAGATTATTTATCAGTCCTAATAGTATCAGACAGCAACACCGTTATTGCAGCAAATATACAATGCAGAAGCCTTGGTTGTCTGTATGGATGTTTTGTGGTTACTCTACTTTTCTTGTATACTAAATTCTTCCAAATAAGTCCCATTTGGGTATATAAAACCAACCAGTTTCGCACTATTTGATGTGATGCTAGTAGACTGGAATTTTAATAGAATTTTCTAGAAGACATAGTTGGGTCAGGGGCTTTTATCTACTATCCTGGGATTAATTTTTCTTTCCACTCTGCTCCTAGCTATGCATATTTGCCATATGTAAGGGCGTACAGATGTAGCATGCACCAAACTAGTCTTTACATTTGTTTATTCAATGCACTGAACGGTACATATAATTACTGTTGGGCAACACAAATTGCATAGGTGTGCTATATTAGTAGTGTAACATGCTGTTAAGTTCAATTTCAGAAGTGATGCATCTGTACATATCATGGAGGCTGACCATGTTGCTGCTATGGACCCGTGTGAAATGGTACCATTGGTGGTTGAGGTACTAGTATAATGAAGCACAAGACTGGATGGGGGTTGACTGTTATTAACAACCATTGGATGGGGACCAATGCAGCTACAGAGACAGCCTCACTTCTCGATGTGGCCGGTATAAGGGTGCTACTGGTATTAGCTGGCCAGGTGTTTAGCTTTAGATTCCATATATTCCATTTCACTCCTTATGACCCCATACTTCGTATTAGTGTAGAGAAAACCAAACCATGTATCAGGTCAAAGTTAGTTAAAAGTTCGATTTGACACAAATCCAAACCACGCCATCAGCAATTTTCTACCTGAAACAGGGCTCTACTGGTTCGGTTCGCTCAACACTAGTCCTGGACACTGGTGTATAGCATAGCCTATGAGCCATAAGAGCCCTGGATAACACTCATTGAGTGTTATACAGGGATTTTATGGCTCTCATTATTATTGACCAGTTTTAGGGATTTCGGTGAACTTCCAGTTTGGACAGAACTAATTCAGTAATTAGAGAAAATGAAAACTAATTTGCAAAAGTCTGGCGAACCAGTCAAACCGAACTTTTTAAACGTTCACTCACCCCTACTTCTTATGCAAACAACTATTGTACAGGTGGCGAGGAATCATCCGCGAAGCGATAAAAGATTGGCGCTGAGTCTGACTCCACATTATCTGCTCTTTTGAACTCCATTTTAGTAGGCAACAAATATTGTCCTCATATAATAATTAGCAAACCATTTCCAACTTAATGGCAACAAGTGATCTTACGATCCATTTCCTTGGGTTTTGCCTGTCTCAGCACCAGGAACCCCACTCATCAAAATTTTTGACATGTCAAAAAGTTTGTAAAAAGGACAGTTATTCTTTAAAGAAACATATATGTTATACAGAAGTGCCCCAAAAAATTGCATCACATGCTCCATTCAGTGTTTGGTACTGAAAACAATCAGTAAGCTGCATAAAATCTCCCTGAACTCTTATAAATAATAGCAAAAAAACATTTTAAAATTTAATATAAAAAACATTTACAACAGTTTCTCTGAAGTTTTATGCTACTTTTCAGTATCAAATAACAAATGGAGCATTTTTTGCACACCTCTGTATGAAAAATCACCATGGGTTTCCTCAATATTTTTCACATGGAGATAAGCAGCTCAACAATGTTTGGTCCAATCCACATTTCTGCTGGGTTGCTGGAACCAATGCAGAACTTCTCTCTATAAATGAATTGAATGACTCCAAATGAATGGACTTGGAAATCATGCGAAGTGTTATGGAAAGGGACTGGAGGGGAAAACAAAGACCATACCCTTTTATTCTGGGTGTCAAAATCTAGCACCTTAATAAAGGACCCATTTTGATCTTTGTTACAGTGCCCCCTTTTTTCTATGTGCACCACTTGCTGTATTGTACTTTATAGGAAAAAGATCTAGATACAACTAGCTGTAAATGACACATTCATAATTATAGCAATATTCCTACAGTGCATTTCCGAGTTCATAAGTTATAGTTCTGGGATATAAAAAAAATATAAGAAGGTGCTTCAAAAATGATTATTATTATTATTATTATGACCCCAATTCCAAAAAAGTTGGTCCGCTGCGTAAAATGTAAATAAATGTAAAGAAAAAAAAGAATACAATGATTTGGAAATATCATATACCCATATTATATTCACAGTAGTACATAGAACACATATGAGAAGGGGAAAGTGAGATATTTTTGCATTTCGTAAAAAAAAAAATAACTAATTTAAAAATTGATGGCAGCAACACATCTCATAAAAATTGGACCAGGGCCGTGTCTGTCGTTGTGTAGCATCACCTCTTCTATTTACAACAGTCTGAAAACCTAACAAACCAAAGGTGCAAGACTCAAAAAATGCCAAATATAAACTCTAAAATGTATTATACATTATCAAGAACAAAGTTTGAAACACGCATATAAGGCAATAAAAACAAAAAAAGCTGCATTTATAATATTTAAGAATATTGTTCGCAAAAATATTAGAATTTCAATGGACAGGTCTAAAAATTTTATTGGATAGGAAAAAAGATAAACGGAAGTCCATTGTAGTAACATACAACAAATTTATTGAGAGGCACATACGTCAATAAATTTGGTGCATCTTGGGCTGCCTTCAAGAATACAAAATATATGTGTTATGTTCTTGTGGTCAAGTGAGCACCGGGCCCACGCGAATGTTACCAAGGATAGGAAACACCACATTAAACTATTACTGATTAACACCTCTCCCTATCATTTACAAAGGAAGATGACCAAGGGCCTACCTGAGCGGGGACATCACCCCAGTAGGGGGCGGCCCAGAGGTCTTTAGATCTGGACCCTTGCTGCCCCTAGGAACCCATGCACTCAGGCTAGGACGCATACACATGCCACCACCAACAGGGACAACTGGACAGGATAAGAAGACACACAGAGCCATAATGACACCATACAGCAGCCAAGGAATGCCAGGTATTTGTTAACATTTTGGCCAAAATATGTAAGCTAGCGGGCCACGTCACATCTCCTGGCAATACCGCTAGTCCCTACACTAACCAGGGGTCCAGTCACAATAAGAAACAAAACCACAAGATACAAACCTTTCTTGCAGCCACCATACATAGAACCTGCTCACACCACACACAGAGAGAGAATGAGAACACAGAAAGCTGACCACACATGGGAAGACAGCTTATATGTGACTGATCTAGAGTGATTGTCTGACTGGAGACACACACACAGTCAGCACAATCCCCTAGACCTGAGCAGGAAAGCTCCAGAGAACCTATAGTACCACAGATCTCAGGAGACAGATGTGGCAATATGCCTAACTTTAGCAGATTTGTTTGCCATTTTTTAAATTAGGATGTCATATTGTATTTTTCAGACATTTTAGCAAGAAAACTTTTGCTAAATAGAGTGTACATCTTTTGGTCCAATGTCGGAAGTACTTGGCATCGCAAGACCCCTATGACTGCTTCCATAATGATCAGTGACAGCACAAAAGTGACTCTAGAAACTCTAACTAGACTCTGACCTCTGACACTTTCTCCTGTCATTTGAGCTGTGTCTACAAGAAGTGCAGTAATACAGTTGTCAGGAGGAAGTGTTACAGGTCATAGACTGTGATACTCAGTTAAAGTACTTCCAGGTGAGGTTGCTGCCCTACCACCAGAGGTACTGGGGGCATTGTTACCACTCGGGGCCACAATTATTACTGGGGGCACTATTATCCCTAGAGGCCACTATTAGTACCGGGACCACTGGGGGTCACTGTTACGTCTAGGGACACTACTACTACTTATGGGCCACTATTGATACTGGGGATACTGATCGGGGGTACGATTACTACAGGGTCACTGAGATGGGGCAAGATTACTATTGGGTCCACCACAGCTATCCACATCCACTTGAAACTAAACCAGACGCTTCTTTAGACCACCAGGGAGCATAGTAACATAGGGAAGTTTTAATTAGTATGAAATATCTTTATCCTATTTTCTTTTGTCTAAACCTGGGTGCATCTTATAGTCAGGTGAGTCTTATAGTCCGAAAATACAATAAATTTGTCAGACCACTGTTGTCCACACCACTTACAATAAACTCTGTAACCATTTAATCACTACTGCTCAAAAGTAGAAAGAGAAGTAAAAAGTGGCACATCTTAGCCCAAAAATGTCATGTTCCAAAATGTTGAATTTTGGCACAAAACCCTTGATAAATTTCCCTACGACTTTTATTTTACGGATGACCCTGATGTGTAACCGTTTGTACATTAATGTAACTTAAACCCTGTCTGTGGTCTGATATCTCACTCTGGGCATGGGTGACAATCCTGACGATGGACAGTGACAAATGAATGCAGGTATAAAAATGGACAAAGGAAGAAAGTGATTCAATAAGATATCAATAAACCTATGGATGAGTTAGGAAAGAGACAGAATCAGTAAGAGAAAATGAAGAGATAGCGCTGTGTCTATTCATTACATGCCACTGTTACTAATGAAAAATCTCACTTCACAACAGCAAAGTCACATTCTGCCTAACTGCTGGCTGTGGATGTTCCTCACTAGGAGATTTCTTTCTTGTACGCCACTGTGGCAGCGATCTAACGTAACATTACGGATTTGTTTACACATGTGAAGGTCTTCTTGGGTCTCATTAGGTTCTGAACGCAGCATGCTGTAGCATAAATGGAGGCTGCGAAATGACACTCCCCGGATACTAGGAAATCATCTACAAATATTTTCTATTCATTATCCTCCGTGTAAAGGTTGAAAACTAGTGTTTAACCCGATCAGCATTTCTGCTGCAATGAAATCTAGCTGCATTTTTATAGGAAAGATAAAAGATTACGCATAGAGAATCCGCCACTTAGGAATGTCTTGGATTAAAAATATTTTTGCATAAAGTTGTATATAAAATATACATCCTTGTGCTGTCTTCTGTTCTTCTAAATCCCAATTAAAAAACGGACAGCGCTCTTTGTCTGGAACAATCATACACATCAAACAGCATGCTTGGTGTAACTTTATCTAGCATTTCGATGGTGTCTCATCTGGGGCAAATGCAACTCATTGGTTGCATCCGTTATATATAAAACATAACCTTTATTGTTGTTGGCCGTTTAGTTGTTCGCGACCCTCAAGGTGAGCTCCCTCCATGTTTTTAACCATTATTAGTTTAGTGTCGGGACTCAAACCTGGGACCTCTTGCTCTCATAGCGGCAGCTCTTCCTGCTGAGCCCTCCAGGCCTTTGGACAGTTCCCCTGCATACCATGACCTTGTTTCGAGATCCTACTATCCAGCCCCTGTTTTAGCTCCGCCTGTTCCTGATTTGAACGTCCTATAAAAGCTTGGCCCTTTCACTCCTTCCTTGGGTGATTATTCTGCCCCACAGCATGGTCAAGCCACACTCCTGCTGGCTCTTTTGCTATTGCTACAAGACCTCCTGATACCGACCCCGGGCTTCCCTTCTGGCTATGCTACCCACCTCATCTGAGACCTCCCGTTGACAACTCCTGGCTCTTCCCTGACTACTCTCCAGACCTGTGGCTATTACACCTGAGGCTCCAACCACTGCATTTAAATTAAAACAACCATCTAAACCTATTAAAGGTTGCTCTATATATAAGTGAGGCAACCAATGAGTTGAATTTGCCAAGACGGGCAATCCTGAGAATATGCAGCCTGAGGGCTTAGTCAGACGGGCGTTTTTTGCCGCGATTTGCGCATGCGCATGCGTCCGGCGATTTTTTAAAACCATTGCTTCGCAATGGTATCGGACACATGAGCGCTTTTTATGCGCTCGTCCGAAAAATTATAGAACAAAAAATCGCAGATCGCAGCTATCTGCGATCTGCGATTCCTGTTCGCTTCTGTATATGCGCTCAATGGGGCCGGCGGCAGCAGCGCCGACCCCATTGAGAGCATATACTAGACAAATCATTCTTCTCTGCCACAGCTGTAACAGCTGTGGCAGAGAAGAACGATGTTTGCCCATTGAATTCAATGGAGCGGCAATACAGCCGCTCCATTGAAAGCAATGGGCTGCCGGCGTGCGCGGGGTTAATTGTCGGGAAGGGGTTAAATATATAAACCCTTCCCTGCAATTCATGCTAAAATGTGTTAAAATAAAAAAAAATTGTATACTCACCTTTCCGCTGCAGCCGGAGTCCAGCCGCGGCCGCTGTCAGTTCTCCTGAACTGCTTCTCGGCACTATTCAGCCGGCGGGGCTTTAAAATCCCCGCCTGCTGAATGATCTGCTCTGATTGGTCACAGCCTGACCAATCAGAGGCCGGTTTCACTCACACACCCATTCATGAATTCATGAATGGGTGAGTGACTGCTGCCTCTCAGCGCTGAGCCAATCAGGGGCAGGTCTGACTCACATCCATTCATGAATTCATGAATGGGTGTGAGTGAGGCATGCCTCTGATTGGCTCAGCGCTGAGCCAATCAGGGGGCAGGTCTGACTCACACCCCCTTCACACCCACTGCAGGACGGCTGCCCGGAGCTGCAGGCAGAAGGTGAGAATGCAATTTTTTTTTATTTTAACACATTTTAGGATGGATTGCAGGTAAGGGCTTATATATTTAAGCCCTTACCGACGATTCATCCCGGGCTCGCCCGCAGCGCATTGCTTTCAATGGAGACGGCTGTATTGCCGTCTCCATTGAATGCAATGCGCTGGACAGCTCCGGCCCGTTTCTAATGAAACGCGGCTAGGAGCAGATTTTCGGGCGATTTGCGGGCGACTTGCGCGCACCGGTCACGCGATTTGCGGATGCGCATCCGTCATGCGATCCGCAAATCGCGGCAAAAAACGCCCGTCTGACTAAGGCCTAAAACAAACTTACTTGTTTAAAGGGGTTTTATATATATATATATATATATATATATATATATATATATATATTAGAGATGAGCGAGTATACTCGCTAAGGACAATTACTCGATCAAGCATTGTCCTTAGCGAGTATCTCCCCACTCGGCAGAGAAGGTTCGGCTGCCGGCACGGGTGACAGGTGAGTTGCTGCAGTCAGCTGGGGGGAGCAGGGGGAGAGAGGGAGAGAGAGATCTCCCCTCCGTTCCTCCCTGCCCTCCCCCGCAGCTCCCCGCCCGCCGCCGGCAGCCTTTGCTCCCGAGCGGGCAGGTACTCGCTAATGCTCACTCAAGTAATTGTCCTTAGCGAGTATACTCACTCAGCTCTAATATACATGTGTATATATATATATATATATATATATATATATATATATATATTAATACCTCTGCACTACTGTGTTGCTCCCCTGCTGCCACTCTGGTCCTAGAGGTTGCTCTATTTTCTTCGGCGGCAACAGTCATACGTTTGTTTACCCATGTGACCGCTGCAGCCAATAGGAGGCCACGATATGGACATCATCAGTGATATCCCATAATCAGGCTGAAGAAGCGTCTACATTTTGAAGCCCACATGACTGGTTTACAAGATGACATCGGCTCCAGGGTTAGCACATTACTAATTTGTATTTTAAGGCTGGGGGTACTAAAAAAATAAATAAGTCGGAAAACCACTTTAAGGAGATAGTGAAATCTACGGTCTAACCCCTTCCTGGATGGCCTATCAAAGTAAAGAAATTCTGCACGGAATTCACTTGTCTGCTTAAAGGATTCCAACGACTCACAATGGACCAGTTGCCATATTTATTAGATACCAGAGGGAAACATTGAAGTTAAAATAGACACCTGCTTTCTCAAGCATAGAGGGGTTCCAAGAGCTCTGTCCATGCTGAAGAAAGGGGGTGTCTGTTTTACGTCTGAAATGCGCCATCTTGAAAACACTTCTGCCCTTCTCCTAATACGGCCCACTTTTTAGCGCTTGGTGTTTAGATACAGTAAGTCATTCCTAACTACTAGAATATTCAGAGGTTTTACTACAGGATGGATTTTGGTATTGACAATGGAAAAAGCTTTGTTACAAAGTCAACATGTTCTTCTGTGACTAATCCTTTTAACAAGAGTAAAGAATAAGAGTGCCGACTGGATTTTTATGTCTTGTAAAGGCAACAAATTAAAAAACATAGAAAAAAAAATAACGTTCACCCAGAATGTCTTTTAAATTACATGTAAGGGATTGTGTTAATGATTTCATTAGTTCACAGTCATTGGTGAATTGCAGAACCTTGGAAATTATGCTTGAGAAAGAAGGCTGACTGTATGGTTAATCCTCTGAAATGTCTTGCAGTTCTCTTGTTTTCCACTTATGGCTTATCTCACTAAATATCCAATTACGATATAATTATGGAATGATTTGTAGACTGTGATGTGAAAGACCATTGCTATCCTATGGGCCCTCCTAATATGGCCCACTCAGAGGGGGTATGTGGTTTTGTTCTGCTACCCCCCAGTGAAGTGAGTATAGACTTACTCATCTTTATTACTATCTCTATCCTCTTGTGTCTGTGACCCCTGAGCGCTGGTGTGTATGTTTTATCTTCTATGTTGAGAAATTATCAAGGAAGTCATGAGAGAGGAGCTCTATTATGATCACTTTTGTCTTGTCATATTGGTCGATAATAGGCATTAGGCATAAAGGGTACCACATACAGCCCTCTTCTGTCTATGTCCTCCTCAGTTCACCAAAATATTGGTTTGTCATAGACCAGCTAGTGCAGTATCAATCAGGCAAATATTTTGTGAACCTCATAGAAAAAAAAAAAACATTGTATATAGGATGTCATTGGGGGCCAAAGGAGGCCCCACTCCATATTGAAATACAACCCCCAATTCCAAAAAAGTTGGGACGCTGTGTAAAATGTAATTAGATGTTAAGAAAAAAAATGAATGCAATGATTTAGAAATCTCCTATAACCATATTTTAACAAAAGTCAGAAAACGTAAGTGATATTAATGAAAACAGCTGGCAGGTCAATGTTCTACTAAGTCATATGATTGCATATAAAAAGTGTATGTTAGAGAGGCAGAGTCTCTCAGAAGCAGAGCTGGTCAGAGGTTCAACAACTGTGAAAAACTGCATCTAAAAATTGTAGAACAATTCCAGAAAAATGTTCCTCAACATAAATTGTGAAGATTTTGAATATCCCACCATCTACAGTACATAATATCATCAAATAGAAATTCATGTGCAGAAGGGACAAGGCCAATGGTCAATATTGGATGCTCGAGATCTACAGGCCCTCAGGTGGCACTTCATTAAAAACATGCATGATTGTGTAATGTCAATCACTGGGCTCAGGAATACTTCCAGAAATCATTGTCTGTGAACACAGTTCCCCGTGCAATCCACAAATGCTGTATAATTCAAAGAAGAAGCCATATATCAACACAATCCAGAAACGCTGGCATCGTCTCTGGGCCAAAGCTCATTTAAAATGATCCGAGGCAAAATGGAAAAGTATTCTGTGGTCAGATGAATCAAAAAACATTTGGAGCATTAGCAACCAAAACAAATCTGACAAAAACGACCAAGGACTGTGGAGGAGATGAGCGAGTATACTCGCTAAGGCACATTACTCGAGCGAGTAGTGCCTTAGCCGAGTATCTCCCCGCTCATCTCTAAAGATTCGGCTGCCGGCGCGGGTGACAGGTGAGTTGCGGCAGGGAGTGGGGGGGGGGGGGGGGGAAGGGAGAGAGAGATCTCCCCGCTCTCCCCCGCCGCTCCCCGCCGGCCCCGAATCTTTAGAGACGAGCGGGGAGCTACTCGGCTAAGGCACTACTTGCTCAAGTAATGTGCCTTAGCGAGTATACTCGCTCATCTCTACTGTGGAGCAGCTAGAATCCTACATCACACAGGAGTGGGACAACATTCCTCTCCCAAAACTCCAGCAGATGATCTCCTCACTTCCTAGACATTTACAGACTGTTGTAAGAAGAAGAGGTGATGCTACACAATGGTAGACATGGCCCTGGCCATCAATTTCTAAATGAGTTCATTTTTTTTTTTAATTAAATGGAAAAATGTCTCCCTTTCACTTTCTGATGTGTTCAATGTTCTATTGTGAATAAAATATGGTTACATGGTATTTCCAAATCATTGCATTCTTCTTTTCTTTACATTTTATACAGCGTCCCAACTTTTTTGGAATTGGAGTTGTAACTGCTACTTTTAATTCTTGCTCAGGTGTCCAATTACTTTTGGAAGAATAGTAAACTTTCCAACTTGCCATTATACTTTCCATCATATACTTATTGGTTTATTGTATATTTCACTTTTTCATTTACCTCTACTATTCCATGCCTCTGTACCATTTCCCTTTTATCCTGTCTTATTAAAATTGTTGCTCCTTTCACCATACTTCACACATTTCTTTGCCGGTTAGACATCCTCTGCTCATACCAATTCTTCATCCTTACGTTCTATATATTTTCTACATTTTTTTTTCTTCTTAGTTTTCATTAAAGTTTTTTCTCCTTTCCGTCCCTCCGCTCGTACTTCAGTTACTGCCTGCAATTTTCCTTCTGGTTATCTCTACCTCTCACACCTTCCTTACAGTGGGTAATGTATCATACCTCACTCACCTTCCTGCCTCTTATCCTTGTCCTTCTCCCCCCTCTCCTTGGCTCTCATTTGAAAGAATAATTTATAAAACCATCCATTTAATGCATTTTGGGACAATGGATGCCGCATCACACATATTTATGCCTCACAGAATCCATTAAGCTCCTTAAGGGTTTGCAAGTCTCACATATGATGTTTGTGCATTTGGTTGAACGTCTTCGTGTTGCACTAAGGCACGACTGGTTTTAGACACTTGAGAACCTATTAGTTATACAGGCATTTGTTGCTTCTTTTAAGATAATTGACTAAACAGCAGCACTCACTGATTGTTGGGTAGGTGATAATACCATTCCCAGTACTTTTTTTTAGTTAGACGGCTGAGAGTCTTACATGGAGAGTATTATACAGAGAATATATAAGATTCTGTATAATAAGCCTTCCAACTGTGGTTTTTTGGCCAAATGTTTTAGCTAAAACCTTTTAACTCAGCAGCTACTTTTGAATGGATATCTATGGTTTTCAAAATGCTTGTATTGTGGCACGCTGGCCACAATCAGGAAGTGTGTTCGGGCTGACCTCACGGCATCCGCCTCAGCCTACGTGACTGTGAGTAAAATATGGTTATAGGAGATTTCATTGCATTCTTTTTTTCTTTACATTTCACATAGCATTCTAACTTTTTTGAATTGGGGTTGTACTTCCATATATTAATACTTAGTGGGGCCTCCTTTGGCCCTAATGACATCGGATACTCTACTAACATCTGATAAACTTCAGCTGGTATTTTCCTGCATTCATCCTACAAACTTCTGGCTATTTCCACACCCGATGTTCCAGTTTGTCCCAAAAATGTTCAGTAGTGTTCAAGTCGGGACTCTGTACAGGCCAGTCTAATCGTGGAACATTCATATCCTCAAACAGCGTTGATCTGTGACAAGGCGCGTTGTCTTGTTGGAAGTATGGCCGACCATTCCCAGAGTATTACCACATTGTCCGCAGCACATTGTTGTCTAGAATGTCAAGGTACACCTCCGAGTTCATGGTTCTTATCACTACAACCAAGAGACCGAGACCATGCCACGTAAAACATCCCCAGACCATAGCGAAACCGTTACCATACTTTACTGTTGGCACAACATACTCAGGCAAAAGGTGTTCCTCAGCATTCTCCACACACAGGTACATCCATCTGATCTGAAGATGGAGCAGCGTGATTCATCATTCCATAGAATGTTCATCCATTGCTCAATGGTCCTATGATGACGCGACTTGTAGCATTTTAGAGGGGCTGCTGCAATTTCTCTCATAGAACTCAACAGACATTTGTAGGATGAATGGAGGGAAATACCAGCTGAAAAGCATCAGAAGTTAGTAGAAAATATGGCACGGACAGTATATGATGTCATAAAGGCCAAAGGAGCCCCACTAAATGTTAACATATGGAAATAAAAACTACATTTAATTCTTTTAGTAGGATAGTGTATAAAGGGTTAAAATAACCTATTCATAAATGAGGCACATTTTTATAGAATTCAGTAGGATGTAAATTGGGGTCAAATGATGACCATAAAAATCAGAGGAGAGGGGAGGAAATGGGTCAGGATGGGCCCATTGTTAAAGGAACTGAAAACTGCTCCAAGGGTCACACTGGGCTTCATGGGGAAAAAAAGAGTGAAATCCCTCTGCTTCCGCATGTTGGGCTTTATGAGCCAGCACAAAGTACAAATACAAAAGAATTATATACAAGCGAGAACATTAAGGACATTAAAGAAATGCACCAAAAAGTTAGAAATTCAATTTTCGCTGGAACTTCTCCAGCGCCGTAAGTAATCCAGTACCTAGATCTACTTGTTCGAAAACATCAGAGGCTGACAGCCCATACTGAGCCCTATCTTCCTTTTAATTTTGTTGGTGTATTGTAAGACTCTTTTGCACTGCCCTATACGACCATGGCCGGCCTTACCTACATGTGACCCCAGTGGTCACGCAGGGCATCAGCCACCAGCTTGTAAGGAGGGCACTAGGTGAATATAGGCTAGGCGTGGTTGTCCTCCTTAGGTTCACCTAGCCAAATGATTTTCTTCCTTTGTGTGGCATCATCTTCTAGAGCTATATGAATCAGCCTTCTCCTGGTTATATCTCCTCCCCTGAGGTGCTGCTGTCAGTTCATCAGTGCCCTTGAAACACAATTGCTTAGTTCTGCTACTGTATTTATATTATGAGCTTGGTTCTAGGGTTGTATTTATGTCCTGAGTTTGATTCTGGTATTGTGTCTTTGTACTTAGTTTGGTTCTGATGCTGTATTTCGGGTTCTGCGCTTGGTTCCAGTACTGTATTTCTGTTCTGAGCTTGGTTCCAGTACTGTATTTATGTTATGAATTTGGTCCTGGTGATGTATTTATGTACTGAAATGGGTTCTGGTACAGTATTTACTTTCTGAACTATTCTGGTATGGATATGCTGATATCTTACTGCTTTCTGCACAAGAAGAATACAGACAGACTACCTATCAGAGCAAAATATATAGAGGTTTTTTTCCTTATGATGGGGTGGGTGCAAAAAAAACTACAAAGGGTACCATCTAACTTAAGACCAGCATTGTATGACTATAAAGATATGAATGTTTTGCTAAACCTATTAAAAACTATTGGCTCTAGACATCAGGACTCCTTGATGAAGTATTACTTATGGACTGGGGTGTACTGTAAGTATCATTGCACATTGCACAACCAATCAATCACTATTTTCTATACAACCCTAGAAAACCGAATTATGAATTTGATTGGTGCCTTATTGCCATTAGTCTTGTCCATACTTTTTTTTACATCAATTCTATTATAAAAGGTTAATGCTTAACAGTATTATCTGAGCGAGATACACTGATGGAAGAATAGAAGCCATTCTTTTCTATGCAAGCCATATATTTTCAGAGGTGCAACCAGAATCTCCTGGGTCACAATGCAAACCTACAATATGACATTTTTAATACTGGTGTCATCCAGAGGCAGAGTTTAGCCTTGTGGGCTCGGATGCGAAAGTACAGCATCCGGGCCCTGCCACAACTCCCGGGCCTTCTGGATCATTAGGTCTCTTAAGAAGCCCATCGATGCAACACTAGCAGGTGTGGACATTGCTAGAATCTTAAAAGAATAGGTAGAGGCTATGTGCCATTTATAATATTAGTGTTTTCTTATATGAAGGAGGGGCCTTTGGGCCCCCTAAGGCACCAGGGCCGGTACCTACTGCTACCTCTGCACCCCCTATAGCTACACTCCTGGTGTCATCCTATGTAGCAAAGTGGCCTTTATGTCTCATCAGGCACCAAGCTCAGGAGAGACCTCTGCACTTCATATAGCTACATCCCTGACTTCACATTGATATTAATGCTGCTTATAGTTCTACTATACAATCAATTATATGATCAGGATTAAGATACAAGCATATTTTCCATTTCTGACACAAATATCCTCTATACAGTAGTATGCAGTGGCATACATAGAAGCGATGGGGGACCATACCAAAAAAGTAAATGGCCCCCTATTGTGGTGTCTGATTTTGCCCCTCAGGACAGGGGGGCCTTGTGTCTCACATTCTTTAAAATTTCCTTGGGTCAATTCTCCACCTTATCTTGGCTAAGAACGCAGTTCCTATTCGGAGGAAGTTCCTACATATGTTCTCACTAGCTAGTAGCAAAAGTGATGGTGCAATTAAAATTGAGGCCCCACATTAGTGGCCTATCTCTATGATACGTATGCCCATGACATGAAGGTAGATAATGCTCAAAAGACAGAGGAGCTTATATCCTAATGCTATCTAGTTAGACAGTGCAAACTTAGAATAAACAGCCTTAAACTGAGTCTTTCAGCTTGAATATTTTGCCCAAACTGCAGGCATCATGTTATAGGTCAAGAGGAGCTGAGCAGATTGATATATAGTTTTTGTCAGGTCCGGTGGCTCTCGGGGTCTCCATGCCCGCACTACCGGTCCTAGTACCCGGGCTGCGGGGGTGCGGCACAGGGAGCCCTGGTCTTTGCCACCTCTCCTGGCCGCTGTGATCCATGTGCGCCTAGTTAGTCGGGCTGCTAGGGACGCCGCAGGTGCCGTCCCATGCCGTGTTCCCATTGCTATGACTACTGGGTGCGCCTGCCTGTCCTTAGCAGGTGCCGGGGGCTGTTTCTTCCAGTGTCCGGGTTTTGGCTCCTGCTGCTGTCAGGCTCCCTGCCCCAATCAGCTGCTGGGGTGGAAGTTCTTACAGCATTTAAATGTCTCAGTTCCTGCCAGTATTTGCCAGTGTATGTTTGGTCTCCAGCTACACCCGCGTATCCTATGTTTGATTCCCTGCTGTGACTTGCTTGTTTCGGACTTGAATTTGCCTTTGCCGGACCCCTTGTACCTCGTTCTTCTCTGTTATTGAATGACAGCTTAGAGCTACCTCTGATTGATCCCTGCGCTCAGCCAATCAGAGGCAGCACTCAGTCACCCATTCATGAATGGGTGAGTAAGAGCTGCCTCTGATTGGTGAGGGCTGTGACCAATCAGAGGCAGCCAATTCAGCAGGCGGGGATTTTAAATCCCCGTCTGCTGAATACTACAGAGAGCAGTTCAGGAGAACTGCCGGCCGGAAGCGGCTGAACTCCGGCTGCAGGAAAAAGGTGAGTATACTTTTTAAAAAATTTTTATACATTTTCAGGGGAGGCCTTTTAGAATCTGTTTGTGCCTTCCATTAGAAATGAATCTGCTTTGGATCCATCATATCTCTGTTATTTCAGTTTCTTTTACTAGATAGAAATGAGTAGTAGGCGTCGCTGCTCTGCTTGCTAAAACTGCTAAAACCTGAGAGACTGATATATAATTGAAGCCGTTTGGTGGCATTTGCTGTAAGAAAATCGCCATTGAGATGAATGGTTAATGGAATTTTTTTTTGTATTTTGCATAAAAACTATGTAATAAAATGTGGAGATAACTATCAGTGTGAAAATATCTTATGTCTGTAATATAATGTGTTCTGCATCTGTTACGTAAACAGGTAAAAAGACTTTTTAATCTGCTTGGGTGATACATTTCGGGGACTATTTTGGTTCATACCATTTTCACATATTTGCTCTTTATACCTAAATACCAACTAAAAAGCTTTTGTGACAAAAGATCACACTGATAAAAGGCACGTCGAAGGAAAAGTTCACACAATGGGAGAATGGGAGCTTATGGTTATTTTTTAAGAACTTCTCTGAAATGAATGTATATCATTATAAAACACTCTAAACATCAGTTCCGTAACACCCGTGGGTAGGATTACGTAATGAAAATAACGCGCTTCTACCAGACAAAAGAACCCCGAACACCAAAAATCCTCCTCATTCTGTTAAAGGTAGAAGCTGAGTTAATGTCACAATAGAAGCTTTATAACTTGTGGGGTTCCACTTATATAAGCATCATTATTTGTATTCCTAATACTTGTCAACGGATCTGACTAGTTTCAGCAAAATAAACCAACAATCCAAAGTTCCTTTAACATGGAGGAATTTGTTCACCACCACTCGTCTACCGGGCCTTTATGTAGGCCGAATCAAAATCTTATTAGGGGGCGACCGATTGTTAATACCACCTGATGCCCCAATAGAGGCATTGGTCAACTCTACAACTTCCCATTTACACAGGGAGATGTTCTGCAGACCAGCGAGCATAATAATGCTTAAGTAAATGGAACAATCAGCTGATGAATGAGCATTCATTCATTCATTCATGAGCTGATCATTTGCACTTTTACATGGCCCAATGATCAGGAGAATGGTTAGGCGAATGTTCTTGCCAATTTTGGGCCATGTAAAGTGTCCTTAAATGGACTGTCACATAGATCAATTATTGGGCACAAACTTTCCTAGGAATGTTCATTAGCCCAATGATCGGGCTGTGTAAAAGAGGACAATCAACGAAGAAATGAGCAAATGCTAACTTTTGGCAAGCATAAAAAAACCAGGCTGATTGGCAGTATATCTCGTCATGTAAGTGGGGAGATGCACACCCGGCTTATGGGGGAAAATTACTGAAATTACAATTGTTACTCCCCATAAGATGATTCTCAGCTCGTATATAAGAAAAATAAACGAGTGCTGATCAACATGCTGATTGGTGCTCGTTACATCAGGTAAAGAATTCAGCCAGTGCAAAAGCACCCTAAGGCTTCATTCACATGGTTGTGAAGATTTTCGGCTGGCCGTGTCATGACCAAAACATGGCCGAAAATCACGAGAACAAGAGGCAGCCGTGACCAACTCATGGATGCAACTCCTATTTTAACGCCCATTCAGACTGCCGAGGCTGAAGCGCATATACAACGCAGCCTCGGGATACCTTCAGCCTCTTCCCGCCCCCTCTCCACCCCTTGCCAGCTTACGACAATGGGGAGAGGTGGGAGCTTAGTAAAACTAGTCCCTCCCCCTCTCCGCTCCAGCCTATGGGAACTGCCGGCAAGGTGGAGGTTGCGGGACTTTAGCACACTAGCTCCTGGCCTGTCCTGCCCCCTCCGATTGCAGACAGCCAGCAAGGGGCAGGGAAGTGGGAGAGAAGAGGGAGGGAGTTTAGCAGTCATGCTGCTAAACTCCCTCCCACCTCTCTTCTCCGGCATCTGTCATAGGTTCCCATAGGAGTCTATTACGCCTCTGCAGTGGTGTAATAAACAATGACACTTGACTGCTACAGAGTTGAACTGGGTTGTCTTCAGCAAAGAATTCAGGTTTAGTTTGGGCTGTACTGACTGTTCATGTCTTAAGACCTAGGGTTAAACGCCTCAATCTTGCCTTTACTGTGGAGTGGCACACTACCCCTACTACTGGTGTGGTGGTCTGGGGGCCATTGTATATGACAGTTGCTCACTCCTAGTAGTGGTACGAGGGACAATGACAGTTCAGGACATCCTACAACCACATGTGTTCCTCTCATGGCGGCTTCCACAAAGCAGGATAATTCTCGGCTGCCAACACAAGGGGGTCACATGAATGTTCCCACAACATTGTCACACTTCCGTGGCCTGCCTAGTCACCAGATTTATCGCCAATGGAACATGAAGGGGACCATCAGGGACACCAACTTCGACAGCCTACAACTTTGCACAATCTAGAGGCTCAGATATAGCCAATGTTGACCAATATGCCGCAGTATACCATATGAAACCTGTATACCTCCATGCTCAGTCATATCACATATTGCATCCAAGCTAGAGGCAATACAACAGGGTACTACTGTGGTTTGCCAAAAATAAGACCCTGTCTTATAATATTTTCTTGCCCCAAAAGAGGCACTAGGTCTTATTTTCAGGGAATATCTTATTGTATTTACCTAACAGCCGCCATCTGTGTCCTCCCACTGGTCTCCAGAGCTTTATGAATCCCGGAACCAGAAAACGATCTTCTGCTGGCAAACAAAGACTGCAAGCAAGCGCGCCGGAGTTCCGGAAACCAGTGGGAGGACGTGGACTGCGGATGCTAGGCAATGTATTTTTTTATGTAATTCAGCTAGGGCCTATTTCGGGGGTAGGGATTATATTTCAAGCCCCTTCCCAAAATCAGGCTAGGGTTTATTTTTGGGGTAGGTCTTATTTTCAGGGAAACTTGATAGAGCTTTCCATCAAGGGTTTGTGTTTTCCACAATAAATTATTCCTTTGCTCTGATATTATAATCACTTACTTATATCAACATTACAATCACACATAGAAACTTCTATTCAATTCCAACAACTCCTTCTAGGGACTCGATTTTGTTTTTGACAAAGAGTGCACACAGAGTGCACAAAGAGTACACTCTTTGTCAAGTGATTTACCACTGTAAATCAAGTTTGAAGTGGCTGCTACAAGGGGTCACTGTAAACCACTGCCTGTTGTTAGGTATTGCACTTCTGTAGTAACGGAAATGTTTTCTTAGATGTGGGACAGAGGCTATCTTGATAGATAGATAGATAGATAGATAGATAGATAGATAGATAGATAGATAGATAGATAGATAGATAGATAGATAGATAGATAGATAGATAGATAGATAGATAGATAGATAATGTACACTGGTAGATGCTTAGAAAATATGACTGTAGAGTATGGGAGGAAAGCAAAGTACCAGAAAGAAAGTCTGTAAGCTCATAAAAAAAAGCTTTATGCACATATATCCCTAGTCAGTCTTGAACCCCAGGGCCCCTGTTCTGTAAGGCAGAAATGCTAACGGCTATTTATGACACCTCTGCCCCCCCTTTATAGTGAGCTGCCATGTGGGTACAATGTCCTTATCTCTATGCCATATTACACCCCAATACTCTGCACTAAATAACCCAGTGTGCGATAGACTTGTTATTTATTTTGCTTTCATCTGGTAAATTTACTGTTCACAAGATTAGCTTTCTTCATCTTGATACATATGCCCTTAGGAGAAAGATATTGTAAGAAAGTAACAAGTTGGCACAGAAAAATCAAAATAAGCAGTGAAATGTGCAGAAATTCAGGGAGGATCGAGGCTGAAAAAAATCTCCAGTCTCCCAGACCCTGTTTCTGTTTGTTTATAGCATCCGTTGGGAATGTGAGTGGAATACAGATGCAGCATCTGATTTTCCGACTCTCTTTAAAGCTGTGAATTGTCAGGTGTTTGCAGCCATACTGCTGTGCCTTTATTAAATAGCTCTCTGCAATGGTCGTCCTTGCCTAGACTTGTGCGTGTTCCTCAATTTGTCAGGAAATGCAGGGAACAAACTGCTCAATTACCACAAATATACTGATCTCTATAGAACGCTATTAATGTACGCCGCGTTCTAGAGAAGCATCAAGAATATCTTAGAATAAATGAAGAGAAAGTTAGATGCAAAATGACACAAACAATTGGAAATCGTCACTTTATGGACTGTATCACAAGTAGCTGGAGCTTTCCCAGCAAGGTAGTAGACGAAAGGTCCTTTCTGTCTGAAGTGCTTTGTTTCTATGAATATATGTTTATTAATAAAGGCAAATGATATTCAGATAGAAATACCAAATGTATATAAAGCAATTTACTCTCTACGTGTCATGAAACATGCACATGTATGGGAGGGGGATTCTTAAAAGTCATGAAAACTGTATATTAATGCTACCTGTTGTGCTGGAGATCTTATCTTGTCTTGAAGTTGCAAAATTGACACAGGAAGGAACTTGGGAATATTAGTAGGCAGCAAACTTAACTTTAGCAACTAGTGCCAGGCGGCTGCTGGCAAAGCACACAAGATAACAGGGTGCATCAAATTTTTTATGGATGCAAATGAGACAATACATGGAGCTTTATGTACATTTGTGGGCATCGGTGTACATTAAAGGGGCACTAATGCCCACTTTACATGAGATGATTCTCATTTAACCCTTTCCAATCCACTGTCTGACGTCTGAAGACATTCTGATTGAAGGCTGTACAGCTCCGATGTCGGAAGACGTCCGGCAGGGTATTCTTACTGTATATTACTGGCAGCTCTGTTGTCGGGGACCACTCCAGGATGTCCCATACCGCAGTACTGGCTCTAGCCAGCAGATGACACCAATGTATAATGGCAGGAAGAGAAAACCCACTAGGAAGCCCTGAATCCCAAATTGGATTGCAAAGGGTTAAACAAGCGCACGAGCGAGTGGTGTCACCGCTAGTTTTTCACGCTCATGTAGAATGTTTAGACAGGCAGATCATTGCTGAGAATCACTGACTTCTCGTTTAGTGATTCACATTCCTATGTGACACACTGAGGGGGGAGCGTTTGGACTTAACGAGAAGTGAGCGAAGCAGGGATGATTTTTATGCAGGCGGAAAGTGAGCGACAAATGAAAAGTGAATGAAAAGTGCAGGATGGCTTTGCATTTAGATGTGATTATCATACACTTTTGTTTGTTTGAACGAATTATGAGCGACAATCATTACATGTAAATAGGCCATAAGTTTTCAGACAACTTACCCGCATTTTTACCACTGTAAATCAAGGTTGAAGTGGCTGCTACAAGAGTTCACTGTAATCCACTGCCTGTTGTTAGGTATTGTGCTTCTGTAGTAACTGGGATGTTTTCTTAGATGTGGGAGAGTGGCTATCTTCATGAGCTACTTCTATCAATGCACAGGGTGACAGATCTGCAGACAATGTGTAAACACTCTCTACATTTTCTGTCTCCTCCTTTTTCAGCACAGATGTTCACATTGTTTAGGTTAACTAATCATTTGGTCAGAATGTCTCCTGGGACAAGAGAAGAGTGGGCATTCAGATACTGCATCTCTGCTGACTGGACCAGAGATAGTGCGATGCAGCAAGTGGAGTGAAGGAAAGGAGGTGCAGGACAGTGAACTACAGGCAGAATGGTAGGCTTGCAACACACCCTCTGCCTGAAAGTGTGCTGCAAACAGCAGGGCAGCAGAAAAATGAGGAAAACGACCTGAAAATCAGAACTTAAAAACATGAAACAGGGTGTAAACAGCTACAAAGGAATCAGTAAGGAGAACCTGGTGCATTTTAGAAAATTTGTTGAAAACTCAAGTATCCTTTGAAGACATGGAGTGACAGCAAAAAACAATTAAAGTTATAAGTGGAGTGGGGCAATTGCAAGATATTTCTTCAAGATTACGCCTATTCATTTAATGAAAACTTAAAGGCTATGGGCAACTTCACTGACTTTATTTTAAAATCTTAGCATTTTTACTTAAAAATCATTTTTGTAATGGGATATTATAAAAAAAATGTTAACTGTTAAATGTTAACAATGCTTGTAGTGTGCTCCAATACACTGCAGTGCTGGAAGACTCAGAGTCTTGCAGATTCTGTCAATCAGGCAATTAGTTGACTATATTACATTTTATAACGCCATGTAGTTGTGGGGTGGAGTAGGGAGGTGCTAGCATGCTATCATTACAAGAAGTGATAACTGGGAGCGGGCTTACTGTGCTGTGTGCTAAGAGGACCTCACAGATAATTAATTTTCACTGCTGCTGTGGACATTCGGGCTCCCCCACCCTCAGCCTCCATCCATCAAAGCACCAGTAAAGAAAGTTTCTGCATCATCATAGGAAGAGATTCTTTACTGTAAGAGGAGTACAACTATGGAACTTTTTGTTACTGTCTTACCGTGCTACTAAAATAAGACTTTGGACATTTCTAAGGTCTAAATGGGGCCGTGTTCAGCTGCCTTGTGGTGGCGCTGCAGGGAAATTGAACACTTACTGACGAGTTCCAGGTGATCACTGAGAGTTGAGCAAGGGGTCACTTTGTGATCAGCTTATTATCAATGGACTCCTATAGCAAGTATAGTTAATATGAAAACGTGTAATCCCTTTAACGACTTAAAGCTTTTCGGGTAAGGATGGATTTTCTATTAACATTCCACTTTATACACTTTAACCATTTCAGGACCGCCAAGCGACTATAAATGGCCTTGAAGTATGCGTGGATCGGGCTCAGGAGCTGTGTCTGCTCCATACCTGGAAGCTATCAGCTGTTTTTAATAGCTGACAGCCACCGGTAACTGGCAGTTAACTGTTAAGGTTCTGTGTATCTAAACAGTCAGCAAAAGGGGGTGCTGCCGCCTCCAGCACCCCATTTCTACCTCCCGCAGCACTGATTAGCTATCATGGTAAGCCCTGAGTCTACCGATAGCTGCGCATAGATCAAAAATCACAATACTGATGCATTGCAGTATATAGTACAAGGGCTCACATGTTCGCAAGCTCAAGCCCCCTGTGGGGACTAATTATATATTTTAAAAAGAGATTTAATAAAGTTTTTTAATAGTTAAAAAAATACGTAAAAGTCCAAACTATTAAAATATTACAATATTTATCCCGCACGGTGTAGGCCATGAAAAAAAGAAAAAGACAGAATGCCAGAATTGCTAATTTTTTTTCGAATCCTGGCTCTCAAAAAATTTGGATAACAAGTGATTGAAAATATCAAAATCATAATAATAAAAACTACAGCTGAGGGTAGATTCACACCAGCGTGTTTATGTGTGTACAGTTGTGCGCACAAAAACACACTCTTATTAGAAACATTGGTTCCCTATGGTGTGTTCACATGTCCATGTTTTACAGGCATGCAAATGCATGTAAATGCACAACATAGGACATGTGTGCACCATAGGTCCATGGTGCGCGTCAATATTCCCCAGCAGGGAGTCCCCTTGTCACTGAAAACTGTGACAGCACTATCTCAGTGTTCAGTGACAAGGGGACTCTCTGCGGGGAGTAAAGAATCCCCTGCCACAGCTGTGACAGCTGTAGCAGAGGATCACAATGTTCTCCCATTGCTTTCAATCGGACTGGCAGTTCTGCAGTCCCATTGAAAGCAATGGGCTGCTGGCAAGCCCTGCAGGGATTTTCAGGGAAGGGCTTTAATTATAAGCCCTTCCCTGAAAATCATCCCTAGAATATGTTAAAAATGAACAAAAAACTCACCTTTCCTCAGCTGCTGGGGCTCAGGCGCTTCTAGCCTGTCTTCTCCCTGCACTGCTCTGAAGCTCTTTCAGCAGGCAGGGATTTAAAATCCCCGCCTAGTGAAAAGGCTGTATCTGATTGGCTAAGCGCTCAGCCAATCACAGACAGCTCTCAGCCATTTATTGAATGACAGCTAAGTGTTGCCTGTGATTGGTCACAGCACTCAGCCAATCACAGGCAGTGCTTGGCCATTCATTGTTTTCAATGGAGCCGGCTGAATTCGGTTGGAGAACATCGCGCTCCTGTGCCTCAGCTGTCACAGCTGTTCCAGAGGATCGCAAGCTTCTCTGTACATCAATGGGGCCGCCACTGCTGCAGCCAGCCCCATTGATCAAAGGTGGAACCCCTAGATGTGACAGAATCCAGGGGTTTCACATCCAAGGAATCCCCTGCTGTATGACACGCTGTATTTACGCATGCGTTTTTGTGCACATAAATTCACACATAAAAGCGCCCGTCTGACTGAGCCCTCAAAATTTGTTTAAAGTTTTTTCCCTACATTGTATGGTAAATAAACGATAGTATTAAAAAAACAACTTGTCTAGAAAAAAAAGCCTATACAGCTATGTCAATGAAAAATGAAAAAGCTATGGCTCTTGGAAGGCAGGAACGAAAAAATGAAAATAAAAAGTGATAAATCTCTGTTAATAAAATGGCTAAGCAAGATGAACTGTTCTACCCTTAGGGTGCCCACCCACTGGCGATTTTTTTTTCTTTGCGTTTTGCATTTTTTCTCAAGAGCAATTAGAATTGAATGTACTCCTGTCCACTGGCGTTTTTTTTTGCGTTGCATTGCGTTTTTTAACATAGGAACTGTCAGTTGCATATGTGTCCTTATTTTTCTCCTAATGCACCCATGAAAGTCAATGGAAATTAATGGAAAAGCCGTGAAAACGCCGCAAAAACGCGGCAAAAAACGCCGCGAGAAACGCGGGAAAAACGCCGCGAAAACGCTGCGTTTTTCACGCACGAAAATCGCAAACGCCAGTGGGTGGGCGCCCTTAAAGAGCACATGTAATCAGAAAATGACTTATGCGTTAATCAAGTTTTTATCTTAAACATATATCTTAAGAAATTTTGGTGACTTTTTAAAAAAAGTTTAATGTCATAAATCATAATCTGTTTTAAAAATCCTGAAATCCTGCAGTTTTCACTCTGGCCACTAAGCCTTATACTAGTCTGACACAGGGGCATACTTATAGGGGGTAGAAGATTATCAGTTGCTACTGGGCCCTGGAGCATTAGGGGGCCCAAAGGCCCCTCCATCACATAAGAAGTCACGAGTTTTATAAACAGCCCATGGTAGGTATGGGGCCCTGTTACAGATTTTGCATTGGGGCCCAAGAGCCTTTAGATACACCTCTGGTCTGACACTTCCTATTCTGAAGGGAAAACTTTTTAGCAGCTATCTCATTATTATCCCAGGCAGGGTTAAAATAGAAGATAATACTTGTATATATAAATAACGCAGAATCTATCACAATAAATGATGGTCACAGCTCACCTCCTCCTCTCCCTTCACAAATCACAGAGCATGCCCACAACACTGTCCCGTTGAAGTTAATGGGACCCCTGCTGTCCATTGTGTTTATGCCCCATGAGCGCATCTCTAAATACTATTAACTGCTGCTCAAGCAACATGACCACCCCCACGGTCATGTGCAGACAGTGGAATAAAACAAATTCTACAATCAGAAAATAGAAAAACTGGTTTGGAAATGAAAAATGTTTCACTACCTGTTTTTAACGAAATATAAATATAATTTAAATCAGTGATCCCCAACCTTTTTTTGCACAAGGGACCGGCTTAAAGCACGACCATTTTTCCATGGCCCAGCAGGGCAGGGGCTTTGGTCATATGGTGACGGGGTTTCAGTGGTTTCAGTAGTAATGCTATTACTACTGGGGCCGATATAGGGGACACTATAGCAAATAGTATCCCCTATATCAGCCCCAGAAGTAATAGCACCCCCACTGAGACCCATATACTTACCCCTTCCTCCTCATGCAAGCGCTGCTACTCCTCTGCTCGGCACTACTAGCGGCGCTGATCCTGGTGCACACTGTGACGTCAGTGTGCTGCCGGACACCTCCTCCCCCTGCTCTCGCGGAACCAAGTAAGAGACATCAGGGGATGGGGGAAGAGGATTCCGACTGCACAATGATGTCACAGGGTACGCCGGTATTAGTGCCGCTAGTAGCGCTGCTTAGGTACCGCTAGTAGAGCCGGCTGGGGCCGCGGCCCCTGCCGGTATTCACTACTAACGTAGTGAGCGGCCAACAGCGGCGCTGCGGACCGGCAACAAAACCCCCACGGCTTGGTCCCCAATCTGCGGACCAGTAGTTGGGGACCCCTGCTTTAAATCATTTAATCAATAACTTCAGCAGTCAATAACTTCTAACCATATATTGCTGTGATGCTTAGTAAATGCCTGTACTCCTTCAGCTCTGATCGGTAATTTTAGCCATTAGTTTCAAAAACTAATTTTAAGGTCAGTCATAATCATGCACTATGAGAAGCCATATAAATCAATAGACTTTCATTCCCAGCGCTGAGCAGAGTGTAAATCTCTCTTCTGATTCTGTTGCTGAGATTTAGCACCTTACAATTTAAGGCACTGAAATAGGTCTGACCCCATGTATCAGTCTCTCATGAAAATCCGAGAAGCAAAGAACCTTTTTCCTAGATCTGAATGCTGTCATTTATTGTGAAAATGGCAAAGGAAAGGTTCTTCATAAGTTCATGGTGAACCAGGGCAGAACATTTAGTTTGACATCTCTTTGAAGGCCAACATTATGGCCCGGACTGCATCACACATGCTCACTTTCCAGCATAGTTTACCCTTCTCAGTTTGTTGTGCACATATGATTGTCTTAGCATTGACATGATATTTTATAATTACAAAAATCTAAAAAGATTATGTTTTACATTATTTTTTTGCATTCTTGTTTCATGCTTAAAGTTAGACATACAGTAAATATATATATATAGACAAAAAGTTGAGGTTTACTTGAAATCCAACATTATTTTTCTAGCTCTGGTAAGACGTCTCGTTGGTTGCTTTGAAGGTGTAATAACATTGGGCTGCCAGGACATTGAAGCAGGGAGTGTTATATTAGACAAGTATATGTGGATCTGCCTTGCCACATACCAGTATGACTTTGGGCTATCTGAGGAGGAAGCACTTGAGGTACACCGGTTTTCACCTTTGATGCCTCCAAGCACAATTTGGTCTTCTCTGTGGGGTTCCCAAGCCATTACTTTCACAGATAGGCCCAGTAGTCATCACAAGGCCAAGGTGTGGTACCTGAAGGTGTGAACAGGTGCTTATCCAAAGGACTAGATATGGTCAGGACTGGCAGCAGGCAATAATAAAGTCCAGAATGCAGAGTCGGGGTCAAGGAGCAAAACAATCTGAATAATCAGGAACACGGGCAAAGGTCAGAGCCGGAATGCACGAACAAGGGCTTTGTCAGAATGGCTATAGGAGATGGATTGCTTAGGCATCCTCCATATAGGGAGCAAGCTTAATATAGCAGGACTTGGTTGGGCATTGGTGGGGAGATGTTTAGGGCATGTATGCTGGCCCTTTAAGGAAAGAGGCAGAAGCACACAAGCACCCTACGGGGAGACATCAAGGAGGCATAGGAGGACGAAGTGTACTGTGCAGCACATAGACAGTGACATTGCCTGAACACGGGCTTAGCAACAGATGAGCAAGGAGATTGGTGGTGGGACAAAGGCACAAAACCACTTCTCTAATATTACTATTGAAGTTTTTTTTTTTTACTTTAAATGGTTGCTGACTTTTAAACTTGTACTTATAAGAAAGCCAATGTAGAAACTAGCAAAAGTACAAATCACTTTTTAGCTAAAAGGACATTTTTTTGTGCTGAAAAGTCCCTCGGAAATGCTGGCCACTAGGGTTCTTCGTTCCATCTAATTTGCTGTCCAGTGCTGTAGTCAAGTGATGTCAATCTCTAGTATCAGAGATAACAAGACAGATAACAGAAACTGGGGGATATACTCCTCATAGAAGTTTACGGTGAGGAGAGCGGAAGGGGATGCAGAAACAGAGACTCACACAAACATGCTGTGGGGGTCCCAGGTGATAGGAACTTCAAAGTGAATGGAACTTTGCTTGCAATATCAGTATGTGCCACCGCACTATGTCCATGTACAGCTTCCAGCTCTGTGTGGCTTTGAACCGTGCCAGCAAGCTGATATAGACCTAATCCTGTTCTCAGCTAAGAAGGGGATACAGTTGTATCTAGTCTTGGCAATGCTCTGTGAGCTAAACACATCAGTAGCAGTTGCACAGATCTTTCTGACAGTTTGCTACAATGTATCAGTCTGGAGGCCGAGATGTTAAAGGGGTTGTCCCGCGCCGAAACGGGTTTTTTTTTTCCCACCCCCCCCCCGTTCGGCGCGAGACAACCCCCGATGCAGGGGTTAAAAAAGAACACCGGAGAGTGCTTACCTGAATCCCCGCGCTCCGGTGACTTCTTACTTACCTGCTGAAGATGGCCGCCTGGATCTTCTCCCTCGGTGGACCGCAGGGCTTCTGTGCGGTCCATTGCCGATTCCAGCCTCCTGATTGGCTGGAATCAGCACGGGGCGGAGCTACACGGAGGCGGCATCCTGCACGAGCGGCCCCATTGAGAAAAGAAGAAGACCCGGACTGCGCAAGCGCGGCTAATTTGGCCATTAGACGCCGGAAATTAGTCGGCTCCATGGGAACGAGGACGCTAGCAACGGAGCAGGTAAGTGAAAAACTTCTTATAACTTCTGTATGGCTCATAATTAATGCACAATGTACACTACAAAGTGCATTAATATGGCCATACAGAAGTGTATAGACCCACTTGCTGCCGCGGGACAACCCCTTTAAGCTGGGCAGCAGCTACTCTGTATCTCCAAATTATTTCTATAGAGAGTGAAAGTGAATAAAAACACACGGAACCCGCCACCAAGAAGGTAGACTCAGGGATTTCTCATTTTTGGGATGGATAAGTGCTCTGTGTACACATATTTATATGTAAATAAATATTATGCAAATGTAAAAAAAACTATCAAAATCGCACAAAAAAATATTTTAGTTTTACTGCATTGACGGCAAAGTGACGGAGGTGAACCATGACATTCTAGACAATAATGTGCTGCCAACATTTTTTCGAATGTTGAAAAAATGTTGCGCCGTCTTGTTGAATACTTTCAACAAGATGGCGCACTTTGTCAGAAATCCAACGCTCTTTTAAGTTAATTTGAGGATATGGATGGTCCATGATTGGCCAAGCCTACACAGAGTCCTGACCTGAACCCTACTGAACATCTTTAGAATGAACTGGAACATCAGGTCAGCAAATATGAACAGTATTCATCTTTTTAAAGAAAACCCACCAGACATTTGCAGGATGAATGAAGGGAAATACTAGCTGAAGAGTACCAGATGTTAGTTGAAAGTTGGCCACAGAGAGTATCCGATGTCATTAGGGCAAAAGAGGCCGCACTAAGTATTAACATATGGAAATAAATACTACTTTTGATTCTTGCTCAGGTGTCCGATTACTGTTGGTAGGAGATAATTATGAGTATGTATCATATAGGGTACCTAGAAGGAACCAGTGATTTTTCAGCAACTTTTTCTTCTTTTATGGATCACCTCTACTTACCTTTCTTCTTACTTGATTATTTTTATACTCTTGCATAAATTGTCTTAGTTATAAAAAAAAATACACCAGCAACTAAGGACACTACTTGGTCATGTGTATAATTGGATGTGTACCACACTCACCACTGTATAATATGTGTTTGTCACAATCCAATTATAAAATCCAATTAGTGGTTGGCACTGCCATGGCCTTTTCTCCACAATGCTGTCATAAAAGTCATTTTGGGGGCAACCCCTTTAAGCTTTAATTTAATTAAAAAAAATACTGCTTACAATTTCCAGCTAATGGCTATTTTCTTTTTTACCTAAAGGGGTATTCTATGTACTGGAAAAAAATGTTACTTTTTGGATACACTGCTCATTACAGATACAGTAGAGTTATCATAGCTCTATCCTATATGGAGCAAATGTCTATGCAAACATTACATGACTGGGGCAGATCTTTAGTCTCTTACATGGAGGTACCTAATATATGACTGCAAGGAATTAAGACACAAAATGTATTGGACACTTATATTCATTATATAACATAGTATGTAAGACATATGTCCATCCAGTTCAGCCTATAAGCCCCCAATGTTGATCAAGAGGAAAGCAAAAAAAAACAACCAATGAGGTAAAAGCCAATTTTTCCCCATTTCGGGTGCATCCACACAGGTGCTGGGAATAAACTAGAGAAAAAAATATTTAATGGATTTGTCTTCTCCTCATCACCTTCTACAATTTCTCCTACATTATTTATTAAAGGGCCAACACTTTCAGTATCAATTTTGTTTTCATTATTTAGAGTTAAAGAACAGTTTAGAGATAGTTCTACTCTCTTGTGTCCATCTTGCTGTTTTTATCTGATTTTTACATAATTATTTTTTTTTAGGTTTTTAGTGCTTCTTTGCTGCCTTCTTGTTCTAGTAGTTTAAACGCTTTATTGCTAAGTCTTTTATTTCTGTAAGGTATGTACCTCTCACAGTAAGTAATTGGGATGTTTTTAAACATTTCCCATTTGTTATTTGTACTCTTTTTTTGAGGACATTATCCCAATCAATAAAGTTAGGGCCATTACTAAGCTGATTGAGCTTGGCCTTCCCAAAGTTTAGTATTTTCATAGCTCCCCTATAAAACTGTCTTGAAAGACAAGTTCAAATTTATTAGGTTATAGCCACTATTTCCCAGGTGCCCCCCAATTTGCACCCCTGTTATTCTGTCAGGCCTGTTGTTTAGTATTAATCCAAAATGGCCGTCCCCCTAGTCGAGTCCTGTACAAGTTGGGTGAGATAATTATCTTTAGTAATTGACAGAAAGTTGTTACTTTTATGAGATCTGCAGGTTTTGGCTTTCCAGTTTATATAGGGATAGTTAAATTCCCCCATAATAATTACCTCATTGTGATTTGCTGTTTCATCTATTTGCTTCAAAAATAGATTTTTATGGCTTCTGTTATATATGGTGGCCTATAGAAAGTCTCAATGAAGATTTTATTGGTGTTTTTCCCTGCATGTATTTCTACCCATAGAGACTCCACATGTTCATCTTCCCGTAATGTGGACTTAATATAAGATTTTACATAAAAGACAAATGCCTCCCTCTTTCTGTTTTTTACAATCCCTTCTGATTGTAACCCTATAAATTCACCGTCCAATCACAGCTTTCATCCAACCAGGTCTCTGTTATTCCCACTATGTCGTAGTTTTCCTCAGACATTATTACTTTTAGTTTGTCTATTTTATTGGTCAACTAGAGGGAATCCCTTATTTTGGATCTACAGGACTAATCATAGCAGAGAACTGATAGAAAGAGCATCTCTCTCTGGAGGACCCAGTGCATTTCACGGGTAATCTATGTACACTGTTGGAACTACAGTGAACATAAACAATTACGGCCAAATTCTCTTTGAAATTACAGTTGATCTTCGAGAGGCACACTAGTAGGACTCTTTATTGTTGTGGGACTCTTCTGATAAAAATGTGGGTAATCCCTTTAAAGACAAATCACTTTGCTTTTGGTTTTAAAGCCGTTATCCCACTTCTAAGACTGATGACTTATCCTCTGGTTAGGCCATTAATAGCTGATCACTGGGGCTGGTGTTCTAATGTACAGAGCTGCTTTGGTGTTGAAAGCAGGCAGCTCTGTACATTGCATAGTAGCCTGGTGTAGTATTGCAAGCTCAATCCCATTCACTTCACTGGGAGTCAACCTGCAGTACCACACTGGGCCACTGCCCAATGTATGGCACTGTCTGCTGCCGACAGCAAAGTAGCTCCATACATTGAAACACCGTCCCCGGCGATCAGCTAATTAGCATGGTTCCCAGGTGACAGATCCTTGCCAATCATCTATTGGGTCATCAACATCAATCTTAAAATTGGGACAACTCCCTTACTGTAATTAAAAAAAAACATTTTACACCCAATATACTGTATATTCTTGTTGGTTTCTTTATAACATCAACTACCATGATACTGGAACTTTTTATATTTTTGTTAGTCTCTTTACCTCCTCCCTGTGGATCAAAGCTGTGGAGACCTTTTTTTTGGCTGACGTTGACTTGTTTCTCTTAGACTGCAGTTATTTCATTTTCTTTACTGCTGTTTTCGCATTCTTTTATGCTTTTCCTGTGTACTTTTATGTGCTTTTCTACGTCCTCCTATAAAATAGTTTCTGCAGGAGAATTTTGGCAGCTTAACTGCAACCTATATAATGAGTTTGATTTAAAGTCTACTCACTTGTTGTGTCGTATAGCTGATTTTTAACATTGCTGTAACAGGCCACCCCAAAAAATCCATAAAATATAATGGAGAAAAGTTTAGTAGGAAAGAAATAAAATCCGCAAATTGTGGATAAAGAATCCAAAATTCTGAATAAATAAAAAGATAAAAGGTATGAAATCGTTATACGACTAAATCAATTATGATGAAAATAAAAGCTTCATGCTCGTGAAGTAGTTTCAGTTTTTTTTGGATCACGCTGACATTACAAGGTGATTATTAAATCAATTAAATAATATGGAAGATGCTAAGAAGATGTTTTTTTTTTTTTTTAGAAAGAAGTGTCTAAAACTAGAGGAGAAGGACAATGCATTGTGAGCTGTTGGATGGAAAAGCAATACGTGTTGTCTGGTCATTAGTGTAAATTGTAATATTCTTTTCATAGTCACGAGTTTCTTTTTAAACTTGATGGCGCAGATTATCCTGCATCACTCTGAATGTTAAGCTGGTGTGTATGAAAAGAGTATTTGTGACTCTACCTTTAATCCATGAACAGATATTAACCCCTTGAGTGGCAGGTTTCCTATCACCCTGTCGTGCCCACCAGGGCAGGTTTTTTAAAATGGTCTAATCATTGAATTTCAACTAGTTTTGCAGTTGCGTCTCAAGAGCCATAACTTTTTCATTTTTCCATTGACATGGCCATATGAGGGCTTGTTTTTTGCGGGACAAGTTGTGATTTTTTAAACAGGGGGGAGGAAAAAAAGAAATGGGGAAAAAAGAAAAAAAGGGGCCATGTCATTAAGGGGTTAAATAATGTATTAACTTCCTTCTCTGGGTCATTACGACGCATGGATACCACATGTGTGATTGTATTTTTGATTTTTTACAAAGTAAAGGGAGACAAGTGTTTTTTTTATTTTTTTAATTATTTTTTTACTTTTTTTAAAAAAATTTTTTATTTTTTTTTTGTCCCTATAGGGGACTTCCACAGGGACCCATCAGGACCCCTGATCACATTCCAGGGGTCCGATGGTGACAGCCCTTTACATGCTGCAGTGACAACCCTTTACATGCTACAGTCACATAGACTGCAGCATGTAAAGGGTTAACACAGCAGAGATCGGAGGTTTTCTCTGATCTCTGCTGTAAGAGCTAGTACCTAGCTGTCCTCTGACAGCTAACAACTAGCTCTCCCTGCCACAGAGACCATCGGCTTGCTTCTGACAAGCCGATGGTCTCTATGGCAACCTGTAAACAAAGCAGGACATTGCCGACATGTCGGCAATATCTTCTGCTGGTTTTTCAAAGCCCTTGCACTGCTCTGTGTGGGTCTGTGCAGGCAGAGCACACTGTCACAGCTTGTGGCATTGTGCTCTGCAGCTCCCATAGTGATACATAGCCCGGAAATCTTCCGGGCAGTATCGCTATGAGCAGTGGAGCTCGGCCCCGGAAATTTTCCGGGCGGTGCCACTCAAGGGGTTAAAGGGCCGCTCCAGTGATTTAAAAAAATAATAATTCATTATATAGCTATCCCCTAGTATATATAAATAAGCTAGTGTTACCTTGGTTAGTTATTTCTTTCTGTCTGAAATGCTCAGCCTCTTTTTCCCCAGAGGGTCATGTGATCTCAGTTGTGACCAGCTCGGATTTATTTCAGGATATGTATTCATTTTCTAGTCAGATTCTCAGTTTGTGTAATGCTGTTGCATGGATCTACCATAGAAACTGCCTAAAGGGGGATACAGACACTCTCATCGCAGTTATCGATGATGATCACACAGGTATAATAGGGGAGATCACAACTCATCCTCCTGACTGTATACTTATCGACTGTAGTTTATTTAGGTGACTGTAGGAGGTAGTGATAATTAAACTGCCCTCTCCGAAGTAGGCAGAATTGTATAACTTTAGCTAGGGCTTAGGATGAATCATGGGATTAATGTGAATGAAAGTAAAAAATCTCAGCCTCAGGCCTTAGTCAGACGGGCGTTTTTTCGCGCGATTTGCAGATCGCATGACGGATGCGCATCCGCAAATCGCGTGACCGGTGCGCACAAGTCGCCCGCAAATCGCCTAAAAATCTGCTCCTAGCCGCGTTTCATTAGAAACGGGCCGCAGCTGTCCAGCGCATTGCATTCAATGGAGACGGCAATAGAGCCGGCTCCATTTAAAGCAATGCGCTGCGGGCGAGCCCGGGATGAATTGTCAGGAAGGGCTTAAATATATGAGTCCTTCCCTGCAATTCATCCTAAAATGTGTAAAAATAAGAAATATATATGTACTCACCTTCTCCCGGCAGCCGGAGCTCCGCCCGGCCGTCCTGCAGTGGGTGTGAAGGGGGTGTGAGTCAGACCTGCCCCCTGATTGGCTCAGCGCTGAGCCAATCAGAGGCATGCCTCACTCACACCCATTCATGAATTCATGAATGGATGTGAGTCAGACCTGCCCCTGATTGGCTCAGCGCTGAGAGGCAGCAGTCACTCACCCATTCATGAATTCATGAATGGGTGTGTGAGTGAAACCTGCCTCTGATTGGTCAGGGCTGTGACCAATCAGAGGCAGATCATTCAGCAGGCGGGGATTTTAAAGCCCCGTCGGCTGAATAGTGCCAAGAAGCAGTTCAGAAGAACTGACAGCGGCCGCGGCTGGACTCCGGCTGCAGCGGAAAGGTGAGTATACAATTTTTTTTTATTTTAATACATTTTAGGATGAATTGCAGGGAAGGGCTTATATATTTAAGCCCTTCCCAACAATTCACCCCGCGCACGCCGGCAGCCCATTGCTTTCAATGGAGCGGCTGTATTGCCGGCTCCATTGAATTCAATGGGCAAACATCATTCTTCTCTGCCACAGCTGTTACAGCTGTGGCAGAGAAGAATGATTTGTCTTCTGTATGTTCTCAATGGGGTCGCGCTGCTGCCACCGACCCCATTGAGCGCATATGGAGAAGAGAACAGGAATCGCAGATCGCAGATAGGTGCGATCTGCGATTTTTTGTTCTATAATTTATCGGACGAGCGCATAAAAAGCGCTCATGTGTCCGATACCATTGCAAAGCAATGGTTTTATAAAATCGCCGAACGCATGCGCATGCGCAAATCGCGGCTAAAAACGCCCGTCTGACTAAGGCCTCAAGGTGGTGTCTGATAAGCATCAGACAGGGGGCTTCATAGCATGGAAGTGGTTGGAATACACAAAGGAGACAACTAGAGTGTGGCAGGTAGACAGGATGGAACATTGGAGTGGCCCTTTAAGAAGTATTTGTCAGGGAAGGAGAGGGGGGACCCTAACCGATCCAGCCTCTGTCGCGGATTTGTCACAGATTGACTATTTCGAGTGCTCTCACTGCTGTGAATACTGGTCATGGCAGAGCTTCAATCAATCATACTAGCAGGATTGCAAGCCTAGAGTCGTGGATTTGTACCCAGCTTTGCCAGGCTTCTGCACGCATACAAAACAAAAACTCAAATCAACACCTGATCTGATCTAACAGCTACACATACTCGCTGTCCCCACCAGTTGTTAAAGGTAAGCTGGAACCCAGGCTATGAATTATGAACACAATCTTTGGAGTTATAGTTCGTTTTAAAATGGACAAGGCTTGACTAATAAATTGCAGATTTATTCTAAAAAAGACTATCAGTGCTGAATATTTATAAGTATACAAAAATATATGGAAAAGGATGTTACAGTGGAGATAAGGTATACAGACATACACAGCAGACAGTATTTAAAAATAAAACAAGAAGAAAAAAAAGAAAGTTACCTGAATTGGGATACTCAGCCCAAGATTCTGATTCATGCGGAGTCACTGAACCAAATGGGAAAGCCTTACCTCATAGCATATCTCTGAAGTCTGACCACTGGGTCTCTGTGAGACCCTAGTTTTTAATGTTTCCTCAGAACACACTCCCGTCTTTTGGATAGGCAATGGTAGTTGATCTATGCAGATCACCTCCAAAGCCCTGCCTTATTGCCTCATCTTGATTGGACAGTCGATCCGCATTGCCATGTTTACTGCCCTTCTTGTGCTGAATAGTGAAGTCATGGGACTGCAGAACCAGACTCCAGTGTAGGAGCTTGCCATTTTCTCCAGCCACATGGTTCAACCAGGTATTCAATATATACTCATAGCAGGAAAACTCCTATGTTACACCTAGCACAGGCTGGCAATTAAAAATATTCCTAATCATGTTTATGGATCTGCACACTGCACATACACATTTTTGGAACTCTTGGGAGCTGTGGGCTAACATGGTATCCATGCATTGCCAGTTTAGAAGAACACAGCTTAGATTCCTTACGGAATGTAAAATATTCTGACCTGCACACTGCCTCTTTAATAGGAAAGAGGAAAGCTTTACTTTACAATAGCTAATAGAATGGTTATAAAATGTCTCATAGGATAATTTTGTAAAAATCAGCGTCATACATGGTTTATAAGTTCACTACCGACAAAGGCAAGGCATCCCTCCACCCTGTTTTTTCCATGTATCACTCATGCTAAGTATAATATTGTTTTGCTCTTCCGTATCTTGCTGATACACTATTTGTATATCCTGTTTGTGTACTTTGACCTTACATGTCTCTTTTGATATCTTTCTTGATATCTTGGATTTCTTTTGATATTTTCCATGTATATCTACACTCATTATCCAAAAAAACTAAGCACCTAGAAGGAGTTGTAGGAATTGAATGAAACTTTTCATGTGTGATTGCAACGTTGATATGAGTAAAATGATTGCAATATCAGAGAAAAAGGATAACGAATTGTGGAAAAATGAACACTTGAAAAGAGGCTCTATTACCGTGTTAGGCCGCCACTAGCTTGGATGCAAGATGTGATATGGGACCATGGAGATATGGTATCCTGTGGCATATCGGTCCACATTTTCTGTAACTGAGAATCTAGATCGTCCAAACCCATAGGCTGTCAAAGTTGGTCCAGACGTTCCCATACATGTTCTATTGGTTATAAATCTGGCAACGGGGCAGCCACAGAAGTGTGACAATGTTGTGGGGACATTCTTGTGACCCTCTTGTGGAAAATGCCTCTTGGAAGCAGCCATAAGAGGAACACATGGGACTGCAGGATGTCCTGAACATATCGCTGAGCCGTCATTGTCCCTCATACCACTACTAGGGGTGACCGACTATTGCATGCGATGACCCCCCAGAACATCACACTAGCAGGGGGCAGTGTGCTGCTCCACAGCAAAGGTAGGATTGAGGCGCTCACCCCCAAGGTCTCCAGACATTTACACGGTCATCGTCAATGCTCAAACGAAGCCTTTGGTTATAAATCTGGCAACGGGGCAGCCACAGAAGTATGACAATGTTGTGGGGACAATCTTGTGACCCTCTTGTGGAAAATGCCTCTTGGATGCCGCCATGAGAGGAGCACATGTGGCTGCAGGATGTCCTGAACATATCGCTGAGCCGTCATTGTCCCTCGTACCACTACTAGGGGTGACCGACTGTTGCATGCGATGGCCCTCCCAGACCATCACACCAGCAGGGGGCAGTGTGCTGCTCCACAGCAAAGGTAGGATTGAGGCGTTCACCCCCAAGGTCTCCAGACATGAACACGGTCATCGTCAATGCTCAAACTAAGCCTGGATTTATTGCTGAAGACAATCCGATCCACATGATGACAATACAGTTTTAGAGAGCGAGAGACCGACCACTCTCAAAAAAGGTCAATGACCTTTGCATAGGTCACAGAGCATTTCCACAACATCCACCTACAGAAGTCCCCTCCTGTCCATTGTGTCTGTGGCAGATGAGGCTGCTGTATAGAACCGGAACTCAGCCTATAGTGACAAGAGTGAAAACTGCAAGATATAAGGAATTTTTTAAAGTATACAAAGTGACATAGAAAATTACTAAAAGTAAAAAATACTTTATTTTTTATTGTAGATGCGTTAGGATAATAACGAGTATTTGCAGTAGTGCGCACAAGCTCATGTCATTCACTACATTGATTATAGAAATTGTGTGTGAAAAGTGCACGGTTCTTTTCTTGTAAGCTAAAAAAGCCAGTATATCAGGAACGTTTATGTGAGACAGGCAGGTAAATCTGCTGAGACTGCACAAAAGCTGACAACTGGTAGAGCGATAAAAGTTGGAGTGAATGGCACTCACAGTAAAAACTCTGTAAGCACTAAGAATTCTTAGCAGAAAATTGTGAAGACGTTTTTAGCACAGAGACGGGAGCCATATTTTATTCTATCACATAACTCTGTAATGTCTCTAAAAGATTTTTCATTCAGCATTACTTACCGTACAGCAAATGGCTCTTCCTGCTTTGAATTACGCACAGTGAAAAAATACCATTGCTTTTCTAGTCCATAGAAATGTAAAAGTTTACTTTTGCTGTTTTCTTTCATGGTCTATATTCTGGGGTGTAACTAAGCCCCAAAGATCCCGCAGAAGTCAACCCCATAGGACGTTAACTTTGTAGGCAATCGCTAAAAGGGGCATTGACCTTTCAGATAACTTATGCACATCTACTAGCTTGTGCTAGTCTCAGCATTTCTGTAATATGTTTGTATTAAACATTTTGTTGCTTTAGCACTGTAAATAACGTTTGAAGTTGCTGCCACTGGGGGTCTCCCTTCCAGCATCTTTACAATCCACTCTCTGTTATTAGGCACAGAGCTTCTGTAGTAACAAGGATGCAGAGACATTTCCATTGTAACAGGGAGAGGGGCTATCTTTACAGGTGGCCAATATGCACTCACAGGCTGCAGGCCTGCAGATCTGCAGACACTGTAATAACAATCTCCACACTCTTTGCCTTTCCTACTGTTACAGCATCTGTGTGTGTGTGCACACATTACACACACACACACATACACACTGATCATTCTGGGAAAGCAGAGGGGTGGGCATTTAGATACTACCTTCCTGCTGATTAAACCAGACATAGTGCAGTGCAACATGAGAAGTAAGGAAGTCAAGACAGTAAACTACTGGCAGTATGGTAGGCTTGCTACGTGCCTCCCTCCTTGAAAGTAGATTGGAAACAGCAAAGCAACAGAAAATTGGGGGAGACCACCTTAAAATCAAAACATACAGGCATGAAATGGGTTGCAAACAGTAGCAAATGGGTGGGTAAGAAGAACCTGGTATATTTTAGATAACTTATTGAAAATTCAGGTAAGCTTTAAAGGGAACCTGTCATGTCTCATAGAGCGGAGAAATCACAATGAGATCAATTCCTGCTATTCTCCTACAGGTCCTTCAACAAAATCACGTTCACTATTTTATGGCAGCTTTATATTCTGCTAGAAACAGGCTGTGTTTGTTGACAAACTGCAGGAAGTATAAATTCCCTTCAGCCTTCTCAATCTATTATCGCATCATTGCTCCTACTTGTAAAGCCATACTGATTCTAGAAACACATGTATTTATTACAGAATTGCTTTGCTAGCCTACAAAATATACCTTTCCTTAGATGCTAGAAAGCAAATTTACAGTACTGCTCCATTACCTGCATGAAATTGTGGAGTCAGCAGTACTAAATATATATCTTCTATGTAGTTTCAGCTAGATCTGCCAGCCCCTTGAGACTACAATAAGGAAATCAATGCACCCAAGCAGAACATCAATGTATAAAATCGATTAGCCTACTGTATAGAAATGTGAAGTGAATTGATTTGTCAGTGGGAAAACTAATATCAGTTTATCAAGCAGAAGCCCAATTCCTATCTATCCGCTGGCACTACCAATCAGATGTATTGAAAATATACACACTCACATTATAGTGGGTTTTTCGAACCATATGTCTAGAATGTCTGTAAATGTCTGATCGTAAGCAGAGGTCTGGGCATTCAGATACTGCCTCCATGCTAATTGGACCAGAGATAGTGCAATGCAATGTGGGAAGTAAGAGCAAGGAAGTCAGGACAGTGAACTACTGCCAGAATGCTAGGCTTGCTGTACGCCGCCTCCCTGAATGCAGTTTGCAAACAACAAAGCAACAGAAAAATGGGTAATAACCTGGATATTTAAGGAGGCCCGCTGGTGCTTGTGGACACCTCACAGAAGTAAGGGAAAAGTTTTCCTACTCTCTTTTTCTCCTTTCGTCTACTCGTGTACCAGGAGCGCAGGAACCTTTTAGAACTTCTTGTTTCATGAATTATAAATCTGACACTCCTCACATAATAATATTTCCTTCTACCTATAATGAGTATTAACTGGTTATCTGAGAAGCATGAGCGCTTCATGAAAGCCCAGGGGAGTCAACTTCTTACACAGGGGTCATAAACAACACCATAATGAAAGTGAGTAAAGCAAAAAACAATCACACATCTTCTTTGCTGATGCACGAATCAGGAATAATAATATTATAACGAATGTGACCGCTGATACTTTATTCTACGCGATCTTCAAGATGGGTCATTTAATATTTTTATTTCATTTCCTTACTCAAATAAGAAATTACTATTAATCTATGATGCAATAAGCAACGGCAAAGATTATCTTCTCATTATCCTAAGTAAACATCTTGGCTCGTCCAAATGCTACATTTTACGGTACCTCTGTGTGTCTTTTATTTGATAATCTCCCAGATAACCATACATCCTGCCCTAGATCAGCTTTATAAAAATGAATCAGCAAATTACATTAGTATTTAAATATGCAGCATTAACAATTCCTTTCACACCCTCTGACTGTTAATAATCCAACATGGTCATTTGCATTGCCAAAATATTTGCTTCTTTGCATTTTTATACACTGGAATTTGAATGAGGACTTGGATCTCGGATTTTGGCATAAAAAAAAAATTTGTATGATAATTTTGAGATGTTCAAATAACTGAAGTTTACATATGCTTTTGAATGTACTTCACAGCAGTTTGTGCTCATTTGGGTATTTTCAAAGGTAGCATTTTTTGGAAAAATGACAGTAGTTTTTGATGCCGGGTTTTGAGTCATAGCCAGAAGTTGATCTAGCAGGAAGGAAAACACACATTAGATATTAGAAAAAAACTTTCTGACAGTGAGGGTGATCAATGAGTGGAACAGGTTGTCATGGGATGTGATAAGTTCTCCTTCAGTGGAAGTCTTCAAACAAAGGCTGGACATACATCTGTTTGAGATGATTTAGTGATCCTGCACTGAGCAGGGGGTTGGACCCGATGGCCCTGGAGGTCCCTTCCAACTCTACCATTCTGTGTATGTGTCCTTTCTTTATATTTCTCATTCCTTTTCAATCTACTTTTGGATTTGTCTAAAAAAACTGCATAAAACACTGCCGCCAAAACTGTAAAGTTTTTCCAAAAACTATGTGTTTGATACCACTCTTCTGATGTTTCTTCAGCAAGTAGATACTTGCAACTGTAAGGGAAGTAATGACTAGTACCTTTCTCTTCCTTTCATTTTGATGTGAACTTGGTATGCCGTATCTTTAGGGTGTGGGAGGGCAGGAAAGGAGGAACGATGCCAAGTGGGAAGAAGAGATGGAAGTATGTGTTGAGATGTGCATTGTGGAAGATGGAGGTGAAAGAGAATTGCCCTTATCTTGTACTACGATGTAGCCCTTGCTGACAGTCCTAAGGACAGTGCTTTCCGGGTAAGGAACAAGCAGATCGGGAAAGGTCAGGAAGTCTAAAAAGGCAGAAGGCAAGTATGCCTTTGTTTCTGCCCCTCCAACTACTATGAACCCATACTAATTGGCCTTAAGTGAAATAACTCCTGGTTAACCCGGTACAGGACTTTGGTTGATAAGCAGTTTACATGGATCTTTGAACTATTCTGAGAGACTGAGTTACCCTAAATTACCAGATGACAAGTTGTAAACTCCCAATAAGTATCTTAGCCAGCCCCAAAGCCTTTGGGACATGGCCACCACTCAGGCCTACTTCAAAACCTGGCTCTTATCTGATCAGTATGGCCGGAACCATGAGTCCCTAGATGGAGAGAGTCGGGAGGCTTCGATGCACATTGGATGGTTGACTGGTCCCATCAAAATCATCAGGTTCAACCAATATTCATCTATGAGACTTGGTTGTCCAGTGAACTGTCCCTTGACCATTAGTTTTAATGAGTAATTAGTATACAGTATGCAGGTCCTGTAAACAAACTTTGCTATATAAGCTGTATTGAAGAACGAAAGCACATATACAAATGTGTGTGTGTCGATGTTACATTGATCAGGCTGGAGTACCAAGAGGTTCTTAAAAGTAAGCTTGCCGCACCCACTGAGAATGAAGTAATCAATTGAAACCGTCACCGCTGTGTCTTGCAGAAGTGGGTTACTAAGTACTTTGCAAACTGCAGGAGGGGAGAAATAGAAAAGTATTAAGTTAAAATCCTCCTCCGTTAACAGAAACACATACTTATTTCACACTGACAAAAAATAAGGTGTTCAGATTAAATATTGGTTTGTGGTAATCCAAAAAGTGCATGGGGTGTTTTCCTTTCTGCATTACACATTGTGGGAGTAATTCACCTCTCTTATGCAAGAATATTAATGATGTGCTGTATTCACGGGGACTGAATCATGGCTGTGAGATTTTCAAGGATCAAATGGTTATATCTTCACTTAACTTAAACTAATTCAACAATCTTCCAGTGCCATAGGCATCCTTTTGTATCCAGAGGATCCCGTAAAGCTGGATTAAGAGTCACTTCATGACTTTGTCCCCAATAAGAAGCTACAAGGACTCATGCACATGAGACAGTACAGAGATATCATAAAGCATCCATAGCAGTCTATGAACTCCATGGTGCTTTCATGTGCCTCTTTAAAAAATTATGGCATGCTCCATTGGATGCCATATTACATAGCTATTCTCCTATAGTAGCATTACTTCTAGGGAAGATTATCTCATCCTATGGCTCAGTATAGAAGCAGAATGTGACAGCATAAGTGGTGCCTGTGGCTTTGCACTACTGTGAGCCACTATAAACGCTTCATGCACATGACTGTGCCATAAACACGAGACCTTCAATTGTAAATTTTTGATTTTGAGTTTAATTTTCCACACTTAGAAGTTTTCCTAGTCTAGAAGCGCCCTTGAAGTGGTACCATGAGGTCTTCTGGTTAAATAGATATTATGTATACTTTAGTATTCAGTAGAATGGCTATTTACTTATGCTACTACCCACATACTTGTGAATGCAGACTTCTAGTTATCCTGAAGAATCCCACATCTTTTTTTATCTTTTACCCCCAAAAAGCAAGTTTGCAAGGTTTTTCCCTAATCTTTACATGATGCTGACCCTAACACCAAACAACATTGCCCCTAATACCCCTAATGGAAACCCTGTCTGAAACACTGACCCTGACAAACAATGAAGGGTACAAAAACCTAGAGAAAAAAAAAATAAAAACTGAGCTAAGCTGAACTAAGAAGCAAGGCAAGGCAGATGCATGCAGGGGTAAAGCAAACAACAATTATAAGTCTAAGAAGCAAGGACTGGACTAGAAATAGCCATAGTAACAAAGTGACACTGACAAGAAACCAAGCTAGACTAGGAAATAGAATCTACAAGCATATAAATATAAGGAATATGGGATTTAACGACACATACTTTACGTTATAACCAGCATTACATTGAAGAAGCCAGGAATATCTCAAGAGAAGTTAACCAATGAGGAACTCTTTCCCAAATGAGGCTAGACTGAGAAGTGTGGTCAGCTGACCAACTCTAATGCATCAGCTATGAGAAAGTTGCACCCTAACAACAATGTAGTAGACAGGAGATGAGGAAGGAGTGGATGCATTCCTGTTTATCACAACAGCTCAACTCAATATAATGCAAATATCCTTCTTCCTGGAGAAAAGTTAATCAAATTTTTACAATGGTAGGAATAACGGGAATTATTTGTAATTGCACCATAAACTTTGTGGTTGCATCATTTCAAACATCTAATATAATATTTTTGATGCAACTCATAAGACAAAGACTCTATTGGCAAGTGATTAGTTCCAAAGTCTGCTCCAACTACAATTGCCATCAGCTGGACCTTTGGGGACCATTGTGGCAGAGCCTGAGCCTATAGATTACTCTGGTTGGCCAATCCCAATCGAATTTCAAGCTATCATATGGCATATAAATATGCAAATAGACACATTTACATGTGATTTGTGTTTGTAGAACTGCTACTAAACTCTAGAAATTGTCCTTGAATATGTATTTCAATACCTTCGATTGCGACAAACAGTTAAAACCCTCATAATACAAATACATTTATTACATTTCCACATTCTGTTTGCAAACAATTATCTATTCTGCGCAGGACTTTGCTTTAAAAAAGTAATTTCAATGAGACGCAAATCAATATCCTTACGAGAAATAGCCGACCATTCTGAATCCTTCCAGTGAGAGCCGCTACTGAAATGTTTAGCAGATAGGAATAAATATTAGTTGGTTGTTAAATCTCATAGAGCTGGAAAATAACACCAGGAATTTTTATTTCCCCCAGAGGAGAGAACCTTCCCAGAGAGAACCTCCCATCTATCACATGATGACACCTTCAAGCAGGAGATTTTTATAAAGTGCGAGATATTTATCTTTAGTGTATCGGAAGTTCATTTTAGCTGCATTTAAGGAAAGTACCCAAGAGTTGTCATAAATTAAGCAGGGAGATTTGCCTTAGAAGAGATTTGTGGGACTAAAATAGACCCACAATAACATGGTTCTCAATAAGTAGGGCGGGCAATGAGTAAATTTAAGAGACAATTTGTGACTAGGGGGTCCTTCATACGCAGAGAATAGAACCCATTCATTTCAAGAGGTTCGTTCACGTTTCGGTATTTTGCGCACTCAATTTAGTTGCGCAAGAAAAACAAAACAGCATGCTCTATTTTTCTGCGCATTTGCGCACCAAAGGACGTCCATGGGGGATGCACAAATGTATGCGAAATATACAAGGAGATGCGTAATTCACTGCGTAGTTCCGCTAGAGAAAGAACTCAGACTAAGGCCGCCTGAAGACGGTCGGAAATTCCGCGGCGGGATTTCCCGCAGAATTTCCGCCCTTGAAAGCTGCCATAGGATTGCGTTAGCAAATGCAATCCTAGGCAGATGGCCACGGTTTGTCCGCGCGAAATCTCGCACGGCAAACAAACCGCAACATGTTCTGTTCCTATGCGGGGCTCGCAGAGCCCAGCACAGAAACGTCACTGCCCGGCCGCCGACTCTGGTCTGCGCATGCGCCGGCTGCCTGGCAAGCCGGCACATCAAACAGCCGGAGCCGCGGGTGAGTACGCTCTGCTCTCTGCATGGCTAGGGTCGGGTCCCGTGGCGAGAATCCTCGCAGCCGGATCCGCTCGCCCGTCTGCAGGCGGCCTAATTAGACATTTCAGCTGGTGCATCTTTGTTTGCTGTGTGCAAATGAACATGCCCTGCAGACAGAAAAAGTAGAGTTAAATACGTCGATACATCCGTAAGAGTCTTGTTCAGGGCGCAAAAAAGGGGCGTGCAAATGCGCATACCTAAGGAATAACCTTGTCTCAGGAGGAAGAGAGTCCTAAAGGCTCCTTCACATGAGCGTGTGCGCATTTGCATGTGCCTCAGCGCAACTTTTTGGCACACTGAACTAGACTTTTTTGCGTGCATATCAGCGTATTTTACCATAATTTTTCAAACACACAGGGCATGTACATTTGCGCACCGCTTGACATAGGACGGGAAGGGTGTCGTTCCTCCTTAAGGAGAGCACCTAGGAGGTAAGTGAGAAGACTTATAAGGCTATCCATGCCTCTCTGGGAAATATGCAAATAAGGCTGCCCGCAGACGGCCGGGTCGGATCCCGCTGTGAGAATTCTCGCAGCAAGACCCGACCCGAAGCCCCTGCAAGGACCAGCGCGGCACTCACCTGCTCCCGTGGCTCCGGCTCTGTGATGTGCCAGCTGCCGGCAAGCCGGCACATGCGTAGAGTGGAGCCAGCGGCCGGGGAGTGACATTTCTGTGCGGGGCTCAAAGAGCCCCGCACAGAACTAGAGCATGCCACGATTTGTTTTCCGCGAGAGATTTCATGCGAACAAATCGCGCCCGTCTGCATAGGATTGCGTTTTCTAATTTCCATCCGTGTGCAGGAGGCCTAAAGAAGATGGAACGATATCACTACAGCGCCACCTATTGGAAGGCAGCATTCATGCAATGTTAGACTCTTCATACAATTTTTATACCAATGACTGAGAATTGAGAGCCAAGCCAGAATCCATACACAGACAGGTATTTGGGGAATTTCGCCCCTCATCAGTGTGCAATAAGTTTCTGGTTTGGCTAGTGAAAGGTCTATGACATAGGTCGGGGAGCGTATCTGTTCTCCTTAAGGAGAGCACCTAGAAGATGCATGAGGAGACATCTAGGAAGTGAGTGAAGAGACTTATAAGGCCATCCATGCTTCTAAGGGAAATATGCAAATAAGAAAGATTGAACATTAGCCGCTTGGCAAAGATGCTCCTCTTTAAATGTCTAATTAGTCTAATGAGTTCCAGATGTGTTCTTTTTCCAGCGGAATTGCGCAGAGTATTACACATCTCCTTGCTTATTGCACGTGTATTTGCATAGTCCATTGACTTCTATGGGGATCTTTGATACACAAATGTGCAGAAAAGTAGAGCATGATGCTTTTTTTTTTCTTTTGCACAAAATATGAAAATGTGAAAAAACCCATTGAAATCAATGGGTTCTCCTCTCTGCTCATGAGAAGCATTTCTTTGTGACTAAACAAGCTACAGCTTACAGAGTTGGTTTAATGTTCTTACACAATGTGGTCTGCATAGAACTCAAAAAGTACCACCTACTGTGGCGAGCTTCACTGCTGAGATTCAGCCTCGTATTTATTGTCTGTCTTCTCATTGCTGGTCTTGTTTTGAAATTTCTTATAATGCCAAAGATATGTAAGTTTTAAAAAAAAAATCTGTACTGTGTACCTCAATCGCGGTCGATTTGGTTACCCTATATTTTCTGCATATAGCAATGCCTTATCCCAGGGAGTCAGGGAATGGGTATATAGCAACAAGTGTGGAGCGATTGTTGGAAACATCAGGTCACCAGTGAACAACGCAATAAAAAAATAATTGTGAATCGGGACTCCTCATTCCGACTTCCATCATGTGCAGTCTGGTTTGGCCTCCGTGAACAACATTGGCGATGGTGGCAGCAGCCCAGTGGTTAGCACTGCTGCCTTGCAATGGTGGGGTCCTAGGTTTAAACCCCCATCAAGGTCAGACTCAAACCTAGAACTCTATAAGACATTTCTTATTTTGTCCTTTATATGTTTTAACTTTTAGGAGTAACTTCACACAAACTATGCACCAATCAGCCATAACCTATCTATCTATCTATCTATCTATCTATCTATCTATCTATCTATCTATCTATCTATCTATCTATCTATCTATCTAATATCTATCTATCTATCTATCATCTCATATCTATCTATCTATCTCATATCCATCTATCTATCTGATATCTATCTATCTATCTCATACTATGTTTCCTCGAAAATAAGACTCTGTCTTATATAAATTTTTGCCCAAAAGAGTCTGAGTCCTCCCGCTGCTCTCCGGTGCTCCAGCATGCTTGCTGCAGTCCTCGGCTGCCCACCAAAGATCGATCACTCCCTGGTTACAGGATTCATAAATTCTGCCTCCAGGAAGTGATGGCTGTGATTGTTTCTCGAGCTCTGCTCAGCCAATCAATGCAGAACTCGGCGAACCAATCAGAGCCATTGCTTCCTGGAGGTGGGATTTATGAACTGCCTAAGCAGTGGAATTGATTGGCCAATGCATAGATCCCGCCTCCACAACATGATGCAGTGCTTGATGAACCAATCACAGTCATCACATGGGTTTATTGAGTGCTGCATTGATTGGCTGAACAGCACTTGATAACCAATCAGAGCCAAACGCGCTAGAGCTCCAGAAAAATCAGCGGGAGGGACCTGGACTGAGCCTGCTAGGTAATGTATTGCTTTTTTTTGTAATGTAATACAGATATGTTTTTTTTTCGGGGTGGGGCTTATAGTTCAAACCTCCCGGAAAATCAGGGTAGGGCTAATTTTCAGTGTAGGTCTAATTTTCTAGGAAACAAGGTATCTATATCAAATCTATCTATCTTATATTTCTCTATCTATCTCATATCTATCTATTGGTCTGTCTGTCAGTCGGTCTTTTGGTCTGTCCAACTCACCTATCCATCTCTCCCTCTTTCTGTCTCTATCCAAAAGTGTGCTTTACTGGTTAAGTGAAATGTTCCTAGTTATAAGATTTATACAGTAAATATTCAGCTTTTGTCTCTTTTGTTACTCTACTTCAGCATATTATGATGCTTATCAACCTGCATAAAAATAGAGAATGATGTCTGCAAGCTCTGCAAATTAACCATAAGTGTCTTTATATTACAAGAAGTGCATGGATAGATGTGCTTCTAAAGGTGATAGTTTAGATGAAATGGTATATATATAGAGAGAGAGGGAGAAAGCACAGAACGCATTACCATGGATATCATAAAATGTAATCAAGACTGAAAAAAAAACAACATTCTGCTTGAATACACTGGAAGCAAAGAAACCTTCTGACAATTGGGATTTTCATGGAAGAACAAGGCTTTTGCAGAGAAAAGTAGACTTCTTACATGTTAGGCAAGTCCCTGATGTCCGGACAAAGAATCTTCTGACAATACAAATGAAATAGGATTTCTAAGGTCTCAATGTAAACCTTACCTTTAGGCGCTTTGTTTCTGGTAATTCCTATTTATCCTTGATTGGACCATTTAGATTCCTCTGAAAATCCACAAAGTCTATACTTTGTATCCTACAAAAATTCTATGAAAAGTAACACATGCCGGACATTCCCTGGACGTACACGAATGCCAAACATTTCTGTTCAAAAGTCAAGTTAAAGGGATAGAACTATTATGATATATTTACATGCAACAGATTTGTTGCAGAGACTTCATCAACTATCCCATTCAACTGAATGAGGATTGCTGAAATCCATGTGTTTGCCACCTAAACAAACCCATACTGATAACATGATAAGGAGCCTGAATGGAGCGCCAGCCATGCAAGTGCATGGATGCTTCATTGATTTTCAATGGGACTATCTAAGATATCCAAGAGGAAAGCACTTGGGTTTTTTGCACCCTAGTGAAATGAATGGACAGGCTGCCAAGTCTTCATTCAATGGGACATTAGCATAATGGGAGAAATGATCCCACAGTGACTAGAAGAGGAGCACTCAGGACCCCCATTCTAAGGTTCAGTGGTGGTCTCAGCCGTAATTCAGCAAGTTATCTCTGATACTGAGGGTAGGAAATAACTTGTACTTCTGCTATAACCCCTTTAACCCCATTATCTTGGATTTGGGCTTCACTGCAGACCCCCTAGAATGGTACTCTGGAAGTGGCCCTAGTATTGTGGCAACTGACACTACTAAAGACCATGATGTGGTACCTGAGGATGGGAACAGAGGTGTAGTCGGGGCAGGTTGCACAACTTTGGAACAAGAAAGAAGCCAGAGGTTGTCAACATTAGCATGTTACAACAGGCCAGAGGTCGAGGCAGACAGTAGCATTGTCAGTATAAGGCCTTAGTCAGACGGGCATTTTTTCGCGCGATTTGCGCATGCGCATGCGATTTGCGCATATATAGAACCAATGGTTCGCTATGGTATCGGTCACATGTCCGCTTTTTATGCGGATATGCGAAAAATTATAGGACACGACGATTCGCAGATCGCGCCTATCTGCGTTCTATGTGCGCACCAAAATCATGCGCATTTTGATGCGCACGGCGATTTTTCTCCGGTCAGACGGGCGTTTTGCTGCGACGATTAACGCGGCTAGGTGCAGATTTTTCCCGCGATTTTTCGCCTCCGGTCACGCAATTTGCGCATGCGACATGCGATGCGCAAATCGCACGAAAAAACGCCCGTCTGACTAAGGCCTAATAAGCTTAGATCAAAAGTGGAGAATGTAGAGTAGTAAGAGCATAGCCAGTTTGGATCACTCTCCCCACCTATTCATGTTTGGTCAAGTACCTTATCATCTTCCACCTCCTCTTCCTCTTCATCATCCTTCTCTTCCTGAGTGGACTCTATGTCGCCTACATTTCCACATCCATGGCATACACATTGCCTGTGGAGGGTTGACCGCACGAATTGACCCACCCTCATCTTCCTCTTTGGAGGAGATAAATGGTTGGACATCAGTGCATTCAATGTCTTTGTCTTCTCTGTCTGTTAGTTTGGACTGCCCGGTTGACATCGATTGCACTGAATGATCAAGCAGCTCTTCAGACTGATCCATTGGAACAGCTTTGGAGGGTGAGTGAGATGTGACATGGGGTAAGGTATAGGGGGAATGCTTATGGCCGACTGGTGCAGACTGACTGCTGTGTGCATGCAACTGGGAGGAAGAGTAGGTGGTGATACTTGAGGCATGCTGTCATCCACTCCATGATTTGTTCTGCGTGCTGCAAATGTAATGCTTCAGGCAGAACCACTTCTAAGGAATGCCAGCAGGCTTTTATCGCCTCCTGCAGAACATGGAGCTATTGCTTCAGTGGGAGCCGCGTAAAGTGCCAATGTGGCCTCCACCATCATCAACACGTCCCCCATACCTTGCTTTCTTAAGATTTTCTTTTCATTTAGTTTTTCACTTAGTCTTTTTTTTTTTGGTTTAGTTTTTAGGGTAGTTTTATGTAACTTTTCAGCTAACTTTGCAGTTTACAGAAAACTACTGCTATGGCCTGCAAATAATTCATAATGGCCATACTGACAACTTTGAATGATGTCTAAGGCTGCTGACACACACTGTGTGTATTTGCTGTTTCCCTGTTGCGCACTGTTCCTGTTTGGCGCAGCATCATTGAGTTTTCCAAACCCCTACTGCTAGCTGTGTAAAGCCTACAAATAATTTATAGTGGCCGGACTAGCAACATTGAACAAGGTTTATGTGCCAGAAAGTCAAATGTACACTAGCTATGGGCTGATGTAGATTTGTGCCATAATTTACACAAGTCTCTGGCACTAATTATAAATTTATTGGGCCACACTCATCCCTTTCAATCCCCAACCACTTTCTGTTAAAGTTTTGAAAGTGTGTGTGTTTATGTGGGAGGGGGGGCACAAAGTTGCAAATTTTGGTACAAGTAAAGCTTACACAAAAATATGTTTCTTTCATGCCCCAATTCTAGCACATGGCCTTTCTTAAATTACCCCATTTATACTTTCACTGATCTAAGAGAGATAATACTTAATCATGAAATAGCTCCCACTCTGATTTTTATTGTAAGCTTTTTTTGGCCGGCTCTTATCACAAGCCTATGGCCGGCTTCAGTTATCGGAACTGAATTTGAGTTTTACAAGGATCAATATTTGCTAATATAGTAAGCTAGTAAATCAAAAAATAATTTAAAAAAATGTAATTATAGTCAATTTATCTTCGTTTGGTTCTGGATACTTTTGCCATTTCTGCATACCAAAGCTTGGATGGAGCGCCTAGCATTTCCTATTCACAGTCTATCATGTGGAATTTATATAACATTTGCAGAACAAACAAATAAACCACATATGCTCCTTACCGGCATGTTTGCTAGCATAGGTATAAAGAAAAATGATGACCTTTTGCGTATGTGAGAGCTGAGCGTAAGTACAATACTCACAAGAGCTGTGCTAAGACCAATCTTGTTTAATATATTTTTATTAGTGCTATAAGACATTCCTTAGACAGGAACGTTTGACTTTTGCGGATGACATAAAGGTCTGGGAGACTGTTGCCTTTTCCAAATGATTAATGACTTAGGTAAATTAGGGGAATAGACAAAATGTGGCAACTGCAGTTTAATGCCGAAATAGTGCAAAATAATGCACCTGGGCTACAAAAATCCAAAGGCAGGTTACAGGATTAATGGGACGATAATGTCAACTTCTCCAGAGGAATGGGGCCTGGGAGCTATCATTTCAGATGACTTAAGAGGTAGTCAGGTACCATAGCTAAGCAGTTGGAGAGTTTGCTGAATGTGAAGATGGGTATAAAGGAGATAATGGAGGCAAAGGAGAAAACTAGTGATAAATATTAATAGACCACTAGTAAGACCTCACCTGGAGTGCTGTGCTTAATGTGGTGCTCCATATTTTCGGAAGAGGTTCATAAACCTACTCTATCACGAAAGACCAAAGGACTTTAGTGGCTCAGAAAATAAACTAGACGTTGAAAATTGTACAGAACTGCTCATATGAAAAACATTTACGGGAGGAATAAGGAAATTCAATGGAAAATTAGACCTTTTCAGGTTTCTGTAGTTCAGTCAATTTTTTAAAAACATTTTGTGATTTCTCATAGGTCCCATCACTGGGCTGCTGATGTGAAATAATTGCTAATATAATGTGTGTAGTAAGGCAATAGTTAACGTAATTCTCATCTCTCCGCTCTTGGCATATAGTGGGAACTATGACTGGGTGCTGGACCGCTCTTTCTCAGCTCTCCAGTGGCCCACAAAACTCTTTTCGCTGCTCTACTTGAAGAGCTTTCTTGTGTTTAAAACCAATACATCTCAATGTGCCAGATCTCAACTTTTCTCAACTTTCATGCAGTATATACTGTAGACGCCCTGTACCAACTGGATTTGTTGACTTATGAGTTAAGGGCTGACATTTCCTCCTACACCACTTTTTATGCTTGTGTGGTGATTAGTTTTAATTACATTGGTAGAGCATTTTCTCTAAACCGGCAACTCGAATGAGAAGCAAGTAAATATTGCTGAACAACCCCAAATAAACGGCCATATCAAACTAGGCAAGCTCATGGGTTTATGGTAATATCCTTAGGTTCTAGGGCACAGAACAGGTCAATGTTTGCAACCTTGGTGATCTAGGTCACTGAAGAGGCTAATGTCAAAATTCCAGTGATCAAGGGTAGAGGTTGGGTAAAGTCAAAATCTCTCGTGGTCTAGGATAGAGAAAGAGTTAATGTCACAATCCCTGGTGGTCTACAGAGGATAGGGAGTTAATGCCAGTATGCTTGGTGATCTAAGTCAGTGTTTCTCAACTACAGTCCTCAACTGGTCATGTTTTCAGGATATCCTATAGTATGAACACCTGGGAATGTTTGAGGCACCAACAATAATTACATCACCTGTGCAGTACTGAGGATATCCGGAAAACATGACCTGTTGGGGGTCCCTGAGGACTGGAGTTGAGAAACACTAATCTAAGTCACTGAAGGGATTAAAGTCAAAGTCCCTGATGTTCTACCATACTGAAAAGGTTATTTTCGCAATCCCTGGCGGTCTAGTGCAAAGAAAGGGTTAAAGGGGTTGTACCAGAATTACAAGTTATTCCCTATCTGCAGGATAAGGGATAACTTGCTGATCGTTGGGGGCTCGCAACTGAGACCCCAAGTATTCCTGAAAACGGGGGTTCCACAACCCATTGTTTTCATTACTTTGGGGATGCCTCTCTCACCCACAATGACATCACACTGGCTGAGCATGCACGATCGTCACTGCATTCATTTCAATGGGCTGACAGAAACACCAAAGTGCTTGCTGCTTGGCTTTCTCCGGTATTCCTATAGAAAATGAATGGAGGGGCAGCGCAGATGCATGACCATCACTCCATTCAGTCCCCTCACTAGGGAAGGGGGTGCAACAAGCCTGAAGTGAGGAGGAAGGAGGACACAGGACCTGCCGTTCTCGGGATCAGTGGGGGTTTCACCGATCAGCAAGTTATCATTCTGATTCAACCGCTTTAATGTCAAAATCCCTGCTGGTTTAGGGCAGAGAAGGTGGTAATGCCAGTATTAACTAAATCGTTGGGTTAGTTTGGGGTCCATCATAGTATAAAAACAGTTGTATACAAGAGCATAAAAATGTAAAAGTCAACAAACCCTATAAAAATGCAAACCCACAAAAGAATGAAAAGTTCTAAAAAAGTTTCTTTTTTTTGCTTTTTGCATTTTTCATGTTTTTTTTTCACATGTTTTCATGCTTTTTCTCCCTATGGTCCTTGTTTATTTTAAATATGCCCCCGTATACATCCCTTCTTATGCTATGACTAAGAGCATTTTGTATGCTCGAAACACATAAACAAGCTACAGTGAGAACTTGATGCATGGCGTACATTTTCCATTCATCTCAATGGAGAAGATTGGATTTTATGTCACCGCTGTAACTAAATACCCTAGCCAAAGCAAAATGACTTTTTGGGTGTTTTCCTATCACCCACTACCCCAAACACATGTCCTGCCAGGCACCCCTGATATTAGCTGCCGAAGAAAAGAGACGAAAAGTAAATCCTGAAGGCAATTTTAGAGCTAGAAGATTTAATGCAAGACTAACGGACGTTAAGACCATATGTAAACTTGTGATGTCAGTGGGTGAGAAGGGAAATGTTATTAAGTGGTACTTACTCAGAAATTAAGTCACAGCATGGACCCTGTTAAATGTTTTAAGACAAGGAATATAAGATAAACAGAAATTCTTCTTATCACCCCGAGCTGGGCAAAGAGAATAATGCTAGTGATTAAGAAGATCTGAACCTTAGAATAGAGAAAGGGCAGATGTAATGGGCAAAGTGGCTTGTTTCCTGCCCCGCAAGTCCGTTTTTCTGAGAAAGAACATAGACTTGTTTGAAATAGCTCGGCCGCTTGAGAATTCACATTATTATGAATTATTCATTCACAGCAATTATCGCACAGTAATAAAAAATACACATCACTTTCCAATATCATCACTTAAAATCCCCATATTTGTATAGGGCTCAGAGGTTGTCTATACCAAATCGTATTGCTGCATAACTCCTGGATTTACCTATAATCTTTCTCCGGTGCATAGGCATTTTGCTCTAATTCGGCATGAGGATTGTAGAAAGGCGTCATTGAGATTTCACAATTATGTCTGGTAAAGCTAAGACAATTGGCCTAATAATCGTTAGCAATAAATTAAGGACATTACGTCATCTAAGCAATTGGCTTTATTTGTCAATACTTTACCATAATGGGTATACCTGTTGCCTCAGCTTCTATCTAGTTGCGTTAGCAAAGTTTATAGGACTAGATGGCACAATGTTATAATGTGTTGTTATCTAGTGGCTAAATACGTAGTATGACAATGACATACCTGTGGCTACATACAAAAAGTCGGTAGTGCGCGATCTGGTAAACGCAGCAAGGACATGTATTCCTAGGTTATGGCGGCAGAATGTGTCTCCTTCCATTCTGATGTGGTTTAGAATGGTTGGAGAGATCATGGAGATGATGGAGGATTTGACAGCATCGGTGAAAGGTACACATGATAAATTTTTGAAAACGTGGTTTTATGGGATCGAATTGCAGGACTCTTTGGAATTCCGTAACACATACAACTCATAAAACCACAGGAGCGCTGAATCAGTCCTTTAATAAGGTCCACCTTCCCTTTTCTCATGGGGTTGGAAATTCTGGAACAAGCATAATTCACGTTCATACTTGCAATACCATAGCATTACCTGAGTGGCCTAACCTCCGGGGGTTTATTATATGTGCTTCAAGGTTTAGCATTGTGTCTTAATCCAGTAATGGAATTTTGTACCACCATTTTTGTTGTGGCTTGTCAATATCTTTGCTCTACTTAACGGTGATTAACTTGTTGCTTTGAAAAATGAAAAGCTTTTAAAGGGGTTGTCCCGCGAAAGCAAGTGGGGGTATACACTTCTGTATGGCCATATTAATGCACTTTGTAATGTACATTGTGCATTAATTATGAGCCATACAGAAGTTATTCACTTACCTGTTCCGTTGCTAGCGTCCTCGTCTCCATGGTGCCGTCTAATCTCCCGATTAGACGCGCTTGGGCAGTCCGGTCTTCTCCCTTCTGAATGGGGCCGCTCGTGCTGGAGAGCTGCTCCTCGTAGCTCCGCCCCGTCACGTGTGCCGATTCCAGCCAATCAGGAGGCTGGAATCGGCAATGGAACGCACAGAGCCCACGGTGCACCATGGGAGAAGACCTGCGGTCTACAGAGGACAGGGAGTTAATGCCTGCGGTCCACCGTGGGTGAAGATCCCGGTGGCCATCTTAGCAAGGTAAGTAAGAAGTCGCCGCAGCGCGGGGATTCGGGTAAGTACTATCCGTTTTTCGCGCCGAACGGGGGGCCTATTGAAAAAAAAAAACCCGTTTCGGCGCGGGACAACCCCTTTAAGTAAAGAATTTATAAAAATATGTAGTATGGTATATTCCATAAGAAACACATTGCTTACTACTAGAGATGAGCGAGCATACTTGATAAGGCAAACTACTCGAGCGAGTAGTGCCTTATTCGAGTACCTGCCCACTCGTCTCTAAAGATTCGGGTGCCGACAGGGGGCAGGGAGCCGCGGGGGAGAGCGAGGTGGAACGGAGGGGAGATCTCTCTCTCTCCCTCTCCCCCCCCCCGCTCCCCCCTGCTCACCGCCGCAACTCACCTGTCACCCGCGCCGGCAGACGAATCTTTAGTGACGAGCGGGCAGGTACTCGAATAAGGCACTACTCCCTCGAGTAGTTTGCCTTATCGAGTATGCTCGCTCATCTCTACTTACTACCCCAAAAAAGAATCTGATACCTGATGCACATGAAGTTCCTTATGAATTGGTAGACTTAAAATGGTTGTCCAGCTCTAAACTATTGATGGCCTATCCTTAGGATAGGACTGTCAATATTAGATTGGTAGTGGTTCACCACCAAGGATCCCCATTGATTAGCAGGTCTCTTGACCGGTGTGCTTGTGCAATGAGTTGATTTCTGCAGGACATCTCCATTCCCACTGCAGTGGCCAGGCTTAGTATTGCAGGCATTGGGAATTTTGCCCGTAATATCAAGCCCAGACACCGCAGAAATCAGATCACTGCACAAGCACATCCATCTGGCAAACATATAGTTGGCAAGGATCTCGGAAGGTAGATCCTGGCCAATCTACTATTGATGGCCTATCCTAAGGATGGGCCATTAATAGTTTACAACTGGACAACCACCTAAGGGTACGTCCACATGGTGGAATTGTCACAGAGTCTTCCACGACGAATTACGTACACAGATTTTGCCCATTGACAGGCCAAATTCTGTATGTGGATCCGCTCCAAAAACCATGGCAAAAAAAAACATGGATTTTTGCGCGTTTTTTGAGGTAGAATGTGACACAGAAAATGACACTGTGAATTGCGCCGTGTTACCATACCTGACTATCTGATTTATAGATTTGCAGAGCAGTTCAAAAAATGTCAAGCTAAACTGAAATCAAAATCTTTTTTTTACTATTTTCAGAAAGACTGGATGACTCAAACCCATTTTATCAATTTCTTGCAACCAAACTGCCCCTGGCTCTCAATGCATATAGATAAAAGTTGTCTGCAAATGAAGTCAGTGTAAGATTTGGGGATTATTTAGCCTGAAAGGCAGTAAGTTCCTGGATATCACAGAGACTTGGTTTGTACTTAAAACACCTTATTTCTTTTCAGCATCTAAAATTAGAACCGGCCGAATAATAGCATTCACATATCTCAGAAATTATTCCCCACAACCCTTTGTGAACCCTTTCAAACACCCATTCCCACCATAATACACCCGCTGTGATTTTTCCTTCATTTGCGAATTGTCCCTTAGGTTCACATAATCTTGATACCACTTCTTCAGCGTACCAGACTTCTTTGGATTGACTATATTAATGGATCTCTTGGTTCCCTATTTTCCTACAGCATATAAATAGCACTTCCTTTTTGTGAACCCTTGCTCTAAAGTTAGCTGGAATTGAGTATGGTTGCAGGCTTTTTAATTCTCCTTTCAAGCTCTCTTCACATTGCGTTATGGCTTTGTGTTCAAAGGTACAGGCCAGGAAAGTCTGCCGAGTTGCTCAACGTAGAGCCCTGAGGCTTGCAACTATATACTGTACCATATAGTTGAATCTATTACCCATAGATCACCATTGCAGTGGCTAAGCATACAGAAAGTTACACTTTCCTATACAGTGAAATCAGATGTGCAGTATGTGCTTTTTGCATTCATTGTAAAAGATACAGTTCCCTTGTGCAAGCACCGAGTCATGACTGACTCTTGGGTGACGTAACATCATGACATTTTCTTGGCAGACTGTTTTTGTGGGTTGGTTTGCCATTGCCTTCCCCAGTCAACTTTTACCCCCCACTAAGCTGGGTACTCATTATGCCGACCTCGGAAGAATGAGTCAACCTTGAGCTGGCTTCCTGAACAACACGGGGATTGAACCTGCCACCATCAGGTCGTGAGCCAGAGGACTGCATTTCTGCTGCTTTATCACTCAGCGCCACACAGGGCTCTTATTTGCAGGCATGGGAACTCTGTAAATTTTGGGGAAGCTAGCTTTTATGGATGGCACAGAAATAATGGCAGGCTGAGACAAGGTCATTTAGGGTGGGTCCAGGCCCACATTAGATTCCCTCCAATTTTTGCATCAGTTTATTGTCTATTAGTGTGATGCAACTTCATCGGCTTCTGGGTGTACCATCCTGACGACCACACCAAGAATGTAAATTTGTAAATATCTGGGCAAGTAGGTTCTTTTAGATGGTTTAGAACTAATGGCATGCAGAAGCAAAGTTTTTTTTAAATTTAAGGTGGGTTCCAGCCACAGGCCCATAAGGGATTATGGAGTTACTTGACCCCAAATTCAATTCATTGTGAACATAGCTTCATCAGCAGGGGCGTAACTATAGAGGATGCAGAGGATGTGGTTGCACCCGGGCCCATAAGACCCATCTTCTCCATACACGGAGCTTAGTAATATGAATAAAACATTATAGTTGGGGGGTCATGGTACAGATTTTGCATTGGGGCCCCGAATATTCTGCTCATCAGTATATATAATGGCATCACTTCAGCACCATCTAGTCTGACACCGTCACATCAGATACTGATATAGTCATGTACTGTACGTCCGGGAAATAAGACATTCTGTGTTGCCTTGGAAATCAAGAGATTATTGTCTCGCCATTCCTAGCACGCTATCAGTATTTTCTAATTGGGTATCATAGTCTTGGAAATTGCATCTTGGCTCAGATTCCCTCCACTGTATCGCAAGTCATGACTCAAAACACAAACCAATAACCGTGTCGCCTTTGTTCATTTTCCTGTAGTAAGATGGATTACCATAGCTGCATATTCATGAATGGTTTATAGTAATTATGTCAGCCCAAGAAAACAAATTATTGTTCATCTTCAACTTAACACGGACATGTTTTCACTCCTTTCATGTTATTTAGTCGATTTGGCACACACCCACACCTGCTTAAGCGGCTATGAATAATACATGTAGAGAGACTTGGAAAAACTCCTTTAAAATACTTTGTCAGTAATAAACAGGTAATGGTACTAATTTGATAAATTGCGCAAACCACTGAGGCAGTTTGCCTTGCATTTTCGTATGAAGGCAAGAAAGAGGTACTGAAGCTGGCACTCACTACAGAAAGTATGCCAATATTTGTTACCAAGACAGAACAGTACCGTAAGCCAGGATTTTCTGGATGAAACTCACTATGCACATCAAGGGACAACAAAGCACCTTGATTCTTTGAAAAACAGACACAGGTATGGAAATCAGTACCGTGCAGAGATTTGTAGAGTGCTTTGGCTCAAAGCTCCAAGTTCTTTTACCCTTTGTTTTCAGACTTTAAAACAAAAAGTAAAGAAAAAAAAACAAACTCCGTCGTGCAAAAATCAAAAACACACTATCGGTCTGGCTCCCACTAACCCAAAAATCCAGCTGTAGCCTTAAGGAATAGTCTAAAAAGGTGGCCAGATGGGGTTCCTGAAGCCGTACTGTAAAATACTGCAATTTGATTGCACATTGCTTGAATAGCAATTCGCTAATATGAGGTTATTATGAGATTAGCCAAGCAAATGATCTGATAATAACATGGGAAGATGCCAAGGAAATTAATATTCTTAGTGATTCCCTTTTTTGACTTGACACTGATATTGACTACAGTCTGTAGTTTGTCAAGGGACGCAGATCCTGGGAGGGTTGCAAATTCAGACAAGATAGAAGAAATAAGTGGCCGTGTTTTCGTCACATAGTGCTTTGCCTAACCATATATTCTCGAAGCCCGACTATGACCAAGGTCGTTGTTGTAGCCATGCTGGCTGGACACAAGACGGCAGAACTGGACTTCACCTATAGAAGTTCCTTTTCTTGAGTACTAACAGTTCTTCCCAGTTCTCAGATATCCCGAGAACTGATAGTCGTGCCAATCTGGACAGTTGAATGAACAAATACACAAAGAACATATAAGCACTGATATCTAATGCAAAAATAGGAACTCACCAATGGATGACAGCAGCAGGGTAGTCTTGGTAATCAGATGATGGCATAAACAGATCGAGCGAGCATTGCCTTTAGCGAGTATCTCCCCCGCTCGAGACAGAAGGTTCGGGTGCCGGCGAGGGGGAGCGGTGAGTAGCGGCTGTCAGCAGGAGGGAGCGGGGGGGGGGAGAGAGGGAGAGAGAGATCTCCCCTCCGTTCCGCCCCGCTCTCCACCGCAGCTCCGTGCCCGCTGCCAGCACCCGAACCTTCCGTCTCAAGCGAGGGAGATATATTAATTAATGGTTAATGTAAATAGAAATAACAAGCTGATAATATCTAATGCTCGCTCTCTCTAACATCAGGCACCACTGTCCCTAAGTAACTCTCAGATATCCCTATTGAAAACCTTATCTGAAACACTATCCCTAATAAAGAGTGATCAGGCAGTAGGATACAGAGACAAGATAGCCAACTGAGCAGAAGTGAACTAGAAGCAAGACAACAAAAAAGCAGCAAAAACAAAAAGGGTAGAAGTGAGGATCGGACTACAAAAACCACAAATACAAACTATACTAGCAAGAGACAAAGCTGGGCTACAAACACAGCACTAGAAGTATACAAGTAATCATATAACTAGGCTAGGAACAAAATACCAAAAGAAAACAATAGTGCATTTACATGTACATAGCTTATACTATAACCAGCAACACAATGCGGAAGCCAGGAATATTTAAAGAATATTTACACTTTCAGAAAACTTTTGACATATCATACAGATATGTCAAAAGTATGATCAGTGGGGATCCCTTTGTCTATGTTTGCTAGTTTTCAGTTCTTCCTGGCAGCTGAAAACAGCCTCATAGAAGCAGCCAGAAGCAGCTGAAAATGAGTATTCATAGCCAAGGGGGCACAGCACTCGGCTGAGCGTTGCAGCAGCCTCATTCTAGCGATCAACAGGGGTCTCACTGATCAATACTATGACAAGTCAAAGTTTTCTGAACATTCAGGTACTCTTTAAAGAGAGGCTAGCTAATAAGGAACTCCTTCCCAAATGAGACTAGCTGCAGCAGTGTGGTCAGCTGACCGACTCCAATGGATCACCTGTGGGACAGTTACATAGCAATTACCCCAACAATAAACTAGAAAACCATACAGATGATGTAATACGTGTTATCAGAGCCAATCATACAAATAGTAAATGGAGGTGTATGCCGAAATGAACCAAACCTGCACCGGTGTATGTTACAGTAATCACCAGCTCAGCCCATGAGAATGGCTCCCTCTGTGTTGTGTAGATGCCCACTTGAATTCTGAATATTTCATCTTAGCCTTAAATATTATTTTGTTATATGAAACTAGATTTGTGTACAGCCTCTACACCGCAAGAGCATGAATTACTAGCAGTCGATAAGAGCTATCATATAGTGGCACTTCATTGGATAAATAGCCTACCAGGTTTGCTTAAATCACTAGGTTCCCCCAGGCACGGAAGCAATGTGTTGCATTCTTGTCCAGCGTTTGGCATCCTCCAAAGAATTGTAAAGCAGTGACAACAAGCTTTGTTCACCGCTTTCCCAGTATGTTCTTAATCAAACCTGCTTCTGATTTAGCTGCTCTTTATGCAAATCAGCTCATTTGCATTTGCTAACTTGATAACATTTCTGAATGTAATGACTTGAGTTGATGCTTGATTGAATCAGCTCCGATTACCAGGAACCGGCTAATTAAATGATTTAACTACAAACTGCTTAATTGATTCCATCTCATAACCTGATGGACTCGGGGTTGCAAGAATCCTCCTTCATGGATGGCTGAGCTAAGGGGTTTGGTGTAACAGCTGAGCTGCGGGGACTGTCGTATTCTCTAGCAGCTCCAAGTACATATGTAACCTGTACCATTGATAAGTCAGCCGTGAAATCTTGTAATACAACGAACTACACTATGACAACTTTGAATTATTTGGAACATCTGGGTTATTCCACTTTGTACTGTAATAAGCTTTGTGTTTTGTGGTCGGATCACATCTGTGTGCCTGAGCAATTCTTGCAATGACATCTATTACTTAAATTGTTTTTTAAAGAAGAAAACTGGGCTTAAGTGGGTGGGTGTAGACATGTTATCGGTGTTATTTCAGGCCTATTATAGAAATGCATTAAGAACGGCTGCATTGGGGTCAAATAATATGACAGTGGGACTCTACTAGTTCTCCTGAGATGTGCAGAACAGTCTTCACTTCAAACTCCTGGATCTCACTGTAAAATCTTTTAGGAGGTCCCTACTTACCATTGAGACTTGTGTGGCGCAGAGTATTAAGGCAGCAGAAATGCAGTCCTAAGCTCTCACTCATGACCTGAAGGTTGCAAGTTCAATCCTGCATGGTTCAGGTAGCCGGCTCACGGTTGACTTCTGAGGCCAGTAAATAAATTACCTGAAAGCGTTGTGGAATAAGATGGTGCTATACAAGTAACAAGGTTTACTTATTTTATGTGCCTTTCATAATACTGGTGTCTTCTCAATGACAGAGGGGTAGAGATGAGCGAGTATACTCGCTAAGGCACTACTCGCTCGAGTAATGTGCCTTAGCCGAGTATCTCCCCGCTCATCCCTAAAGATTCGGGGAGAGCGGGGAGGAATGGAGGGGAGATCTCTCTCTCCCTCTCTTCCTCCTGCTCTCCCCTGCTCCCCGCCGCAACTCACCTGTCAGCCGCGGCGGCCCCCGAATCTTTAGGGACGAGCGGGGAGATACTCGGCTAAGGCACATTACTCGAGCGAGTAGTGCCTTAGCGAGTATACTTGCTCATCTCTACAGAGGGGCCTTTGAGCCCCCTCAGGAAAAAGGGCCTGGTTGTAACTGCAACCTATGCACCCCTTATTACTACATCCATGATGCAGAATAAAAGGTTTTGACACACACTCACCTGCCTTTACTTGCTTGGAATTAAAGAGGTGTTCCCACCTCCGCTAAACACGGCTGCCATAGGAACACTGCTGTATACAAGGTCTTTGTCCACTGCAGTTGCCCCTCTTCTTGATGGCAGTCTCTGCCATTTTAATGACCTGCTCTGCTTCATACTGTGCTGGCTTCTGCATCACTGCTCAACCGCTATGACGCAGCTCACACTATTCTAAATTAAGCACTTAGCCCCATTCACTGCCCCTACATGGTGGCTGTTCTTCTTAACAGTGACATGCTACCCCCATCATTGCTGACATCATCTGGCAGTCAGAAATTCTCATCAGTAGTATGAGCGCTTTCATTTATAGCGCTTCTGTGCTGTTTCTCCCCTACCCAACTGTTTCACTGTCCAGCAGAGAGGTTTCTTCTCAGCAACACCTGAAGGACCTCTCGTCTTCTACCTTATGGGGTCCCATGCAGGGAACAGGGCTACCCATCACTGCTGATAGAGCAGTTTAGCTGCTCAGTAAGGGGGGAGCGGGGCACCTCTCACCCCTCTTAAATATATCGCATACCACTTTAATATTTGTTTGGCCAAGTCAAAAGTCTATGGTAATAGATGGATCAACTATCTTCAGATATAAGACATCTCAAAGCAATAATTGCAGGTATTAGTTGAACTTTATATAGTAATTGGTTGAACGTAAAGCCTCTACTACCTTGGCATAGAGGCCCAAAGCATCTACCTGTGTTGATTTGTGGATAATACAGTATGGCCAGAGTCAGAACTAATATAATATGTTTTCATCTCATATATGGTTCATTTTTAATTACATCCTATATAATCCTTTGAGTCTTCCTCTGCATTAAACAAAGCAGAACGTTTAAAGCAAATAGATCAATACAAAACAATGTTGTCCTCTTACCGCCGTTCATTACATGGTGTATTTAGTGCTTGGCTGCCATTATTTTTGTGTACTTTCCAATTGCATTTGCTGAATTCATTCATTCATGGGACACAGTGTTCTTTCAAACATCAATTAAAGTTTAGCTCATTTTTCTTTTCTAACTACTTAATTTAATCTACTGGTTTACAAATAAAATGCTATATTCTTCACAAGACTAGCTAGACAATTGCAACAATCTCTCATTCCCCAGAAAAAAAGATGTAATTTAATTATATTCTAGACTGTATGTTGGAAGTCGCCCAAGCTTATGGCATGTGATCACGAAACTCCATATGTCATTTAAAATGAACCCACTAAGATGACTTTTTAGAATGTATTATTGTGTGTGTACATGAGGAAGAACACTATTTATTGCCATCATAACAGCCATAGAGGATATTATACAGCAGTAACGAGTAGTGTAGATGTGATCTCAGTAGCTACAGCACAGCAAATTGCTTATTATCGGTACCACCCACATCAGTGTGAGCCTCTTTGCTTCTCTCTCACTCCGCAGCAGCTTCCTTCTCCGTGTCTCCTCTCCATTGAATTCAATTGGCAGCACAAGACAATTTCCCATTTCTTGTTATCAGCATCAGTGTCCCTGTTGGTACAGATAGACTTCACATGACAACATGCAGAGGACAGCAAATTAGAAGAAAGGGATACTTCTAGTGGCCAGCACTTTAGAGTGACTTTTCAGCTAAAAAAAAGCCATTTTAGGTAAATAAAGTGAGAGAGTGGTGACCATTTTTAACAGGCTGCATCTTAGAAAATTAGAAGATGTATTTATTGTGCATGGGCGGTAAAATTAACTACATAGATGTAGCAAAACTAACTTGACATTTAACAACTTATGATAACCCAAGTGCATTGTACTACAATGCTATACATTGAGTTATAACATCACAATGCGCCACTGATGTTAAAAATTGCTACATCTGTATTTTCAAGTGTTAATTATATAGCCCTGCTGATATATTTATATGTATATAAAACTTTCCTCTAACCTTGTCATGGCTTGTCGTCAGTGTTGGAGAATCGAGCCCAGAGTGACATCAGCCCTGACCTATGTGATCATGACCCAGTGCCATTTTGGCACTAGATGCCGACTACAGCTCTTCTCTGCTGCTGTGTGGATAGATTGGTTTGCTGAGAAGTGTGTATCTTAGGCAGCCAATCTGTGTACAGGCTAGCGTTGATTGGCTGCCTAGGATACATGCCTCCCAACCAACCAATCAGCACTTGTCTGCACACATTTATTCCAGCCCCTCCTCACAGAGGATGCTGGTTATACTTCTAGTCTGAAGACCTTTCTGGTCAAGTTGTCAGCTTGCTTCTGCCTTGTGCTGTAGTTCAGATAAGTCTGTTTGGCCATAAAGATATCTGAGGTATTGTAACATCCATCTCCTGTATATTTGTGGTTATTGAATTTGTGTTGAATTTAGTTCCTTGTGTACTTATGTAATATCTGACCTTACATGTATAGCTATACATCTTTTGCAGGCCGTTATCCCTGTTTCCAACTAGGGAGAGTTAGGGTTGCCCCAGGTTCCTGACGTAGGGTCGCCCTTATCAGAGCAACCACTCTGCTTATAGATAAGATTATGTAACACTTTGTGTTATCTGCATTTGCAAATTATGGCTAAACTATTACGTCCCATCTGAATGTGGTGTTTTGCGCCTGCTCAGATAACTCACTGAATAGTCCACTCTCCCTTTTCCTTCTTTTCAGCTAAGGTACTGATTATGTCAATCAAGAACCCAAGCGTTGAGCTGTTAGGTAAAATATACTATTGATATTGTGCTGTAATAACAGCCATTTTTTAATAACGCCTCCCGGGTGCCTAATTGTTTGCTCAGTTTTTTAAACTGTAAAGTACACATCATTCTGCTGGGAGGAAACATGCTAAATGTATACATTGCCTATAATTATGGCCCTTTATAGAAATCCCCTACTGTTATAAGGCTTGGGCTCCACAGGGAAACATCAGATACTCTTGCAGCGTTTACTGCACTATGCCGTCGTAATACAACAGCCCGGATATCTATTAATACACGCTTACAGGCAAGCCTGCAGATCCACGGTGGTTTACATGGAAAATCTTCAGTGATAAGATTGCGGGATATCGGAATATTAAATAACTCAGTAAAATTCACAAGTTGGGAGCCGAACGGTAAAACACGGAGAAGAAAAGCTCTTGTTTACCCCAGTGCTCCACGGTCTTGCGGCAGTGAATGACTGACGACTCTGCTATCTCTATAACACGCTACAAGTTCGGCTAAGCTCATCAGCCTTCTTCTTTGCAAAAGAAGAATTGGAGAGCAAACAATGGAAATAATTGAATGAGTAAACAGACGTGCCGGTATTTTTGTTCAACACTCTCTCCTTGGATTGGTCTTTTATCTAGCGGCATTACCGAAGCCAGAATCATCTGTAGCTTCAGTTAAAATATCACTTGCCAGCATTGTGTTCTTCTGTCTTTATCATGTTCATTTCAATATGCATCGCAGTCAGAATCTGGTATACTGCCACTGCTTAAAATGACTGCACTTCAAGATTTGTTACAAAACAGGGCCCGCTCGTCGCGTTTATTGCGTGCCATGAAAATGAAATGAGATAAGAATATACTTTGTAGCTGTAACTACCGCTCGAGTGAAAATGGTCCAAGCAAGTTCTTCATGTTGCTTCTTGCTCTTCGGCGGTGGACATTTACTGGACGCATTGAGTTGTAAAATACATTATAGTCTAGACATAAATGTACGGAAACACATTCATTTATTCGTTATTGGAATGGGTTCCTTTTTTTTAATTACAAAACTTTGGCTTCAAGAATGACTTTTAAGTAGGTAGCTGCTCTGCTACACACAAAACTCTGACCTAGAATCAAGTCATCTACAAGGAATTTAGCACCGGGGTCCTTAGGAACTTATGATGCAGTCCGGGAGAGAGGTACAGGGCTTTCTGATTGTGCTCTGGTCCCGTGTCGTGCAACTTTACGTGCCGGTGCTCCGCCTTGCGTTAACAGTCCTGGCTATCTGAGGTCAACCTGGGCTCCTAGGCAGTGTGGTATTGTTATGGTTAGAAGGGATTCTGATGGAGGTATTCAGTCATAATACCACAGATGGTAATGTTGACCCACTGGCTGCTCAGCCAAGCGTATATACCAAATTTCTGTACCTGTGGTTCCTCTCGTACAGAGCAAGATTACTATTAGGCCAACGTCCTCATCAGTAGGGTAAAACTAACTTGTCTTAATCTAATCCCAACTCAAGTATTACTGGGTGGACAATCTAATGCTTGGAGAACTCTGCTTCACAATGATAGAAAGAAATAACATTGAAGGATCAAAATACAACCCTGTTCCTCTTTTTTTAATTGGGGAGGAATTTCATGTAATACAACCCTGACAATTCAGACTGGAACTTAAAGGGGTTTTGTCATTTAAGAAAAATATCTAAACTTACCTATTCCTTTCCTGTCTGTCTCCTTATCACATCTTCTCCTGGTTGAGCTTCTCCAGTGCCCCAGGCCAGCTCACTGCAGGCTGGGACCAGCTTGTTATGAGGGCTGCTTATCTCAAATTCCTTCCGGCTGGGTCAGTGAAGGTCACATCCCTGTGCTGTAGCTTCACTGCCTAGGAAGGAATTGTAAACTATTTCAGAGATAGCTCTCTTGAACAATCTCTGAAGAAGATAGGCAGTCCCCCTCCTGGCATGTGAGCTGTGATGTAATGTTCATTGGTTGGCAGACAGAAGACTGCCAACCAGATGTACGTAACCTCACAGGAAGGAGAGGAATCAGGCAGCTGGAGGTGAAGTGAACCCCCCCCCCCCCCCCCCCCCCCCGCGCCGACTGCAGGAGACAGGAGAAGATAGGGGAGGTGAAGATCCGGTAAGTTGACTGATGGGGGAGGAATAGATAAGTATGGAATTTTTCTTTTTTAGTGACAGAACCCCTTTAATGCATTGAAGTATTTCCAATGGTGGATGGGCGAAGAAAATAGGGAGTGTGAGGGTGAATCCTCAGGATTATGCTTTTTCTGGCCCACATGCTGAAACCTAGTACATAGAGATGGAAACTTGGACCTAACCATAGCCTTTAATGTGTGAAGTAAAGACCACTTTGTTCTCCGTTTCACAAGACTTTCGTCCCTGTTAGTCTGTTTACAAGACAACGCTTTTTTATACTTCTAAAAAGACTGAATGGGACGGAAACCTTGTCTTTATTTCACACAATGAAGGATATGGTTCCGTCCATAATTCCATTTTAATGCATTTTTCATCATGTAAGACAGAAACCCAAGAGAGCGTGGACAGACCTGAAAACACTATGTGAAAAGAACCTAAAAATCTACTTAAAATGCTGTGTTCCTTCCTCTTATAGAAGACCATTTTTGGCTTAGTATACACTGTCCTACAAAAATAAATTGCACACCTAAAAAAAATCAAAAGTAGTATGTATTTACATATGTTAATACTTAGTGGGGCTCCTTTGGCCCTAATGATATCAGATACTTTCCGTGGCATACTTTCTACTAACATCTGATACTGTTAGGTTGCTTCCAGTGTCTGCTGTCTTCTTGCTGTTCCCGGGCGGACTCGGCGTTACTCTGCTCCTTCTATATAAATGTACTTGTTTCTTCTATTTTCTATGAGCACTGAAGGAGTTAACCAGTTCACTTACTCTTAGCTCAGCTGCAGGGTTAATAGGCATTACTCTCCTATTTAAACTGGGCTGATGCACTTCCTCTTTGCCTCAGTATTGTCGTGTGTTTGTCTCAGACATTCAGCACATCTCGGTCGCCTGTCTCATGACTGTTTTGTCTATGTGATCCTATATCTGTATCGGTTTATGCTGTATGTTCTTTGCCCTGTGCTTTAGTCAGTGTGCGTTTGTCCATTTCCTTCCAGTCTGTGCATCATTACCCTCTCTGTGGTAAGTCAGTCCTGTTATGTGTGCCCTGTGTTCAGTACATTGTACCTATGTCCTGTCAAGGATAGTTAGCCCCAAGGTTCCAGCACAGGGCCATTATCAGAATGCCTTTAGGCAGAGGTCTTCCCATATTCCTGATTAACTAAGAGCAAGATTCCCATCTGAGATTGCCCTGCAACTGGGGTCTGCTGCCAGCCACAACAGGTCTGGTCCAAAAGCCAGGCTGGTTGGTTAGCACAGTGGGTCTACAATCAGAGTCCTTAACAGATACATTTCAGTTGGTGTTTCCTTCCATTCATCCTGCAAACATCTTGAAAGTTCTTTCAAAGAAAATGGACACTGTTCATATTTCCTGACCCGACATTCCAATTTGTCCTAAAGATGTTCAGTAGGGTTCAGGCCAGTCCAATTATATAGCATTTATAATCTCAAACCAACATAAAACAACGTTGGATTTGTGACGAGGGGTGTTGTATTGACCATTCCCAAAGTACTGTTACCTTATTGTCTAGAATGTTACGGTACACCTCCGTGTTCATGGTTCTTGCCACTACAATTAACTGACTAAGACCATGCCATCTTCAAACATCTTCAGACCATAATGGAACCTCCACCATACTTAACTGTTAGCACAACACACTTAGGGAAAAGGTGTTCCCCAGCATCCTCCATACCAAAGTATGTCTATATGATTCGAAGATGGAGTAGCGCGATTCGTCACTCCATAGAACGTTCTTAATTGCTCAACTATCCAATGACAATGCTCTCTGCACCATTATAGACAGGCCAATGGATCTTCTTCTCGCCAGATGTTTGCAGGATGAATGGAGGAAAATACCAACTGAAGTGTAACAGATGTTAGTAGAAAGCATGCCATGCACAGTATCCAATGTCATTAGGGCCAAAGGAGCCCCACTAAGTATCAAGATAAGTAAATATGTGCTACTTTGGATTCTTATTCTGGTGTCCAATAACTTTTGGTAGAATAGTGTATATACGCAAATGAGTGATGGAATAATCCTCCACAGTGTCATCCATAATGGTAGGTATCCTATGAGTCAATATCCGAATAGGCCTTGTGGTATAACTAAGGATATGAGTCAAACCAGAATATCCATGTACATGCAGCTGTTTTGGAAACTACTTCAGACTTTCTTAACAGCTTAGTCAACATGCACCTGGCTGTACCCTAAGGGTGTACTCATGTGTGGCATAGTTTACAACATGGCCATAACTTTTTCTACATGTATTGTTGGAAGCAAAATTTCATCATAAACTTCAGTGCTAAGTGATATTTGTATACTGAATCTGCAAAACGATTCTGCAGCAAGCATACCTCAACATCTGCAACAATAATTATGCTTGCATTTCTTTTCTGCTGAATTGCTGTTGCAGCTTTAGTGGGGGTTTTATACCGCATGTGAATCCATCCAACGTGCAGAGCCTAAAAGTAGCCAAATAACAGGTAATTATTAGAGATGAGCGAACGTACTCGTAATGAGTACTTACGCACCCGAGTACCGCCATTTTCGAGTACTTCAGTACTCGCGCGTAAAGATTCGGGGGGCGCCGGGGGGCGGGGAGAGGCGCGGCGGTGTGGGGGGTAGCAGCGGGGAACAGGGGGGAGCCCTCTCTCTCTCCCTCTCCCCCCCACTCCCCACTGCTACCCCCCGTGCCGCCACGGCGCCCCCCGAATCTTTACGCGCGAGTACTGCTGTACTCGAAAATGGCGGTGCTCGGGTGCGTATGTACTCGTAACGAGTACGTTCGCTCATCTCTAGTAATTATCATCTATGGGGTAGCGGCATAAATATTTTTTTAGACCTCAAACCTAAACCTGTAGCAACAGGAAATATGAGAATGCCTTACTAGCTAATGTTAAAGAGATATTACAAGCCTTTTACTACTGATGACCTACCCTCAGCATAGGTCATCAATAGTTGATTGTGGGGGTCAACAGCTTAGGATCCTAATCAGCTAATCCTCCAGCCATGAAACTAAACGTTTGCTCAGGGGTATAACTAAAGGCTAAGGGGCCCGGGGGCAAAAGTTCAGCTCAGCCTCCTCCCCCCCCCCCCCACCTTTACCTGTACCCATACCCAGATGCATAACTTGAAGCTTCCGGGCCCCAATGCAGAATCTGTAACAGGGCCCCCAAATCTAATGCTTTATTCATAGTACTGTGCTCCCTATATGGAGAAGAGTAGCCTTATGGGCCCCCTAAGGCTCCTGGGCCCACGTGGAACCTGATCCTCTGCATCCCCTATAGTTACGTCACTGGTCTGCATCGATTGTCAGAGACGGATGTGTAATAGATGGCTTCACTCCCACTGACATCAATGGAAGTGATGCCTTCTACTACACTTCCAGCTCCTCATTGGGATCAGAGCCAGAAGTATGATAGAAGGCATCATTCCCATTGATTTCAATAGGAGTTAAGCCTTCTATTACACTTTTGGCTCTGACCATCGATGCCAATATCTGCCCCTGCTGCACTGAGAGGCAGGAATCCTGAGTGGCTAAGCTCTACCGATCAACTATTGATGACCTATCCTGAGGAAAGATCATTAATGGTAAATGCCCTGAATACAGCTTTAGGCCATCTGTCCACGGGCGATGTAGTATCCTGCAGCGAAGCTCCACCGCGGGAGCCGCCGCCCGGGAGCAGGAGCCGCCGGCGAATCTCTGCCAGTCAGCCCTATCTAATAGATAGGCTGACCACGGAGAATCGTGGCAATTCGCAGCATGCTGCGAATTGCAAGCCACGAGCGGAGAATCGCAATGATTGTCAGCTCGTCGACAGGTGCCGGCGCTTTCCATAGCAATGCTATGGGAAGCATCGGCCGGTGTGATTCGCCAGCGGTTCAAACTGCCATGGACAGGGGGCCTAAAGGCCATTTAACCAACCCCGCGGCCAGGGGCGAAACTAAAGGCTCAGGGGCCCTGATGCAAAAGGTGAGCTGGGCCCCCCCCTCTATCTGTATCTGTGCCCATACCCATACCTAAACCATGCTGCACAGAGACATAACTTGAAGCTCCTGGGCCCCAATGCAAAACCTGTAACAGGGCCCCCAACTATAATGCTTGATTCATAGTACTGCGCTCCCTATATGGAGAAGAGAGACCTTATGGGCCCACTAAGGCTCCTGGGCCCGGGTGCAACCACATCCCCTGCACCCTCTATAGTTACGCCCCTGCCCGCGGCTGTTTTACATGTGAAATATGGTAAAATGTTAGTGAAATTCCATTTTGTTTATTTTGGTTTGTTAATGAACTTACCAGAATGTTAGTAAAACAAACAGCAGATATTGGAGAAAATCGTAATCATTTACATAAAAAGTCGTTTTATATTCCTCTCATAAATTCTGATCTCGATTCAGTCTATATTAAAGCCCAGAGCAGAATTCGCAATTCTGCAAACTTCAGAACTGACATTTTCCTGCTGTCTCAATGTCTGCAAAGAGCTTTGTATCCTAGAATGAGTTGGCTTTGCACCAGGCACAGTAAATCTACCATAGGAAACATTAAAGCCATGTGTACATGTCAGAGATTCTGTCAGCAATTGGGCACGGATTCCGCATCTAAATCCTGGCAGGATCCACTGACATTGCTGCAATGTATCTGTAAAATCCCAGAGCAAATCCACAACATGTGAACATCGCCTAACTGCTGGTACGTTACAGGAGCCCAAGTGGAGGGTTCTAGGTGCAGGTCTTGATAGTCCTGTCAACACTTTCTAATAGCAACCAGCAGAATTATGAGTGCAGCTGTAGACTATAATATAGGTTGCAACTCAGAATCAGTGCAAAATAAGGAATGCAGAGCATTTACAAAATTAACTGATCATATATAGGGGCTGGACAAAAATATGGAAACACCATTTAAAATGCATGACTTAAATTACATGGGTTTATTATAAACCATAATTCGATAAGACCAATTTTTAGTGGAGGTAACACAGATGTTGCAGGGCAGAAGTGAACATATGACTGAGCAACAAGGTTCCATTGGTCAGGGGTTTGAGCTCTCAGCTGCTGTTATCAGCTGGCTCCCAAAACCACCCAGAGCAGGACAAGAGGTGAAGTAAACACAAATTTGGTGAGAATAGCAAGCAGCAAGCAGGGGTCAAAAGGGCAGCTCGGTACTAATAATTAAAATCCCATGCATTTCATATGGTGTTTCCATATTTTTGTCCACCCCCTGTATATTATACTCTTTAATGTTGATCTGTCCTCAGACTATGCTGCTCTATGCATAGATACAGTAGCATGATATGGGGACAGGATTATTCTGACTAGGTGATGTTTTACTATTGCTCAGTGATACAATTTCCATACTGACAGGGGTGGACTAGCTATTGAGGTGCAATAATACTGAGTGAGGGGCATTATTACTAAGTGGGGGCCTATATGAGACATTATTACTAAGTGTGGGTCTGTGAGTTGCATTATTACGGAGTTGGGGCCTATATGGAGCATTATTAATGAGTGAGGACTAATATGGGTCATTATTACTGAGTGGGGGCATAAGAGGAACATTATTATTGCATGGGGGCACCTTTACTGTGTTGGGGATACGAAAAATGGCACTTACCATGTGGGGCCTACATGAAGCACAAAAAGGGCAATACTGTGTGGTTCACCTCAGGTGGCATTACTACTATCTGAGGCATTATGGAATGGCAGATTAGAAGTTTGGAAAATTGAGCTAGATCCCTAAAAAATGAGGAGTTAAAGATGTCTATGTCTTATTCTGCAGAGAGAAGTTGCGACTAGGGGAAGTCATCATGACAGCCTGGGCCAGATGAAGAAAAAGTGAAAGTGAACAATACCACTCAGAGGAAAGACATCACCTGTGATCACTGGATATAACGGTACTGTAATTATTTATATGGGCTGTAAAGTGCCTGTGTAGATCTGGTATATATAGCTATCTGGTCACTATGTGTGTGTGTGTGTGTGGGGGGGGGGGTAATATTTTTCTTTGTGTAGTGTTTTTTAGCAACACTGTGGTAGTATCATATGTTATAGGATGGATCATTGTTGTGGTCTTTATGCGGTGACAGTATGTTGGTATTAATCCCTATATGGGGTAATATGTGATCACAGTGTGGCGGTATTATATAGTGTTATTATTGGTAATGTTGGTCTTGGTATAGAGGGTTTTGTTTAATGACAGTATGGAGGTGATTATATGGGCCATGATAATACTGTGTTCGTAGTTTATTTTTCTTCACTTCTACAAAATAAAGAAAATGTATGTTTTTTTATCTCTGTAAAACTGTTTTTAACCAACTTTATTACCATTTATTCCGCTATATATTTAGACCCACTAGGGACGTCACAATTAGAGATGAGCGAGCACCAAAATGCTCGGGTGCTCATTACTCGAGACGAAATTTTCGCGATGCTCGAGGGTTCGTTTCGAGTAACAAACCCCATTGAAGTCAATGGGCGACTCGAGCATTTTTGTATATCGCCGATGCTCGCTAAGGTTTTCATGTGTGAAAATCTGCAAAACCCAAGAAAGTGATGCAAACGACACAGCAACGGATAGGGCAGGCGAGGGGCTACATGTTGGGCTGCATATGAAGTTCCCAGGTCCCACTATTAAGCCACAATAGCGGCAAGAGTGCCCCCCCCCCAACAACTTTTACATCTGAAAAGCCCTCATTAGCAATGCATACCTTAGCTAAGCACCACACTACCTCCAACAAAGCACAATCACTGCCTGCATGACACTCCGCTGCCACTTCTCCTGGGTTACATGCTGCCAAATCCCCCCCCCCCCCACGACCCAGTGTCCACAGCGCACACCAAACTGTCCCTGCCCAGCCTTAAGCTGCCCTCATGCCACGCCACCCTCATGTCTATTTATAAGTGCGTCTGCCACAGGAAAAGCAGGCACACACTGCAGAGGGTTGGCACGGCTAGGCAGCGACCCTCTTTAAAAGTGGCTGGGCGATAGCCCACAATGCTGTACAGAAGCAATGAGAAATACAATCCTGTGCCACCTCCATCTGGAGCTGCACACGTGGGCATAGCAATGGGGAACCTATGTGCCACACACTATTCATTCTGTCAAGGTGTCTGCATGCCCCAGTCAGACCGCGTTTTTTTATATATAGTCACAGGCAGGTACAACTCCGCACTGGGAATTCCGTGTGCACCCACAGCATGGGTGGCTCCCTGGAACCCACCGGCGGTACATAAATATATCCCATTGCAGTGCCCATCACAGCTGATGTAATGTCGTGCTTAATGCAGGTGGGCTTCGGCCCACACTGCATGCCCCAGTCAGACTGGGGTTCTTTAGAAGTGGAAACAGATGCATTTACAACTCCCTGTGGACCCACAGCATGGGTGGGTGCCAGGAACCCACCGGCGGTACATAAATATATCTCATTGCAGTGCCCATCACAGCTGATGTAATGTCGTGCTTAATGCAGGTGGGCTTCGGCCCACACTGCATGCCCCAGTCAGACTGGGGTTCTTTAGAAGTGGAAACAGATGCATTTACAACTCCCTGTGGACCCACAGCATGGGTGGGTGCCAGGAAGCCACCGGCAGTACATAAATATATCCCATTGCAGTGCCCATCACAGCTGATGTAACGTCGTGCTTAATGCAGGTGGGCTTCGGCCCACACTGCATACCCCAGTCAGACTGGGGTTCTTTAGAAGTGGACACAGATGCATTTACAACTCCCTGTGGACCCACAGCATGGGTGGCTCCCTGGAACCCACCGGCGGTACATAAATATATCCCATTGCAGTGCCCATCACAGCTGATGTAATGTGGTGCTTAATACAAGTGGGCTTCGGCCCACACTGCATGCCCCAGTCAGACTGGGGTTCTTTAGAAGTGGACACAGATGCATTTACAACTCCCTGTGGACCCACGGCATGGGTGGCTCCCTGGAACCCACCGGCGGTACATAAAAATATCCCATTGCAGTGCCCATCACAGCTGATGTTACGTCAGCTGTAATGCAGGTGGGCAAAAAATTAATTGGATTACACTGTAGGCGAGGGCCCACAAAAATTGGTGTACCAACAGTACTAATGTACCTGAGAAAAATTGCCCATGCCCAACCGAGAGGGCAGGTGAAACCCATTAATCGCTTTGGTTTATGTGGCTTAATTGGTAACTAGGCCAGGAGGCAGCCCAGTTAAAATAAAAATTGGTTGAGGTGAAAGTTTCAACGCTTTAATGAGCATTGAAACGTATAAAAATTGTTTAGAAAAATTATATGATTGAGCCTTGTGGGCCTAAGAAAAATTGACCGTTCGGCGTGATTACGTCAGGTTTCAGGAGGAGGAGCAGGAGGAGGAGGATGAATATTATACACAGATTGATGAAGCAAAAAGGTCCCCGTTTTGGATGGTGATAGAGAACGATGCTTCCATCCGCGGGTGCAGCCTACGTATTGTTTATGTATCGCTGCTGTCCGCTGGTGGAGAAGAGAAGTCTGGGGAAATCCAGGCTTTGTTCATCTTGATGAGTGTTAGCCTGTCGGCACTGTCGGTTGACAGGCGGGTACGCTTATCCGTGATGATTCCCCCAGCCACACTAAACACACTCTCTGACAGGACGCTAGCCGCAGGACAAGCAAGCACCTCCAGGGCATACAGCGCGAGTTCAGGCCACATGTCCAGCTTCGACACCCAGTAGTTGTAGGGGGCAGAGGCGTCACCGAGGACGGTCGTGCGATCGGCTGCGTACTCCCTCACCATCCTTTTACAGTGCTCCCGCCAACTCAGCCTTGACTGGGGACCGGTGACACAGTCTTGCTGGGGAGCTATAAAGCTGTCAAAGGCCTTAGAGAGTGTTCCCCTGCCTGCGCTGTACATGCTGCCTGATCTCTGCGCCTCCCCTGCTACCTGGGCCGCGGAAATGCGCCTTCGGCCACTAGCGCTGTCGGATGGGAAGTTTACCATCAGTTTGTCTACCACCGCCCTGTGGTATAGCATCATTCTCGAACCCCTTTCCTCTTCGGGAATGAGAGTGCAAAGGCTCTCCTTATACCGTGGATCGAGCAGTGTGTACACCCAGTAATCCGTAGTGGCCAGAATGCGTGTAACGCGAGGGTCACGAGAAAGGCATCCTAACATGAAGTCAGCCATGTGTGCCAGGGTACCTATACGCAACACATGGCTGTCCTCACTAGGAAGATCACTTTCAGGATCCTCCTCCTCCTCCTCCTCTGGCCATACACGCTGAAAGGATGACAGGCAAGCTGCATCTGTACCCTCAGCAGTGGGCCAAGCTGTCTCTTCCCCCTCCTCCTCATGCTCCTCCCCCTCCTCCTCCTCCTCCTCCTCTGGCCATACACACTGAAAGGATGACAGGCAAGCAGCATCTGTCCCCTCAGCAGTGGGCCAAGCTGTCTCTTCCCCTCCTCCTCATGCTCCACCCCCTCCTCCTCAACACGCTGAGATATAGACATGAGGTTGCTCTGACTATCCAGCGACATACTGTCTTCCCCCGCCTCCGTTTCTGATTCCAAAGCGTCTGCCTTTATGCTTTGCAGGGAACTTCTCAAGAGGCATAGCAGAGGAATGGTGACGCTAATGATTGCAGCATCCCCACTCACCATCTGGGTAGACTCCTCAAAGTTTCCAAGGACCTGGCAGATGGCTGCCAACCAGGCCCACTCTTCTGTAAATAATTGAGGAGGCTGACTCCCACTGCGCCGCCCATGTTGGAGTTGGTATTTCACTATAGCTCTACGCTGCTCATAGAGTCTGGCCAACATGTGGAGCGTAGAGTTCCACTGTGTGGGCACGTCGCACAGCAGTCGGTGCACTGGCAGATTAAACCGATGTTGCAGTGTCCGCAGGGTGGCAGCGTGCGTGTGGGATTTGCGGAAATGTGCGCAGAGCTGGCGCACCTTTCCGAGCAGGTATGACAAGTGGGGGTAGCTTTTCAGAAAGCGCTGAACCACCAAATTAAAGACATGGGCCAGGCATGGCACGTGCGTGAGGCTGCCGAGCTGCAGAGCCGCCACCAGCTTACGGCCGTTGTCACACACGACCATGCCCGGTTGGAGGCTCAGCGGCGCAAGCCAGCGGTCGGTCTGCTCTGTCAGACCCTGCAGCAGTTCGTGGGCCGTGTGCCTCTTCTCTCCTAAGCTGAGTAGTTTCAGCACGGCCTGCTGACGCTTGCCCACCGCTGTGCTGCCACGCCGCGTGACACCGACTGCTGGCGACGTGCTGCTGCTGCTGACACATCTTGATTGCGAGACAGAGGTTGCATAGGAGGAGGAGGAGGGTGGTTTAGTGGAGGAAGCATACACCCCCGCAGATACCACCACTGAGCTGGGGCACGCAATTCTGGGGGTGGGTAGGACGTGAGCGGTCCCAGGGTCTGACTCTGTCCCAGCCTCCACTAAATTCACCCAATGTGCCGTCAGGGAGATATAGTGGCCCTGCCCGCCTGTGCTTGTCCACGTGTCTGTTGTTAAGTGGACCTTGGCAGTAACCGCGTTGGTGAGGGCGCATACAATGTTGCGGGAGACGTGGTCGTGCAGGCCTGGGACGGCACATCGGGAAAAGTAGTGGCGACTGGGAACCGAGTAGCGCGGGGCCGCCGCCGCCATCATGCTTTTGAAAGCCTCCGTTTCCACAAGCCTATACGGCAGCATCTCTAGGCTGATCAATTTTGCAATGTGCACGTTTAACGCTTGAGCGTGCGGGTGCGTGGCGGCGTACTTGCGCTTGAGCTCAAACAGTGGCGCTAGCGACGTCTGGACGCTACGCTGAGAGACATTGCTGGATGGGGCCGAGGACAGCGGAGGTGAGGGTGTGGGTGCAGGCCAGGAGATGGTAGTGCCTGTGTCCTCAGAGGGGGGTTGGATATCAGTGGCAGGTTGGGGCACAGGGCGAGAGGCAGTGGTGCAAACCGGAGGCGGTGAATGGGCATCGTCCCACCTTGTGGGGTGCTTGGCCATCATATGCCTGTGCATGCTGGTGGTGGTGCCTCCCCAGCTGATCTTGGCGCGACAAAGGTTGCACACCACTGTTCATCGGTCGTCAGGCATCTCGGTGAAAAACTGCCACACTGTAGAGCACCTTGACCTCTGCAGGGTGGCATGGCGCGAGGGGGCGCTTTGGGAACCAGTTGGTGGATTATTCGGTCTGGCCCTGCCTGTACCCCTGGCCACCACAGTGGCTCGGCCTGTGCCCACACCCTGACTTGGGCCTCCGCGTCCTCGCCCGCGTCCACGTCCTATAGGCCTACCCCTATCCCTCAGCATGGTGTATTAGCAGTAGTGCAGAAACAGAACGCTGTAATTAAATGTGCCGCTTATTGGCCTGTGGTTGGAGGCTGACTTCGTTTACGGAACGCCAGGAAATAATTTGGTGCACGCCTGCTGTAACACTTAGCTGGCTGCGTATTTATTTGGAGAACTACTACCCCCAGCACACACGGACCCAGAACACTGAGCACAGTGACAGGCAGGCCAAATAGATTTTTTGCCCAATATTTTTTTGAAAAGGCCAACTGCGTATATTCAATCAATAATATATGTCTTCTGGCCCTGCCTACACAATTCTGTCCCTGGAGTGTGTGACAGAACTGCAGAGTGTCGCACTGTTATTAACTGCAACAGACCGGTGATTTCTGAGCCAGGAAATAATTTGGCGCACGCCTGCTGTAACACTTAGCTGCCTGCGTATTTATTTGTAGAACTACTACACCCAGCACACACGGACCCAGAACACTGAGCACAGTGACAGGCAGGCCAAATAGATTTTTTGCCCAATATTTTTTTGAAAAGGACCACTGCGTATATTCAGTCAATAATATATGTCTTCTGGCCCTGCCTACACAATTCTGTCCCTGTAGTATTACTGCAGGGCGCAATGCTCTGCACGGCCGATATACCAAAAAAAAAAAAAGTGCAACACTGCAAAAAGCAGCCTCCACACTACTGCACACGGTTAGATGTGGCCCTAAGAAGGACCGTTGGGGTTCTTGAAGCCTACACTAACTCCTAACACTCTCCCTGTAGCAGCTCCGGCACCAACAGCACTGTCCCTCAGCTATCTCTCAATGCATCTGAGGCGAGCCGCGGGAGGGTCCGATTTTTATACTCGGGTGACACCTGATCTCGCCAGCCACTCACAGCAGGGGGGTGGTATAGGGCTTGAACGTCACAGGGGGAAGTTGTAATGCCTTCCCTGTCTTTCAATTGGCCAGAAAAGCGCGCTAACGTCTCAGAGATGAAAGTGAAAGTAACTCGAACATCGCGTGGTACTCGTCACGAGTAACGAGCATCTCGAACACGCTAATACTCGAACGAGTATCAAGCTCGGACGAGTACGTTCGCTCATCTCTAGTCACAATGTGATCTTTGGTATACTCAGTGTGGCTGGCTGCACAAGAGCGGGGTTGGATTCTGCATGCGGGAGCCAGCAGCGGAATCTGGCTCTGACTGCGGTGGGTGACCCTGCGTACCTGCTTCCTCCTGTAATATGGATGACCACGGATGCTTGCCATTGGTCATGCGCAGTACAGGTTTTGTTTTTTTACATCTCTGTTTTCCCCGCACTGTCACTAGGCGATGACGCACCCAGTCAATTGCAGATGGGCCATGGGTCGGACAGCTTCCATTAACATCAATGAAAGCCATCCATGCGGATCCCACTGAAAAATAGAACATGCCGCGATTTTAAATCCACTTGTGGAAATCGCAATCGCCATCCGCTTATGTGAGCGGACATGCAAATGTTCTATTCTTTCAATGGGTGCCGATTCCACAATTCAAAAAACGCCCGTGTGCAACCAGCCTATAACAAAGAATTATTTTATGTGTGCCTAAAACTGCAAGGCGATCTATTAGGCGGTGCCAAAGGCTTGGCCTAATAGGTAAACAGCTGTGGCATGACATGGCATGCTTTCAAAGGCCTCCAGCTGCCCTTGGTAGCCATCATCATCCCAAAATTGCATTTATGGGGGGGCCAATGGGGACAGAGATAGCTCCCTATAACTAATCACCTAGATACCATGGTCGCTATTGACTGTTACATCTAGGGAGTTAAATGACAGGGATCAGAGCCTTCCTGATCCTTTCCAATATGGCGAGAGCCTGGCTGTCAATCAGCACAGAGATCATGTGGGCGCAGGACACATAACATAAATGTCTGTCATAGCAGCTAAAGACAAGCCAGTCTACGATGTTCATTTATGTCATGGCGGCTTAACAGGTTAGAAATAGGCGGCACCTCAATGTTATATACCTCCAGTCCTAACATGTTCTATTCTCCATAGTAAATTTGCCGTGGTGAGCTATGCATGCTGCAAAGGGTTCTCCCCTCCTACCACCTTCTTGGTTGCAGCAACCAATTTGCTGACCCCAGTCTACTTGTATGCACCCTACTTGCTGGCCCGTCTACAACATGGAGCCACTTTTTAAAATTTCCAGGGCCACTTTGATTTCCCAATTCACCCTGCATACAGGGAAGCTCCAATCATGAAATGGCTGGGGTCACTAATAAAGGGACCGTTTAGTGTTAATGTCACTTACTGTGGGTGTTGGGGAAGAAGGGGTGTGTTACATATTTTGTACTGGAGACAGTTACGCCTGGGCTTATAGACCGTTAATTTATTTTCGCACTGCAGGTTGTAACCACTCATATATTTTCATAGAGGGATCAGTAACCCTGTGGCGAAGGTATTAAGCTTTCATTAAGCTTTCCAATTGGATGAAGTTAAAAGTGCACACTGATAGACAAGCCAGTATATTATAGCCGTTTAGTCATTTTCATTTAGAGGTATGAGCCAAAGCATGATAATCCGTGATTCTGAATCTCTTATGTAATTACTGTAGCCAATGGCAAATTGTAATAGGGGCATCCCAGGCCCGAGGCTCCAGGGGAATCCATGGCCATCCGAAAACTGCCCCTATTATAATCCCTTGCAAGTTTGCCACTGCTGTAATAAAACCCAAAAAGCAGCTATACTCATCTGTGTCGCTCCTCCTGTTCCTGGCTTCTGCAGTTTGTGCCGCTGATCCCCAGCTTGCTTAATGGTAGGCCGATCATATAACAAACATGTTGTCATCTGCTCACGCTAACTGGAAGTCAGCGGGGGCCCAGAGGCTCCGACTGCAGAAGGCAGAAGCAGGAGGACCAATGCAGATGGGGTGAGTATAGCTGTGGTTTTTATTATAGTAGCTACAAAGGGCACTTTTTATTAAACAGCGCCATGAGAGGCATTATTACTAAATGGGGCAAAGTGCAGCATTATTAGTAAACAGGCCAAATAGGGCATTATTATTAAAGGGGCCGAGTGGGGCATCATTACTAAATGGGGCCGTGTGAGGCATGAGGCACGATGGAGCATTATTAAACAGGGCATAACTACTAAATAACGCCATGAGGGGTAATGGGGAAATATGACTAAATGGGCACTATTACTAAACAAAGCCATAAGGGGCATTATCACTTAATGGAGGCTAAAAGGGGTATTATCATTAAATGGGATTATGAGGCACTCTATAACTTAATGGATGCCATGAGGGTCATTATAAATTAATGGGAAGAGTAAATAAGTCATTATTATTGATTGGGGGTATTTTGTGGGTTCCCTGAGGAGCACAAAAAGGTGGACACTATTACTCTGTGAAGCATGATGGGTGGCATTATTACTACCTGGGGCATTATGGATGTGGAGATTGTGTAGAAGTTTGAAAAACAAAGCCAGGTGGCGCAATCGTGCCGCCCAACACGACCCCTTCTTCTGCTTCCCCTACCATAGCACTGAGCCAATGGAGGGGGACTCTTTCCCCCGACTCCTGGTGGTGGGTTTACACAGAGCGGACATCAGCTATTCTGAAACAGCGGCAGTGCTATTGTCATGTTTAACAAGGAGTGTAGCAATTCTACCCCCTTATACAACAGTCATGCGTCATTCATGCAGACATGATTGCTGAGGCCAGTAATTAGCTGCATTGGTCATGTGAATGAAGAACTGGCCCATGAACAATACAGGGCCACGAATATTCTACCAGGGGGTGGAGTGGAGGGGGAGGACGACACATTGTCTGTGTGAGGGGCCCAAGGTGTGTGAACAGCTCTGTGCCTTTGGTCCCCTTATCTGCCACTGATTGTTGCTTTAACCCTTTCCAATCCAGTGTCTGACCTCTGAAGACATTATGATTTAAGGCTGTACAGGTCTGATGTTGGAAGATATCCATCGTGGTTCTCTTACTATATATTGCCAGCCTCTCTTCTGTCAAAGCCTATCCAACGTGTCACCTCATGCAGTACTGGCTTTAGCCAGCAGATAGCGCCCTTGTATAACGGCAGAAAAAGAGTAAGCCCCCTAGGAAAACCAGGATACAAATTGGATTGGAAAGGGTTAATTCTTAGAGCTCGTCCACAATTTTTGTATGGTAATATGCAGTGAATAGAACCCACTGATTTCAAGGGGTTCATTTACACAAGTATATTTTTTCCCACCGCTTTTGATTGTGTGAAAAAATATGCGGCATGTCCTACTTTGGTGCATATCCAGCACCGCAATAGACCATTAAAGTAAATGGGCTGGTGCAAATACGCAGAAAACCAGCATATGTACATGGGCCCTTTTGCATACTTGCATTCACATGTGCAGAAGCCAGCAAAATACACAGGCATAAGTGATTTTTTTGTTGTGTGAATACACAATGTCTGTGAATAAGTCTTTAGTCAGCAGGAGGTTACTGTCCCCAGATCTATGTTAGTAGACTGGCTCAGCTTGCGGCTGATATAAATCTTGTTATTTGAATAGCACCAACGTATTACGCAACGCTTTCAGGTAATTTACTTATCATCCTAAAGCAAACTGGGTACTCATTTTACCAACCTCAGCTACCTGAACCATGTGGGGATTGAACTTGCAACCTTCAGGTCATGAGTGAGAGCTTAGGGCTGTATTTCAGCTGCCTTAACATTCTGAGCTGCACAAGGCTCTAATGTGATATAATGGCGCACCTGTCTGCATCCGGATTATAACTCACTCATTTATCAAATATTGACATCACTTTAATCATTCATGGAATCACAATCTAATTACTTAATGAAATGATTTTCTGCGCATTATGATGGATTGTAGATTGAAAATGGCTGCAATTTGCAAACAACACAGTTTGTTCTCATTGTTTTCCAATTCGGCTTCAGCTGAATATTTATACCCTCCGTGTAAAATGTCTAAGCATGAAGTTCACTGAGGTGAGGGGCACCAAATGTGGCGCACAATCGGATGGCAAAACCGCGGTTTCAGTGTCATTCTCTCCCCGGTTGCTTTTGTTAAAGGAGCTCCTATTATTTCCTGGGGCAGGTGAAAAAAAATGCATTGTATGCCATGTGAATTGCAGTCAAGCGCGATGCGTTTTTTTCCATTTTAAGGGACGCTTCACATAAGTGTATACGAAAAAATACTGGTCTCCGCACAACTTGAATGAGTTTGATTTGTGGGCCTGTCTATGCATGTTACTGTACTTTTTGTGCACGCACAGCCAGGTTACATAAGCGCATGACACACCCCTTCCATGGATTAAAAGGCTGAGGTCCAGATGTGTTCTTTTTTTTCCCGAATTTTTGCAATGTTTCACGCATCCCCTTGCATATTTATGCACCTCCTGTAGACTCCTACAGGGGCCTTTGCTGCACATAGCGCAGAAAGATAGAGCCGGTCCTACTTTTTTCCGCGCGTGCAAAACATGCTTATGTTCCATCTTTCACGGTGCTGACATATTTACGCACCGCATAATCGCCCATGTCAATGAATGCGTTGGGAATAGAGATGAGCGAGTATACTCGCTAAGGCACATTACTCGAGCGAGTAGTGCCTTAGCCGAGTATCTCCTCGCTCGTCTCTAATGATTCGAGGGGCGGCGCGGGTGACAGGTGAGTTGCGGCGGGCAGCGGGGGGAGAGAGGGAGAGTGAGATCTCCCCTCCATTCCTCCCTGCTCTCCCCCGCCGCCCCCCAATCTTTAGAGACGAGTGGGGAGATACTTGGCTAAGGCACTACTTGCTCGAGTAATGTGCCTTAGCGAGTATACTCGCTCATCTCTAGTTGGGATCCAATGCGTCACATGGGTAGCGTATATAAGCCCGGGCGTGAAGCCTGAGCCTGTAATTAATGATTGTCTATGTTTCGTATCACATTGGGCTGAGCGTGGTAGCCTAGAATGAGGTGTCAGATATACCGTATTTCTGCAGGGTCTGAATCGGCGGGTTCTGTCTTGTTTTGATAAAAGGCCTCTGTCTCTTTGAGAAAAGTGACAAGCTCAGTAAGAAAAAGCGCAGTAATATAAAACTGAAGGAGCACAGAGATAATCATATTAGCAAAGCTCAAGATGCGAACATATCCTCATTAGTTTTACCATTCGCTGTATCATTTTTCAGGCTAAATAACAAAAAAAATGCTGCGAGGGATCATTTTTCTAAATGTCTTAGATTCATTCTAAATATCTTTAAAAAGTGAAGAAGAAAAGCAAGAATGAGATTAGTCTCTGTTCACACCGGGGTTGTGATGTGTCCATTTATGATGGAACCACGACAGACATCTAATGGACTCCATTATAAGGCAGTGGGGCGAAGAGGTTTTAGCAAAACCTGAACTATTAGGCTATCACGTTTTTATTGATAAATAGGCAAAATCTTTATTACAGGCTTCCTCTCTTAAAGGGAAAGTATTGTCAGTAAATGACACAAATCAAATAGGTATGTGTTATGTGATTATCTACATTAAAATTATAAAAAATTATAAAAAATTCCAGTGTTTACAACTCACACTATAGCAAACGCACTTTCTGTTTTCTACAGCTCAGCTTTTCAGTATTGACTGGGGTAGCAGCAGCAGAGTCATGTCATTTAATGATAGATGTCAGCTCTATTGTACTACTGGAGGCTTTGAACAGGATCATGTAAAAAGTGGTCTAATGGGGTACAAACATTCATCTCAATGTACATCTGTTCATGTAAATGGGGAAATATACAGCTGGCCTATGGGGACAAACAACTGTAATTATAATCGTTCGTCCCCATAAGCCAATTTTTGGCTCCTGTAAAACAAATTAAACGAGTGCCGATCATCATGAAGATCAGTGCTCATTACATCAGGGTGAAAATTCAACCAGTAAAAAACAACGCTCAGACCTCATTCACACGAGCGTTTTTATGTGGCTATTTTGCTGCGATGAAACGTCTCCTGAAAATCACTACCATGTGAAGCATTGTATTCCACATAGGCGATTTTCGGGTGCGTGAAAAGAACACAGCATCAAAACGTCAAATCACTGGACATTTTCAGTCGCCAATTTTTCACGCTGCGTCAAAAGATGGGTCTTCTCTTGACCTATGTTTTGATGAAAATCTCTGGTGGCTCCCATAGACTCCTATGGGAGCTGAAAAAAGTGAGGGGGAGTAAGTTTACCTGCATCCGGCGCTCGGGAAAGAAGGCAGCTGGCTCTATTTAAGCTATTTAAGCTTTAAGAAGGGTTTCTGCTGACCAATGTAATTCCATGCTGCAGCGTATTTGTCACACAATACGCCTGTGTGAATGGATGAGAAAACGCTAACTAATTGCTGCACATGCGCAGTGGAGGTCGTTTTTTTTTAAACTCCTGCTTCCGTGAAATTGCCTACAGGCTGTGTATCGGTCAGCTTCTATTGACTTCAATGGAAGACATCCATGCGGGAACCGCACTGAAACGGAGCATGCTGCGATTTGTTTTCCGGATCAAAAGGACCGCAAAACAAATCCCCATGCTTTAATTCATGTGCGGATGCCCACGCTTCCCTATGAGCGGCATATCTCCACGCAGATTCCGCAAATCAGATCTACCTGTAGACATTGAGCGAACGTACTCGTTTAGGGCGATTTCGCACTCGAGTACCGCTTTTTTCGAGTAACTGAGTACTCGGGCGAAAAGATTCAGGGGGCGCCGGGGGTGATCGGTGGGTTGCAGAGGGGAGTGGGGGGGTGGGAGAGAGAGAGAGAGCTCCCCCCTGTTCTCCACTGCTACCCCCCGCTCCACCACGCCGCCCCTCGCCCCACGGCGCCCCCCGAATCTTTTCGCCCGAGTAGTCAGTTACTCGAAAAAAGCGCTGCTCGAGTGCAAAAACACCCGAACCGAGTACGCTCGCTCATCTCTACTCTTAACCTTACGAATTCTTCACTTTGATGAGATTTATTGTGGAAGCAACTGAACGGAAACTTTGTGTGCTCTGCAGCCCTTAGATACTTTTAAGTCAGACATTATTTAAATCTCTTCTGGAATATTCTCTTGCCTAGTTTTATATTAACTGTCTTGGCATCAGGTGACAAAATGATATTCTAGACTTTTCCTTGCTGGGTTTTAAATATGTTTTATCTCAGCGGGCTGTTCATTAGAGGAGCTATCGGAAGACAAAGGAATTATTAGCACATTCCAGGCTAGGGTTTATGATTTTCTGTCAATCTTCGGCTAAGTCATAAAAATCTTCTTGATTGAATAAATTACAAAGTGTGATTTAATCTTCCATTGCAACATTTGAGTGGTTAGTGCATCTTAAATTGAGCTTGGATATGTCTGGATAAAATGAAGTCAGTGACACAATGATTTGCTTGTTTGAGGAGGAAGAATCGGGTCAACGATACAGAGTTCTGCTAACACTGGCGGCGGCGAGTCATTGATAAAGTGCTCTACGAGCACAAGTCATCTACACACTTCCCCGTGACTTCATCTCCAGCCGTAAATGTTGACATACATTATGTAAGATATTACAATTTCTATTTAAAGAGAACAGATGTTGGTGAATATTGAACAGGAAAGTAAGAGAGTCATTTAACACTTTGGGAAATGCTTCAATATTAAAGAGCACTAATAAATTCTCAAATAGAAAAGTCGAGGAAGCGTGCCAAACTTTGCCGCTACCTCCTGGATGTCTTCTTAACAGCTCCAATTTTTTAAAGGTTAATACTGTTGTCTAAATACATTGAGTTAACGGAGAAGTATAACATAGTGGTGAATTGCATGACACGTAAAATAAGCGACTAAAAACACAGATGCAATTGGGCTCAACGATCTGTCTATATTATACATATTGCTTAATGTTCATATAGACTGTGGAACTCTCTGCCTGAGGACGTGGTGATGGCAAAATCCATAGAGGAGTTTAAAAAGGGACTTGATGTCTTTCTGGAGAGGAAGGACATTATAGGATACAAGTCTTAGGTTAATTGTTAATCCTGGTATACAGGCAGGTAGGAACTATTAGGGGTTGATCCAGGGAACAGTCTGATTGCCATTAGGGAGTCGGGAAGGAATTTTTTCCCCAAAAGGGCTAATTGGCTTCTGCTCTTGGTTTTTTTTGCCTTCCTCTGGATCAACAACACAAGAGGATAAACAGGCTGGACTAGATGGACATTGTCTTCATTCGGCCTTATGAACTATGTTACTATGTTACAATATAATGGAAAATGTACTGTTTATACAAGTGGAGCATACTTCTATTTTCTAACACCGTCACCAATCCTCTGCCACGCTAATGGAGCTCTACACTAATTCTTTGGATATTTGAAGCTTAGAAAAGTGTTCTGGATTAGTAGATATTGAAAAGTCCTGACAGTGAATAGAAATCAGAACATGTAGCCAATATATACATAACCTCTCCAAATAAGAAGACAAGTTATGTTTTTTGCATTCTGTATTAAAGGGGTTGTCCCGCGGCAGCAAGTGGGTCTATACACTTCTATATGGCCATAATAATGCACTTTGTAATGTACATTGTGCATTAATTATGAGCCATACAGAAGTTATAAAAAGTTTTTCACTTACCTGCTCCGTTGCTAGCGTCCTCGTCTCCATGGTGCCGGCTAATTTTCGGCCTCCGATGGCCAAATTAGCCGCGCTTGCGCAGTCCAGGTCTTCTCCTGTTCTCTATGGGGCTCCATGTAGCTCCGCCCCGTCACGTGCCGATTCCAGCCAATCAGGAGGCTGGAATCGGCAATGGACCGCACAGAAGAGCTGCGGTCCACGAAGGTAGAGGATCCCGGCGGCCATCTTCACCGGTAAGTATAGAAGTCACCGGAGCGCGGGGATTAAGGTAAGCGCTCCGGTAAGCTTTCCTTAGGTCCCTGCATCGGGGTTGTCTCGCGCCGAACGGGGGGGGGGGGGGTTTGAAAAAAAAAAAACCCGTTTTGGCGCGGGACAACCCCTTTAATTCTGAAGGGATTCTCAATTTCACAGTAAAAAATAGCAGATTAGGTTAAAGGGAATTTTGGGGCATTTTTTATTGATGACCTATCCTCATGATGGGTTATCAATAGTTTATTGGCGAGCATCTCCACCGATCAGCTGATTCTCCGGCAGTGGAGATGGATATCTACATTGGGATCAGGATCACCCAATTCCTCATTCTTGCAGTGTCCCCTGGCAGTTTGACTCTTTTTATGCACATTCCTCCCATAGAGATGAATGAGAAATGCATGCGCGGAAAGAGGCAAGTTTGCTGTGTGTGCGCTGATTCGCCAGGGAACCCTGCTGGAATCAGGGACTGGGTAAGTATGGGACATGGCTCTTAGGATTCCCCTTCACCTAATCTATAAGCACCATAACTTATTTTATGGCACTTATAGTTGATGATGGGTTCCCTCTAGAGATGAGCGAGCGTACTCGCTAAGGCAAATTACTCGAGCGAGTATTGCCATTTTCAAGTACATGCCTGCTCGTTCCAAAAGATTTGGGTGCTGGCGGGGGAGAGCGGGGAGGAACGGGGGGGGGGGGGGGGAGATCTCTCCCCCCCCCCCCCCGCGCTTCCCACTGCTCACTCCTGCAACTCACCGCTCACCCCCGCCAGCACCCGAATCTTTTGGCTTGAGCGGGCATGTACTCGAAAATGGCAATACTCACTCAAGTAATTTGCCTTAGTGAGTACGCTCGCTCATCTCTAGTTCCCTCTAATCAATATTATTTAAAAAATGTGTTTATTTTAATTTATTGGGTTTAGTTTATTCTTAGGGCCCTTCTACATGGAACGATAATTGTTCAGCTTCTCGTTGAATCGCTGGAATCTGAATGATATCGATCAGTGTAAATGTTGCCAACGACTGCACAAAGGAAGATAATTTGTTTGCTTATTGTCCAGCATTCAGTTTCAGTAGGCATTGAAAGCAAACGATAATCTGCCTGTGTAAACAGAGAGTTGTTCATCTGTGAATGACTGCCTGTTTACTGATGGGTCATGCCTAAAAGCCGTCCGGTGTAAGAGAACCCTTAGAAATCATAACTTTAATGAACAAATAATTAACTTTTCCTCCATTAGTTGACTTTTGCTTTCCGTGTAATTTCTGCTTATATATCTGTTACGGCACTCTGCCCCCCAGAGCGCCAGGTGGGGTGCCCTGATCTTCCCGCACCCCACTGTCCCTGCCTACTTGCCTCGGTCCTGGCTAACCCCAGGCGGACAACTGGGCGGCGGTCCCTGCGCTGGCTAGGGACCTGGCGACTACCTAGATGGAACTACTAACAGGGGACAGAGTGCCGACAGAAGAAGCAGGTGGAACAAACCAACAAAACTTACAAGCAGAGTAAGTCTGGAGATGGAGCTCACAGGTAAACAGACAGGCTACTGACGAGCAACTAGCACAGACTGGGACAGACCTGACTAGAGGCTAGCAGAACCAATAACTGGCAGTGAGCTCAGGTCACTGCCAGCCTTTTAACTAAAAGCCTCCGCCCAGGGGCGGAGAGTGGGAGGAGCCGACTCTCCCACTGTTGCATAAGGAAGGTGGAGGAGAGCGGGCGGCACCCTACGGGCGGACACGCCCACGCCGCTGCACGCTGGCTGCTCCACGCCGCTGCACGCTGGCTGCTCCACGCCGCCAGGAGAGCCCCGACAGCAGAGCTCTGGGACGCCGGAGCCGACATCGGAGCGCCGCGCGCCGGCCGTGGGAACCAGCGCCGCCCTGCATGGTAACAATATCTCTGTATATCAGCACATTGCACCTATGAATAATAATACAGAGGTATTTAGGTACTTCGGCCTCCCATTAACAAGGTCCTGAGTTTGCCAGGGTATGTGAGAAATAATAGAGATATGTTCGAAAGCCCTGAAAGAGAAGGTAGCAGGGTATCCCTCCCCAAAAATGCCAGAGATGCATCGGCACTGCTGTATAGAATCACAAACTTTAACACATGAGAGTCGTCCCCCCCCCACCCCACATACACACACGGCTATTATAAGGATAAAGCCCTGCTTAAGGCCTCCTGCACACGGCAGAGACGGATTCCGCATGTGGAATCCTGCAGCGGAATCCGGCCCTGGGAGCAGCTGTGTGCGCATGTGTACCTGCTTACTTTCATTTTCATCTGTACTGCAGATGGTCCACATGCCTCGCCATCGGACAAGCGTGGTACAGATTTTTTTTTAATTCTTGCTTTTCTCATGTCATCGCCTATTGATGCCGTGAAATCCGAGACCTTTCCACAATGTCAATTGCGGAAGGGCCATGGCTCGAATGGCTTCCATTGACTTCAATGGAAGCCGTCTGCACGAAATCCGCGCAAAAATAGAGCATGCTGTGATTTTTCCTTTGCTTGCGGAAACTGCCGTTGGTTTCCGCAAGTGTGCAGGAAGAATTGATTTTAATTAGCATGCTATGGGTGGTATTTGCTGGGAATCCGCGGTACGGACGTGAGCAGGAGGCCTTAATAAACTATTACACTGTGACCAGAGCCTGTAACTGCTTACTATGTTTGGCTCTGTCAAAATTGTGTGAGAAGTTTACTTCTGCTGGATAACACTGGGAGGTGGTGACTTTTATAGCCCTGATTAGTCCAGTCTGCATTCTGAGAGAGAGCGCAGGGTATAAACTTTCTCCTCTGTGGTGTTTCTGCTACTTTGTGTCCGGATCAGCTAAAGAATGATGCACAATACAAGTCCTGCACTGTTTGGTTGAGGCTCGGCCAATCAATGCAGATTGTAAACTGCATAACTCCCTGGCCACCTCAACACTTTTTCTCTCCTCCAGTAGATATAAGCCTCCCCTATAGGAGGCAGCTGGTCAGCCTCCAGTGTGCATGGAGCGGGCAGCCCACTGGGGATCTTCCCAGTAAAATACATGGCCAATTGGCCATTACTAAGAACCATCGATTGTGGCTTGGGACAGGATCATGTTTACTGTACGATGGCTCAATGATTTGTCATGTTGGAAAAATCTATAGATATGGTACAATGCGCGCTCCTTGTACATGCTCACTGAATTTTCTACCACCTCACTAATAATAAGGTTTAATTAGCAAGGCCTGTTCAGGTCAGAGTCATAACACTGCAGTCGTATTATACCAATCTAAATACCAGATTGACAGAATCCTTTCACCAGCTACATTATATTGTACACGCCATACCGTTTGCATACAGCACCAAAAATTTCCCTGGTGGCAACATTTTCTTCAAGAAACCTAAACCCTATCCCCCACTGAGTACACACACTAACTTTTTTGGGGTCCTGCCCCATAGCTTTTCCACTGGAGACCTCTGAACATCTCTAGTTTAAATATGATCACCCTGCACAAGGATGGCTCAAATCCACCAGAATGGGAGCCACTATTACAGAGCAGTTCTGCATTCCAGCTCATAGAGAGGTAGGTAGAAAACCCCACTCTATGATGTCCATATGCCCGAATGGAGCATATGAACAAAGTTTGTCTTCTTGTGACAACCCTTTTAATCCTCCTTCAAATAGTATAATACTAGATATAATAAGTCAGGAACACTATCTTTTCTCCTTAGGGAGAGCACCTAGAAGGTGAGTGAGTGAGGAGATCTACAAGGTCATTCATGCTCCACTGGGTAATTTGCATATTACTCAGAGGAACATGAATTGCCTTGTAGGTCTCCTCACTCACTCACCTTCTAGCTGCTCTCCCTAAGGAGAAAAGATAGCATTTCTGACCCACATCACAGGCCTCTCGCTGGCCAAGCCAGAAGCCTACTGCACACTGATGGGGGAAACACCTCGAAACAGCTTTCTGTGTATGGATTATGTTACAAGGCTTGTATAGAGAGTCTAACATTGACTTGCAGGAATGCTGCCTTCCAATAGGTGGTGCTGCAGAGGTAGTGTTCCATCTCCCTTGCTTGGATATAGTAAGAGTTGTTCTATAGTAATATCAACTAAAGCAAAGTATTGTATTAATTTCTAGACTGTACCAGTACTTTTGTAAGAAATCTCTCATACATGGTCCCTTAGAGGTAGCCCTGGAAGCGGAGAGGTGAATGTCTACCTTTTAATATCATGTCATTTTTTGGTCCAACATTCTATGATAATTAATATCTTATAGAGGTTGGAGCTCAGTTTTTTTTGATACAGTGCTCTGAATCCCCCGCACAGACTTAGATTTAAATGATAAATTTGATAAATTAATAATTTAGTGATAATTTAATAATTTAACTCTTAGTCTTTTTGGAAATCTGTAGCAGAAAAATGGAAGTTAAACTGCTATAAAACGACATTAATATATTAATATCTGCATATTCCAGTGCCCAGCAATAGATTGAGGGAACAGAAATTACAGAATTATTTTTCACACACTATCGGCAATGTTATTCCGAGCACTTTCATATAACATAACACGAATCACAGGTTCAGCAGTTCTAGAAACTGTTGACTTCCGAGATAGTTTAATTCGAAGTTTTGTACTATTGTGGAGAAAATTGCTTGACTCCTTCAGCATGGAGCAACCCCAAGTGCCAGACAGAGCTGACAATAACAGGCTTGAGCCCTGTTGATGAATGCCGCCCCATGGTGGAATGACTGACAGTTGAGACAGCTGGAAATCAGTTCATCAGTTCAGTGGCATGTATGCTGATTCATTTATCTCTACAGAGAAGTTGAACATATGTTATTACCATGGCTTAGGAGAAGAAGTGGAATATGTAATGTAGCTATGAGATTGATACTGAATTTGGGAAAAAAAAGCAATATCCATAGAGTTTGAAAAGCGAAGAGAATGATAGAAATGGTTGCAGCGCAGTGATAATGTAATACGCTGAGACACGACCTGTGAGCATCTAATCCTAGGGTGATGCAAAGAAGCGCTGCTAAATAATGAGTAAGGGAATGTTTGGGAATATCTGTATAAAACTGGGTTTGTACTTCGCAATTTAAGAATTTTAGGATAAACCCAAGTATAGAAAATCCGAAATTTAAGCAAGAGAGATAAAACCTTATTTTATGCATTGTGCAATGTGACAGTTTAACTGAGGAACTGCTTTACATAGCAATTTTTTCACAAGATGTTCTCGTTACGAATGCTACCTTTAGCCTCAGGAATAATTCACTAATAACCAGCATGCACGCTTTTGATGCAAGAATAAAACCGAGAGATTGCAGGAAAGGTAAAAAAAAACATGTGGCTGTCCGCAGACCCAGCCACAGGCTGCAAGTTATTATATAAGCAGTTATGCCAATGGAAACTTGCTCCCTTGATCAGAATATAATGCTCCAGTGCAGACGGGGGCGTCACAGGTTCTTTGCATTGGTCGATGAGTAGAAATAGGAGCATGCCTTGGGTGCCGAAGGAAACAACTCTGCCCTCATGTTGCCATAAGTTAGCAGTCTCTTTAATTATCTCTTCAGGCAGTCGGTTGGTATATTTTAATATAGATTGACATAGACAACTTATCAGAACCAGACAATGATTCAAACACTGCAGTTACTGCGCTAAATTCTGTCAACTTCTGTTATGGTGTGCTACTGCCACGGCTCACAGATCATTGAAGCTGCGGTTGGGCGTCAATATGCCCCTTGTTTTGCACACCGGGCTCTGTGTACTCCATGGTGCGCATCCTCTGCTCGCTCATGCTCTCTGCTGCCTGTAGGGCACACGATCTCCCATTCCCTTTTTTAAAGGGTCAGCATGCGCTCCTTAATTGGTCCCTTATCAATCCCAGTTCACTTCCAACTATATTAGTGCTTCTCCCTCTATGGAGGTTGCCTAAGCAATTAGTCTACATCAGCCACTGTACTAAAGCTTCTGTTTGTGTTTGTTCCGATTCTGACTCCTGTTTGACTCCTGACAACGCTGACTCCTGTGCTTCCTGACCTTGGCTCTGTATACTGAACTTTGCTATTGCCCGCTGCCTGCCCTGACCTTCTGCTTGGACCTTGTTGCTGCACCTGTGCCACCAGCCCTGACCACTGCTCTATAGTTCACACTATCAGGTATCATGCCTCAGCCTTGTGCAGGGACAAGTAATTGCTTGGAGATTCTGCAACAAAGGTGGAGGGGTCAAGGGTGAAAACCGGGAGGGGTTCCTCATGTGCCGCCTCCCTAGATAGCTCTAAGTAAAAGCAGTGTGTGGCAAGGTGGATCCTCATCTGTCCGCTTGACAACTTCCAGGGATACTTTGGCCTCCTGCACGCGGCATCGCCAAATTCCACATTCGGAATCCTGCAGCGGAATCCGGCCCTGGGAGCAGCATCGTCTGCACGTACCTGCTTTCTTTCATTTTAATCTGTACTGCGGTTGCTTTGTACGGTTCGCCATCAGCCATACGCAGTACAGATTTTTTTTTTTCTAAACTCCTGCTTTTCCTGTGTCATCACCCAGCGATGATGCGGAATCCGCGTCAATTGCAGAACGGCCGGAGATCATACAGCTTACATTAACTTCAATGGAAGCTGTCTGCGCGAAATCCACGCAAAAATGGAGCATGCTGCGATTTTACCCTCTGCTTGCGGAAACCGTAAGTGTGCAGGAAGAATCGATTTTCCATAGCATGCTATGGGTAGCATTTGCAGCGGACCCGCGGTGCAGATGCCCGCCAAGAATTCTGCAGCAAATACCTGCCCATGTGCAGGAGGCCTTTCTTTGGCAGACGGCCCCTGCTGGCACTCTACAGGCTATGACTGCAATGCTCTGCTTGGTATTGCATGCTAGTCTTTTTAATAATAATAATCTTTATTTGTATAGTGTCAACATATTCCGCAGCGCTTACATAGACAGGGGGGAATACAGAAAGACAAAAGTACAAAAATTACAGAACCACGGTTACATAGTAATCAGTTGATGGAAACAATAGGGGTGAGGGCCCTGCTCCAACGAGCTTACATACTACGAATAATGGGGTGATATAGAAGGTAAAGGGCTGGAGATGTGCACAGTATGGTGAGGTGGAGAGGGAGGGATGCTATACACATAGACAATGGTCAGACATTTAGCCGTGTGACGGCAGAAACGGTGTGACTGCAGGGGGCAGTTGATGGTGGCTAGCAGGGATTTCAATCAATAGGTCAGGGAGCAATGTTATCAGACGGAGTACAGAGGGGTTTAGTTTAGGATATATGGTATGGCTTCCTGAAGAGGTACGTTTTGTGAGTCCTAGATTGCTCGGATAGCCTTTAGTAGTGCGTTCCAGAGGACCGGTGCTGCTCTGGAGAAGTCTTGGAGGCGGGAATGAGAGGTTTGAATTAATGTGGCACTCAGTATGATTTCGTTAGCAGAGCAGAGAGCCGGGGCTGGGTGATGAATTGAGATGACGGAGGCAATATAGGGTGGCGTTGCGCTGTGGAGGGCTTTATGGATGAAGGTAGTGAGTTTAAATTGTATTCTGTATTTGACAGGCAGCCAGTGCAGTGACTGGTACAGGGAAGAGGCATCCGAGTAGCGGCTGGACAGGAAGATGAGCCTGGCTGCCACATTCAGGATGGATTGGAGAGGGTAGAGTCTGGGACGGGGGAGGCCGATCAGCAACGAGTTGTAATAATTGAGCTGATAAGGGCAACAGTGAGCATTTTTAGCGTGTCTACGGTGCGTAAAGAGCGGATTCTTGCAATATTCTTGAGGTGAGGCTGACATGTTCAGGCCAGAGATTGGATGTAGGGGGTAAAGGAGAGATCGGCATCAAATATGACCCCAAGGCAGCGGGCGTGCTGTCTGGCAGTTATGGAGGTGCCACACACTGAGATGGAGATGTCAGGATGAGGTCGGTTAGTGGAAGGGGGAAAGGTGCAGAGATGTCACGGGAAGAGGTGTATAGCTGGGTGTCGTCAGCATAGAGGTGGTATTGAAGGCCAAATCTCCTGATGGTTTGTCCAATAGGGGCTGTGTAGATGGAGAAAAGGAGGGGGCTGAGAACCGAGCCATGGGGGACCCTAACAGCAAGGGAAAGAGGAGGGGAGGTAGAGCCAGCAAAGGAGACGCTGAATGAGCGGTCAGATAGGTAGGAGGAGAACCAGGAAAGAGTAGTGTCCTTTAGGCCAATGGAGCGAAGCATACTGAGGAGGAGTTTATGGTCAACAGTGTTGAATGCTGCGGAGAGGTCGAGGAGGATCAGTAAGGCGTAGTCACCCCTCGATTTGACTGTCAGGAGGTCGTTAGACACCCTTGTAAGGGCAGTTTCTGTTGAGTGTAGGGGTCGGAAGCCGGACTGTAGGGGATCAAGAAGAGAGTTTTCTGATAGATACCTTACAAGCCGGGAGTAAACCAGGCATTCCAATTGTTTGGAGATGAAGGGGAGATTAGAGATGGGTCAGTAGTTGGCAGCATCAGTCACATCAAGAGTCGGCTTCTTTAGCAGTGGGGATATGATGGCATGTTTTAAAGAAAAGAGAAAAATGCCAGAGGTCAGAGAGAGGTTGAATATAGTGATGAGATAGGAGATAACCACTAGGGAGAGGGATCGGAGGAGGTGTGAGGGGAGAGGGTCACTAGTGCAGGTGGTGGAGCGAGCAGAGGAAAGCAATTTGGAGACTTCTTCCTCTGTCGTTGGTCTGAGTACAGGCAGTGAGCAGGAGCTAGATGCAGTATTAATGTGACTAGGGTCAGGGCTAATCTGAGATTGCAAAGTTATTCCCTGATGGATGTCATCAATTTTCTTTTTCAAGTAGGCAGCCAGCTCTGCGGCACTGAGATCCATCACCGGGGGCTGCAGTTTAGGGCTGAGAAGGGAGTGAAAAGTATCAAAGAGACGTTTACGGTTGTGAGGTAGTGAGGAGATGAGAGAGGTGAAATAAATTTGTTTGGTGTGGTGGAGGGAGAGGTTGTAGGTTCTGAGCATGAATTTGTAATGGAGAAAGTCCGCAGACGTTTGCTCCTTTCTCCACAGCCATTCAGTACTTCTCGAGCACCGCCGGATGAAACACGTTTGAGATGTGAGCCAGGATTGCCACGGTCTGCATCGGATGGCTTGGGTCATGGGTAGTGCCTCTTCATCCAGGGCATGTTTTAGAGTGATGTTGTAATGTGCAGCAGCCAGGTTGGGGCAGGAGAGGAGAGAGATGGGGGACAGAGAGGACTGTAGGGACTCAGCAAAGTCCTGGGTGTGAATGGCCTAAAGGTTCCTGTAAGAACGGTAGGTAGGAGGGTCTGGAGAGATGTTAGGGAGCTGGACTGAGAAAGAGAGGAGGTTATGGTCCGAGAATAGAAGAGGGGAGTTAGTGAAGTGGGAAGCAGAGCAGAGACGAATGAAGGCCAGATCGAGAGTATTGCCATCCATGTGAGGCAGAGAGGCAGTGATTTGAGAGAGACCAAGGGAGGAGGTGAGCGATGGGGAGATGATATCATTAGTTGGGATGTTAAAATCACCTAGAATGAGGGTTGGAATTTCGCAGGATAGGAAGTGGGGGAGCCAGGCGGCAAAGTGTTCCAGAAACAGGTGAGGAGCACCTGGGGGGAGGTATATAACTGCTACTCATATGGACATCGGGCGGAAAAGTCGTAGTGTATGTACCTCAAATGATGGGAATATGAGTGTGAGTGTACTGGTGGGATGACTTGGTAGGTACATTTCGGGGAGAGAAGACCACCTACTCCTCCACCACGCCTGTTTTCCGGACTTGAGGTATGAGAGAACTGCAGGCCATTATAGGACAGTGCAGCAAGGGAGGCCGTGTCAGACTTTTATATCCATGTTTCTGTGAGAGCTAGCAGGTTTAGGGATTTAGCAGTAAAAAAGTCGTGGATGGTGGAGAGTTTATTACATGCTGACTGGCAGTTCCAGAGTGCACATTTAAAGGAGTCAGGGGAGGATATGCATAGGCTAGCAGTTGGGCTTGAGGGTTGTCTTAGTGAGTCAGGTAGGGGGTAATAGTTAGGAGCAGTGGAGGGTGGGCCAGAATTGGGAGAGATATCCCCAGCTGCTAGTAGCAGCAAGATAGTGAGAGTGAGCAGGTGGTTAGGAGATTTATGAGAGCGACTGTTATTTTTGTTGGTGGCATTAGGCATCTCGTCTCAAATTCCAATAAACCACTCTCTGCTCTCAGGCACAGATTCAGTTTGCCTCCCTGCAGGAACAACCCCATCACACACTTGTTCTATCACACAGTGATTTTGGCTAAACTTTGCCTGGTGGTCGCTTTCCACCATTGCAACTGATTTGTTTGGCAAACTTGATGAGTCACCATTATTTAGGAAACACTATGACTAAACGACAATAACATCCTAAACAATACTGGTTGATTGTTGGCATGCCTGTACATCCCCTCTCCGTGCATTAAATCAAATGTAGATTAACAATGCGGCTTGATGCACCTATATGCATCGTCACACATCCTTACGCATACATAACTCCTGTAGCAATAAACAACTGGGTCCAACATCTGCATGTGTGCCCTTACAAGAACCCCTAGTGATAAGCAGATTGATGTGGATCCGCCTTGCCACACTCCTGTTTAGCTGTGGGCTAACTGAGGAGGCAGTATCTGGGGGAATTGATTTTTACACTTGACTCCTCCAAATGGGATACCAACTTTTCTGTGGGGTCCTAAAGGCATTGCACACACATATAGTCTCAGTAATGTGTCGGCGGCTGATGCTGCACTGGCCTGTGGCGCAGTACCTCTCCGTGTGAACAGGTGAGTCAGGGTTGGTAACACAGCTGCATAAACGAGATACACAATATAGGTCAGAGCATGCAGCAGGCAAAAGCAGAATCAAAAATACAGAGCTGAGGTCAGGGAGCACAGAAGTTAGAATAGTCAATAGAAGGTAAGGGTCATAATCAGGAATACACACAAACTGGGGCTTTGTCCCAATGGCTAATGAGACAATGGCTTAGGCATCTTCCATAAGCGGAAGATGTCTAATGTTGAAGAGTAACTGGTGATTGGTGGGGAATGGGATTAGGGAGCGTGTACTGACCCTTTAGGAGAGGGGGTAGGACCTCTACGGGCAGAGGCCTGGTAGCTTGCAGAATTAGAGAAGTGGTATGCAGCAAATGACAGTCAGTGGCATCTAACTGCAACCCCAGGAGTAGGTGAACAGCGGCAATGTGCCATGACACTTTGGCTAGGGTTCCATGGCAAAATTTGGTTCCAATAACTTAAGATACCTATAAGAATCACCAATTGTGGCAGCAAGAGATAATCCACTGCCAGAGGTATCTGCAGATTATGTGGTCACCTTCACCGCATTGCTAGCAAGTCGCTTCTTGGACTGTGCCTAGCAAGCTCAGTGCTAGCAAAGTATATTATGGAGCTTAAATAATTCCATTATAATGAGAAATTCACGGCAACTCAATATTGTTACAGAATAAACCATGAAAAAATATAATTTTTCTCCATTCTGTATAAGGGTCAGGCAGCTCAGTGTATCATCTGGCATTTCAAAAGTCAAAGACAAAGAATCAGACCAAACGCCAACATCCAATGTCTTGATCCAGAGTGATTAAATATTCCTCCACATCCCGCTGTAATATACAGTAATCTCCTGAATGAGAACCAGAAGGTTGTTCAGGTCTTCTGCCAAAAGAGAATCTGTATTAAAACGCAACCCTGCGCACAAAAAGAATCACATTATGTCAAAAAGGACAGTCGAGGGATAAAATATGATGTTAATGCTAAATCCTAAACACTCCAGAAGATAAACGGAACAAGAAGAGGTTAGGAAAGATACGCTTGCTGAAAATGTAGACACTTCCAAATTTCCGCAATATGAGCTAAGAATTGATATACAAACAGTTGTCCTAACTGTACCTGAAATATAGCTGCATGTTGGTTGTCGATGTGTTTTGGAGCATAATTGGTATACGGACTGTGAAAAGTTTTGAGAAAATCAAAGGGGTTGTACCAGAGGTGTAACTTGAAGCTCCTGGGCTCCATTGCAAAATCTGTAAGAGGGCCCCCAACTATAATGCTTTATTCATAGTACTGGGTTCCCTATATGGAGTAGAGAGGCCTTATGGGCCCCCTAAGGCACCTGGGCTCGGGTGCAACGGCACCCTTTGCATCCCCTATAGTTACGCCCCTGGGTTGTACTAAGATTTCAAGCAATCCCCTATCCTGTGGATAGAGGATAACCTGCTTTTTGGTGGAGGTCTCACCGCTGAGACCCTTGCTGTTCTCAAGAACGCTGTCCACTGTTACCAACCTCCTCACTGTAGGATTACTGCACTCCCCGCAGTAAGGAGGAGACTGAATAGAGCATTAATCGTCCAAACATTCTGGCACTATATTCACTTTCTATTTAAATGAATGTAGAGCCATGCCTACTGTGCATGCTCAGCCAGTGCTCCATTTATTTTCAACCCCCAAAGTGACAGAGGGCGAGACGGGACCCTCATCCCCAAGAACAGTGGGGTTCTCAGTAGTAGAGTGGGATCAGGATTCGATCCGGTTACATATATGGCAGATGCCTGCGGTCTTTGAACGCTGATCGTGGCTGTTAACCCTGTCAGTTCCAAAATTGGTATTTAAATGCCCAAATTAACATTGTGGGGTCCCGATTGCCCCCACCACACACACGATCGGGAGGGGCCATTTAGTTGTCAGCCTGGGACTAGCTAAAGGCCTTCAGCCCTGCCATTGCTGATTACCTATCAAGCTATGCCTATGGCATGGCTTGACAGACTGCAGTATAATGCAATAATATGGTATTGCATTATACTGTATGAGCGATCAAATGATCACAAGTTCATGTCCCCTATGGGGACTAAGAAAAACAATGTAAAAATTAGTTTAAAAAGGTATAATCATTTTTAGAAAAAAAGAAAAGGTATGAAGTTTAACTCCACCCTATTGCCATATTTACAAAAAAAAAAATCAAAACAAAAAAACATATTTGGTATTGCTGCATCTGTAAAAGTCCGATTTTCTTTCTTTCTAAAGAGATTTTATTTTTAAAAATAGTACAGCAAAAAAAAAAAAACCTATGGAAACTTAATATCATTGTAATAACACAAACCCATAAACTAAAGTTATGAAGTGTGAAGGCCCCAAAGATGGCAAAATCTAGTTTTTTTACATTTCACTCCAATTTTTAAACTGCTTTCAGTACATTATGTGGGACATTAAATAGTACCACTGAAAAATACATCTTGTCCCGCAAAAAAACAAGCCCTCAGACGGCTGCATTGATGGATTGATAAAAGAGTTATGATTTTTTGAAAGTGGGGAGGAAAAAACTAAATTAAGCAAAAAAATGGCCGCATCATTAAGGGGTTAACATGAAACCTTTATTTATACAATAAGTCCCGTTGTGATGATACATCTCCTTTAAAGTGATTTAAAATGAATAGTTGATATAAATAGTTAATTAAGACCAATTACTCTTGTCTGTGATGGCTGACTGAAGCTTGGCTGACAGTTTCCTCCGTGACTTTCCCTCCTGCCTGCGGACTGGGGGAATTATTTGGTATGAGAGGATGACCAGTGATTTTATTGCGCTCTCGGGAATGTTGTCTTTCAATCTTTAAAAAATTCTGAAGTGTCCTTTAAAATACTTTTCCCAGCACTTAGGTTTATAGAAGCAGAGCAATGAGCTCTCCCTGCGCTGGTCTTGCTGCTCGTGTGTGTTACAGATCTATTTCTTGCCCAATAAATCACACTGGGCGCCAGAAGCTTTTTACAAAACACCAACTTTTCATTCAGCAGTCATTCAAAACACTCGATTTAATTAGAAAGCCTGGTTGCTCAGACATCAAGCGATTTATGAGCCCGGTCTCCTTACTTTTATATATGATCTTTTATTAAATGTTTCACGAGATTCACCTTTATGAATGTGCTATGTGAGAAATAAGTGATTGAAAGAGCTTTGAGGCAGAACCATAAGTTACCACAAATAAGACCAAATTAGACAATAAACTATTTTCTTAAAGGGGTTGTCTGGGCTCGTTCCGACGGATGACCTCCCGTCCATCAACTGATCATCTATATCCATCAGCTGTCCAGTATGTTGTCATCAGCGGACAGGGGAGGAAGTGCAAGCACCAGCTTCACTCCCATTGGAAAAGCAGCTTGCTGCACTTCCTGCTCCTGTTATGGAACATCCTGTCCTTGCCAGGAAGCACAGTAGCAGTGCAGCTCTCCTAATAATTTCAATGGGAGTGAAGCCGACACATGCACTTCTTCCCCTGTCCACTGATTACAACGTCCGGCCCCCTGCAATGGACAGGGGGCTGGACAATCAGCTGATAGGTTGTTATCCCAAGCAGCGGATACTTGTCCATCAACTACTGATAACCTATCCAGAAGATAAAACATCTATTAAAATGAGCCCAGACAACCCCTTTAAACGGTTGTCTCCAGTGTCAGAGCTTCATTGCATGTTACACTTTGCTCACATAGCTTCTTTTATAACAAACCAAGACATATTGTACAAGGTATACCACCATGCCCGACTGACCACAGTGTAATTCTTTTTGGCAAATATGATAAAATCTGCTTGTTGCGTCTGAGCTGGACATCTAAAAACCTCATCTAGATCAGACTAAATAGTTGTCCAAAGGGACTGATGTACGTTCTTGTAAACTCGAAGAACCAAAAGGATCAAAAACTAAACTTAACATGTGCGGAGGGAAATCTCAGTCTAATGTACTTCTCGGAAATTCTGACTAACGTGAGGAGATCGCCCTGAAGGGGGTAGCTCCGCGTCCGGAACCTGTGAACTTCCAAAACTGTTCCAATATAGATAAGGGGAAAAGCTTGGACAGATGGCAAAATTAGTCATAGTAAAGAAAGCAAATGAAACACCACAATAAAAGTATGAACACCAGGGACTTATCTGAATACAGGATGACAACAGGGAAACTTCAACTAGACCAGAACAACAACGGAAGAATAACAGGCACCCTCTGAGGGGAGGGGCCGAAATTTAAACACTACAATAAAGGCTGATTTGCCTCTCCACTGACCAATGAGGACCCACTATAGAGAGATGTTAACACATTGGTGCAAGGCACCAAACGACAGGGTGCATGTGACAATGTTGCAGTCTCATGATGTCACACTTCCGTATCGTAGCTGTCGTGCTGTAACACTGCTATGGAACCTCAAACATAACTATGTCATCATTAAAATGAGATGCATTTTGTGCATTTTACAAAATCGAGGCCCATCTGTACTGTTATTGAGCAATGGGACAGAATATCTAATTGCCTTCAGTCACCCTATGTTCTATCGGCAAGATCTGCCAGCGACCGTTGAGTTTTGAACTCCATCCTTGTTTTTTCTATAAGAAAGGGTATCATTAGGCAGGGATTTTCCTTATCATATCATTTGTCTTTCTGTCTCTTCTTCAGGGCCAATTTTGACCTGTCTTGGTCATCAAATTGGATCACTTAGTTGTATAAAATTACATGGTCTTTCTCTTTCTAACTGCATCCACGACCTATCAAATTTTTATTTTTTTTGTTATTTTCGGAATATCCTCAGGTACCATCAGATAATTTATTCTGATTGTTAGAATTTGTTCTATATATATGCGTCCAGGTTAATGTGGATATTATTCCTCATCTCCTCGCTTCCATCAACCCTTTCCCATTTTTAATTCCTGTCTTCCCTAATCTCCCCCTCAAACGATGACTTGCTTACAGTTGGGTGTTGCAATACTTGTTTTTATTCCAATTTTTTTTTTTTTATGGAAAATAATTAGGCTTATAATTAAAAAAAATTATGCCGAGTGACTACTTTATTAGAGACACCTGCCCTTTCACAGTTGGAACTTTCCTGTATGGAAATTCGACCCGTGACCCCAGAGTGCAGCATCACATTAAGTGAGCAAGTTTTCCGTGAACTGGTCAGATGAATCCAGCTTTCTCTTGCACCATGCTGATGGGAGGATTAGAATTTGGCACAAACACCATGAATCCTTCTGGTTAGATGTCAATAGTTCATTTTGGTGAAGGTGGGGTAATTGTGATGGGAATATTTTCTTTGTACACCATTGTTACCTGTGAATGGTCTGAAGCCCAAAGGAGGTCCAATGCACTACCAGATGGTGTCACTTATAAAGTGGCTATTTGGTGTATATTGTTTAGCAGAAGCAACCAGTATAATAGATGGTTGACCCTTTTGCTTTGTTGTTATAGTAACATGTAAATAGACCTCCTGCAGAAAGAAGAAAACCTCTTTAACTCCACCTATGGGTGACCACCCTATTAGTCAATATCCAACCTTTTAAACAGCATTGAACTATAACTTGGGTATAGCATCCAAACAGAGATACCCATCTCTTGTCTCTTTTCAAATAAGTAAGATGGAACAATACCTCTGCAGCGCCACCTATTGGATAGCAGCATTCATGCAAGTCAATGCTTGACCCTTTATACAGGTCTGTAGAACAATGATTGGGAATCGAAAGCCAAGCCAGAATCCATACAGACAGCTTGTTTTGGGGGGTTTGCCTGTCATCTGTGTGCCAGTAGGATCCTGGCTTGGCTAGTGAGGGGCCTATGATGTGGATCGAGAGGAGTAACATCACTCCTAAGGGTGAGCACACTAATAAGAGGTGAAAATCCTGCAACAGCTGCCTTATAAGTCTCCTCGCTCATCTTCTTGGTGCTTCTTCTGTCGACCTACGTCATAGGCCTCTCTGTAGCCAAGCCAGGATCCTACTGCACACTGATGAGAGGAAAACACCCAGAAACAGCTGTCTGTGTATGGATTTAACTTGGTTTTCAATTCCCAATCATTCTTTTACAAACCTGTATAAAGGGTCAAGCATTGATTTGAAGGAATGCTGCCATCCAATAGATGGCGCTGCAGAGGTATTGTTCCATCTTCCTTATTTGTATATTACCCAGAGGAGCATGCATGGCCTTATAAGTCTCCTCACTCACCTTCTTTCTGCCCCTCCAAAGGAGTAATGTTATCCCTCCTGATCCTTGTTTTCTTTCAACACAGCAGGGATTTGATTGACTGCATGAGCTGCCATATGTACTGTCTCTCGCTTAGAGGCAATTTTCTTTGTTTCTTCAGGAGAATATTTTTGGGTCTTTTCCCACAGAACATTGCCCTAAAGCAGGGGTAAGCAACTATAGAGAGGTGGAGATCTACTATTATAGCTTGGGAGGGTCTTGAGATCTACTAGGTTCCAAGCTATGACAGAACTCAAGGAGGAATGGTGTGCATGGTATCTGTGGCATCCCTAGGGTCTTGCATGCCACTGTCTCTGGATGGATAATACGTTTTAAATAAATTCATCACTACAGAACATCTAGAAGAATCTAGTGCTGATCAGAATCAGTCACAGTCAGAATATATAACAATAATACTAAACCTAGAGGAGCCCATAAAGAACATTAAATAGCAGATTCAATGTTCTATCACAGTTTTTAATTTCATCCGGGTCATGAGGACATGGGTCAAGTTAAAAGGGACACTTAGGCCAGGATCTGCTTGATACCCTTTGGCAATCAACCTGCCAATCATGATGAACAGGTTGCCAATCCTTTGAAGGGTTGTCCAGTTTTAAACTACTTATGGCCTATCCTTAAGATAAGCCATCAATAGTAAATTGGCCGCGTCTGCCACCAGGGACCTCTGCGTATCAGCTTTTTTCCGGGCCGGTTTGTTCATACACTGAGCAGATTTTTGCAGGAAGCAGACAGCTCCGTTCTCACTGCAGTGGCCAAGCTTGATATTACAGGGGAGGTTCCTTTTCCCCCGAATGGCAACTTGATCTGCACTACCAAGCCTGGCCACTGCAGTGAGAACAGAGCTGTATGCATCCTGCAGAAATCAGCTCAGTACATAAATGCACTGACCCAGCAAACAGCTGATAAGCAGGTATCCCTGGTAGCATAACCCCGTCGATCTATTATTGATGGCCTATCCTACAGACAGATCATCCATAATTTATAACTGGACAACCCTTTTGAAGCTTCTCTAACAACAGGATCTCCCCATGGAGAATCATTACTTTCCGAGAGTTTATTGTATGAATGTAAGTCTTACTTTAGAATAAACCTGGAGCTCCTTGTATTTTAATACACTGAAATCCCAGTACTTTTCATAACTACACGCAGGTAGCCAGCTCAGCAGATGTGCAGCTGCCACACTTTGGCCCCCCTGTGTCTTTGCCTTGGGAGAGATGCATATACAGCACAAATTCTAAAACTGGTGTCCTATAAATCATTTGAAAAGATGGAGATTTTCACTTCCACTCAATGCCATAGATACATTGCAACCCATATAGTCACCTCTTGTGATTTGTCCTCTGCCCCTCTCCTGGGGTAAATCATTCACTTGTCCCTACCCCACAAATCCCATCGAAATGTCTCATTTCTGGCATGTCCTCCTTGACAAATGAATTATACTTTTGGTTTGCTACAGAAACTAACCGTGCAGTACAATGTTACGTAAATATTTCAAGGTCCTTGATTCTAGTTTACAAGCACTTATCTAGAGATATTGTTGCACGAAAAAAATAAGTGAACCCCTTGAATTACATGGATTTCTGCTCTGACTACTAATAAAATGAGGTCTGATTGTTAACTAAGTCAGAACTACAGACAAACACAATCTAGTTAAGCAAATATCGCACAAACAGTTGTACCGTTCATGTCTTTTATTGAATACGATGAATAAATATCCATAGAAAAGAAAGTGAACCCTTGAATTTAATAATCTGTAAATTCACCTTTATCAGTAATCCCCTCCAGAAAACATTTCCTGTAGCTACAAATAAGATTTGTGCAACTTTGAGGAGAAATTTTGGTTGATTCCTCTCTGCAAATGTGCTTCAGTTCATTAATATTTCTGGGGTGCCTTGTGTACACAGCCCTCTTCTTGCAATGTCATGGCATCTCAATAGACTTAAGGTCAGAATTCTAAAACACATTCTTTAGTTGATTTTCTTGTGTGCTTTGGTTCACTATTGTATCGTTTCTTCATCTTGAGGTCATGGATGAATGCCATTACATTTACCTGTAAAATGTTTTGATACGCCTTTGAATTTATTGATCCTTCAGTCGTAAGGCCTTCAACAAGGCAGCCCCAAACCATGATGTTCCCTCCATCATGTGTCACAGTTGGAACCCGTTTTTGTTATTGGCGTGCAGTGTTCTTTTTCATCCAAACATAGCATTGTGCATCTGTGCCAAAAAGTGCAATTTTTGTCTCATCTGTCCATAGAACAGTATTGGGGAACAAGCTTGATATAGGCCACAATGTTATTCTAGACAGCAACAGATTCCTTTGTGGTGTCCTTTCTTGAACATCATTTTTGTTCAGTAATTTTCTAAAAGTGGACATATGAACAAAGGTTTTTGCAGTCTTCTGTAGGCTTTTTTGTTATTACCCTTCTCTCTCAGGATTGCCCATTGTGCCATCTTAACAGGATGCCCAGAAAGAATTGCAGCAGTCCTGAATTTTTTCCATGTGTAGATAATTTGCCTAACCATGGATTCATGTACACTTAGGTCTTTGTAGACTTTTCCAGTGTTAGGAATCTCTATAACACGTCTTCTGATAGTTGTTTGCATTGAGGCATGGTTTACACTGACCAATCCTTCTTGAGAAGAACAGATTTGGCAACATTCAGACTTTGTGTGCTTTTATTTAATAGGCAAACAAGCTATAAATCTCACAGTTCTCCTTAATTGAAACACCTTTTATCAATTTGCTCTTGGAAAAATCATTAATAGAGAGGTTCACTTACTTTTTCACTCTGCACTATCTATATTTAGTTATTGAGGTTAGTTAGATTGTGTTTGTCTCATATAACAATCAGACCATATTTTATTAGTCTTTCCACCCTCAACCAGCCAACCTTCCTCCGACATCTCCATATCGGTATCTGGCACCACCATAACCCCTTGGGGTCACACTGGACTCTGACCTCTTCTTTTCCCTCCACATCCAATCTCTGGGCCGAACATGCGACCTACAACTTAGAAATATTGCTAAAATCCAGATGTTTCTCACCACGGACACACTAAAGACACTCGTTGTCATCCTCATCTATTCCCGACTTGACTACTGCAACTCACTGTTCATTGTCCTACCCTGCACGAAACTCTCCTGTCTCCAATCCATATTAAATGCGGCAGCTAGGCTGATTTTTCTACCCAGACATTTCTCAAATGCGACTGCACTATGCCAGTCATTGCATTGGCTGCCCATCCACTGCAGAACAAAATTTAAACTCCTCACCCTCACCCACAAAGCTCTCCATGTACCCATGCCACCGTAGACCACCTCCCTTCTGTCCATACACCACCCAGCTCACACACTCCAATCCGCTAACACACTCAGACTAAACACCCCTCTAAAACAAACCTCACATGCTCGCCTACAGGACTTCACCAGAGCAATACCCATGCTCTGGAACGCTCTACCCCAAGGCATCCGGACAATCCTCGATGCACAAAGTTTCAGACGGACCCTAAAAACACACCTGTTCAGGGAGGCATACCAAATCTCCCGACTTTGTCCCCTTGTCCCTTCCAACGGCTCCCCACACTTTCCACCCAGCCTATCGCATATGACCTCTACCCCTGACCTCCTTACTGCCTCCACCCTGTTTGCTTCATAATAATTGATTTCCACATGTAATTCCCATACTGCTTGTGTTCCCCCATGCCTCATCTCACCCCCCACCCCCACCCCGTACCTGCTGTATCACCCTCACCCCTTAGTTTCAAACTGATTGTATACCACATGTAATCTGTTGTACTTGTCTGTGTTCTCCCGTGCTTGAAACCACTGCGGAATAATTTGGCACTATACAAATAAAGATTATTAGTAGTAGTAGTAATCAATGCAGAAATCCAGGTAATTCCAAAGTATTCACTTAGTTTTTCTTGAATAGTTCTGTCCTTAAATAAATGACATCCATGTTAAGAGGTCTCTTGTCATGGATGACCCATGACTTCTGGGTTCTCCTTGGGCCTGGAGCAACATCAGTGCATCATGCTGTACCATGCGATGCTCTGGGTGGCACATGTACTATTGCATGCATTGCTGGACATCAAGGAATTAACATTTACCTTTGGTTCCAGCTACTAAGCTGGTTGGGTTGCCATTTAAACCAGTCAGCCTATTAGTGTTAGTTGTACAATATATAAACCACCCCCTTAGTCATAATAGCTATTTCTAGTTAACTGGCCGCACTGTGCAAGACGTCCTCAATGTGTTTAGTGGAAGTTAAACAATTAGTTCATTACGCTTGGTACATTTAGTGTTACAGTTTAAGAGTTTAGTGTAATTGTCACCAGTTTAATCTCAGGCTGGTTCCCTGTTTCTCTCTCATAGCAGGGTTGCCCTTTTCGGGACTGGTGCTCCACTTGAAAGATCAGTCCAGTTTGGGCAGTTCTGGATAGCATATCCATTTAGTCCTTCATATCTTTTTACATTTGGTTCTTCTTTTTTAATCAGTCTGTAAAAGATCTGTATAACGAGCTATCCGTTGAGTCCTGTACTTGTCACATCCTGCAATGTAGTCATACCAGACGTGACATCTCTATTTTTACTAAACTAGACCTATTTTTATAAAGCATAGTTTATTCTAAATCCAGAATCTGGGAGACCAAACCAAAACCCACGCGCTTCCTATAAAAAACTCAGGAATCTGCATGCTTCTCTATCGTACTGAGTTTCCAATACATGTGAATAGGAATAATTGCATCACATGTCAAAAATGTCACTTTGTTACCTACGTCCAATTTTGTAACATTGTATACAATGAGCAATCTACGAAGGGGCCTTGTGTGGCGCAGAGTGTTAAGGCAGCAGTATGCAGTCCTACGCCCTCACTCACGACCTGAAGGTTTCAGGTTCAATCCCCACATGGTTCAGGTAACTAGCTCAAGGTTGACTCAGCCTTCCATCCTTCCATGGTTGCTAAAATGGGGGGTAATAAATATATTACCTGAAAGCACTGCTGAATAAGTTGGCACTTTACAAATAGCAAGTCCCTTTCCATGTGATGTCAAAGTGCTACTTTTGTTTTACCTTGTCCCTGCTTTGCTTTTACTTCCTCCCCAATCCTTATAGGAAAAGCATTGTACAAAAAGTCAGAGATTTCCCATTTTGCTGATAAAAATAATTCTTAAAAGCCGACTTGCTTATTTCACATGCTGACACTAAACATTTCACTCCGCGAACTGGGTGTCAGTGACAGAGCCGTAAATAGTTTTATGCCATATCTTTGTCCCCGTATATCCTACACTGCCGGTAAAACTTTCCAATGACTCCAAATGAACCATGTCCAAGCCAAGAGCCGTTGCCCACGACTGTGCTCGGCATAAGGTACGCCAACTACCCCGGCAACAGATAGTCAGCATCCCATCCTCCGACCGGGCAAACAATATTTATATCCTCATTTTCTACCCTCCAATTTGCGCCAATGTTATTTCAGGACAGCTGTATGCAAGAAATGATGTCAGCAGATAATAAAAAAAGAACCAGTGGTCCTTTTACAAAATTAAATTGGCATCAGCCCTTAGAAATGGAAGTATTGTAATTTAATTCTTCTGGCAGACCAATTAAACGGAGTGAGGGTGAATTATTGAACAGGTTGCTTTGCCGTGTCAGTAGACACTGTACATATATTTTTTGCATTTTGTCATTATTTAATTAAGAATTTTTTTAGATGCGAAGATACATTGATATGCAAATCTTGTTGTTTTTTTTTTTTCAAGCCTATCCAGGAATATAGTACAAAGAGTCTAGAGAAGCTATGAACGTAATCAACAGATAGAACTGAGACGCGGCGGTTTAGGGAGCTGGAATTTTCACAAGGCTCCACTGCCTTTGAATTAATCAATTCAATCATGCCAGAGCTGGAGTACATATGGAAAAGAAGAATATATGTTCTCTTCAAAGCCTCTGAATAAATAATGGGTGTCTGATGAATAGTCTTCTTAACCCATCTCCTTCCACAGAATAGGAACGTGTAAGAATCTATCCAGGCCGTTATTAAATTGGCTTTTTTTGGGTAGACTTTGAAAATGCCGCACTCGCCCTTCAATATCTTTGTTCCACTTTTTTTTGGTTGCTGAGATTCCAAGCTTGAGGGCTGGAATAAATTGGTCACCAAGGATAGACACCAGACAAATACAAATCAATGTATTTTGCCACTAGGTTTTTTTTTTTTTTACCCTTTAACGGTAAGAATTAGAATTGTGTGTATTATACTATAATAATGTTAAAAGAATACGGCACATTATTAGAGATTTTTTTTTCTGCTGCAAAGGAAGAGTATCAAAGGGCTACATCGTCAAGAAAGTGGGATTTCGAAATATATGTCATGGCCACACTGCACCTAATCGCTTCTTCTAGGTCTGTCCACTGTAGTGTGTGTGGGCTCAGTCACACGGGCGTTTGTACGCACGTCTGACAGGTGCGTTTGCGATCCGCATCTATATAGACCCAATGCTTTTCAATGGGAGGGGTTACATGTGCGAATTTTACATGCGCACAAACGCATACGGCGAAAATTATGGGACACAACTGTAACTGCATTCTGTGGCAAATCGGTGTTCTGTGTATGTGCACTCAATGGGGCTGGTGGCAGCAGCACCGACCCCATTGAGAACATGTACTGAAGATTGCGATCCTCTGCCACAGCTGTCACAGAGGAGCGCGATGTTCTCCCATTGAGTTAAATGGAGCTGGCAATACAGATGGCTCCATTGAAAGCAATGGGCTGCCGGCAAGCGCTATAGTAATTTTCAGGAAAGGGCTTCAAATATAAGCCCTTCCCTAAAAACATCCTAAAAAAGTTTAAAAAATAAAAAAAATCTATACTCACCTCTCTGCAACTGCCGGGGCTCAGCCGCGTCCAGCCGGCTTTTCTCCTGAACTGCTCTCAGTAGTATTCAGCAGGCGGGGATTTAAAATCCCCACCTGCTAAATGGGCTGCCTCTGATTGGCTGAGCACTGTAACGAATCAGAGGCAGCTCTCAGCTATTGAATGACTGCTAAGAGCTGCCTCTGATTGGTCACAGTGCTCAGCCAATCAGAGGCAGCACTCACCCAATTTATGAGAGTTGATGTTACTTAAAGGGATATTCCCATCTCGGGAATCCCATTCCAACAGGCTGCAAATATGGAAATAAAGCACTTGTCCATGACACACTTGTTTCAAAAAAGCCCCCGTCTCTTGAAAAGCTGTAGTATTCTTTAAAGTTGATAAACTGCTAGTTGCTAGGAGGACTGACCACCACCGCAAAGGAGTGGGGATGGTGGATGCTTGCACACCTCTAACTCCTTATGTTAATTGATTGACGCGATGTTCGCTACACAAACGTAAAATGGGTTCATTCGCATTTGCGTTGTGATCCTATGCAGGGAAAAAAAATCGCAGCATGTCCTTTCTTCTTGTGATGTCACCATTGAAAACAATTGGAGAACATGGCAATCCCCTGCTGTGGCTGTGACAGCCGCATTGGGGGATTCCTGCAGGGATGCGAGGATGTTTCCATGTGAAAACACCTTACATCCATGGGTTTCCACATGGATTGTGAGGGCGATATTGGGCCCAATATCGCCCTCACCAGTGTGAAGGAGCCTTGACTGAAGCACAACAGCTACACTAGACTTAACATTGGAAGTTTGACCTTGCCTGACACGTCACTCAATGGATCAAACTCAAATTTGATGATTTTACAGCGGTGGTGATGATGTCACATATCTAATGCCACCAAAATTATCCACCAAAGGTCACACAAAGAGGTCAAATTGTGTGTGTTTTTTTATATATATTAGATGTGCTGTTGGGTGGCTGGCATCTCTGGTGCACATGCGCATTAGTTCCCGGCCCAACCGCCCGCTACCATTGTGCTCTGCTTTTTCTTTCTGTAGAAGGCCTTCTGGGTAGCGCAAATAAATCCTCATTGTTTGCCCTGCCTAGAAGGACTTCTACAGATAGAAAAGGCAGCATGCAGAGGAAACTGGCTGCCAGGCAGGGAGCTAGTGCGTATATGTGCACCAGAGATGCCAGCCACCCAACAGCGCATAACATAAGGAGTTAAAGGCGCACAAGCGCACATTAAAATGCATCTTTTGAAATGGGAACACCCCTTTAAGAGCTTCAAGTCAATTACTGAGCTCTATAGAATTACAGAATAAAACCGTCTTAGCTCCACCAAGTTTGCACTTAATGTTCAATGCACATAACTCAAAAGTCAAATACTAAAACTAAGATGCTTATCTATATCCCATTAAGTACTTTTAATTTAAACGCTCTGGTGGCAGTGCAACCGTTTATTAAAAACTAGAGGACAATAGTAAAGAAACAATATCAATAGAGAAGGGTTGACTTACATGGCAGAGATGAAGGAGACCTATGCCAGGCCTCCAGCTGCCATGGGAACCCTTTGGTACCTGGCGACTGCACTGCAGGTGCTGATGGCTGACAAAAGAAGCCACCTTCCCCTGTCATTTACTTACAGACTGTAGTTGCTATTGATTGTGGCATGTAAAAGGTTAAACTGCCAGGATCTCAGTTTTCTACATTATTGACAGTTACCGCAGGAGCCTGGCTGTCAGAAGTCCGCTAAGCCACTGCCTTAAAAAGATGCATGCAAAGGTTTAAAGCCCATTAGTGACTGCTGTAAAAAGGCATATTGGTGGTAATTAGAGGGGTTAAACTGCCAGTATTTCAGGTTTCTACATGCTTGACTGTTACAGCAGGAGCCTGGCTGTCAGTAGTCTGCTAAGCCACTACCTTAAAAAGATGTGTGTGCAGGTTTATTGCCCATTAGTGACTGCTGTAAAAAGACATATTGGTAGTAATTAGAGGGGTTAAATTGCCAGGATCTCAGGTTTCTACATGCTTGACTGTTACAGCAGGAGCCTGGCTGTCAGTAGTCCGCTAAGCCACTGCCTTAAAAAGATGCATGCAAAGGTTTAAAGCCCATTAGTGACTGCTGTAAAAAGGCATATTGGTGGTAATTAGAGGGGTTAAACTGCCAGGATTTCAGGTTTCTACATGCTCGACAGTTAGAGCAGGAACCTGGCTGTCAGTAGTCTGCTAAGCCACTACCTTAAAAAGATGTCTGTGCAGGTTTATTGCCCATTACTGACTACTGTAAAAAGGCATATTGGCGGTCCTTAAGGGGTTAAACTGCCAGGGTATCAGGTTTCTACATTCTTCACAGTGCCGCAGGAGCTTGGCTGTCAGTAGTCCGCTAAGCCACCGCCTTAGAAAGATGTATGTGCACGTTTAATGCCAATTAGTGAATCCTGCACTGAGCAGGGGGTTAGACCTGATGACTTTGGAGGTCCCTTCCAACTCTACCATTCTATGATTCTATGATTAAGGGGTTAAACTGCCAGGATCTTAGGTTTCTACATGCCTGCTAGTTATGGCAGGAGCTTGGCTGTGTCAGTAAGCCACCGCTTTAGGGCTTCTCCCCACTATCGTTTTTTTAACGCTGCGATATTGCGGCGTTTTTTTCGAGGGACTTTCTAATGTTAAAATCGCATCGCACAAAAATCGCAAGCTCGTGCTTTTGCGATTTTTGTGCAATACGATTTTAACATTAGAAAGTCCCACTAAAAAAAAAGCACGGAAATCACAGCGTAGGGTGACTACCCACTACAGTTTTTTTTTTCACTGCGAAATTCGCAGCGTTTTTTTTTCTGCAGGGGTCTATGGGACTTGTAATGTTAAAATCGCGATCACGCAAAATTGCAATTTACCTCAAAATCACAATTTTGCGCGATTGCGATTTTAACATTAACAAATTTCATAGACCCCTGCAGAAAAAAGAATGCTGCGAATTTCGCAGTGAAAAAAACTGTAGTACGTAGTCACCCTTAAAAAGATGTATATGCAGGTTTAAAGCCCGTTAGTGAGGTCAGTAAAAAGGCGTATTGGTGGTCATTAAGGGGTTAAAGGGGGATTATTAAGCCGAAGAACAAATAGTCATTCCTACATTACGTTTCTAGTAATATATGCAAATTGGGGTACGATGTAGATGAAAAGCAAATATTCCCAATATGTATCACAGGCGAATTATCAGTTTTCGTAGCCCAGCACAAGCTTATCTGTCTCTGTCCCTGGTGCTGAAGTTGAGCTCCGTTCAGGGATAGGCTTATTATTGGCCACAGTAGGTCGGTGCCGCTAGGTTCAGTTCAAGAGGCTGGCAGCTAATTCTTTGCACAGTTTGCTTTTCAAGCTTACTTTCCTCTCGATTAATAATAAACCGATGTTGGCAGGAACAATCTGAAGTTACCTTTTTCGACCTCTGAAATCATGGAAAGTAAGTAATGTTTGCAGCTTTGATACAGGAAATAGTATTTATTTGATGAATCAGAAGAATACATGAATAAATGTCCTTTGCTACAGATTGAGTGCTCTCATTACACGGATTGTACCGTATCTTCCATTATTACCAAAAGGGCTGTTATAGACATGGAATAATATGTGAATAGATATTGAAGGCTAGAGGCCGCTCTGTCTAGACTGGTATTTGCTTTTGTCTTTGAAATGTTGCATAATTGCACTTTTTCTTTATTGTTAGAAGAAAAGTTGAAATCTTGTCACCATCTCTATCTTATTACCTACAAATGGTTCCGTAATTGTGCCCTTTATAGAAAAGTGCTCAATTGTTCGACATCTTCATCTCATTCAAAGCCAATAAGTTGAACAACTCTTACATTAGTTGTATACTGTAGTCTAGAAAACCCATTTCACTCAGGCGAGCGCGAGATGGGGCTGTGAATCCCACCCCTATACTGGCTCCCCACCATGTGAATTCCATCCCTATACCGCGCTCCCAACCATGTGAATTCCACCCCTATACTGGCTCCCCCCCATGTGAAGTCCATCCCTATACCGTGCTCCCCACCTTGTGAATCCCATCCCTATACCGCGCTCCCCACCATGTGAATCCCATCTCTATACCACGCTCCCCACCATGTGAATCCCATCCCTATACCACGCTCCCCACCATGTGAATCCCATCCCTATAACGTGCTCCCCACCATGTGAATCCCATCCCTATACCGTGCTCCCCACCATGTGAATCCCATCCCTATACCGTGCTCCCCACCATGTGAATCCCATCCCTATACCGCGCTCCCCACCATGTGAATCCCATCCCTATACCGCGCTCCCCACCATGTGAAGCCCATCCCTATACTGGCTCCCCACCATGTGAAGTCCATCCCTATAACGCACTCCCCACCATGTGAATCCCACCCCTATACTGGCTCCCCACCATGTTCAGTCCATCCCTATATCGCGCTCCCCACCATGTGAAGCCCATCCCTATATCGTGCTCCCCATCATGTGAATTCTCCAAGGATGCAAGGCGTTTTCATGTCAGAACAGCTGCGCATCACTTCAGGGATGCAGGGATCCTCTGGCATGGCTGTCAGCCGCAGCAGGAGGATTGCAAAGTTTCTCCCATTGCTCGCAATGCACAAATCTCATGTGTAAAAGCAGTCTTAGAACGGCTTCACATGGGCGATAAAATCATGCGGGATTTCTGCATTAAGAGATGCACAAATTTCACACAAATATAAACCCCATTCTTTTTAAAGGGGTCATACACATGAACAATGTTTTGCTGCATGGCAACGCGTTCACACATTGCTGATTTGCGGCCAATTTTGTTGCAGATGTACAGCAGATTTCACTCCTTCAATTTGTTTTCAATTGAAAGGGTGAAATTTGCTGCAGATCCACAACAAAATTTGCCGCAAATCAGCAATGTATGAAAGCACCCTAAGGCAATTCTAAATCCTTATCTATTAGTTAGAGTGAACCTAGAAAAAGGATATCTCCTCTCAAAGACATGGTCAGTCTTTGCATTTCACTTTAAGCCCATTTATCGCAATGTAGATTAACTGTGTAGGGGTATGTTCATATAATGGTAGAGTTGTAAGGGACCTCCAGGGTCATCAGGTCCAACCCCCTGCTCAATGCAGGATCACTAAATCATCTCAGACAGATGTCTGTTCCGCCTTTGTTTGAACACTTTCATTGAAGGAGAACTCACCACCTCCTGTGGCAACCTGTTCCACTCATCGATCCCTGCACTGTCTAATATCTAATCTCCTCCCTTTCAGTTTCATCCCACTGCTTCTCGTCTTTCCTTGTACAAAGGAGAATAGGGCTGATCCCTCTGCAGTGTGACAGCCCTTCAGATATTTGTAGACCGCTATTAAGTCTCCTCTCAGCCTTCTTTTTTGCAAGCTAAACATTCCCAGATCCTTTAACCGTTCCTCATAGGACATGATTTGCAGACCGCTCACCATCTTGGTAACTCTTCATGTAGCATTCATTTCCGCAGCAGAAAATCCAAAACCGCATGAAAATCTTCCACATTGCTGCGCCTGTAGCATATTTCACCCCTTCTATTAAAAAGGGCGAAATCAGCTGCGAATCCACATCAAAATCTGCACCACTGGTACGAATTTTGATGCGGTTTTGATGCAAAAATTATGTGGATTTGGGGGTGGGAAAAGAAAGAAAATACTAGACTGCAGTGGGCAAAGGAGTGCAAAAAATGTATCACTGAACAGTGGAAAAATATAACTTGGGCAGATGAATCCAGATTCCTGTTGCAATATGCTTATGGAAGGGTCTGAATCACAACCATCTGAAGCATTGGATTCCAATGCATTTGCTCAGATGGGTGATTTTTCAGTGCGTAAAATCGGCCAGCTGGAAAAGATAGGTCTTGTCCTATCTTTTGCTGGAATATGCTGGCCTTTCCCATAGACTCCTATGGGAGCCTATGAGAGCCGTCAATAGATGGAATAGAGAGGGAGTTTAGCAGTGTCTTGCATTGCTAAAGTCCCTCCCCTTCCCTTGCCGGCAGCTCCCATAGGCTGGGAAGGGAGTTTGGCATGACTAGCTAAGCTAAGCTCCCGTCCCATCCCGTCCCCTCCCCTAGCAGGCAGCCAGCAAGGGGAGGAGAGGGAATTTAGCAGAGCTGAACTCTCTCCCCCAGCCGACGGTATTCTGGGTGTCTGAATGGGCAAGACTGCCTCTCGTTCATGCAATTTTTTGGCCCCCGATTCGGGTAGCCAAAAATCGCAGTGCCCGTGTGAAAGAGCCCTTATGTAGTAAAAGTCTAATTGACTACAGGTATATTACATGGAACAAGTCATTTGCATAGTCAGTAAGAGGTCAACCACAGCGCGGCAACGGGTACCTGAACTCTCCTTGTACTTGTCATTATAGCAGAAATTTACCCAGGTACTAGATATTTGGAAGACTTTACGTCTTCACTGCAGAGTTTGAAATGCTAACAGACATTGTTGTCAAAAAATGATACCTTCTCCTATTGTCACATTAAAGTTTCTCCTAAATAGATTTCTTCAAAGGAACTCAGCAGCTTTCCTGCATTTCCAAAACATCACACAATTCCCTCTGAAGTCCTTTTTGGCAGGATAGTATACATTAAATTCCCCCAAAGAAATCTTTTTAAAGAGACTCTCTAGAACAAAGAAACCTGTGGACTACAACCTGTTGAAAGTTTGGATGAAATGACATCTTAACAACAATTTTTCGAGCATAATTGAATAAGTTCTCATCTTCAGCCAGCGAGAGAGTTGTCATACGCTAGTCAAAGAGAGCATAACATCAGCTTTTGTTTTATAGTCTTGATCAAACTGGTAGAGGATGGAAAGGTTGAAAATAAAGCCGCCCTATTGTAAAATAACCGCATAGTCCATTCTGTGCTGCTCAATAGCATATTGGTTTGAAAAGCATCCTCGCATGAATAGAGCATTGAAGGCTTTACGAAATATGCCTTTTAGCATTTGAAATAGGGAAATTCAGACAGTGCCTCTCGTATATAGGTGATGGAAATATCTCTTCCTCATAGACTTCTTATAGGACATGCAAATTGACACGTAGAGCCCATATAGTTCTCTTTGTAGTAGACCATGGCAATTTCTAAGGGATATAGATCCCCTACAAGAAAACTTCCACGTTAAGAGTCTAGGTTCAGCACAGAAGTTTCCACACTTTCATGAGAAACTTGCATGAGGTTGTGGACCTCGACTTCATGATATGGTGCATCCATTTTTACTCATTCACCCTGACAGCTAGATATATGTAAGATCCTATCAGCAGCTACTTGCTACTTGCATGATCCATCTAAAGACCCATTTATACGGAGCAATGACTGCTCAACAATCTCTAAAAAGCGATAGTTTGAGCAATAATTGTTGCGTCTAAATGCGTGGTAATCGTGCTCTTTTCATGCACTGCTAGCTGATCGTTAAATTCAGGTCAACCTAAAAATCGGCATGTGGTCTTATCAGTTCTCCGAGGGTAGAGCTGATAGCATTCTTTCCCCTTGGAGAACAAAGGAGCTGAAAGCAGATAAGAGCCCTCCGGGTATTAACTGCATTCAGCTAAAGGCTTCATTTACACGCTAATAAGCTATTAAGTGGCTGAGTAGCTACTTAATAGTTTATACAAAATGATCGCTCAAAGCTGTCACTCAAACTGTCGTTTGAGCGATCTTTGAGTGATCATCGCTCCATGTAAATGGGCCTTAAGGCCAATAGCCACTTAACAGCCACCCCTTTCTCCCAGAATTGGACTGTCCTTCTTGCTGAGCATCCATACAAATAGGCAGTCAGTAACAACATGCAAATAATAATAGCACAGGTGGAACTTGAAGCTCATGGGCCACAGTATTCGGTACATCGCCACCACCCGACGTGCTATTTATAATACTGGGATATGCTCACATGGCAAAGGGACCTTTGGGCCACCTCAGACACCATGGCCTGGGTGCAATTGCTGCTTCTGCACTCCTTGTAGCTACAGCCCAGGATAATAGTGTTAACTTGGAATAGGTGTGCAACAATTTCCATACAACCGGCAGGATCTTGAAACAGGCAGTAGCAGTCTGCAAAATGGGCATGATAGTGACTCTATTCTGATACCCAGCAACCTAGTAATTACCTCAGCCATATGTACTATCGTGGCAGATCCAGCTTTAGGTTAGATGGCACCCTGTGCAGAATTTTCATTTGTGCCATAAGGGAAAAAAAGCAATATATATTGCGCTAATAGGCACACTGCTTGCATTCTGATTGCGCACAAAGCAGCAAGATAGCAGCATACCCACACCTTAACAGCTCATAGCATAAATACTGTACAAAGCAAAAAATCATAACATAAATACAGCACCAGAATCAAGCTTAGTGCATAAATACAGCAACAGAATCAAGCTTATAACATAAATACAGCACAAACTAGTCTCTGTACAAAGATACAATGCCAGAACCAAGCTCATTACATAAATACAGCACTAGAACCAAGCTCAGTACATAAATACAGCACCAGAACCAAGCTCAATATATTAGTACTGCCATGTAAGTAGGGTGATTGCTCAAAGCCTATATCCACCTGGTGGCCAAACACAAGCTGGTGTCTGGCACTCTGTGCAACCACACAGATTGTGTGTGGCTAAAGTTGGCCATATATACAGGTTTTCAGTGTATACACAACAGTTCAAGGCCCCTATTTCATAGAGCAAGTCATCCATGGCAACAGGCCTTTAATGCAGATCCCAGTATGAACATCACAAGACCTACGTATTTATATTTGCAGTGCCACCACCATTGGAATGCCTCCTACTCCTTGCCGGAGCCTTGGAGACAAATGATGTCACTATTTCGCCAATGAAGCCTGCGGAGCAGTAGAATGGTATTTAACATTCCACTAAGCACTACAGGGTTATTATTAGATTACTTCAACTTTTACTGCCCATGCTCATGCTAATAGACTTGTCCTCTAATGGATTTTCTGTTTCATTTGCAAATGGACATGCTTCCCAACATTTTTATTGCTTAAAGAGTACTGTATGGTTCTTTGTAAGATCTGCTTTTTCATGCATGGTCATGGTCAGCAGTCTTTCATTTACCTCAAAAATGACTGAATTTAGAAATTTCTAAGCACCAAATGACATTAAAACCAGGAGATAATATTGAAGCTCCACATTAATATGCCATTAAGAATCAGATGGACTCTTTCCATAGAGAATAAGTCTATTTCATAGAATGTAACTTCATTCCATCAGAAATAAGAAATCAGTTCATAATTAAAGATTATACTCTTGACTTGTCCTCTTTTCTAAATTCTTAACTCATTAAGGTCCAAGCACAGTAAAATAATGGTGCTCGTCCTGGGCTTTAATCCTGCCCAATAGTAAAAATAAGATGCGGGATTAAAGCCTCTGCTTCTGCAATCAATCAGAAGCAGGAAGGCTTGTCAACTGTTAGTCACACCTGAGAACTCGGAGGAGGAGGAAGAAGTGGTTTTTAACTCCTTCTGCCTACTCCTTTCCCTAGTACACAGTGCTCAATGAGTGCTATGTACTAAAGAGTGAAAGTGGAAGTTTTTCCTCCACTACGCGAGCTGGTGGTCACGTGACCGCCAGGATCCCCCTGTTACAGCAGAGCTGCAGGGTCCTAGCCGACCCAGATCAGCTCTGTCAGTGACTATTATCACTACAGGTGGATGTTTTCCTATGGGTGCCCCAGCTATAGTGGAAAATTTTCAAATAAAAAAAGACCATGTGAATGTCCCCCAGAGGTCTTATATGACGTCATGGGGAACATAGATAGTAAAAAAAAGTATTACATAAATAAGTAAAGCAAAATTACAGAATAAAACAAAAATATATACATAAAAAAGAAAATAACCCAAAGCCGACGCCAACCAAAACTGTCGCCATATGCACCCTATAATTCAAAACCATACATATTATATATCAAAACGTCCAAAACAAAATGAGGAACCCATACTTTATTTTAGTATAAATATACTAATTAAAAAAATATAAAAATAAATGTTAAAAAAAACAACATTTTTTTAGCTTTTTACTCTCAATAAAACTAAAAAACAGGGGTAAAAAGGTCAATAAAAAAGATATTAAAAAATAGCCCTACATGTCATGGGAAAATAAATGCAGCAAAAATAATTTTGGTAGCTGAAAGTAAAAAGAAATAGGGAAGTTAAACCTCCACTTGGGTAAAATCCCTAAAATGTATCTGGCCCTTCAGGTACAAAGCAGCCTGGTCCTGAAGGGGTTAAATAACACTGAACATAGAAAATGCACAAAAATCTATCTAAGCTTTTCCTCCCTTAAATGGGTGTCTGATTAAGGGAAACCCCTCTCCATGAATTAAAATAAAAAATCTGAAGTTACTCACTTCTCTGTGCTCTGTCATTTCTCCCCCACCGACAGCTCTAGTCTCCAGTGTCTGTTTATAGGCAGCTATGACGTATTGTAAATCTGCTGGAGCAGCCAATGACAGCACTCGGCCATGATTGCTGAGTGCTGTCATTGGCTGCTGTAGCTTGTTTGTAGAGGTGCTCAGCCTGTAGAGTGACATCACAGGAATCCCGGAGGCAATGGGAGGGAATGAACAGAGGAGGGGAGGAGGCATGGAGAAAGGTGAGTAACTGCTAATTTGTTATTTTAATGTGTGAGGACCTATTGACAGGGGTTTTCCTTAACTCAGAGAACCCCTTTAATCTGCTCCGTACTTTGGCCTCATATTGTAATTAAAATTGAGAAATATATTCAGAAATCTTCCTTGTTTGCTACAGGACATTAGCCATGCCTCCCATACTAGTCTTCACAATCCGGAATATGGCTGTAAGACAACCGGCTGCAGCAGGAGCCTCTCCCTCTGCTTTGACTGTAGGGCAACAAAAGCATTGTTACTTCCCCTTACTTGACTAAGCCCTGCCCTCTCAACCTTCCACCAGTAGAAGACATAACAGATCAGCAGGAGATTAAGTCCTGTGTTCTCTGTAGGATTTCTACAGAACTCTCTCTTTTAGTAACATGCAGAAAATGATGAAGACTAACAAACGATGAGGAACGCTATGTTTCGTGTTTATTTGTATCATTCATTTCTAGGTTTAGCGTTACTTTTAAAGGGTTTTATGTGAATAAAAGAAGAAAGATCATTTTTTGCCAGAAACTCTGCCACTCTTGCATGAGGGTTGTATCTGACATTGCAGTTCAGTCCCATTGAAGGACAAGGTGGGGTTGCTTCTTGAAAAAAATAGACCCTTCTGTACATATTATACTAATTCTTTAAGTATTTGATTCAGTTGTTACCCACATAAAAGTTTTCACTTTTTAAAACCCCTAAGTGGCAAATTTGGTTAGTTAGGCAGTGTGTCAAGACAGCAGACATGGATCCACTGTGTCTCCAACCGATTTGATTTGGGCTAAGCCTAGGCGCTGCACCTGAAAATCCTCAATTTTCATCCTTTAACCCCACCAGTTGGGATCTGGTCTTTGCTACAGGATGCCGCAGGATGCTTTCCCAGAAATGGTCTTAGTAAAGAGACAGCTGACATTACATGGTCAAAAGGTTGTAGACAGAAATGGGCTCAAAGAAAAAGCCAAGGTCAAGTTTGGTGAATAATTTGCGTAGTCAAGGTAGAGACCAAGGGCCAGGGCAGACAGATTTCTTGCACAGAAAACATAGAATATGCAGCAGCACCCCTCAAAAACCCGTAATACGGGGTGGGAGAAAAAAAGCAGCAATAGTAGCGTGCACGCTGGGTCTGAGCCCAGACTTTTCAATGAGCCCAATGGATATCAAAATATACAAACGACCAAGGGGCCAGCAGCACGTACAAAAGATGCTTGATGTAAGGAGGAGATCCACTGCGTAGTCAAGAGGTAGAAAAAAGCATACCTTTATTAGATATCCCAGATAAAACACGGACAGCAGAAACGTTTCGGCTTTTGGTTAGCCTTTGTCAAGCTCATTAGTGTAACATACAGACACCATATTTAAATAAACCAACACCAATCAAAGACGACATGTAAAAACACACCTACAAAATACTTGCCTCTGATAGGAGCGTGGAACTGTCCATCACGGGGTGCCACCCCGGGTCATCAACAACAACACCTGTGTTGCCTGAAAAAAGCCTAAGAGCTAGTAATGCCATAGCTATGATGGCATCACATGGAGACCAGCAGCTCACATGTCGTGCCTGCACCCGGTCGCCATGGTGATGTGTAAACAGCTGAGGGGTGAGGAGGTGAAGCATCATCAGCAGCATCAGCAAAAACGCCCTAGAGCTTTCCATCATGTTGCAAAGGGGCGGGACCGCCGTATATATGCAAACAGTTGAAAAGTTAGTCCTAATCGCAAAGGGCAACCCGGCCGGCTCCGGCGTGTCACAAGGGGGCATGGCCTCGCGATTCCGGCGCGTCATAGCGCGTCATAATGGGGCGGAGTTATGGGGGGAAAAAAAGCACACAAATGTAGTCCCAGTGCCTGCGCGTCACAACGGGGCGGGACTTATGGGATACGCCACGTCATAGTGGGGCGGGATTGTAGGGAAAGCACACTCATGTGAACCCAGTGCCACCGCGTCGCAACGGGTCATAGCTTAAGGGATGCGCCGTGTCATAGTGGGGCGGGATTGCTAGGAAAACCTACACAACATCCCACTACCATGAGACACAAAAATGTGCAGGATAATCGCAACATGGGTGCGTCACAACGGGGAAAGGCACACACGTGCGATCCCAAAGCCGACGCCTCTTAGCGGGGCGGGGCTTAAGGAATTACTAGGGGAACCTACACAGCTTTCCACTCCTATAAAACATAAGGAAACGTAGGGTAATCACTACCCTGCGCTGTAACTGAGGAAAAACTGCCAAGAACAAGGACCAGATAGACTAAGGATGTACACATGAATGAATCAAATAGACTGAAAACATGCACATAAAAAATGTTTTATTGAATGGCGCCAAAACAGCAGAACCACAAATTTGGAATCAGACACGAGATAGAACTGGTGTCACAAGACAATATATGCGGTAGGGCAAAAACGGGCGAAACAAACACTCCCTGCAACCACAGCCAGTAAGAAAAGAGGATCAAGGCAGGCAACTAGATGAGCCGGAGCAGCACACCAGAAACTGACAGTCCACATCCACCTATAGAGAACAACACAAAACACAAAAATCTGTTAAAACCATGTAGGACCAAAGAAAACACACAAATCATATGGCAAAACTTATGAATAAGAGAAGAAAAATGGACATGTGTAACAATACAGCCAAAATACATGCATGAAACAAGAGACAAAACTAATAAAAGACAGATTAAAAAAAGGGAGTAACATTGTACTCCAAATTCATGCCACCAGGCTGGAGCGTGCCCAGCCTGAAAATCCCTTTTAACTCAAGGAGTTTGAGTTTCCTTTCCCTGTTGCCTCCACGGGTAGATCTTGGTACCCCGTCAATTACGCGATAGCGTAATTGGCAAACTGAGTGGCCTGCGGAAACAAAATGTTGTGCCACTGATCTGGATTATGGTTTTCTCCAGCAGGTTTCGGGGTATTTTGTAGCTTCCAAATTGTATAGTGTGCACACATCATCGACCAGATCAGACACAAGCTATCAGTCTCATATCCAAAATGGCTCTCTGGGCAGAAACACCCAGACAGCCCCTTTTATTGTAAAGCATAACACCTGCCCTTTAATGGGCGTGCAATAGATTACATCAGTAACATATAGGATTCTCATTTATCGGATCATATAGAATCCCCCCTCCTTCCTGCCCACCTTCTCTCAACTCCAATATATAAGCAAGTCTTTGTCTTACAAACATGTGCTCAAACCTGAAACTGAAAGTAAGTATCTCTTTGTTGAAGAAGATTCTGTGTGGGGGGATGGGGAAGGACTGGGAAAACACTCAAGATGAACACAAGCAATAACATATAACACTGTGATTTAACTCTTTCCTTATGCAGCAGAGTTCCACATTAGGCTGAAGTCACAAAACACATATCTTTTCACCATTGTCCAGCAATTACTATAATGAAATTATGCAGTCATTAGCCTCTAAGAGTTAAAGTCACTACAGCTGCGTAATACCTCTAGTTTAGTAAAAATTAATAGACATTTTACACTGACTAATCATCATGTCTATCACACCACAGGTACACTCAGATCCTTGGTGCGGATGGTAGTCTTATGTTTAGAGATGTGGGATTTGACATCCTTGGTGGTTTCCCCTATGTACATGAGGCCACAGGGGCACACGATCATGTAAATGACATAGGAGGACAAACATGTGTAGCTGCCGCGGATGTCAAATCTCTGACCTGTCCTGGGATGATGGAAGCAATTGCCATGGATTAGGTTGCTGCAGCTGACGCAGCTAAGACATAGAAAACAACCTTGTTTAGCACTAGGAACGGAAAGGTGCAACTTCCCACACTTGTTATGCGTGCTATCCGTGGTCACAACCATATCTCGAATGTTGGGACCCCGTCGGTAGCTCATCAATGGAGGATGCTGAAAATACTTAATATCGGGGTAACATTTAGATAGGAGAGGCCAATGTCTTCTGAGGATTTGAGAGACCTGGCCACTAATGGGGCCAAAGGTGGACACAATTGGTAGGCGCTCCAGGTCTGACTTGACCTTATTCTTGGGTGATAGATCACGTGGAGTTGATGCTATCTTGGAAGACAGTTCTCTCAAAAGGGGTGCGGGGTAACCCCTGTCCAGGAATTTGGAACACATGCGTTCCACCTGGAGGTCAAACCGGGGCCCCTCAGTGATCCGTCGCACCCTGAGGAATTGACTCCAAGGGAGCGAACGGATCATCCGAGGGGGATGGAAACTCCGGTAATCCAACAAGTTGTTTCTATCTGTGGATTTCACAAACAAATCAGTCATAATCCGGTTATCAGAGACAGAGATGGAGACATCTAAAAACTGCATCTCACACGGTGAATAAGAGATGGTAAATTTTAATTCAGGGGTAATGGAGTTAACCTGTTGGTGGAAAAAGAGGAGTTCTTGTTCACTGCCACGCCAGATCAAAAAAATGTCATCAATGTACCTCCACCAGACCTGGACCGAAGTCCAGGCCAGGGAGGTAGAGATGTAGGTGTCCTCAATCATATTCATAAAGAGACCTGCATATGTAGGGGCCACATTCATCCCCATTGCCGTTCAGCGTTTTTGTCTGTAGAAGGCCCCATTAAAGAGAAAAACATTTTTAGTGAGGACATCCTCCAGTAAACCTAGTAAGAATTCAATGCAACGTGTAGACATTGCCGAGGCACATAAGGACTCTCTCACAGCCTGGAGGCCCTTGTGGTGATCAATGATGGTATAGAGCGATACCACGTCAAACGTGACCAACAGGCTGTGGGGGTTCCATGTCACTTGGCTGATTTCTTGAAGGAAGTCTGTAGTGTCACGTAAGTAAGACCTGGCTTTAGTAACATGGTCCCTAAGTATGCGATCAAGAAACCTGGAGACGTTATTAAAAAGCGACCCCCTACCCGAGATGATGGGACGTCCCGGGGGTTTCCTCAGGTTCTTGTGGACCTTAGGGAGCGAATAAAGGATTGGTACAATGGGAAATTCAGGAAATAAAAAATCACGTAATTTCCCATCGATGATACCCAATTGAACAGCCTCCTCCAGAAACATATTGAGATCCCTCTGAAATTGTGGTGTGGGATCGTAAGCAAGAGGTTCATAGGTGTTAAGATCAGACAATTGAGACACAAGATCCGCTATGTACCTAGCTGTGTCCATAATGATCACAGCTCCGCCCTTATCCGCTGGTCGGATTGTCAATTCTGGATCCTCTTTCAATGATTTTAGGGCTGCCATTTCAGCTCGGGATAAATTGTGTCTCACCTTTCTTTTACAGATAGATCTCTGTAATTTCTGTAGGTCACCCCTCACAAGCTTCTCAAAGGTGTCAATCGCTGGAAAAGAACCTGGTGGAGTATAGCTGCTTCTGCCACGGATTCCAACCCCTACCGAGATTTCTTGCACAATCAGCAACAAGTCAAGGATCAGTGCAGACAAGAGACCAAAATGTGTTGTCAAAAAATGAACCGAGATCAGGAATGTAGAAAGTTGGGAAAGCTGGGTGATTCAGTCATGGGTCTATTACCAGGAGATCAGATAGGAAACAACTAGCACCTTTGCACAGTACAGACTGATTGCTCAAGCATCTGCTGATGCGTGGAGTAACCCTCCGTAGTCCAGGACCTGTCAGGATTCATTGGAGGTAGGAGACGACAATGCCCTGAAACCATAATAGAGTGAGCCAATTTATTATTGTAGAGCTAAGCAGATTTGGTATTCACGATAGTTACAAGACTTTCAGGAACTGACAGATATTTTGTATTGGAGGCATGAAGACTTTGCGCCGGTCAGATAGGATCCTAAGGCTCCTTTTAGACGAGATGATTGTCATTTGAACAAGCGAACGAACGAGTGACGTCACCATTATCACTACTTTTGCTCGTTTGAACAATTTTTTGAACGATAATTGCTATGTCTAAAAGCTTCATAAATCTTCACTGAACCTCCTCAGCATATTCTTATCCATTTACTGGTCCTTCGTCATAAGGGTTTATTGTAAGGGAGGTTATTCCACCCCGTCCTTACCTCGCACAAGGGACATTTCTTGTACGTGACTTTATTTTCATGACTACTAATAATGAAAAAATGTAATATTGATTTAATGTCATTGTGATTGTCATTCCGTCTGATGGAAAATGGTCAAGATTCGAAAGGAAAACAAAAGGAATTACTCAAGAAAAACTAATAAACTGGAATACCTGAAAAATTGTGCTAATTAAAAACGAAAAAAAAAAAAACAACCATTTCCTTCAGAACATATGATGAAAGTAAACAGAGAAGCGAAGGCGTAAAATATAGCAAAGGGAAGCTCAGTATACACAGTGATATCTATGTTTGAGCCTGCTAAGCTTGTTAAGTAGATTTCAGAGGATTCGGCTAACCTATTCAGTGCCCCCCTGAGATTCTCATGTCAGATAAAAAAGGGTTTCACAAGAAAAATTGAAGACATAGATAGACTGTAAGAGAATGAGTCCAGGTAATAGAAACTGTGCAATCTATTATCTTCCTTTCATTGGAAATTACAGATGAGAATGTGTGAACACGCATACATTGCATGTCTAATAATGGATTTATATGTGTACTAGTGCAGTGTCCGAGGAGCGGGCCCACAACCGAGGAAATAGCGGGGTATTCACAGGATGACAGATGAGTCCACAATCCACGTTATCTGCAGGGTTCCGTTCCCGGCCAATCTCCTTCTCTTTCTCTCCAACTCTCTACCGGTCAACACTCACATTTAGGGAAGGGCACTAGGCACTGCATGGCGGTTCCTTGCACTCTCAGTTCTCCAGGTCAATAGCAGGTGAATTGGACCCAGGGCATAAACACAAGGCAATCGCTCAGCCTCTTCCATCCTGAGGATGCACACAAGAGAAGGCATGGCCTCTCCTACACAATAAAGTTTCTTGCTTTCTCCAGACTGCTGCTAAACTCTCTCAAGAAGAAGAACACTCCCTAGACTCCTTTAGACTCCCTTAGACTAATTTGCATACACCTTGCAATCACGTATATATTACATGGTTACATGACACACAACAAGATACATTTTCCAGACATAACCCAGACAGTAACCCATTCAGTGCTGCAGAGGTGAAATATACATCAAATTCACTCACATAGAAGACACTGACAATATATAGGCACAGTACAAACAAATTCAAACTTATGGAGAGGCCCCGTTAACTCTGGGCCACTACACTGGTAGCGGTGTACATAGAAGAAAGGGAGAAGCACTGATTGACCTAGTGCTGTGTTTTTCTACCCATGGACAGAAGGGACGTAAGTTTGCGTTCCCCTTTGAAGACACTTTTTGCCGATTTTTGACAATTACATTCCTCTTGAGAGTTTAGTCCTCACAGGATCTCAACACTTAGTAGAAAAGTGCATGGGATAAGGTGATCAGATTTTCCCAGGGTCAAAGAGGAACAAAGGGGTGTGGTTAGGGCCGGGGCTTATCACAACATGTGTTTTTACCTCTGTCCGTAAAAAGTACAGGGCCGGCTCAAAAAAGTAAGGTAGGAAATTCCACAGCATTTCTGCATCCAAAAAATAGTCAAGATACGTCTCTTGCTGTGGATTTAGACTGGAAATTAGCCGCATGACCTGGGTATGATGGAGTCGTATTGCTGTAACCTCTCCACCTTCCTTCACCCTCCAAACATTACCTAAATAACCACGGACACCTTCTTTTGGATTAAATTGGCCACAGCAGCCATTTATTACAAGCAACCAAATATTAAATCTCATAACGTATCATAGCATTCCCAATCCCCAGAGAAAGGCAGACCCTTGGAGCCTCACCAACCAACAAAATATTTGTAGTGCCTCCTGTCGCACAACAACCGACTCAAGAGTCCCTATTTCCCAAACCATGTCTCCCACCGCAAGCCAACCAACTCAGGAGGCCCAAACTCACCAACTAGCCTCTAATTGCCTACCTCCTGACACCGAGGCCCACTAGCCATACCCAGGCTAGCCACTCCAATCATCTTGGCAGGGACTCCACCCTGTCAAAGCCAAGAGGTGACAGACCCACCTAATGATCAATCAAAGGGGGAAAGGTAGCTATACAGCCCCTGCCTTTCCCCCATACCCCAATTTTGTGCTGACTCCAAGGACCCCCTTACCCACTGCCATGACAAAAACACTGATTTCCACCCATCCTTTCCCCGGGTGGGTGGATGGGACTGTTCTCCGTCCCTGCGGCATGTCCTTCTTCTTTATCACTCTGCTCCAGGACTAAACTTCCTCCCCCTTCTCTTCTCCTCTTTGCCCCTTGCCGCTGTTTGCAATGGGAGGGGGTAAGACTGGGGCAGAGCTAAGCTCCACCCAACCCCTACATTATTGGCTGCAAAAAAGGAGCAAGAGCTTACCTCCACCCTGCCCCCTCCCATTGCAAACAGCTGGAGGGGAGGAGAGAGGAGGTGAGCCGGCGAGGGGGAGGGAAGGGGAAGACAGCTTAGCAGAGCTAAGCTGTCTTCCCCTGCCTGATGGCATATATGCACAGACGTGCGCAAATTAACCTCATTCACTGTGCAAATACGTTGCGCTGAAGCAAGCGTATTTGTGCATGCACTCGGCTGAAGCCACCCTAACATGGATCTACACTGAAAATGATCTATGGAAAGCTTGGCACTTTATTTTAAGCTGCATTCTACCTCCCCCCCCTTCCCCCCCTCCACCACCACTCGACTAACTTCCATGCAGGGAAGCTCCAACCGTGAAAGGTCCGAAGGGACACTATTGTTTGGCATCATACATTTGTGGGAAAAATGGTCTTTAATTTAGTGCTGATCTTTGATATCTTACAATTGTATTTATTTCTCCGTAAACTGGAGCCAAAGATATGCTGAATTCTCAATGTTTGATTCTGTATTCCAAATACATAAAACTTTATGAAGATGCAGTTATGCCAGAATATTTTATTACTATCTGGGTAGATGTATAGATTTAGATCTGAAAAATTCCTACTTGCAAAATCCTTGTTATTATTGCAGTACAGTCTTGTACAGTCTTGTTCCCTGAGATTACTCTGACGAAGACAACCAATCAGAATAGGAGTTCATCTTACCTCTATGGTATTATATAGTAGACAGAGTTCAGGGAGGTGAAGTAACGAACTTAAAGTTACAATAATGCCTTCCAACCACATAATGAAATATACATCATGCAGTCATGAAGGGTGTATGGAGTGGGCTCAGGAGGCAAATCTGCTCCATACCTGGCAGCTATCAGTTGTTTTTGACAGCTGACAGCCGGGATCAGAGTTAGCTCTGATCACAGAAGTTAACTGATTAGAGGCTCCCAGGGTTGACTTACACAGATGTCTATCAAATCCTGCCTGTGGCAGTGCTTCATAGACGACCTTTAAAAAGTTATATACTGAAGTATTGCGGTATATAGTACAAGTGATCAAATGATCCCAGTTCAAGTCCCCCAGTGATGACTAAAAAAAATGTAATAAAGTTTGTGAGCAGTAAAAAGATAAAATCATTTAAAGTTAAAAAAACAACTTTTCCCATTTTTCCAATAAAAATGTAAACAATGTAAAAACCCACATATTTGGTTCGATTTATTAAAATAGCACAATATTTATTCCACATGAAGAATGTCTTTAAAAAATACAGGACAATTTTTTTTTGTTTATCTTTAATACAAAGTGTTTAAAAAGACATGACTCCCAAAATGGTACAACTAAAAATTACCGTTCACCCCACAAAAAACGAGCCCTCACATGACCAAATCAATGAAAAAATAAAAAGTAACAGGTCTCAGAATATGAAAAGCATAGAAAGCAATTTTTGTTTAAAAAAATTATTAGCTTTTTAAGGGCTCAGTCAGATGAGCATTTTTTTTGTGCACCTATTTGCGCAAAAAAAAAGCACTCCACGCATTATCAAAATGCGCTTGACCATAACTCCATGCCCATTGCTTTCAATGGGGCCAGTGCTGCTGCCCCCGGCCCCATTGAAAGCATAGGGATGCAGGCAACCACTGCTGTGATTTTCGGGGAAGGACTTGAAATATACGCCCTTCCCTGAAAATCATTTCTAGCTCCTGTAAAAATTAACAATGCCGCCGCTGTCGGGGCTACTGCAAGTCTTTTCTCTTCCATACCGAGACTGCTCTGAAGCACTTTCTGCTGGCTGTGGATTTAAAAATCCACGCCTCCAGAAAGTGCTGGTCTGATTGGCTGAGCGCAGGCAGTGCTCAGCCATTCATTGAATGACAGCTGAGCGCAGCCTGTGATTGGTCACAGCGCTCAGCCAATCAGAGGCAGTGCTCAGCCATTCATTGAATGCTTTGGATCAGTGCAAACATGCAAAAGAAATGATGCACCGGAGCCCGGACAGCGCTTTTTATTTTGTTCTACACCTAGGGATGATTTTCAGGGAAGGGCTTATATTTCAAGCCCTTCCCCAAAAATCTTTGCAGGGGTTGCTTGCATCCTATTGCTTTCAATGGGGCTGATGCAACGCCCGCCCCATTGAAAGCAATGGGAGAACATCAGGATCCTCGGCCATAGCTGTGACAGCTGTGGCAGTGCATTCTTTCATCCCCGCGGGGAGTCCCCTCATCACTGAACACTGTGACAGTGCTGTCACAGTGTTCAGTGATGAGGGGACTCCCTGCGGGGATTTAATACGCACAGCACGGACCTTAGCGGTGCATGCATGTGCCATCTTTTGCAGGCGCAAAGATTTTGCGCCTGTAAAAAACGGACATGTGAACACCGCCTAGGAAACATTGATGTGCACAAAAAAACGATCGTCTGACTTCATCCTCAAAGTATAAAACATAAACTACATACATTTGGTATCACCGTATTCATACTTACTCATAGAATAAAGTTGCCATCAACAATGGCGCATTCACATTTTTTTTCCTTTCTCCCCACTTTAACATTTTTAAAAGAGTTTCTGTACATTAAATGGCACTATTGAAAAGAATCATCACGCAAAAAAAAAATCAAGGACTCATATGTCTATGTCAATGGAAAATTTAAAAAGTTATGGCTCTTTGAAGGCAGGGATGAAAAAACGAAAAGTCTCTGATCCTCAGGATCAATAATTGAACAGCAGGGATTCACCACTTGGGAACCATGCTGATCTCATGTTTGCCAGGTCCACTGTCAGTATGGACAGAGCAGGAAGTGGACATTCTGGATTGGGACTAAATTCAATGGGAACTGTGCCTACCTTACGACTTCTTTTTGGGCTATGGCTTGTGCCGCCATTCTCTCTGTGCTTTCTGAACCTGGAGATCCTTCTCCGCCTGTGCCCAGCTGACTAATTGTGCCTGCCTAATTGTATATCAAGAAGTTAAGATTTAGGCCGCCAACACATTTCCCGTGTGCCCGAGTTGCGCCTGAGAGGGTTGGACACAACTCGCATCACACACCACACGGACAACTGTGATACAGATAAGAATAGGAGATGTGATGAGTTCTTTTCCCGTAGTCCGTATTTGTGTGAAGAAACTCGACAGTGTGTGCTGCCTCATTGAAAATTATTGGTCCATATACTGTATGGAAGTCGTCCATTTTTTTAATGTCTGACCCACGTGTATCGGTGGTCTTACACTGACTGACAGTAAACTGCTTCGCACCATTTAAGTAAATCATGTTTTGTTGAAGTAATAGGTAGAACAAGTGGGAGTTTTTACTTTGCTTGGCCCAGGTCAAGAATGAAAAATGTGAAAGGGGATAGTGTAAAACTGCCTCAAATCTGCGAACCAAGGCTTGGTTCCAACTTGTATGGAAGCGGTTGCTTCTGCAACCACTAATGATGAAACTCAGTCACAGAAATACAAGAGGCTTACCAACTGAGTAGGGAGGGTACTGGACAGCCTCATACCTACAATTACATTGACAGCAGATCTGGCAAACAGCTAATTGGCGTAAATCCTGAGGAGCAGTGTCCTCTCTGTAGGATATCCACAGCAATTTCATGAGATGTTGGGGGGACTGGAAGACTGAAGTTGAGAATCGCTGATGCAGCAAACCGGACCTAGGAGGCGATTAAACAGCGGGGCAGAAATGAGATGGTAGTCACAGTGGCTCCATTGCGCCTCCTGGAAGATAGCAAAAATGGTGGTCTATTGGGCTGAGCCAGTGGTAAAAATAAATAAACAGGCAGTTGTAATAACCTGCTACCCGTAGAGTCGGGTAGAGTGAGATGTTAAAATGTCATGACACCAGTCTGCATATGGGTAGGGAATGGATCCATTCTGAACAAAAATAATAACTATGAAAAATTGGATAAATGAACAATGGGGTTAGTAGTCTTTGTCCCTGAAGCATTGGTGTGATACCTCAGTGCAGTATGTCGATGATGGGAAGGCACTACAGGTAACAGACATTAGCTGGGCAAATAACTTTTAACTCTTTATTGCAGGAAAAGAGAAAGTACTTGACTCGGCAGTAGTTTTATCCCTTGCATTATATTCACTAGACGTAGATCACAGAATCCACATGCATCATTCACTATAGATTCCATAAGCTGACTTGGACTGTAAAGAGTTAACGTGTTACTTGCTTGTTTGCTTAACATTGCTTGTTTCTGTTTCTTTCTCTCTCAACCTTTCCTTCTTCTTCTCTCTCTATCTCTCTCCTTCCTCTTCTGTTCCTTCTAACAATTCCAGCTGTGTCAGTACTCACACTTGATGTGCCTCTTCCCACCGCACTGGCTATGGTAGATGCTCTCCTTATTCCTCCCCGGTCTCTATCTGTGGGCTGTCTTCACTCCATCAACTCCAGGACTAGACTGGCTAACCCCACCCACTCTCTACCTTTTATACCTTTCCTGTTTACCAATCCTGAGCTTGAGGAAAACTCTCTATCCAATCCCAGTATTAGCTAGGGGTAATTGATAGGTGTGAGAGAGCAGGTTAGGGTGTAATCTGCAAAGCCATGCAGTGCTAAGTGGTAGGAACACCAAAAGTTAACCCATCATTAACCATTTAACGTAATACACATAATTTCACACATTTACACACATATACCCACACTTTACACGGAGTTAGCAATAGCAATGCTGTGGGACCACTAATCTGGGGTACTAAACTGGTATAGACAATCTGACAGCACAATTAATAGGATTAGTACCAGAATACCTTGCATGTGATGTTTCCTCATGGCCTAAAAAAAGAGAACCCTAAATGACTCTGCTCAACAATGGAAGATTTGTTTCCAGAGAACACAAAGATCCATACAACAACCCCGGAGAGATGAAAATATTCTTGACATTGATTTCATTCTTTCCCTTTTGTAATTTTAGGAAGTGAATTCTCTGCAACTCTTTTGAAAAGTCAAAATTAGGTTCTAGGAAGAAAAAAAAAGTTTCCGGGTAACCATGGTTTCTAAAAATGTGGAGTGTTTTTTAGTGTACTCATCGGTGCATCAAAAGCTGCGGTCAATGACAATGAAATCCATTAACCTGTACTGAAGCGTAATGGAACAAAAGGCTGCAGCTACATTAAAAAGGCCTCTTCATTATATGTTGTAAAGTAATTGCACTTTCTGAATACTTTTCAATGTAATATTCCCATTAACATATGCATCGTCTCCTCCCCTTATTACATTGTTTCAATTGAAAATTGAAAATCAGAATATAGTTGGAGACAAAAGCGGATGACGTAAGTGACATTTTCTATTCAGCTCTAATGATCCGCTTATGACACATTGGAGTAAAGATGAGAAAGGTGAACTTACCAGTTAGTACTTAGTTTATCCATTGAGCATTTCACTGTGCAGAGTCATCAGCAAAAACAAGGTCAGATAGTATATAACAGGATGAATTTCAATCATTCTGACCTGGTAGGCTGTGATAATGGAGACAGCTTTGTAATTGCTTTACAATTGGGTCTATTTTCTCAATAAATACTCTTAAAGGGGTTGTCCAAAATGTAATAATAACAGTGCCACTGCTGTCCATAGGCTGTATCGGGTATTGCAACTTACCCTCAAGTGAATGGTGTTTAGCTGCAAAGATAACAGATGAGAATTACACTTTATTTAAAAAGTCCTAGAAACCTCTTTAAAGGGGTAGTCTCATCAAATAAATCCTTTTCACAGTGAAGACAAGTTGACGATCAGTCAGTGGATGCAGGTCTGAACCCCCTGGCAAATAGCTGATATAGTCAAGAGTCGTTGTGGTTGGCTATTAACAGTGCCAGCCATGAGATAAATGGCATCTTGTGCAAATTGTTTTTGTCCCTCTCCCTAATCATAATGAGAAAAAATGAAATACAGCACCAGAACTAAGCTTATAATATAAATACTGCACCAGAGCCAGGTTCAGTACATACATACAGCACTAGAATCAAGTTCTGTACATAGATACAATACCAAAATCAAGATCATAACATAAATACAGCACCAGAACCAAGTTAGGTACTAAGTTCTGGTGCATAGATATAATTTCAGAACTGAGCTCCTAACTTAAATACAACCCCAGAACCAAAGCCATTATGGTGGGCTTATTAGTGGACAATTATAATTGGTTTTTTTGGTTCGAGACACCAGTGCCCTTGGGAACGATTTGTAATAGTGAGTAGTGAAGTGCTGAATAGCACACGGAGGCAAATATTCTGTTTAACTTGTAGTAAACATGGTGTTATTATTGTATTAGACAGGGAGATGAGGTAAATTTCTTCAACACACAGTGAGTAACATATGATATCTCCGGCGAATTACCTGTGAATTATATACAATGTGCAACAATGAAGATACTGGTGTATAACACGTTTATATACTGGTTGCTTACTCTGAATTTATTTTCTCCATCCCTCTTCATATCTACATCTCTTTATCTCTCCTGTCCTCGGCATCTCCTCCTTGCTACAGCAGACTTCCCTCTACTCACTGTCACAGCTGACTCTCCTTCTCTGCTTCTCTCTGTTTCTCTGCCTCTCTCCTGCTTCTCTCTTTCTTTTCTCTCCTGCAACCGTTGTGTCCCCCTATATATCGCCTCAGTAACCTGTCTGTGCAGCCAATCACAACCTATTTGTTTGCTAGGCTACCTGCATTGCCTGAGTCTCTAGGCATTTTCTCTATTCTGGGCAACTGAATAAAAACGACCTAACTGGTTGCTAGGTTACCTGCATCACCTGTGCAAAATGACTCAGATGACAGCGCTATGTAGTGCCTTTTTTTCCGGCCACTAAATACAGTAGCAGAACTAAGTGATTGTTTTGCAGCTGACAACAGTTCCTCGGAACATAAGAGTGGAGGAAATCAGGGAGGAGAAGGATTCATGTAGCTTTATTAGGTGCTGTCACATGAAGAAAGAAAATAATCTGGCCAGGAGAAACTAAGGAGAGGGATCACCTCAAGCATACCTCCACCTTCTGCCCCCCCCCCCCCCTACAAGCTGGTAGCCAGTGCCCCGTGCAATCGCACGGGTCACACATATAGCTAAGTCCAGCCATAGCCATTAATTTAAGTATTACTTGTTGACTATGTAAATGGTGTCCAGTCTGAGTCCACCAAAATGACAGATGCTCTTTACTAGCAGCTCTTCACTATGACTAATAGAGCAGAATATCACAAAATATAGAAATGTATCATCTAATTGAGCCAATTCCTCAAATTTACTAAGGCTTAAACTACTTAGTGACATTAGATCGCCTTTACTATGCATCACCTCAATGTTTTCTTATAGGAGAGAAAGTTACAATTGCTTAGTGTACGAATTTGGTATTGCAGCTCTTTCCTCTTCACTACAATCGGAGAAAGCTGCAATACCAAATCAAACCATTGCGTTACAGATGGCGTTTTGACGGTTCAAACCATCCATGGCAGCTTCTCATCTGCTGATTGTTGGGGTCCTCAGCGGTGGACCACCACCAATCTGCTATTGGTGACCTTTCTTGAGGATAGATTACTAGCAGTTTTTCTCCTGGAAAACCCCTTTAAACTGATGCTCTACCTTTCACTGGCTATAAATTAAAAGGTAGCAAACAGCATATTCTCTACCATCAGGAGTTTTATTTTGTGTTATTAGTTTCAGTTTGTGTTTATTCTGTATAGTGTAGAAAATAATTTCTGGTCACTATGTGGAAACTATCAACAAGCTGACTCATGTGTTACTCTTATGTATCTCTATTCAATACTTTGAATAGTGAGCTGTGGAATGATACGAATGGATGGGATACACATATAGATCTGATTGGCTCAATGGCTTATTCGAAATATCCAATGGAATCAGACAGTTTGGATTGTCAAGTGAAAAAGGGATGGTCTCATTAAGGCACTTCCTTTCAGTACGCCCTATTAGTCCTCCACTTAGGACTTGTTCTACTTGCTGGAGCTGAAAGTTGCTAACAAATAGATGTTCTCTCTCTAACCATATACAGCCTTTATAAATAGTTGCCATGTAATGCAAAATGTTTTTATATGGCTAGCTACACCTTGCCTCAGTGATCTTGTCTGATGCTGAAGGTTTCTGGAGTCAGACTGTAACAAAATGATGCCAATCGCCTAATTACTGAAGGTTTTTTTTACACCTAAGAAGACTCTCCTTCCTATGACACCATATTTCAGCTATTTTCAGTTTCTCTAGTGACCAGTACGTGATACTATACACTAGGACTCTCTATAGTGGTTAGGGGGTTGCATACGCCACAGCTCCCTATAGTGTACCACCACCTTTCTATCTTTTCTATCTCTGAGTCATGCTAGGGGACCAATTAAAGGACATGGCCTGCACATTCCTAGCAGCTAAGTCTATTTACCTTATGGTGGTACCTAATGAAGACCAAGAGTCTTGTTAGATGCCACACCTTGACACTACCAGTGCTAACCCTAAGCTAGTAAAAAGAAATCAGTATATCCTGATAAGTCCCACAATGAGCAGCTTCACATTTGAAAAAGGGTTGTCTTGATGAGATAACTCCTATATTAACCCTGAAACACCAAAGGTAAGTCTTCTAGACTCATGCCGTAATGTTTTTGAGAATTTGCAGTACTTCCTTTTAGCTTTGTGTAATATTCCCTTCCCTATTCCTCCATCATGTTGTTCGATATCTAACACAAATTTGCACTTTCTTTCTACATAATATATGAACCAGATAAATGCTATACTTAACTTTTTTTACATGGACACCAACCATGAGTCTGATGGACCTACAAGATATTTTGTCGGTCACTTATTCTTCGCGTCTTTGTACTTTTTGTGGATGGGAGACAATGTATCACAGTGGTTTTGGGTAGATCCAACCACAATTGTGAGAGATATATCGAGAACCATTTGCCAGATACTAGTAGTCGGAGAACAAGCGCATGTGTTTATAATTTTTTTCCTGCTACTAGTGTTTCGCCATGTTGAAAAGAAAACTGAGTGTCGCAGAAACAACTTGTTTGGGGAAGAAGACAATAATGACATACAGTTCAGCAATGATGAATTCAATCCCAAGTCAAATGACAGTCAAGAGGATCGCATGAGTGTTGCGAGTGAAGTCCCAGACGAGCAAAGTACTGAAAATATTGATGATGATTTGAAAAGTAACTTCACTACACCACTGGCTGCTGAAAATTTCTGCTATGTATGGAAAGACTGCAGAAATCCACCGGTGCCATGCAGAGCGAGAAGACACAATATTATCAAGTCCCAAACAAACTTGGTAAAGCTGCCGCCTTTCAATATATCGGAGATTCCAGTGGCTGTTTTTGATTTGTACATCACAAGTGATATTACTGAAAAAATTTGTTGAATCCACCAATTTGGAGGCAGAGAGAATTTTAAAAAGAAAACAAATTATTGCTTATGTGGCAAAAAATGCAATTTAGTAGAAATTCAAGTTTTGATTAGACTGCTGATGACTGTAGATCACTTGAAAAGCAATTTCTCAAATATCCGTATAGTGTGGAGCAAGAAATATAGTCCACCAATTTTCCATGCCACTATGAGTAAGGGAAAATTGAAGACATAATGATTCACTTTTTGAGGTTTGATAACGGGTCATCAAGAAGTGTTTGATGGGCTACAACAAATTTTGTTCCTTTTCATGAAATATGGGACCAGATAAATCATAATCGTCAAAACTACTACCTTCCAGTACTGTTGAGCAATTGGTCCCATTCCGAGGTCGCTGTTGCTTTCGCCAGTACATAGAATAAAGATAGTCTGGATACGTGACTCCTACTACTTTTTACCTACTGAAAGGCTCGCCCCACTTGGGTAAAGAAGGCAACGGGAGGAGCACCCATCAAAATATTACCATGGACAATTTCTTTACATCAATGGAACTCGTTGGCTACTAGCTGAAGAATGGGTCAACACTGGTTGGCACAGTGCGTCAAAACAAGACTCTCAAACCAGAGGAATTTCTCCCCTGCCAACACAGGGCAATAAAGAGTTTTCTATTTGGTTTTGTGAGAGACCATTCCTGAGTGTCCTACATGCACAGAGCATTGTACTTCTCTCCATGATGTACTGCACCTCTGGGGTTGTTGCAGAGGAGTGTTGGAAACCAGAACTAATTCTTCATTACCATAACACAAGAGGAGGTGTTGATACTCTTGATCTGATGGTGCACACCTACACTTGTAAAAGAAAAACAAGGAGATGGCCACTCACAGTATTCATGAACTGCATGGTCGGAGTTGAGTCATACGTGGCCTTTTTGGTGAAAAATCCTGACTGGAATGCGAATAAAATGAAAACCAGAAGAAAAACCTTCCTTAATGATCTTGCTGAAAACTTGATTTAGGAATATATTAGAAGGAGGTCAAAACAGGGGCTGCAGAAAAACGTCACTCAGTCTATAGAAAACAATTCTATTCGTGCCAGTGGAAGCTCACCTGTTGTTACATCAGATACACCGAAGAAAAGAAGAGGCCACTTACATGATCCCAAGAAAGAATGTATGCAGGAACTAAGTAAGAATAATGTGTGCAGTGAACACTCTTCAGTTACAAGGAAATGCCTAAAATGTTTAAAGTAAATTAACATTGCAGTATTATTTGGTAACACTTGTTTCAATATCTTGTACAAGAAAAGAGATTAATAAAGAGTTTCAAGGATAACTTGTAATGTCTGTTAGTGATATTCTCAACCACTTAAGGTTGAAATAATAGATCGTAACAAATAGTTAAGAAAGGGGTCTTCCAAAGCCAAATTTGCTGCAAAATGTGCGATACAGTGCTCAGAATTAACTGTGAGCTTAGCGTACTCACATTGGGGGTCCGCGTGAATCAAAAATCTTAGGACTCCAGGGTTAAAGTAATATGCTAATATACACAGCCCCTTTAAGAATATGGGCTGTGCACAATCGGTGGTCACCCTGAGTCCCGCTCTTGGCACCCATGTCAAACTAATTTGGGGAGACTGTGGCCAGCCTTACGTTTCGCCATGTGGCAACCACTACGTGGAAAACGTAGTATGGCCAACCTGTAATATGACAGCAGAAGGTTTACCAGAATGGCAGGCGTCCTTACTGAGCATCTATTCGTTCTGGGGCATGTAGGGGATCCCCGCTCTATGATGTTCACATCAGGAGCAGACACAGAATGCAGAGGACTCCTGTGCAAAGAATGTACCTGTTCCCCCCCACTCAAAAATAAAAAGAATGTACAAAAACACATACTATAAGACAGCACAGGGCGGGCTTAAATAGTGGTTCATCTCTAGTAGACATCTAAATAATGTAGTCACCAAATAATTGTCAGATGTCAGTTCTACACAGTAATAGTGATTACAGTATGGTTACCTCCAGTAATTACAGCAGACATTACCTCTAATTGATGACTTTTTGATTTTCTTATTGAGGCCAAGACCACCATAAAGACACTTTCCAGCCATGACCCATTTCTTCACAGACTCCCCATACTGTCACTAGCCCCTTCTCTCTATTCCCCCATTAACTAATAGTGCCCCTTCGTCCTGTTGCCCTCACAAAGAAATAATTTCCCCTCAGTAGCCCCAACTACTAACACTGCCCCCAATAGTTATAGTACCACTCTTAGTGGCCCCAGAAGTAATACTTCCTCCTCTCAGTGGCCTTATTAGTAATAGTGGCCCCAGCAGTAGTGGACTCTCTCAGTGACCCCAATTGTAATAATGCCCTTATTAATGGCCCCAATGGTAACAATGAACCTCCGGCCATGCTGGAAGTGCTTTCACTCACTCAAACTTTGCCTCCACCGCTGCCACTGTATTCAGAGAAGACCTTGATTTTTGCCCCAACATTTGAGCTGTGTTCAGTACATGAAGGAAACCAAATGCCTACTCCGAATACAGCAACAGCATCTGGACTGGTGACTGAAGTACAACTTGTGTGAGTGAAAGTGCATACTAGTGTGGCTGCTGCCGGGCCGGAGGTGCACACAGCAAGGAATTATTTTTTACCAGTCGTTAATAGAGCCGGTGAAAAATAAATACCAACGCTGGCCTCAAGAGCAAATTACTGGCCGGGCCAGTGGTTTACTTGCCGGTCAACCCTAGACAGGAAGAGGGGCCATTTGGCCCTGCCCCCTTCTCAATTTGGTCCCTTGTGCCACCAAACCAGCTGCACAGGCGGTATGCCTACCATGGTTCATAAGTCCTGATAGGGCATATGCATTGTGAATGACATCATGGCCCAACCCCTTCAAGCATTAGGTTTTCTGGAAATAGTCAAAAATGATAAGCGTTTTCTTTATCCTCTAATTTCAGTCTTTTCCACATCTGTACGTTAACCCGACTTAACAATAAACTAAAAGATGGCATGAAATGCTAAAAATGTATTATATTCTGATGATATCAAATGTTGCCATGTTTCTCCATCAAACCTTGATATCCCAAAGTAGAGCACATTAATTTCGTCCTGATATCCCAGCACTCTCGGATCTGAGTCGATTTATTTGGTTATTTCCCTGCTAATAAATCACAGGATTGCAATTACAGTAAAGGCCTTACAATAAATCTTAGCAGAAGTGAACTATTCATTCTAAAGGTATTTTTTACCACTTCTTCAATTTAATAATAAGCGCTGCTATTAAACCTGTTCATCTCGCCACTTACCAGAGCCCATTCCTCTTATAACTTCTTCTCCCAATGAAGAGACAATAAAATTCAAAGTACTTTTATTATATTGTGAACACAGAGAGAGCAGTTTACGATAAAATGTAAAAAGCCTTTTTTTCCCAACACAATAGTCATAAAAAATGAACAATATGAAATGTACCCGCCATTCTGCCCTGAAAAACCAACTGCTAATAGTTCGGTCGGTGTAAAAGTCAATTTGTTTTGTGCCCATCATTCTTGAGAAAAACAACAACTTTATGCCTTTATTTAAAGGGAAGCTGTCGTATCATAAACTGAGTTATGGTGCTTATCACTGGCGTAACTATAGGGGATGCGGTTGCACCCAGGCCAAGGAGCCTTAGGGGCCCATAAGGCCTCTCTTCTCCATAGAGGGAGCCCAGAACTATGAATAAACCATTAAAGTTGGGGGCCCTGTTACAGATTTTGCATTGGGGCCCAGGAGCTTCAATTTACTCCTCTGTGTTAAGAGAAGTTGGGGGGCCCAAGATAAACTTTTACACCCAGGCTCATGAGTCTTTAGCTACACCCCTGGTGCTTATAGTCTAGGTGTAGCGGAGTCCGTGAAGCCACTTTTCATACTCACCCGATCCCCCGATCGTTTAATGTCCGCCATTCATCTCTATGGGAGAGCGCACATGCCTGCACAGCCTTCTAAAAAGAGTCACGCTGGCTGAGCATGCGCTTACTTTTTCAGCAGCAATGAGGACCAAGTGAGAATGAAAAAAGGCCCCGTCACCTAAATACAAGCATCATATCTTAGGTACTTATAGTTAATGACAGGTTCCCAAAATAATTTTTATTTTGCCCATATTGTTTTTCCAAAAGGGACAACTTTACCAAAGCAACCCCTTTAAAAAAGTCGTCCATCTTTTCTAACCCCGGCAATAAGCTGTCACCATCATGGGAAGACTAATCTGGCAATACATATAAATGACCCTCCATGTAATGCATAAACACAATGGTTCCACTAGAGTGGCTCTCTTCTCTAGTTTATTAATAGCAGACCCCCTTTATGCCTCTAATAAGGGCTTGCCCCGTTACTAGACAACATGCCCCATTTAGTGCCCCCTGTGCTGAAGTAAGAAGAGGAGCAATACTTACTTATTCCCTGCTGCTGTGATCCAGCGCTGCAGCCCCGCTGTGGTCCTAGCATTTGTTGTGACAGATGATGTTGCAAGAAGTCTGTTGATCGCTGCAGCCAATCAGATGAAGGCGGCTTTAGAGTTGAAATGTACGTTGGGCTCGTCATCACAGCCTTCATTATATGGAAAGTATTTTGTTTACAATTACCTGTTTGCACTTTATCTCTCATGTACATGCAATGGATACAGTGCAGGTTAAAATATATTTTTTTATTTTATCATATGCTGCATGGTGGGATGGCCACACTGTCTATAGAACCCTTGTTAACTACCCCCAAACCACCCCTCTTTCAGTAAGTGATGTGGGGATGTTCTCCCTATCATTGCAGTGGTGGGCAAAGTCTCTTGCGTGCACCGTGATGTCCGAGATTGGCGCATGCACAGTAGCAGTGGGAGAATCTGTTCACAGATGTATTGCGCCATTCTTGAGCGTCACGGTGCCTGTGTGGGATTTTGACTGCCATTGTGATGACATAGAGAACATCTTAATGTCACTTGCTGAGAGAGGGTCAGTGTTGGGAAAGTTAACAAGGGTTCCATAGTGGTCTGGCCAACCCACCATCAACAGTTCAGTCCTTCCATTGGTATCCCATTGGGGGATACCAAAATTTCTTCCCTTTTTATCTGTGTTTGGAAGGTGAAGATAGGGAAAACGTGGTGACAGGTTCCCTTTAAAGAGACTCTAAAGTTAGGAACTCAAAACTGATATGTGAGGTCCTTTTCACATCTGCATTTGGGCTCTATTAGGGCTTTCCGTTTCTCTGTTCTAGTTTTGGAAAAGAAAAACTGAGGTTTAAGGCCGGCTTCACACAGATGTATTTACATGCGCAATACACAGAGTAGAACGCAATAATTTGTATCAGTTTGTTCATATGCACGGATTTTGGCACGTGCATAAAAAAAAATAAATGCTCTATCTTTCTGTGTATGTGCACACCAAAGGTCCCCATAGAAGTCAATGGGGGCATGCACAAATGCCCACACAATACGCAAGGAGATGCGCGAAACACTGCGTATTTGCGCAGGAAAAAGAACACATCTGGAACTCATTATCCATTCCAGTGTATGCTTGTGCCCTTTGTGCAAAAAAACATACTCGTGAGCAGAAAAAGTATGGTGGAATCCACTTAAAAGGCTTGTTCATAGCTTAAAAAAGTTGTACAAAGGCGTGCGCAATTCTGCTAATGCTCCTGTGATGTTGGCCTAACTGAATATAAAGGTATCCGTTTTTTTCCCTCTGATATCAATGACAGAGAAAAACATAAATGTTTCTACTTGAATCCATTCCATTTGACTTCCATTTATTTTTACAGGGCCAAGAGCGCTGCAAACTGAGTGATTTTTGGGGCGCGTAAAAAAACGTGCTGTCAAAAATAGAACATCAGCGAGTGCAAATGGTCACCAATTTTATACAGAGTGTGAAAAGATAGGTAATGCCCTATCTGTTGCCGAGATTTGCTGGAGGCTCCCAAAAAGAAGGGAGTTTTCCTGCGTCCAATGCTGGGAAAAAAAGACCACTGCTCTATTTAAGCATTAGTAGTCATTCCGAGGATTTCTCCTGACCGAGGGATTTACGGGCAGCGGCGTATTTTTTTGTCAACATGCCGCAGTTGCCCATGTAAATATATGAGAAAACGTTGCTTAAGATCAGGACTCAATCACGGCTTTTCATCATTCACACGATTTTACGGCTCGCGCGGCAAACATAAAAATGCTTATACTCATGTGAATGAACCCTACATATGATGATAACCTGGTATTTATTTTTCCTCAGATCTTGCTCCTTGGCTGATTTTTTAGCTTTATTAGAGATCTGTGACTATAGTTTAGCTAAAGTGCCTAATCTTAGGTAGTCTAGGACACGCCCCCTGTCTTATCATTGGCTCAAACTGCCTTCTCAGTAGCCTGAACCAATGATTACAGAGGGTGTGTCTCAAGCTACTTTAGATTAAGCACTTTAGCTAAACTGTAGCTACTGATATAAATAGAGCTGAACTAAAAAGCAGCCAAGAAGAAAGATCTGAGGAAAAATAAATAGCAGGTAATCATTCCCTGTAGGTACTAACTTACACATCAATTTTGAGCTCCTGACTGGAGGTCGCCTTAATTAATAGTGGATTTTAATATTTCATTGGTGTTTTTTTTATTGCGTATGTATCAAAAGGAATAGTAAAGAAAATTTTAGAGGAATCTTTTTTTTGTATCAGCCTCCCGAGATCAGAGAATCCATAATTACCTGAATTATCAGTCCAAATCCGCTCTTCATAATAATCCTAATAGTAAATGCTGGGATATCAACTACATGGCAGGTCAGTAAATAATAAATGAACTCAATACTATATGTTGAAATTCAGCACAGCAGTTATATAATGGCGCATCAAAGCTGATCAATGGAAACAAGAACGGAATGGCATGTAGGATGGTAAGAGGGAGCCATCTACTTGGGTTGAGAGATGGAAGCAATTCTTTGGAAGAGAAAACTTTTAATACAGAGTGTGTTTTGTACTTAGGAGATCACTAATGCTGTCATTTTTGGGGGCATAGGCTGCACTATCGGGATTACGGATTTATCTAGACAGAGTTTAAAGGGGTTCTGTCACTAAAAAAGAAAAATGCTCTACTTATCTATTCCTCCCCCATCAGTCTACTTACAAGATCTTCACCTCCCTTATCTTCTCCTGTCTCCTGCAGTCCTGGTGCTCACTTCAGCTCCAGCTGCCTGATTCTGCTCCTTCCTGTGAGGTTAGGTACATTAGGTTGGCAGTCTGCCAATGTACCTTCCATCACAGCTCACAGGCCAGCAGGGGGACTGCCTATCTTCTTCAGAGATTGCTCATGTGAGTTGTCTCTGAAATAGATTACAATTCCTTCCTAGGCAGTGAAGCTACAGCACAGGGATGTGACCTTCACTGACCCAGCAGGAAGGAGTTTGTGATGAGCAGCCTTAATAACAAGCTGGGCCCACCCTTCAGTGAGCTGACCTGGGGCACTGGAGAAGCTCAACCATGAGAAGATGTGATAAGGAGACTGACAGGGAAGGAATAGGCAAGTTTAGATAATTTTTTTTAATGACAAAACCCCTTTAATACAAAATAGATATTTAAAAGAGCCTCTCAGTTCTAAGAAAGAAGATCCGTCTCGTTATTGTAATCTATGACTAAAAAGATAAATGGATAAAACATTGATACGTACCTCCAGCGTGATGTGGAATCGATCTCAGCAGCGCCCACTGAAACCCCAATTTTCCTCCAATAAGTGCTACAGTTTCAAAAATTGGTACTTTGAAGGAAGCACGAACACGTCTAATCCTCTGTTCACACTGTTGGTATGACATTCTCTATGACATCTCCATTCTCAAATGGATCAATTGTACAAAATTCAATGAACAGAATTCCAAGAGAATTCTGAGGGCTCCCTTAGACTGACAATGGGGTTCATCAAGTTTCCATTGGGTTTCAGATATTTTTAACAATGCTATTTTTGATGTAAAAAATATTTGAAGCCCAATAGAATAGTCTGTTATGTGTGAACATGGGGAGTAACACTATTTCTCGCCATTATATGACTTGCATATGGCATTTTTATCAACTTTCCCGGCTTCTTATTTTTCCTCCTCCTGCTCTTCCTACTCATCCCCCGCCTTCTTTTTCTCTTCTTTTCTTATTTTTCTTCATTTTTTTCTTCTTTTTCTTCTTGTTTTCCTTCTCTTTATTCTTCTTTTTTCTCTTTTTCTGCTTTTTCAATCTCGTTCCTATTGCCTTTTCCTTCTTTTTCCTACTGCCTTTTCCTTCTTCTGTTTTTACCTTCTTCTTTTTCCTTCTTCAGCTTTTTCTTCTTTTTTTTCCCTTTTCTGCTTTTCCTTCTCCTTCTTTGTTCTTCTTCTGCTTCTTTTTCCTTCTTCTTTTAGCGGGTTTGGCCAAGACAACCTGCCTGAGGTTTGGGTTCTGACTGAAGTGAACTTTTTATCAAAGTTGTACCTGAACTATTTTGGTTCACTCAACACTAGTTGACCTGCTTCCACATATATATATGTTTTGATACCAAGAATGTATGAAAGTATATTGCTTGACAAGCCCATAGACTATAATTGCTAAAATGTACTTCAAAGGTCATACTTTTGACTACATTTGACCTTCCTTAACATTTGCGTATGTTTTTTTTTTTGGTAGGCTAGAAAAGTAGAGCACACCACATTTTTCTGTCCCACAAAAACATATGCTTAACATACACATTTTTGCTTTACATTACAGCCAAGAGGATACAAATGGAAACGTGAAAGTGTTCAACTATAAAACTAAATTTAAAAAAAGCCTTTTCAGTGAAAATCCTGTCCTTTTTTAAATGTAAAAATCAGACACAAATGCATGGAAACATACGCTGTATGTACATTTACCATACACTAAAAAATCATACACACATGCTTAAAAGTGCATACTTTTGCACACTTTTGACATATATGCTAAACGTACCTTAAAACGTAATATGATAGCCCTAAGCAACTTAAAAATGGACTTTTCTGACTTTTCCCATTAAGCCGAATTAGCATATGCCATTTTCCAAGCTCTTGGATTGACTGCTTAGCAATGAACTTTATGTAAGTGTCTTTTACAGGTTGCAAATTAGTTTTAGCATATCGTGCCAACCTAAATATGTCAGATTTGAAGCGGTTTCAATAAATTGTGTTTTATAGACGGTACCTGTGGTTATCACTGTGTAACCAGCTACATTCACAGCTCCCCAGTGATAAGTTATTACTCCACATTGCTAGCAAATAATCCCTAAAGCCCTGTGGTCTCGAGTCAAACTCTATTGATGGGAGCTAAGGAAAAAAAATCTTCTACCGGCAGTGTAATGGAATGTAGAATTGGCTTTTGTAGAAAAAGCCATTATTTTATGAATGGATTTTGTTTACCGGCTTCCGCTGCTATTTACCGCCCCTGTATTGCAGATAACCCCACAGTGTAGTGACACACTCATTATTTCTGAATTCTGTTGCCAGCCTGTAATAACGGTGACACTATCTTGTACGATGGCCTCTCTCAAAGCCGAGCCTGCATGGTGTGCGCACATCAGAACTGGTTAAACCGAGAGGTGCATACGGCTTTTTCTGTCTATATTGCTTTTATTTAAATTCAATGTGGAGGTTATGATCTCATTAAGCATCAATTTGACCTTTAACTATCAGATAGACCTGCGTCTCCTCCAAAATGCCTAGTTCTCTTTTATTCAGCTCTTCCATGGTAGAGTTTAAAAACACGGATACCGCCCAACATTTTAAAAGGCTAAAATAAAGAACATCGGGAATGTACTCTACTTTTAATAAACCTTCAATTAAAAAGTTTCTTAAAGGGGTCATGTGGTTTATCAAAAACCCATTTTCAAATACCCCATGAGAGTAGTTAGAATTAATAGAGGGGAATCCGAGTCACTAATTTGGGACCTCAATTGTCTGTGAAGAGCATCTCTTTTTCTCCTTCTCGGGCCCACGCATTACACAAGCAGCTCATTAATTTCAATGTACACCATGTAACACCTGATTTTCCCTGTGGGGGCACTGCAGGGAAATTGAAGACTTGCTACTGAGTTTCTACCCAGGTTAAAGCTAATCTCTCCCAGCAGTTTGTGATTAATTTAGGTTAGGGAGACCCTTCTGTTCAAAGTGGCCAACCTCGTTAAAGGAATTCTCTAATCATATTTTTTATACACACTCTACCTCCCCAAGGGCTCTTTCATACGCCTGTAGGCTGGCGCCTTAAAAACGCGTGAACCGGTGCACAGATCTAATGTTTGTGCGCCCGTTCAGACAGCACAGCCCCGGCGCACATACGCCGAGGCCGCAATGCCGTTGGGCGTGAAGAGACAGCTCAGCTGTCTCCCCTTTCCCTACCCTTCGCCAGCTCACCTCCTGTCTCCTCCCCTCTGGCTGTTTGCAATGGGAGGGGACGGGACAGGGGTGGACCTAAGCTCCCGCGCACTCCCCTCCCCTTGTCCGCAGCCAGCAATGGATGGGATGGGACAGAGCTTAGTTCCGCCCCCTCCCATTGCAAACAGCCATAGGGGAGGAGAGAGGAGGAGAGAAGGGGGAGGGAGTTTAGCAGTCATGCTGCTAAACTCCCTCCCATCTCCCTTCTCTGGCCGCTGTGGCCACTGTCATTGACTCCCATAGGAGTTTGTGCAGTGGCCTACATATTCCGTCCGAAAAGATAGTTCCAGCACCCGGCGCTATATTGGCCCGGCCAGGTGCTTTTACGCCGCGGGAACATGGCCATGTGATCTGATGCATGGCGAGGGACTCCCTTCAACTCTGTTGCAGGGCTTCCCTTCATCTCCCTGGGGTTCCCTTCATCTCATAGAAGTATAGAATGGTAGAGTTGGAAGGGACCTCCAGGGTCATCTGGTCCAACCCCCTGCTCAGTGCAGGATTCACTAAATCATCCCAGACAGATATTTGTCCAGCATCTATTTGAAGACTTCCATTGAAGGAGAACTCACCACCTCCCGTGGTAACCTGTTCCACTCATTGATCACCCTCACTGTCAGAAAGTTTTTCTTAATATCTAATTTGTGTCTCCTCCCTTTCAGTTTCATCTAGAGATGAGCGAACGTACTCGTTTCGAGTAATTACTCGATCGAGCACCGCCATTTTCGAGTACTTCAGTACTCGGTTGAAAAGATTCGGGGGGCGCCGGGGGGCGGGGAGAGGCATGGCGGCGCGGGAGGTAGCAGCGGGGAACAGGGGGGAGCCCTCTCTCCCCCCCCACTCCCCGCTGCAACCCCCCGCACCGCCACGGCGCCCCCCGAATTTTTTCGCCCGAGTACGGAAGTACTCGAAAATCGCGGTATTCGGGCGAAAAAGGGGCGTGGCCGAGCACTTTTGCTCATCTCTAGTTTCATCCCATTGCTTCTAGTCTTTCCTTGTACAAATGAGAATAGGGCTGATCTCTCTGCACTGTGACAGCCCTTCAGATATTGTAGACAGCTATTAAGTCTCCTCTCAGCCTTCTTTTTTGCAAGCTAAACATTCCCAGATCCTTTAACCGTTCCTCATAGGACATGATTTGCAGACCGCTCACAATCTTGGTAACTCTTCTCTGAACTTGCTCCAGTTTGTCTATGTCTTTTTTTAAGTGGGGTGCCCAGAACTCCCTGGGGTTCCCTCCATCTTCTCGGGGGTTCCCTTCATTACACAAAAATAGGACATGCAGCAATTTTTTTCAAACTCTGACTATTGGTCTGAGTGAAAAATTACTTGTCAAGTGAATGGGTTCTTTTTCCGTGTACATTCTGTCCATCTCGGATGCAGATAGAACTCACGCGTAAAAACAACCCATGTAAATATAGTCTTAGGATGGTTTCACACAGGGACTAATTTGACGGCTCAACCGGTTCAAAAACGGCACCAGTGTATACCGCACCAATGTGCATGGGCTCAGCAGCATAAAAAGGTACAGTAAAATGTGCAGGAACGCACGCGAAAGCATGTGATAGCGCTCCATTTACAATGCAAACATGTCATGCGCTCGCAAGCGTATCTACTTGTACGCTCGTGTGCAAGAACTCTAAGTACGGCTTCAGTCATTGCGGTCCTTCTACTGTCCTGTTGCTACAGGACAGCCATTCATGTGAATAACTGTTCGGTAATACTACATTTCCCCTACAGCAGGGAATAACTGTCCAATTTCCGTGCACCGTGCGCAATGCAGGAAAATTGAGCTGTTATTGACAGTTTTCTCTGCAGATTACAGCTGATTGCTGAGAAAGCTCTGTAACCATCTTAATGTCAATTTTTATTTAACTTTTTGATGAAAAGGGATTATTCTAACCCCTTTATGACTTTATGACTCCTTAACAATCTATGGCTTAAAATAATGATAAAAATGTATACTTAATTAATCAACTAATTACCTAATTAAATAATGAACTAACCAATTAAAATAAGTGCATTGCGGTCCTTACAACTTGCTTAACTGATAACTGTGTATGTTTCTGAAACGTTTCCTTCTATTAGGGCGGTTTCAGATGGCCGTATCAGCAACTACATTCGCCGCTAGGGGGAATAGTTGCACATGAACAGGGTTTGTTTTATCCCTTCTCAGGCTTCATTCACACGAGCGTGAAGATCATGAAGGAGTTAGCTGCAAAAAAAATTGTGGCTAGCTCGCAAGAAAATTGTATGAATGGACGATTTCCCACTATCAAGTCCCAAGCTTAATTGGTGGTGAAAAATTGGCCATTCCTATTCACAAAAAAACAGGGGCTCCTGCTCCAAAAGGGGAGAGAGAGAGATGAAGAAAAGCCCCACAGGGCTTTCCTTCATCGCAGCAGGGATGGAGGGTTTCCTCAGCAGCTGAGCTCTAGCGGGGAGAGAGAGAGTGAGATGAAGGGAGTTCCCGGTGAACCACTCTTAATACTGGGGACTCCCTTCATCTCAGCGCAATACCAGCATTCCCCTGCAGGGGAGAGTAAGGGAATCTCTGTAGTGGGGGCAGGGCTACAGGGCTTCCCTGAGGGCTTCTTTGAGAGAGGATGGTGGGGCTAGTGGGAACCATCATCTAACCCTGCACCCCTAGCCCCACCCTCTCTCCTTGTTATGGGGGAATGCCTGGGAGAACCCCTTTAGCACTGCCTTCTCTCTAGCCCTGCCCTCTCTTTCTTCCTGTGTTATGTTCACTGGTTGCACTAAAGAACTGCGTCTCAGCACGAAAGCAAGATGGTGCCCTAATAAAACTGCAAACACATTCACGTAGTATTTGCAAGGACCAATTACACCACTCTAGGCAAAGGTGAAAGGAAACCTGTCCCTTACTAATCAGGGGAAGTGGGGCATCCCTGCCTAAAAGCAGGATAGACGCCCTAATAAGGACGGCCCCACTATCTTTATCTGGACCCGGTTATTCCTCATTAGGAACCTGGAGAGATGCACCAAACACAAAACATGCCACTGTTCACACCTATACACAAACCAGAACAGTTCATACGCCATATGTCTGGCCACCAACACAGACTCAATGCACACGTCATTGTTCACACTAACACACCAGGTAATGCATACCGCACATAACAGGATAGTTCATACACCACAAGTCTGGCCACCTGCACAGACCCAATGAAAATGTCACTGTTCAAACACATATCTCAGGTAATGCAAACCACACAGAACAGAAACCCCACTCAGAACTCACATGCAAACAGCTAGTAAACCACAGCTAGTACAAGTGTCCTTACACCAAGGTGAAAGAGAATCAGCCACTGTGCTGACAGAAAGAGAACTGTGTCAGGAATCACCCACCTGACCATACGTGACATCAGACATCTGGAGGCCGCACCTGTAATAGGTGAAGGGAGAAGATGTAGACGGGGACAACTGGTGTCCAGACTGTCCTCAGGGAAGGTGGGGGAAACACTTCAGACTAACATGCATAACAACCAGCTCCGAGCAGGAATAGAACAAAATGAGTAAAATCAACAGCATCCTTTAGCTAGAGGGGGTGGTATTTATATGCAGGAGACCAGGGGGATTGGCTGGCTGGAGAAACTCTACACCCACTCCCTGCCCCCTCTCTGCACTATAGGGGATTTCCCTTCTCTCCTCAGCAGCGAGCTAGAGGGATATTACACTGCAGGGAGAGAAGTAAGAAATCCCATATTGCCGAGAGAGGGGGCGGGCTAGAGAAGGGTGGGGATAGATACTTCCGTCTAGCCACACCCTCTTTACTCCAGCTTCTGGGGAAGCCCCAGGGTAGCCCTGTGCCCCCCTCTTTCCCAGCTATAGTGATTCCCTTGTTCTCCCATGCAGAGGAATACCTTATTCTCCCCTGCAGGGGAATGCCAGTATTGCTCTGAGATGAAAGGAGTCCCCAGTAATGAAGTGGGTTCCCCGGGGACTCCTTTCATCTTTCTCTTTCACCTCTGCTGGGAAATTCCTCCAGCCCTGCGTAGATGAAGGAGTCCTCTGGAAAGTCTCTCTCATTCCCGCGGGGACTAACAGACGCTTACAGCGGGACATTTAAAATATGTTTCTGGCTTTAGCAGCAATGCAGCACTCCCCCCTCCCTTATTTCTCTTCCTCTCCCATTCCCATTGATTAGAAGTTTAAACTAAACAATTGGAATGTTTAGCTAATCTCCTTCCCCCTCCCTTGTTATCCAGCTCCCATAAGTGTCTATGGAAGCCATTGGTTCTAATAGCCGCAAGTTTTTTTTACACACATGATTTTTGCGCGCATAGGTCCCCGCGTGAATCCGCCTTCAGGCTTTTCAAACTCTGCGCCATAGCACAGGAATTTGAAAAAAATATCGGGAAGATAGGTCCTGCCCTAACTTTCCCGCACTGGTGGGTGTCTTGCCTCGTTGTTGAAAGTAGATTTTTTTCGGACACCCCAATGCAGCGTGTCCGACTCTTGTCCGATTTTTAGACAAGAATAGCACATGCCAATGTGTGGTCTACCGCACATTGGACAGCATATAGACGAAATGTCTGTGTGCTGACCTATACAAGTTGCATCTTTGTGCACCTTTCATAGTCTTCTATGGGGCCTTTGTTGCGTAACTGCACACAAAATAAAGTGGGTGCTATAAATGTGGCGTGAGAAATGTCAGCGCAAAATAAGGAAATGGGAACAAACCCATTGAAACCAATAGATTCTATTCTCTGTGTAATGCATTCGTAAATTTTATGTGCATGAAAACGTGCGCAAATCTGCAAAAAAAAAAATAGACACATTTTTCACCAGCATTTCCATGAACAAAGCTGTTTTGCTGTTTCGGAGTCCTATCCCTTTAAGTTCTGCTGCAATTTCAGGACAGATTAAAGCAACGCCTCAGTGGAGCTGCCTGATATAACAATGCAATTAACAGAAAACATAGATGCTGCTTCTCTACAGGCTACCGATTTTCAAAAGTAAAAACAAAAATTTCCATGAAGGCTGCCAGCATTATAAATATAAGAGAGCGATGAGTCTGCCTCCAAATGTGAATGCAGTTTTGCCTGGCATTCTTGCATTAAAAGACTAATATGGTCCTGGCATATGGCACCCTATAAACTAGTGTGGGCCAGTCTGGTCAACACAAGGAGGGTTGCAATTAATCAGCTGTAGTTCTATCCTTTACCACAAGAGGGCAAAATGTGCTATGGTTTTCCACTACAGTTGAAGCATGCCTTTATGCCTCTGTGAGAGCTTCCTCCAGTTGTGCTACTGATAACTCAATGTCATTAATTGGCTTTAATATTGTACCTGACAGCGACAGCCTGTAATCATCTGTAATACAAGCCATGGTTTCTACATTCAGGTTATGTGTCACATGGCTCAGTGTAAGCTGAAGTCACCATCTATGGCCATGGTGTGCACTTTATTTGCAATTCTAGATATAATTTTGATTATAGAGTCAATTTTGCCGTAAATTATAGAAAACGTGCACATAGCGAAAGGCAATATGGAGGTACTTTGCATCCCCTATTTGCATATCTTATTTCTGGGGGGCATTGCATAGACTATATGGTCTGTAAGGCCAAAAAAACACATGTCCATCCAGTTCCGCCTATTAACAACCATTGTTAATCCAGAGGAAGCCAAATTAAAAACAATGAAGTAGAAGCCAATTTTCCCCATTTAAGGGAAAAAAATTCCTCCCGGGCAATCAGAATAATCCCCAGATAACCAACCCTTCTGAGGTTATTAATGATTATAGGATATAATCTCGTATCACACAAGAAAGGCATCAAGTCCTCTCCTAAACTCTTTTATCGAATTTGCCATCACCACATCCTCAGAGAGTTCCACAGTCTCACTGCTCTTACAGTAAAGAACCCCCTTTTATGTTGGTGTAGAAACCTTCTTTCCTCTAGATGTAGAGCATGCCTCCGATATAAGACTCTCTACACCAACTTGATGCCCTCTAGAAGGAGAAACTCTATACCCTCAGCCCCATGTCAAAGGCTTCCAGCCAGCCAGCACCCTGCTCTGCACTGACCAAAGTCAAACACCTTGAAATAACCTGTCTGCAGATACTGTAGGTTTATTTTCCGTCTGGAGAAGACTCTGGCTTATATTCTTAAGTCATGCTGAAAGTTTGATGTTGACTTACAGCAAGCCACCTTCCAGTAGGTGAGGGAACTTCAAGAATGAGATGGAGATCCCCAAGAAAGGTTTCCTTTAGTGAGATATGGTATTTTCGTGCCTTTGTGGAATATAAGCTGGTGGTTAACTGGTGGAACAAGTTGCAGGTGCAGAATATGACGCCGGTTATGGAGAGGCGTTACACCAGTTCAGTTGGACAAATTGAATAAAGAACCTTATATTATTTGGATACAATGCAAACAGTTTACTATTATTCATTTAACACTATAATTCGGTCTGTAGCCTACAAAGAGGTTTTACTTAATACTGTGCATGTAATATAGAGTCAATGCAGTCTATAAATGGTCTACCCTGGCCAGGGGCAAATAGTTCCATAGATGTTGTTTGAAAATAGGAGTCTTCTCTGATGTAATTAGGGTCACTTTAACATCTGCGGCAGGGATTCTGCTTCCCTGCTCCATTCGGGGAGCAAGGAAAAGGAATCCTCGTGGCCGAACTATTGCATCTCTGGATGGAACTGAACAGTGCTGCATCCACCCCATTGACTATGATCGGTCTAGCCACTTTTTCTGCCCAACTGCCCAGCCTTTGGATGGAAGAAAAAGAGCTGCATGCAGTGCTTTTTCTTCTGGAATTTTCAGCCTGATCCATGACAGAACCTCTGTCCGGAGGTTCCAATGCAGATGTAAGACCAGCGTAGGTCTTACAGAAACTTTGGTTAACCAAATGACTAAATAAACTAAATGAAATATGCTGTCATTGCCCCCTGAACAAATTATTAGCACAGAACCTTTGGGGAGTATGTAGAGTGATGTCAAAAAAATCAATTTTACTAGTGATGAGCCTGGGTGATGGTGCTCATGATTATAAACTGCTGAATCTTGAATATCCAGATACTTGCTGTTGGTCTAGTTTCTCTCACTGGTGGTCTCTCTCCTGTTGACGGCTTGCAGTCAGTAATTGCAGCTGTCATTTTCGTAGACAATCAGCAGACCCCCCTCTGACATTCTTGCTGCAACAGCTGGGTAGCACCACTCTAGAAATCTGAGTTGCCCTCTCTCACTCTCTAGCACAGGAAAACCCAGCTCTCAAGCAGCACTATGGCAGCTCACTCCTCACAAGGCTCTCTGCAAAAATTGCTGAGCCACCATCCAGAAACTACATTTTATACCCCGCCCATCAGCCAATTAACAGGCAGCTAAGGTCCGGTTAGTCTTCAGCAGCAAAGTTACGGCTCAGTCACACATGTGTATTTTGGCTGCACACTATGCGCATAATTTTTATACGCATTACATGCAGTACACAACAAATACACATGTAAAATGCATATTCACTGCATATTTTAAGCACTTGTAGACTTTCATGGTGTGTATTATGAGTGCAATGTGTACCAAAATAGGACATGCATTTGGCTTTTAGCACTGCTCATAATACACAGCCAAAATACGCTCATATGAGTTTTTAACCCCTTACAGTGATAGAAGTGGTAAGGTGCTATCTACCCAGAGGAATACCACAGCAATAAGACGTGGGCACGGTACTGAATATGTTGGGTTTAAGGCCACTTCCACACGGGCTACAATATCGTGATACAGTGATACAAATCGCATGTATGTGAAGCCCACATGAGCGATGTTTTGTAGCCTGCCACATTGCTAGAATACAAAATCACGGCATGCTCTATACAGCCACGATTTGCTGTTTTGTAGCCCATGTTTCCCTATGGAGCCTTCCTATGTTTTGCATCACATTGCTCAAAAAACACGGTTTTCGTTTGGTGTGATGCAACTTTTACAGTAGGAAATCTTACTGTTTGAGCCCTAAACTAACCCCATCATTGAATGGCTGTGATTGATTAATCGAACACTGGCGGCGCTCGAGAACCAATCAGATGCAGAGCTTCCAGGAGGCGGGGACTTTCAAAGTCCTGACGAGGAAGCTCTGCTGGAGAATTTCCAGCGAATGCCGGGGAGCTTCAGGGGAAACGCGCGGGGAGTTGACAGCGCATGAGAGGTGATGTATTCTTGTTTTTTTTAAACTTTTTTATGCAGCTAGGGCTTATATTTCAAGCCACCCCCACCCCTGAAAATCCCAGCAAAGGAGCGCTACAAAGTCACGCAACTTTGTAGCAACGCAAAATCATGATATTGCCGTAAGAGAGCAGCGATATCGTACAGAACACAGATTTCTCGTAGCGATATCGCGTTGCCTGTGTGCTAATAAAAAGAGAATCCAGGTTTAATCTTTGAATCGGTGCATCTTCTCATACAAAAAAGTTGCACTTCATCCCAATGTCTTTCCACACCAATTTTCCTCTTCCATTAGGTGGCGCTGTATGAGTGCTTTTTTTCCCCTTATTTGTCCACCTTTTTCCCAAGGAGTTTTGTTTGGCCTAAAAGCTAAACGTATAGCCTCTGCTACATCTTTAAGGAGGACGTATCACCACTCCTGAAATGTCTCTTTTAGCAAATTACTTGCATTCCCCATAAACTAACAATTCTGGACCCTCTTCCCCTACCTCTCTATGTTGTGCGCTTCCTCCATTATTCCATCTAGAAATTTGAATAAATTGACAACTGGATGTTACCACTTATGTCTCTACTTAGCACTGATTGGACAATGTCAGGTAGTGTTAAGACACACCCCTAACTGGTAACACCCTGGAGGATAGAGAGAGGAACAGCACAACACAGAGCTCTGAGAAAAGATGCCCTAGACGTGTTTTTCATGAAAATTACAAGTATTTACAAAAATAGTCATGTCAGGAGAGGTAGCAGATCCTCCCTAAGGAGGTCACCTTTATTGGCAATCCGCGTGCTGAATCCTGTAGCCATATCCCATTTGGTACTCTACTCTGGAAGGCAGCTAGTCCTCTTGGAAATCAATGGAAAATAAAGTCAAATAAGCATAAAAAGAAGGGTATATTTGCTCCAATGCATTAAAAACAAAAAAAGGAAGCAAATTTGCCAATTGTCCTGGAAAATAATGTCCTGCTGCTTTGTGCCCATAGCCCCTATGTAGACCTATTAGTCTCCAGACCTACAACAACCCTTACTTGCCGGGGCCTGTCATATAAAAACGGGTCAGTAAGCTGATGAGAGTTTTTGGTAATCTGTCATTTGAGTGTTTTACAGTACTTATGGACTGTGGGGCTTCAGGCCAGTCTAAGGCCTCTTTTACACGACCCGTACGCCCCATAAAATCGCATATATGAAGATTAGCCACGATCAAGTCCTGATCTTAATTAGCATATTCTCGGCCATTCACATGGGCGACTGCTGCGTATTGGCAAGAAAATATGCTGCAACGTGGAAATCCACTGCTTGGCAGAAATCCTCGAAATTACTGCTAATGCTTTAATAGAGCCAGCTGTCTTCTTTTCCCAGCATTAGACACAGGTAAACTCCCTCCCCTTCCCTTTTTTTTAAAGCTTCCATAGAGGTCTATATGAACTTCCAGCGTATTTCGGCATAAGATAGGGCAAAGCGGTTGCCGCTATTTAGCAGTGTGTATACGGTCGTGTGAATAAAAAGCCTAAGTCCATCTCTACTAGGCATGTTTTCTCAATAGTTGAATATGTGTACTCTGCAGGGAATGCTTATTATTGTTGGATGACACATATATATTAGTTATAATTATAAAACTTAGCATGTCCTGTGTTGGTTTGTAACCAGAATACTGCCACCTTGTGGTTGGATAACTGCTTGACAAGCTAAGACATTATTATAGGTGGCCAATAGAGGGGGACTTGAGGCCTAATGTTTTATACTGTAGGGGACACTGTGAACTGCACTTACAGGTGGGGGTTGGGGTAGAATAATGCTGTGTCACCCACTTACTGGTCTAGTACAGGGCAGCTCCTGCTACTCTCACAGTCAGCGCCCGCATCGAAGCGCTGTACAAGAATATTCGCCCAGCATGATGTGGGTGGTACCAAGTGGAAAGAAAGCCGTCTCAACCCGTGGCTGCCATATATATAGATTGCATTCGCTGTGATGGGACAAGAACGCTGCCCTTAAAGGGGTTGTCCCGCGCCGAAACGGGTTTTTTTTTTTTCAACCCCCCCCTGTTCGGCGCGAGACAACCCCGATGCAGGGACTTAAAAAAAAAAACCGCACAGCGCTTACCTGAATTCCCGCGCTCCGGTGACTTCATACTTACCGGTTGAAGATGGCCGCCGGGATCTTCTACCTCCGTGGACCGCATGCTCTTCTGTGCGGTCCATTGCCGATTCCAGCCTCCTGATTGGCTGGAATCGGCACGTGACGGGGCGGAGCTACACGGAGCTACACGGAGCCCCATTGAGAAGAGAAGAAGACCCGGACTGCGCAAGCGCAGCTAATTTGGCCATTAGACGGCGAAAATTAGACGGCAACCATGGAGACGAGGACGCCAGCAACGGAGCAGGTAAGTGAATAACTTTTGATAACTTCTGTATGGCTCATAATTAATGCACAATGTACATTACAAAGTGCATTATTATGGCCATACAGAAGTGTATAGACCCACTTGCTGCCGCGGGACAACCCCTTTAAGTCGATGCATTCTCTATTACAGTCACCGTCTTGGGACAGGCTATCTACTACTGTACCATATATGTACTCTACATTCAGATGTGGCAATTCTCTAGCTGCATTTAGCTGACGACAAGCGATGGATTCCAACCTGCATCCAGCCGGTTAGACTGTATAATGTATGAAATTCGCAGGCAATTAGTGACACCAGTTATGAAGCGACACCTTTATCACATCACACCCGTCACGCCATACAATTATGTATAAATCATGTTAGCGCTATGACAGCTTCGAGACAAACTACCATTACGTTACTTTTTTGTAAGAAATTGCAATTACACATCATATAAAGCCTTAAAAAACATCCCCCCCCCCCCACACACACAAAATGAGGGTCAATCAACCTCTTCTGTTAAGTTGTTAAACATTCTCTTTACCTTTTTAAAGGGAATATATTACCTACATATTTTTTTCTAATTAAAACCAGAAAGTGAATCATAGTCCATTTTTCTAATCTGTTTTTATTTTCTAATTGCAGATTTTTTTTTTTTATGTTAATGTCTCTACATGACTATGGGGTTCGCCACCTTGCCTCTTCTGTACAGGTGTGCTTTAACATTAGAATTCATTCACACAGTGGACAGGAGGAGATCGTTTGAGGTCTATGAGATAGTGTGGTGGACATGTTCTGTAACCTGTGCAGAGATCATTGTGCAGGGAGGGGGAGGAGGTGAGCTTTGACCATTTCCTATTCTGGTAGATCATGTGTTCTCCAAGGCAGTCTGCATCATGTCTTGTCATCACTTTACTCTTCTGCCCCACCCTCTGCTCACTCAACCCTTCAGCTCACCAGGTCCCAGCTGTTTCCTTCTCATCACCGCTGCTGTCGCCCTCACTTGTCATTTCATACAGGGAGGCTTCCTTTCCTCCCACAAGCTAATATTTTGCTGGGCACCATTATCTTGAACATTCTTTTTACATGCGTCACGGGAGATGGTTTTGCGATGCAGGCTCAGGATACGATGTAGCAAACAGAATTACAAAATATACAATCAGAAGTCAGAATGAATAATGTTATAATAGCGGAGACAGTTCACCTTTTATCATAGATTAACCCTTTACTGACTACGGCTAATTCAATCCTAAAATTGTTAGCTTATGCACAATGAGAACACAGTAATACATTGTTCTTAGTATGAAACAGTTAAAATGCCAGTAAAACACAATAGCAATAATGCAGTTTGTTGCCAAAACAGTAGCAGTCAACCACTTGCGAATTGGTAAGGTGGGAACATAGTTTGAAGAAACTTTAACAAGGCTTGACTCTGGTTAATGTCACAATAATAGTCTAGTTCTGGCTGCTCGAGCCCAGAATTCGCCACTACTTTCCAAATAACTAATGTTGAAATACTCGCTGAGGTCCCTATACTATCTCATGGCAGACCTGCTGACTGACTATTTTTTCTTTAGTAGTGTGGTGAGCTTTTACTGAGGCCGCCCTCACTTACGAGCTGATGCCAACAAATTCCTTGATGTCCTCTCTAAGCCTTGATCAATAGTGTAGTACCACACTCTTTTTTATTGGCAGCAGGCAGTTACACTTTTCTATCTGCCTTCTCCAAACAGCCCCTCAGCCCAATCTGTGTACAGAGTGTTGCACCCTTTCATCACCGGCCTACAGCAACATCTTTTCTTTACACAGTCCCTAAGCTGTCTCCTAGGTGCAGCAGCAAATTGTCCTTTTATAGTGCTGACACCACTATAAAGTTCTAGGACCTCCCACACATTTGACCTCCCGACAGCCAATCAAAGCATAGTACAATGCGGTTTTTCAAAATGACCACTAGAGGTCATTTTAACTCCATGTTTCTCACGTCTATATGCAGGGTCCCATAGGGAAACCCCTGGCACTTGGTACACGCTCGGGAGCTGAGAGGGTATAGTGCTAGCTTGCCACGGCAGCACTTACTATGCTCCATCCTGAAGGGACACACACAGGCAAGGCCAGAGTAGCACTGCAGTCCACCTCGGACACCCCTATGATGGGGAATGCCCAATAAACTGAAGAACAGGGAAACACTTGTCACGCGTGATGTCACCATTCCTGCATATGCCGGTATGACCCTAGGTGGATAAGAAATGTAGCCACAGACAGTTCTTTAGTATCAAGGGTCTCTGGGAATGGTCAGAGCCCAGTAAAAACTTTACTTGCATAAAGCGTATCACAGTGCAGGCAAATGAACAGACTTCAGAGATTATTAACTTGCAGTACCTCCACACGGCTCTTGCTGACCTAGAGAGGCACGTGTTTGAACAAAGATTAATGACTTATTGTACCTCCACCCAGCCTTGGAGATGCGTGGGTGTGACAAATAAAGGGTGTACCTCTACGCGGTGATCCAGACTTCAGACCGTCGTATAAGAAAATTATTGACCAGATAGTACTGGGCCTTGTAGATGCTCTCTCTCTCTCTCACTTATTGGGGCTCACTCTATTAACATCCAGTTACATACAAAACGGGAAATCTCTTCTCCTCTACCATGCTTCAGCACATGAGGCCTGAAGGTGCCCCCATGTACCTGGACATCCTGAACAGCAACACTCCTGAAGACATGGACTCCCTTCCCGCTCTCAATCACACACTTTTATATCCTCTCTCATACCACATAACATGACAAACTTGATACATTTGCATTCAGACATTTTCAGATTTTAGCAGAAATTAACCTCTCAAGCGCTGCAGCTGTGCAACACACATACTGGAAATGACAATACAGTTTTGCACAGTGCATCAACATAAGACATACATGTATGACATTTATGGAGGGAACCCGGATAGTGTACTGGGTCCCTACACATAGCAACTTAACTCTTTAGGGAAGCTCATTAGGGGTCAGTCCCATAGACATGCAGAAGGGAAATCATCATGTCACTTCAAGCACAGTCTTCGAAATGGCCTTTGCCACTCCCGTGATATCCTTGATAATGCCAGCAGCTCCAACTAAAGGGGAAAGGCTTAGCAAAAAGAATCAGAGCTTTGCGGTTTGCATCACTGCCTGTTTTCTGCAAGGTGGCATCTACTTACGGAGGAGGTAAGCTCCTCCACTAACTTACATATCTATTCCTGTCTCTCTTTATTGAGGGAGTTAACACATTGGACAAACAGTTAAATCTCCTGCAGTGCTGTATTATATCCCGCCATGAAATCACATCCTTAGGGCAGGATAGTATCTCTTTCTTATGTGGCAGGAAGGCCTAGAAGCCCCCTGGCATAAGGAAACACTTGCAATTATAAACTTTTCAGCCCCTTTTGCTAGACCTCAGCACAGCACTCTGACGGTATGTCATACGAGAGCTTACGGTGTCGCATTCATTTAGTGCCACCTCCATTGTATCATGCCTGTCCCCTGTGTGACTGTTGATTCTGCTGGATCATATATCTCTACCTTCACTCCTGTCTTCTATTCTGTCATTATCTTCTTGGTATCTCCGAAAATCTCTTCTCATTAGCCTGAGTTTGCCCCTGGCCCCTTCCTCTGGAGCCGGATACTCTAGAGATTAGAAGGAACTAATTATTCTTAGCAGCAGAGCATCTTTCCCTCGGGCACCCAGTAATGAGGATCTCTGCTCCCCTGTTATTCTGCGTGCCAGCTTGCACTGGCAGTTTGCAACCATCTTGTTCCGGCCATTTGTCTGGAGTAAGTGTAAGGAAGCAGAGAGTCTCGGAGATCTTCTACCACGCAGCTGTCGTGGCGGGGTATGGGGAGCTGAGCACACAGCTGTATGGGTTACAAGCAGTTTGCTATAAGCAATACACATGTAATTCCGGCTAGGCTAGAGGAAAAGCATGCATTAGTAAGAGTAAACAATTCCATTTTGCCCACTTCAGATAATAGACAGATTTGGAGAGCACTTAGGGCCATATTTAATAAGTCATATTTTTCCACTAGACCTTCTGGCTCTACAGCTAGCTAAAAATCCGAAAGGTTACAGGAAGGGTAAAAGGCGTTTAATTCCTGTTTTATGCTAGAAATAGTACATATGCTACAAGATGAATGTGCAATAGGCTTTTTGAGGTTAGGAAAAGTTCATTAATTCTCCTATATATTCCAGTTTCATGGGCTTGTAAGTGAATAATGTCATAAAACTTAATCTCCCCTTTAAAACTGACTGACAGATAGCAGTAATAAAGTTTAATATATATAGTTAAATCCAGTGTCGGACTGGGGTGCCCAGGGCCCACCAGTAAAATTGTGGGGGAGCTCTATACAGCTACATGCAAATATTACCTGATCCCCGGTCACAAATTCTGTGCCGCTGCCTTCATTCTCCATATACATCAATACAAAACTGGCTGCATTTATGTGTGGCTCCGCTTCCACTGAATTCAGCAGGCTGAAATCCCATTAACTCAATATGTACAGATACTGTACACAGCTTGGGTGAGGGGTTGGGGGCCCACTTTGGCTCAGGGACCACCGAAGGGGTCAACTGTTCCTCTGCGGAACATTCCGAGACTGGTTACATCTGATTCTGGGAAAGCTGGATGGCATCTAATATGGACGCAATGCATCCATCCATCATTTATCTACACTCTCCTACCAAAAGTAATTGGACACCTGAGCAAGAATCAAAAGTAGTATTGATTTCCATATGTTAATATTTAGTGGGGCTCCTTTGGCCCTAATGACATTAGATACTCTCCGTGGCATACATTTTACTAACATCTGACACCTCAGCCGCTATTTCCCTCTATTCATCCTGCAAATATCTGGTGAGTTCTTTCAAAGAAGATGGATGATGTTCATATTTCCCATTCCGTCTACAATGGTGCAAGGAGTGTTGTCATTGGACAATTGAGCAATGGAAGAACATTCTATGGAGTGATGAATCACACTAGTACATCTTCAGATCAGATGGATGTACCTGGGTGTGGAGGATGCTGGGGAATGTCTTTTGCCTGAGTGTGTTGTGCCAACAGTTAAGCATGGCGGAGGTTCTGTTATCATCTGGGGATTTTTTCATGGCCTAGTCTCGGTCTCTTGGTTGTAGTGAGAAGAACCATAAACACGGAGATGTACCCTGACATTCTAGACAATAATGTGTTGCTGACAATGTGGTAATACTCTGGGAATGGTCGGCCATACTTCCAACAAGACAACATGCCTTGGTCACAAATCCAACACTGGTTGACACTATAGATGTTCCACTATTGGATGGCTGAGTCCCGACCTGAACCTGACTGAATATCTGTGGGACAAACTAGAACCTTGGGATAGGAAATATGAACAGCATCGGTTTTCTTTGAGAGAACTCACCAGACATTTGCAGGACGAATGGAGGGAAATACTATCTGAAGTTTATCCGATTTAATAGAAAGTATGCCACAGAGAGTGTCCAATTTCATTAGGGCTAAAGGAGCCCCACTAAGTGTTAACATATGAAAATAAATACTACTTTATATTCTTGCTGTGATATGGAATTACATTGGGTAGCATATCTTTGCATAATATGATCTTCTGTGCTTGTTTGTTTGGATACATTTCTAGGAATTACTAATACATTTTTAGTGTAATTATAGTGAGGTTAATTTTAACTGTAGTCCTTCTATTCTCTGCTTGGAAGTACCCCAGTAGGAGTTGTCGTGCCTCCCAGGAAGAAGATGCACACATTACGTTTTATGCATGACATAGGATGGCTACAAAGTGCAGATGAGTTTCAAAGAGCAGCCAAGCGGCATTCATTTTAGCTATTTGCACAAGCAGAATGGCATTTTGGATATCTAGGTGTCTGCTCTGTTTAAGTAGAAGATTATGTAAGGCAGGGCAGAGAGAATTAACGATGGTACATTAACAAGGGGCACTTAAACCAATAATGCACCAAAATTCTAAAATATACAGCAAGGTGTCAAGTCCAAAACATTACAGTCCGTCCAGATTTATCTCGCTAACAGATGACAATGTTAAAAAGGAACTGATGCTCTCAGCCTAAAATGTCCTTTCAGTAATTGCCTCTTCCCTTTCCACTATGGCTAGGGCTGTATGGCAACTTTGGCTATGGCACGGGTCTTCCTAAGGCCAAAGACTGCAGTGTAACCATAACATCTCCTAATCTAACACTGCAGTCTTTGGCTATGTGGCATCTAATAATTGCCAATGGGGTCAAGTTGTGACCTGCTACCTGACGTGACTGCAATGCAACGATCGCAAAGAAGACGCAAACATGCTAGCATTTTGGCTGTAAGTTGCAAATCAAACTAGACTTTAACATAGTAACATAGCATGTAAGGCTGAAAAAATACATATGCCCATCTAGTTAAAGGGGTGGTCTCGCGAAACAAAGTGGGGTTATACACTTCTGTATGGCCATATTAATGCACTTTGTAATATACATCGTGCATTAAATATGAGCCATACAGAAGTTATTCCACTTACCTGCTCCGTTGCTAGCGTCCTCGTCTCCATGGTTCCGTCTAAATTCGCCGGCAGCTTGCTTTTTTAGACGCGCTTGCGCAGTCCGGTCTTCTCCATTCAGCACGAGCCGCTTCAGTGTGCTCCCCGCTACAGCTCTTCTGCGCATGCGCAGACGAGCTGTCACTGCTCGGGAGCGCGCTGGAGCGGACATTCTGTACCTTCCTCTGTTAGAGGAAGGTGCAGAGCTGCCGAGCTGTCCGGAGAAGCCGCCCAGCTGTCCCGCCGTCCAGCTGTCCTGGTAAGTGATGGGCCGGGGGGCTGCCGCTGCGCCGGGCTGCGCCGGAGGGGGGGGCTGCCGCTGCGATGGGGGGGGCTGTCGCTGCGCCGGGGGAACTAACGCTGGGCCGGGGGGGGCTGCTGCTGCGATGGGGGGGGCTGTCGCTGCGTCGGGGGAACTAGCGCTGGGCCGGGGGGGGCGGGCTGTCGCTGCGCCGGGGGAACTAGCGCTGGGCCGGGGGGGGGCTGTCGCTGGGCCGGGGGGGCTGCCGCTGTGATGGGGGAACTAGCGCTGGGCCGGGGGGGGGGCTGTCGCTGGACCGGGAGGGCTGCCGCTGTGATGGGGGGGGGGCTGCGCCGGTTACCTTCTGCTTGGCGGTGGGTGACAGGTCGGCCGTGTTCACTCCAGGGGTCCGGTCGGCGGCTGCGGGGTGTCTGGTTGCCATGGAGACACAGCTGGTAGCGTCTCGGGAGCGCGCACGTCGGGCTACAGCAAGCGATGCGAAAAGAGCTGGCGGCCATCTTGGGAAAAAGTTTTATAAGTTGCTGAAACGCTGGAACGGTAAGTAGAAACCAGCTAGGAAAGTAATTTACAGGGGTAATTAGTAATGTATGTTTAATTAGGGGGACTGGGCAAAAAAAAAAATTCACTGCTTCCTCGAGACATCTCCTTTAAGTCTATTACTGCTCAATGTTCATCCAGAGGAAGGGGAAAAAAAACAATGAGGTATAAGCCAAATTTCACCCAAAAAAGGCGTTCAGGCCCCTTTTAAACTCTTTTATCAAGTTCACCATCACCACGTCCTCAGGCAGAGATACACAGTCTTACTGCTCTTACCCAGTTCTATGTTGGCGTAGACATAGAGGGCACCCCCTTGTTACAGTCACAGTCCTGAGTATAATTAAATGATGGGAGATATCTCCGCCGTATTGTCCTCTGATTTACTTATACATAGTTATTAGTTCAGCTTCCAGACTTTTTTTTCTAAACAAACTAACCCCAATTTTCATTGTATTGTAGTTCGCCCATTCTTTTTATTACTTTAGTTGCCCAGCTTTGTACCCGCTCAAGCTCTGATATGTCCTCCTTGAGTACTGGTGCCCAAAACTGTTTACAAGATTCCATGTGTGGTCTGACCAGTGACTTGTAGAGAGGTAGAACAATGTTCTCGTCATGCGCCCCTAGACCTCTTTTGATGCACCCCATGATCCTATTTGCCTTGGCAGCAGCTGCCTGACACTGGTTGCTCCAGTTAAGCTTACAGTTAACTAAAATCCCCAATCACAATTTAGAAAAGTCTAAAGTAGATCCAGAGTTGTTGAAAATATATAGAGGAGGATTGGATCTTGCCTGGTTGAACCAAAATGTACTTATTTAATACATACTTTTTATTCAATACTTTTTTTCCATTTTGGCATTAACAACGCCCAGTATCACCAAGATAATTGGTGGTCTTTGATCAATTTGTAGACCGCATTAATTTAGGGAACATTGAGCTACAGAACAAGTCATAGAGTTGTTCTATTATTCAGAGAAGCTAGAAACTTCAGGAACTGGAGACGATCCCATTTGAAGTATGGCTTCCTCAAATCTGATGAACAAGACACTTGTCCTTGTAGACTTAAAGTGTTTTTCCAGGATGATTATATTGATGGTCTATCTTTAGGATTGTTCATTAACGTCAGATTAGTGGGAAGGGCGGGTCCAGCTCTTGGCACCCATGCCAATCAGCTGTTTGAATGGTCCATAGTGCTTAGGTGATTGCAGTAGCCTCTTCAGTGTATACTAGACACAGAGCTGTACATGCATAATGGTTCTACCTGGCATTGCAACTCAATCCCATTCACTTGAATGGTCCTAAGCTGCAAAAAGACCAAGTGAGGATGAAGAAGTCGTCACAGACCAAAGAAAAGGTGGGCAACAGCTCTCACCTCGACCCATTTGAAACAGCTCATCGTTGCCAGGAGTTGACCTTCTACTAAACTGATATTGATGACTATCCTAATAGTTAAGTCCCATATAACAATATAAAAATCCTCATTGGTGGAACAAGACTGTGGTTGAAAGGTTCTAATAGGTACAAAGATTTGCAGAGAGTTACAAGTGACGGCCACAAACCAGAGGCTGGTGTGGAGACTTCCACTGCTTCCGCTCCGACCTCTGTGCATTTGCAGTACTGGCAGCATGCACCTACTCAGCTGATTGGTCAGGGTCCTAAGCGGCGGACCCCAGCCGATCAATATTATTTCCCTGGAAAAACCCTTTCATTTCCCTTATGGAGGTGCTGCAGAGGAATTGAACACTTGTTGCTATGTTCCACTCTTGTTTGAGATCACAACTGCTCCAGGGACTCCAGCACAAATCAAACACAAACTGCCAGATAAAATAGCGCAGCATGCTCTTCAAATTTGTCTAGTAAGGCAGGGTTCCTATCAGCCATTTTGGTATCCGTTGCTTAGCTCTACAAGCTGAACAGAAAAAACAGAAGTTCTGGATTCGGTACATACCAGACTTGAATGATGCCTGATAGACGCCATTCGCAATAATGGGATGCTTCCAGTACTTTAGGCTTAAGTTCATACTTGTGTTCCTCATTTCTATTATTTTGCTCTATCACAGGAGCAGAACAATGAGAATGATGGAAGTGCCGAATTAGGCACTGATCTGAAGGACACCCATAAGGTCCGTTGGGCTTCCATCATACGGTCCTACATTTTACCCGGCAAAACAATTCGGCATGTTCCACTGTTTTGTACATGATTTTTTGTTTACCAGATCTGCAACAGAGGCTCCAAATGCTGATCCTAGACTAGAAATTTTAGATGAGCAGTTTCTGAATGACTTATACAGTAATTTACGGTTGGTTTGTAAAGGTTGTAGTTCTAAATTACAGTGTTACGTGTAGAAACCATTAATCATAGTCAATTGGCAGTTTAATCTCTGCCTGGCTCTGAGTCTTGGGCTGGGTTCCTACTAATGAAGTAATAAAGATGTTTGTAAACCCATCCCACCCCATATCGAATGCAGATCTGTCAAGTGTCAGTCATTTATCAGTCTCGTTCATTTGTTCTTTAAGCTTTGTTTAGTTTTTCGGAAAATGTTGCAGTGACACTGTGTAGTTGCTTTTTATGCTGTCAAGTGACTTTGATTGAAAATTGTGACTGATCCCAGCCTCGGGGGCACTTCTTTGTAATGTCCTTTACTTCCCTTTAGAACACTTGAGAAGGAAACAAGCACTATAAAATAATACCAGGGTGAAACTAAAGTAGTACAGGATGTTTACAGGCCACGGGTAACACCAGAGGACGGAGCTTTTTAGTTCAAGAAATCAATTCCCATCATTGTCAACCATGAAGAACCAAAGTTTAGCCAACTGACAATATCTTTTTATATGTGCCCCGAGATATGTTTTGGCCTCAGCAGAGGAATATCATTCTTAAAGTGGCCATAATTGAAGAAATGATCAAAACAGTCCTCACATTGAAAGGTGGTTTCTCTGGTGAGGGATCCCCAGCTGTTGATGAATAGCGGCTGAGGGAGCAGTTTTGACAGGGCAGTTTGGAAGTGATTAATATTTCTAACTTTGTTGTGAACTTTGCCCACTGGTGAGGCATGATGGTGATTTGTCCGTTCAGTCATTGCCGACTTTCGGTCACCCTGTGGATCAGCATACGCAATGCTTCCCTGTCTTTGGCCACTTCCTTCAGATCTTCCACAGTCATGTTTGTGTCAACCTTGCATGTTTGTGTCAACCTTGATTGTGTCTAGCTAGCGTGTTCTTCGGCGTCCTCTTCTTCCGGACCCACTGACTGTGCTGAGCATTAATACTGTTTACAGAGAATTGGCTCGTATGACATGACCAAAGTATGAAAGCCGTTGTTTGGTGATTGTGCTTTCTACTTTGGTCTAACACGGTCTAGGATTGCCTTATTTGTGATCATCTATGTCCATGGTATGTGCAGCATACGCAACAGCACCACAGATCAAAGGCCTAGATCCTACTTCTGTCTACTTTCTTGAGTGTCCAGCTTTCACAAGCATATGTAGCTATTGGAAAAATGATTGTGTTGATTATATTTGTAACTTTGTTGTAATGCTGATGTCTTTGCTTTTCCATATCTTTGCCAGTCCTTGCATTGCACTACTGTCAAGGCTGATTCTTCATATGATTTCAGGCCACTGTGGTCAATCTTGGAACCAAGGAAAGTGAAATCTTGGACTGATTCAATTTCTTCATTGTCAATTGTTATGAGTGGTACAACATTGCTTGTTGTTGTCAGCAGCTTTGTTTTCTTAATATTGAGATACACTCCCATGTGTTCGGGTTCTTCTTTGACTCTTCGAATTAGATATTCAAGGCCCTTTTCATTTTCAGCAAGTAGAGTTCTGTCATCAGCATATCAAAGATTGTTTATGTTTCTTCCACCAATTTTCACTCCAATTGGGGATTCATCCAGATTGCATCGCCTTATGATCATTTCGGCATACAAGTTGAACAGGGCTGGGGATAGAATGCAGCCTTGTCAGACTCCTTTCCTGATTTCAAACCAGTCAGTGTTACCAAAGACAGTCTTGAATGTGCCTTCTTGGTTCTCATAAAGTGATCTTATAAATTCTTCCAGATGCTCTGATATTCCCATTTGCTTTAGGCATTTCATCAGCTTGTCATGTTCAACGCAGTCAAAAGCTTTGCTGTAGTCGATGAAGCACAGGTATATGTCCTTTTGGTGTTCATGGATCTTCCCCATGACCCAGCGCAAGTTTGCGATTTGGTCTCTGGTTCCACACCCTTTGCGGAACCCAGCTTGAACATCAGGGAGTTCCACTTCAATAAAGGAAGCCATAAACGTTTTTGAATGATCTTTAGCAGAATTTTGCTTACATGTCTTATAAAAGTGATGGTCCAAAAATTGCTGCACTCTTGTGCATCACCCTTTTTGTGAATTGGGACAAAGACTGATCTTGCCCAATCCTTTTGCCATTATTTGGTCTTCCAGATCTGTCTACAAAGGGTTGTTAGCAGTGTAGTCTGTATTGGTTTGCGTAATCCAGCTGGTCGATGCCTGGGGCTTTCCTGTTTGGAAATTATTTCAGCGCCCAGTCAACTTCCTCCTCAAGAATATCAGGTTCTTGTTCCGTCAAATATTCCTGGATGGCTGATTGGTGTGATCTTGCCACCGTTGTTTAATTTGCATACAATTCAGTAGTGCTTAACCATTCTGATCTTTGATGGTTGTTGCTTTTCAATGTGCAAAAGGTGTTCATGACAGCTTCACCTAGTCAAACAGCTCACAGGTGTGACCTTGCTTGCGTCTTCCAATAAGTTGCAACGCTCATTCCAATAAGCTTCATTATTAGAGATGAGCAAGCACCAAAATGCTCGGGTGCTCGTTACTCGGGATGAAAATTTCACGATGCTCGAGGGTTCGTTTCGAGTAACGAACCCCATTGAAGTCAATGGGCGACCCGAGCATTTTTGTATATCGCCGATGCTCACTAAGGTTTCCATTTGTGAAAATCTGGGCAATTCAAGAAAGTGATGGGAACGACACAGCAACGGATAGGGCAGGCGAGGGGCTACATGTTGGGCTGCATCTCAAGTTCCCAGGTCCCACTATTAAGCCACAATAGCGGCAAGAGTGGCCCCCCCCCCTCCCAACAATTTTTACTTCTGAAAAGCCCTCATTAGCAATGCATACCTTAGCTAAGCACCACACTACCTCCAACAAAGCACAATCACTGCCTGCATGACACTCCGCTGCCACTTCTCCTGGGTTACATGCTGCCCAACCCCCCCCCCCTTCTGCACGACCCAGTGTCCACAGCGCACACCAAAGTGTCCCTGCGCAGCCTTCAGCTGCCCTCATGCCACACCACCCTCATGTCTATTTATAAGTGCGTCTGCCATGAGGAGGAACCGCAGGCACACACTGCAGAGGGTTGGCACGGCTAGGCAGCGACCCTCTTTAAAAGGGGCGGGGCGATAGTCCACAATGCTGTACAGAAGCAATGAGAAATCCAATCCTGTGCCACCTCCATCAGGAGCTGCAAACGTGGGCATAGCAATGGGGAACCTATGTGCCACACACTATTCATTCTGTCAAGGTGTCTGCATGCCCCAGTCAGACCGTGGTTTTTTATAAATAGTCACAGGCAGGTACAACTCCGCAATGGGAATTCCGTGTGCACCCACAGCATGGGTGGCTCCCTGGAACCCACCGGCTGTACATAAATGTATCCCATTGCAGTGCCCTGGACAGCAGAGCTAACGTCAGATTAAATGCAGGTGGGCTTCGGCCCACACTGCATGCCCCAACCTGACCGGGGTTTTTAATTCATAGACACAGGCAGGTACAACTCCCTATTGTGAAGTCCCTGTGGACCGACAGCATGGGTGGGTGCCAGGAAGCCACCGGCGGTACATAAATATATCCCATTGCATTGCCCATCACAGCTGAGGTAATGTCATGTTTAATGCAGGTGGGCTTCGGCCCATACTGCATGCCCCAGTCAGACTGGGGTTCTTTAGAAGTGGACACATGCAGTTACAACTCCGTGTGGACCGACAGCATGGGTGGGTGCCAGGAACCCACCGGCGGTACATAAATATATCCCATTGCATTGCCCATCACAGCTGAGGTAATGTCATGTTTAATGCAGGTGGGCTTCGGCCCACACTGCATGCCCCAGTCAAACTGGGGTTCTTTAGAAGTGGACACATGCAGTTACAACTCCGTGTGGACCGAAAGCATGGGTGGCTCCCTGGAACCCACCGACGGTACATAAATATATCCCATTGCAGTGCCCAGCACAGCTGAGGTAATGTCATGTTTAATGCAGGTGGGCTTCGGCCCACACTGCATGCCCCAGTCAGACTGGGGTTCTTTAGAAGTGGACACATGCAGTTACAACTCCGTGTGGACCAACAGCATGGGTGGGTGCCAGGAAGCCACCGGCGGTACATAAATATATCCCATTGCATTGCCCATCACAGCTGAGGTAATGTCATGTTTAATGCAGGTGGGCTTCGGCCCACACTGCATGCCCCAGTCAGACTGGGGTTCTTTAGAAGTGGACACATGCAGTTACAACTCCGTGTGGACCGACAGCATGGGTGGGTGCCAGGAAGCCACTGGCGGTACATAAATACATCCCGTTGCAGAGCCCAGCACAGCTGATGTTACGTCAGCTTTAATGCAGGTGGGCAAAAAATTTATTGGATTACACTGTAGGCGAGGGCCCCAAAAAATTGGTGTACCAACAGTACTAATGTACGTCAGAAAAATTCCCCATGCCCAACTAAGAGGGCAGGTGAAACCCATTAATCGCTTTGGTTAATGTGGCTTAATTTGTAACTAGGCCTGGAGGCAGCCCAGTTAAAATAAAAATTGGTTCAGGTGCAAGTTTCAACGCTTTAATGAGCATTGAAACGTATAAAAATTGTTTACAAAAATTATATGACTGAGCCTTGTGGGCCTAAGAAAAATTGCCCGTTCGGCGTGATTACGTCAGGTTTCAGGAGGAGGAGGATGAATATTATACACAGATTGATGAAGCTAAAAGGTCCACGTTTTTGATGGTGATAGAGAACAATGCTTCCATCCGCGGGTGCAGCCTACGTATTGTTTAGGTATCGCTGCTGTCCGCTGGTGGAGAACAGAAGTCTGGGGAAATCCAGGCTTTGTTCATCTTGATGAGTGTAAGCCTGTCGGCACTGTCGGTTGACAGGCGGGTACGCTTCTCTGTGATGATTCCCCCAGCCACACTAAACACCCTCTCTGACAAGACGCTAGCCGCAGGACAAGCAAGCACCTCCAGGGCATACAGCGCGAGTTCAGGCCACGTGTCCAGCTTCGACACTAAGTAGTTGTAGGGGGCAGAGGTGTCACGGAGGACGGTCGTACGATCGGCTACGTACTCCCTCACCATCCTTTTACAGTGCTCTCGCCGACTCAGCCTTGACTGGGGAGCGGTGACACAGTCTTGCTGGGGAGCCAGAAAGCTGTCAAAGGCCTTAGAGATTGTTCCCCTTGCCTCTGCTGTACATGCTGCCTGATCTCTGCGCCTCCCCTGCTACCTGGCCCTCGGAACTGCGCCTTCGGCCACTAGCGCTGTCGGATGGGAATTTTACCATCAGTTTGTCCGCCAGGGTCCTATGGTATAGCATCACTCTCGAACCCCTTTCCTCTTCAGGTATGAGAGTGGAAAGGTTCTCCTTATACCGTGGGTTGAGCAGTGTGTACACCCAGTAATCCGTAGTGGCCAGAATGCGTGTAACGCGAGGGTCACGAGAAAGGCATCCTAACATGAAGTCAGCCATGTGTGCCAGGGTACCTGTATGCAACACATGGCTGTCCTCACTAGGAAGATCACTTTCAGGATCCTCCTCCTCCTCCTCCTCAGGCCATACACGCTGAAAGGATGACAGGCAAGCAGCATGTGTACCCTCAGCAGTGGGCCAAGCTGTCTCTTCCCCCTCCTCCTCATCCTCCTCATGCTCCTCCTCAACGCGCTGAGATATAGACAGGAGGGTGCTCTGACTATCCAGCGACATACTGTCTTCCCCCGCCTCTGTTTCCGAGCGCAAAGCGTCTGCCTTTATGCTTTGCAGGGAACTTCTCAAGAGGCATAGCAGAGGAATGGTGACGCTAATGATTGCAGCATCGCCGCTCACCATCTGGGTAGATTCCTCAAAGTTTCCAAGGACCTGGCAGATGTCTGCCAACCAGGCCCACTCTTCTGTAAAGATTTGAGGAGGCTGACTCCCACTGCGCCGCCCATGTTTGAGTTGGTATTCCACTATAGCTCTACGCTGCTCATAGAGCCTGGCCAACATGTGTAGAGTTCCACCGTGTGGGCACGTTGCACAGCAGTCGGTGCACTGGCAGATGAAACCGATGTTGCAGGGTGGCAGCGTCCGTGTGGGACTTGCGGAAATGTGCGCAGAGCCGGTGCACCTTTCCGAGCAGGTCTGACAAGAGTGGGTAGCTTTTCAGAAACCACCAAATTAAAGACGTGGGCCAGGCATGGCACATGCGTGAGGCTGCCGAGCTGCAGAGCCGCCACCAGGTTACGGCCGTTGTCACACACTACCATGCCCGGTTGGAGGCTCAGCGGCGCAAGCCAGCGGTCGGTCTGCTGTGTCAGACCCTGCAGCAGTTCGTGGGCCATGTGCCTCTTCTCTCCTAAGCTCAGTAGTTTCAGCACGGCCTGCTGACGCTTGCCCACCGCTGTGCTGCCGTGCCGCGCGACACCGACTGCTGGCGACGTGCTGCTGCTGACACATCTTGATTGCGAGACAGAGGTTGCGTAGGAGGAGGAGGAGGAGGGTGGTTTAGTGGAGGAAGCATACACCGCCGCAGATACCACCACCGAGCTGGGGCCCGCAATTCTGGGGGTGGGTAGGACGTGAGCGGTCCCAGGCTCTGACTCTGTCCCAGCCTCCACTAAATTCACCCAATGTGCCATCAGGAAGATATAGTGGCCCTGCCCGCCTGTGCTTGTCCACGTGTCCGTTGTTAAGTGGACCTTGGCAGTAACCGCGTTGGTGAGGGCGCGTACAATGTTGCGGGAGACGTGGTCGTGCAGGGCTGGGACGGCACATCGGGAAAAGTAGTGGCGACTGGGAACTGAGTAGCGCGGGGCCACTGCTGCCATCATGCCTTTGAAAGCCTCCGTTTCCACAGCTCTATACGGCAGCATCTCCAGGCTGATAAATTTGGCTATGTGCACGTTTAACGCTTGAGCGTGCGGGTGCGTGGCGGCGTACTTGCGCTTGCGCTCCAACACTTGCGCTAGCGACGGCTGGACGGTGCGCTGAGAGACATTGGTGGATGGGGCCGAGCACAGCGGAGGTGAGGGTGTGGGTGCAGGCCAGGAGACGGTAGTGTCTGTGTCCTGAGAGGGGGGTTGGATCTCAGTGGCAGGTTGGGGCACAGGGGGAGAGGCAGCGGTGCAAACCGGAGGCGGTGAACGGCCTTCATCCCACCTTGTGGGGTGCTTGGCCATCATATGTCTGCGCATGCTGGTGGTGGTGAGGCTGGTGGTGGTGGCTCCCCGGCTGATCTTGGCGCGACAAAGGTTGCACACCACTGTTTGTCGGTCGTCTGAACTCTCAGTGAAAAACTGCCAGACCTTTGAGCACCTCGGCCTCTGCAGGGTGGCATGGCGCGAGGGGGCGCTTTGGGAAACAGTTGGTGGATTATTCGGTCTGGCCCTGCCTCTACCCTTGGCCACCGCACTGCCTCTTCCAACCTGCCCTGCTGCTGCACTTGCCTCCCCCTCTGAAGACCTGTCCTCAGTAGGCGTAGCAAACCAGGTGGGGTCAGTCACCTCATCGTCCTGCTGCTCTTCCTCCGAATCCTCTGTGTGCTCCTCCCTCGGACTTACTCCAATTACTACTACCTGAGTGATAGACAACTGTGTCTCATCGTCATCGTCCTCCTCACCCACTGAAAGCTCTTGAGACAGTTGCCGGAAGTCCCCAGCCTCATCCCCGGACCCCGGGAACTTTCCAAAGGTTGGGCATTGGTCATGACAAACTCCTCCAGCGGGAGAGGATTCGGAACCATTGCTGCCCATTCTGGGCAGGGGCCCGAGAACAGTTCCTGGGAGTCTGCCTGTTCCTCAGAATGTGTCATTGTAATGGAGTGAGGAGGCTGGGAGGAAGGAAGAGCAGCAGCCAGAGGATTCAGAGTTGCAGCAGTGGACGGCACAGAATTCTGGGTGGTCGATAGATTGCTGCGTGGACCCATTAATTGTCTACCGCGTGGACCCATTAATTGTGAGATGAATGTGGGGACACCAGAAACGTGTCTCTCTCCTAATCCCGCAGCAGTCGGCTGCGATACACCTGGATCAGGAGCTCGGCCTGTGCCCACACCCTGACTTGGGCCTCCGCGTCCTCGCCCGCGTCCACGTCCTCTAGGCCTACCCCTACCCCTCAGCATGCTGTATTACCAGTAGTGCAGAAACAAAACGCTGTAATTAAATGTGCCGCCTATTGGCCTGTGGTTGGAGGCTGACTTCGCTTACGGAACGCACAGCAGAGGCAGGAAATAATTTTGCGCAAGCCTGTTGTAACACTTAGCTGGCTGCGTATGAATTAGGACAACTACCCCCAGCAGAGATGCAGTACAGTCAGGACGGTCACAGGCAGCCCAAATAGATTTTTTTTCCCAAATTTTTTTGGAAAAGCCCACTGCCTATATAGACTGGATATGTCTTTCACTGTCCCTGCCTCACCAGCACTACTGGCCGTGGACTATGTAAAATTACTGCAGACTGTTTCACTCTGGACAGGATGACAGCGGTGATGTAAGAGGCAACGCAGAGGCAGGAAAGAATTTTGCACAAGCCTGCTGTAACACTTAGCTGGCTGCGTATGAATTAGGACAACTACCCCCAGCAGAGACGCAGTACAGTCAGGACGGTCACAGGCAGCCCAAATAGATTTTTTTTCCCACATTTTTTTGGAAAAGCCCACTGCCTATATAGACTGGATATGTCTTTCACTGTCCCTGCCTCACCAGCACTACTGGCCATGGACTATGTAAAATGACTGCAGGACGCAATGCTCTGGACGCAATGCTCTGCACGGCCGATATACAAAAAAAATAAAATGTGCAACACTGCAAAAAGCAGCCTCCACAGTACTGCACACGGTCAGATGTGGCCCTAAGAAGGAGCGTTGGGGTTCTTGAAGCCTAAAATCAATCCTAACACTCTCCCTATAGCAGCTCCGGCATCAGCAGCACTGTCCCCGGTCTCTGTCAGAATGTATCTGTGGCGAGCCGCGGGAGGGGCCGATTTATATACTCGGGTGACACCTGATCTCCCCAGCCACTCACTGCAGGGGGGTGGTATAGGGCTTGAACGTCGCAGGGGGGAGTTGTAATGCATTCCCTGTCTTTCTATTGGCCAGAAAAGCGCGCTAACATCTTAGAGATGAAAGTGAAAGTAACTCGAACATCGTGTGGTACTCGCCTCTAGTAACGAGCATCTCGAACACGCTAATACTCGAACGAGTATAAAGCTCGGACGAGTACGTTCGCTCATCTCTATTCATTATTCCTCCTTGCTACTCTCTGAAATTCTGCATTTAGCAATCTGAATTTGATGTTCTTGCTTGCAGCTTTGGCAGCTCATTTCTTTTTTTTTTTGCAATTTTGATCGCCCCTTCTGAGAGCCATTGTGGTCTTTTTGTTGTTTTGTGTATGGAATGGATTGTTCTGCTGTTTCAATTATGATTGATTTCTTTTGTTGCCATAGTTTATTCGGATCTTTGCCATATGTGCTAAGTGGCTGGAATCTATTTTTAACCTCGACTGCATATTTTGTTGGGATTTTATTGGTGTCAAAGCTTTTTGTTGGGGGTGGTCTTTGAATCGTGTTGAAACACATTTTGACTTTTGCAACAAGTAGTTGTAAAAGTAGTAGTGAGGCATACTGACCACTATATCCTGTCTGGTGGGGCCACAGTAGAACAGCTTTGAGATCTCTTGTGAACTTCTGTCACGGTGAGTCGATGCTGCTTACACCAGCTACCCTGCTTTCGCTCGCTCCCAGTCCTCTGCCCGTAGGGCTTGCGCACACACCCGTCCCCTTTCTTAAAGGACCAGTGTATGCTCCCTAATCCCATCCCCCACCAATCACTAGTCATTTCCTGCTATATTAGGCACCTTCCCCTCGCGGAGGATGCCTAAGCAATTGGTATCATTATCCATTTGTGACAAAAGCCTCCATTTGTGTATATTCTGTTTTTGACCCTTGTCTAACTCTGACTATTCTGACTTCTCCCTGACCTCAGCTCTGTATTCTGGGCTTCGTTATTTGCTTGTGCAGTGATCTAGACTTAGGAGCGGCTAAGCAACAAGGAAAAATAAGATGGTAATCACGGTGGCTCTACTGCTCTTCCTAAGAAGGTGGTAAAAATGGTCTGCCGTGGTGCTACACAGCTGCAAAATTTTACAGCCCAGGGAGTTGGGCAGGAGCAGATAGTGATACCCCTGGGGGGTGCTACCCGAGTCAGGTAGGGAAAGATGTTGTTTTATCATGACGCCACTCCGTACATGGGTAGGGACTAGAGATGAGCGAACGTACTCGGTAAGGCTGATTTCGCAATCGAGCACCGCGATTTTCGAGTACTTCACTACTCGGGTGAAAAGTACTCGGGGGCGCTGTGGGTGAGTGGGGGGTTGCAGAGGGGAGTGGGGGGGAGAGGGAGAGAGAGAGAGCTCCCACCTGTTCCGCGCTACTACCCCCCGCTCCACCACGCCACGCCCCGCCCCACAGCGCCCCCGAGTACTTTTCACCCGAGTAGTGAAGTACTCGAAAATCGCAGTGCTCGATTGCGAAATCGACCTTACTGAGTACGTTCGCTCATCTCTAGTAGGGACCCGTTCCGAACAAAAATAATAAAATACAAAAGGTGGAGAACTAAACAAAAATGGGGGTAGTAGTCTTTGCCTCTGGAGCGTGTAGTGTGGTATCTCAGTGCAGGTTTTATAGATGGTGTAGATTGTGATAAGTTACTCCAGGAATCAGGATTTAGCTGGTAAAAGACTTTAACACTTTATTGGCATGGAGAGAGAGAGAGTTCTTTATTTGGTAGCAGTTACACAAGTTGAATTACATTTACTTGAGGTAGATGAAGACAACTTGACATTAGAAAAACACTTTGATTAGACTTGAGAGGTGAGGGTTGAATTTCCCCTTCTTGTACCCTTGCCTTTACACTCCAGCTTTACTTCTCTGGCTGGGATTACAAAGAGCTGACTGTTTCTGGATTACTTGTCTGTACTTGTTTCTTGCTGCAGTTCTCTCCTGGCCAAACTCCTTTACGACTTTATCTCTCTATCTCTCTCTACTGCTAACTCTTCAGAACAACTTGTTCTTGATTACGCATACTTTTGATGTTCCACTTCCCACTGCACTGGCTTTCTCCTTGTTCCTCCCTGTCCTCTCTCAAGCTGCAGCTTAGCTCTGGACTTGGAAAACTAACCTAACTCCATCCATTCTCTCCCTTTTTTACTGTCATTGATGCAGCCTATCTAGGGGGCCTTACCAATCACTGGCCCTCTATACCTGGCTAAACACTCCTTTGACTGTTGGTAGGTAATCTGTACTCCCCAGAGGCTGGAGAATATTACCAGAACATAATTCAGAGGAGAAATATGGACAATAATTTTATAACTTTTTACACTTATCATACATCACATTAGGACCTGATTTTAACACTATAGTCAATGTAGAAATTGCTAGAGTACCCAACTCTGGGTACTACACTTGCTGTCTGCCCTGACCTTCAGCCTGGACCTTGCTATTGCACTTGTGCTGCTAGCTCTGACCACATCCTGTATTCCTGCAATACTCTTGTTCAGATCATCAGGTACTGTGCCTCAGCCCAGTGCAGCATCAGCAGCAACACTTCCAGAAGTATTAAGATCAGTTTGGGAATCCTGCAGCAAAGACCATATCCCACTTGGAGGGATGAAAGGTGAAAACCAGGTTTCCCTAGGTGCTGCTTTTACATATAGCTCAAAGTCAAACGGCTGTGTGGCAAGGTGGATCCATATCCATCTGTATGACAACTAAGAGCAATACATTTCCACTGTCAGGGCTTGATGATTGTCAACCATGCAGAAACAATACCAAATCCTACCAACATATTTACCTTGAGATCAGGATATGAGATGTCAGGAAAGCTGGGTGAACATGCATGATTCAAAACCAAGAAAAAATCAGGAACACCTTCCCAGAACTTATTGCGCAGACACTCTCCAGTAGGGTGAAGGTGCATTAATTAACCAAGGAAGTGTCCAGGTTTGTTGGAAATGGAACAGCTGGACATGGATCCTAGCTCTTTAAGAGGCTGTCCAGGCATGCATGCACCCTACAGGTGGAACTGACAGCCAGGAGTATGGTGCAGCATCTGCTGCGCTAAAGATGCTGGGATTGCCAATAGATGCACACGGCGGGAGGAGGAAATGCGAAAAACTATTAACTATGGCCAGCTGCCGTAACACTTAGTGCAATGTCATAGAAAATGTTCATGCTAAATATAGTAAGCAACAAGAAATACCTAAATATATACATTTTCTTATTAAGCAACATAATCTCCTTCCCCTATAGCCTTCCTATCACCAAATAGTGCCGATTCTGAGGCAGTTTTTGATGTGGATCTGCACTAAAATCCGCCGCACCAAATATAATCTGCTCAACAAAATCCACAACAAGTGAATGTACCCTGAAAGAGTTTTCCCAAGTTTGTAATCATTTTCTATATTTGGTTAGGCAATAACTGATTGGTGGGGTTTCAACTGCTGGGACTCCCACTGATCATGAGAACAAGAGTCCTGTGTCCCCCAGTGTGAAAAGAGCGTTGGTCGAGCATGCGTGCTGCCTTTCCATTCATTTCTATGGGGCTTCTGGAGGTTGTCGAGTTCAAGCACTTGCCTATCTTCAGCAGTTCCTTAGAGGGGAATGGAATGGATGTGCACATGCCTGACTACTGCTCCATTCACATGGGGGAACTCAGGACCGTTGTTCTTGTGATTGATGGGGGTACCATTGGTTTGACCCACACCAATCAAACAGTTACCACCTATCTTGTGGATCTTAGGAAAACCCCTTTAATTAATTGTTTATGAAGTGATACCACAGGATGGCGTTGCAGTACCACTCCGGCATAGTGACAGAGTATCTCAGGACTTGCATTAGTGACATACTTTGCTGTCTGGAATCTCAGCATCTACACAAGTACCTGTTTGACTGTCTGGAGGTCTCCCATCTAATCTGGTACTGATGGCGGTCTGTGCCTAGTCGGTCGTATGTTGGTCTTTTTGAATACTTAATACCAATGTACTCAGGCTCCAAGGCCAGTGGATGATGAACACTCAGACTCACACAGCTCCATTTGGCTCATCCTCAGTTGCACTCACAAATACTGGGCCTAGAAGAGCTGATCGCATGGCATTCTTGGATCTATCTAGAACAGACTGTCTCTTACTCCATATTTTTTGCTTCAACTTAACTTTATTGCAACCTTCTGCCATTATGGAGTCAGGAAGGAATTGCCTGGACCAAGAAGGAAGGGGTTGAAACAGGCTGAACTAGATGGACATTGTCTTCATTCAGCCTAACATACTATGTTTATTTTGTCTCTGATGGCAGCAGAGTGTAACTTTCAGAGTAGGCTTCTCAGTAGTCAAACCATCTCTTTTCTAAACTTCGGTCTGCTGACTCTATCTGGCAAACTCTTACCAGTACCTCACTTTTGTCCCACTTACCGATTCTCTCTCTCTCACACACTGATGACCGTCCCACTCTTGCTGTAACAGTTCTGATGCCCTGCCATACTCTTGTTAATATGTAATGGGGTTTCAAACATCAATTCAGAATGGACATGGCTGTCTCTCGGAGATGGGTCTAGCTGGTGTTTTGGGGGTAGAACGGCTTGTCCAACGTAAACCTACACTCTACCTCGGTCTCTCTGTGGTAGTTGTATTCCGTTGGCCCTGGCCATGGCTCCTGCCAGATCACACACAGTAGTCATCAAACACTTGTCTCTGGTGCACTTCCGACACCTTTTGACCTAAAATTGGCCTCTCATTGTGGTATTCTCTCTCTTTTTTAGAAATGTCTCTCACTTACATATAGATTTATGAAAATATTCTTCTGGTCCACAGGGGTCAATAAAAACATAGCATGTACTTCCTAAGCCATTTGTATGACTAATCTAGAATACAACGGTTGATACATGAGGCTAACACATTTTGCAGCACTGAACCACAATCTAAATGTAACTGCTCTGTTGCTTGTACTTGGTTGACATACTTCCATGAATGATCATATTATGATGAAATTACCGTTTATCTCAATGTTTCAACCGTCTGTCTTCAGATAAGAAGAGAATAATGGGAGATATAATTGATATGATATTACAGCACAGCGCAGATCAGGGCAGAACCATCCACGTTTGCTTGAGAGATTAAGACCTGGCGCCAGAAATTGGACACCAGACCTTTTAGGTCGTATTTTATTTGCTGGTGATAAGGATATACATTTAGTTTGAGTGCTAGAAAGGTAGAGTTAATAAATTTTTCCCATTATCGTTGGAGGCGGCACAACCTGTAACATCACTATGGGAGTAGAATGTGTAACGGGGCTGATAAAGCGATGGACGGGGAGGGATAAGAATATGATATTCTAATATACGCTCGTAGAGACTGTCAGATGTAATCAACTCAAGCAGCCTTCAGCAGTCCTGATTTCTTCTATTCTAGCTCTTTTGCCGAATGTGATAAGAAGAGGCAAAAACTTTGGATACAGTGCCGCATATATTTACATCGAAGTTAGGACTTTATAGGATCAGAAAACTAAAGAATTGTATTAAAGTCTTTAATCGTGAACTTCTACATGGTGGAATAGCGAATGCTACTATCAATAGTCTGTGGGTCAACATTCTTTTATGATCAAGACACCTTTGAGACACTTTCATATTTGCTTTTATGCATGCTACAATAGAAACTCAAGGAATTGTCCGGTTGGAACAATCGCTCTTTGTTAGAAAGGTCCATCAAAAACAAGCTGATAACAGGGTGTCTGATGACTGCTAACCGTGAATTTCCACCTTTGATTACCATTTTTTATCTTAAATAGATTCCAAATACCGCGCAGATTATTTTCTTTAAACTGGCCGAAGCTTTATTCTTCTGATATGAAAAAGGTAGCATGGCGCGATGGCGCGGTGGTGACAGACCAAAGAAAGGCAGTTGGTTGCAGCAGTAACAATGTGTACTCAAATATAAATAATACGTATGTTATATCACCCCACAGGAGGGTTCGTATGCTTGAACGTTGCATCATAACGTTAGGTATCACAGCATCTTCTTTAAGCGGCAGCAACTGAACATTCACTGAAATGCAGACTGATAATTATATAATACGGTATAACAGATTGGTTTCTCCGAATTGGTAGCAGCAAGGCATGTGTCAGTTCTGGCTTTCACGTTTTGTGCCTGATCTAGCTAGAACTTAGCAGTTCACTTATCAGTAGTTCTAATCAATGCACATGCAGGGCTATAACTATAATTGTAGATACAGGCAGCTGCTGGGATTCCACATCCAGCTTCCTTCTGTTCATGTCATGTGGAGGCTGGTTAACTAGGCATACTCAGTAAATGATAAAAGCACAGAAGTATTCACTAAAATATACATTTCTTGTGACAACCCGGAGCCCATACTTCTGGGAATCAAACATCGGAAAGTGCGGAAGCTTTGTCTCATATATTACTGCCCACAGTATCATCGCAGTGTTATATGTAACTCAAAATATGCAATGCCGCTCATTATCAGTCTTTACTTTTGTTATTCAACTAGTACCTTGCTGGGATATAGCAACCGAAATAAACGATATATCCAGAGGCGTAACTTGAAGCTTCTGGGCCCCGATGCAAAACCTGTAACAGGGCCCCCAACTATAATGCTTTAGTCATAGTACTGGGTTCCCTATATGGGGAAGAGAGGCCTTATGGGCCCCCTAAGGCTCCTGGGCCCGGGTGCAACCGCATCCCCTGCACCCTCTATAGTTACGCCCCTGAATATAACTATTACTTGACTACTCAAGGCCTTGTACTAAAATGGCAGCATACTCAACACTGTACGGTTGCATTAACCCTTTCAAGGAGTCCAAGTAGGTCCAAAATTCCCACCCTGGTCTGGGATTTTATAGCGCTCAGAAGCAGGGTAATGAGTGCACTCACAACCGCCATTGGGAATACTTCTGACGGACAGCTTTCGGCTCACCATGGCTCGCTCACCCTTTTCTTTATAAGCGCAGTGGCTGCTGCACAGACCTTTATAGCGATATCCTGTCTATGCCTCAGAAAAATGGCAGGGAGGGAAATTTCATCTCTTCCGACGCCCTTTGCACCCATCTTCAGAGCTCAGTTCATTTCAGCTTTTTTAGTTCACCAGCTTCCACTTACTTGGCCTCTCAATAGTTGGCCACACTCCATCCTTTGTGGCTGCTTCCAAGCATGGGGACCAGCCGCATGTTTTGCTGGTGCTATAATATGGCCTCCGCCACTTTAAACTGCCTGCTGACTCTACGTTCCTATTGGGTTGCATCATGCTCCCTTGATGGCACCAGCCGGCACTTTTATATGGTGCCTGCTCAATGCTGAGAGCTTTCTTGCTGCGTTGGGGATGGGGTTTTCCTTTTCTGGCAGCCTTCCCCACCTATCAGGCCACTGGTAAGAGGCAGGGCTCAGTTCCCATGGCTTTCGGAGCAGTTGAAGCCTCACTCTCAGTGTGTGTGGAGGAATGGATGTGCTTCTCCACCACCTTACAGATACAAATTGGAAGATATACTAAATATTGGTGATCTTACGCCAGTCTTTAGCAGCAATAAGCTGAGGAAAGATGAGCCAAATTTCTTGAGTCAATTGCCACTCAATTCATTTGCAAAATGCGCCAACTTGCACCACTGCAAGGCTCTTGGCCACATCCTGGCCACATCTTGATTGCGTTGCATCCGCCACATGAGACCCTACCATAAGGGAAGCTTTCTCTGTTGGAACGTTCTATAATTGACCGCGGCTGTTTGGAACTGTCTATACGTGAGATTACACAGCAGGACAAGAGAAATTCATTCTGCTCCATTGATGATCCTGTTCCGAACCAGATGATAAGTCAGGAAAGCGCTGCAGCATGTGGTATATACAGCACCCCTAAGGGTACGCATATGACGTGTTAGGAAGTGCTGCCCTACTTGTTCTCATCTATTACCAGCAGTAAAAAATTCTGTGTAAATTGGATTTAATAGGAGCTAACACACCAGCTGTTATCAAATCCCATGGAGACATAATTATACTGACATGCAGAGATGTCTGGAAGCAAACAGCACGGTTCCTGATCAGTAAACAGGACATTAATATGGAGTATTTACAACAGGTACTTGTCCGTTATCGGAGGAGATCTGCAAGTTATTAATGTGTGAACTTTAAAGCACATCAATATTTGTCTAGCTAGCATCTAGAAACTCACAGTACTTTGCAATAAGATTCAATAATGATTTATAGCACCTAACACACACTTGAGTATATTTTGTGCGAACCTACCATACCATGGTTATTTAAAGGATATTTCATGGATATATACCCTCGGGAAATGTTAAAAAGTATCCCTGCAGTGGTCCATTAAAAATTAAACTGCTAAATCGCAACTATTGACAGTGAATTCACAGTTGCGCTGTGACAATTCATTCAATCTGGACACAACTGTTGCTAAAAACCCAGTGGATTTCAACATGACCACATTCACTATCATTAGGTGCAATTTAGTAATGCTACATTGTGATCTTAAAGGGTTTGTCCCACTTTTAGCTTTTTTGCTACAGCTCTGTACATTTCTCAGTGGCCCTAATTGGTAGTGCAGGCTGAGACGCATTAATTCAAGTACCAACTTGGGCCACTACAGAATGTATGGAGCTATCTGCTTCCTGCAACAATACTTTATAGCCTTGACCTAATTCAGTCACTTGAATCCAATCATCAAGGTGCCATACACCATACAGAATTTTCCAAATTATATGATTGCAGTTGTGTACCTCTACAAATTTCAATGTGACGGAATTATCAGCTAGAGTGTAAATGCAGAAGAGCCTTTCCCAATAGGCGACCCGAGGAAGATTCTTGAATCAGTGGTAAAACATCTTAGGTGTCTAATGAAGTCTAGTTGACTTTTGAGTTACTACTACTATAGATTTGATGGACTTGATTATTGAAAACTGCGATATAACACTCTTTAGTCTACTTTTAAGGTCATTCTGGTCTAATATTGATTTTTATCATTTTTTTATGACAGACCTCTGGTCCTTGGCTGTGTTACCTCGTTTGAAGAAGATGGGGAGCGATGGAGCAAGTGGTGCCCTTGGTCCACTACAAGTTGGAGGACATCTCATTGTACTTCTTTGTATAATCGGACACTCAAAGTGCTTTGCTGAAATAGCCACCAACCAGACACCTGGGCTACACCTTCCTGCCAGAGATGGGGCTAATCTGACAGCATCTGCCACTAGGCACCAACCTCTAGTTTTTAATCATGTCTACAATTTCAACGTTCCCATGGGATTTCCATGCACGATGGAACCAGAATCTCCAGAAGAAGCAAGCTGGGTGTCTCAGCAGACAGATAACACACCAGATTCTGGAAGCCAGATCACCTTTACACACAGTATTCGGGTCCCACAGAGGTTATGTCAATGTTATACAGCTCCACAGTCCGTGCAGCACCTCCTGAGCAGGATTGAAGCTCTGGAAAGAGAAGTGATGTTACTTCGGGAGCGCTGTAATGAGAGAGGATGTCAGGACGCAGAAGCCACAGGTATAACCATTTTTTGGGGATCTGCCTTAAGCCTAGGTTGCAGGAATGACAGTTTTGCTGAATTTAAACTTAACAAGGTGTTCGAAGAAAGTTTTTTCAGTATGTTGGAAATGTCTAAAAAAAAAATTTAATTTTTTTAAAAATTTTAATTGGGTCAAATTAGCGAACGATGAACACGAGGTGAACCTTTACATTACACTGCAGAACAGAGGAAAAGAAGATGATCAAAACCTTCCTGTCTTTTCAATCATGTATCATGTCTTAAAGCTAATGGCCACTAATTGGCCCTACTAAGTTGTCTTTAAAATCCAGAGGGCAACCTACACTTTTAACAGAAAAAAAAGTAGTGGAGAATGAAGTCATCCGTGCAATGAATGTTGAATGAAGGACTTTACAATCTTTACTGTTGCAACCCCATTCCAATGTGGTGTATGCTAAAACAATGTACACATAGCCATACCGAGTCTAGTTATAAGCATCATACACATCCACTTTTGAACAATGAAAAGAGGGACAATTTTTGTAGCACGTTACGTTAATTTTTATACTATTGGCCACGCCTCTTTTACAGAAAGCCACACCCTTTGTGTCTCCTCAAAAATATTTGGTGTAAATGACAGCACTGAACAATAATTCATTCTTCATTCATTCTTTAGTGTAACATTGACTTGCATGATGCTGCCTTCTGCAGACGTATTGTTCCATCTCCCTTATTTGCATATTACCCAGAGGAGAATGAATGACCTTATAAGTCTCCTCACTCACTATCTAGGTGCTCTCCCTAATGAGAAAAGATATAATTCCTGTCCCACATCACAGGCCTCTAACTGGCCAAACCAGAAACCTACTGCACACTGATGAGGGGCAAACACCACAAAACAGCTGTCTGTGCATGGATTCTGGCTTGGCCTTCAATTCCTAGTCATTGTTACAAGGCTTGTATAAAGAGTCTGACATCGACTTGCAGGAATGCTGCCTTCTAATAGGTGGCGCTGGAGAGGTATTGATCCATCTCCCTTATTTGCATATTACCCAGAGGAGCACGAATGGCCTTCTAAGTCTCCTCACTCACAGTCTAGGTGCTCTCCCTAAGCAGAAAAGATAGCGTTCCTGACTCTCATTCATTTCACTTTATAAATTGTATACACATGCCTTACATACGGTAAGATTTGTCACTTACTAATGTACCCTCTGCAGCTGTATAGACTTTGTAAAGCAGTCTCATGCAGTGATTTACCGTACCCCGCACCTGGCATTTATGTCCTGATTCTCTGATGCCCCGAGCGTGGTTATCTCCTCTCTCCCCCTCCGTGATGTACATGAAGTCACATATCACATGGCTCTTTTCTTGACTTCTCGCTGTCTTCGCCATGCTGTGCAGCAGATAATGCAGAGTCAGTGGGCGAAACAATAGCAGAGCAGACAGGGAGCAATTACAGCATGTAAGACCGGGGGATGCAGGTAGCTGTAAATAGAGGCAATGGAGAAAATGTACCAAGACTAGCTTTTTATCCAGAGATTATTCCTATTGCCGGATTGGAGTTGGGAAGGATTTTTTCCCTTAAATGGGGAAAATTGGCTTCTATCTCATTGGTTTTTTTTGCTTTGCTCTGGATCAACATGAAGGAAGGGGGGCGCGGGGGTTATAGGCTGCTCTAGATGCACATATGTCTTTTTTCCACCTAACACATTATGTTACTATATTATATGCCAGTCTTAAACAAAAACAAGTTGCAGTAAAATATGCCAAATTGATTAAGAGGTGCATGCCTTTTAATAAATCGGGTCCACCTGTGAGCTGGAATTTGAATTATTTGAGCTATTTATGCCAATATCTGGTGTAAATTATAGAAATTGTGTTGGTCTTTGCAAGTCCCACTCCTGCTCATTTTTCTCACCACTATTTACAGGTAGCACTCAGTTGTTATTCAAAGAATGACTGACAGCTGCCTGGGATTGGCTGAGCGCTCAGCCAATCAGATACAGCCCTTTCAGCAGATGGAGATTTTATATCCCCACCTGCTGAAAGAGCTTCAGAGCAGTGCAGGGAAAAGACAGGCTATACGCGTCTGAGCCCTGGCACCTGAGGAGAGGCGAGTATATATATTTTTTATTTTTAACACATTCTATGGATGATTTTCAGGGAAGGGCTTATATTTAAAGCCCTTCCCCGAAAATCACTGCAGGGTTTCAATGGGACTGCAGAAGCGCCGGTCTCATTAAAAAGCAATGGGAGAACATCACGATCCTCTGCCACAGCTGTGACAGCTGTGGCAGGGGATTCTTAACTCCCTGCTGGGAGCCCCCTTTGACACTGATTACTGTGACAGTGCTGTCACAGTGTTCAATGACAAGTGGACTCCCCATGGGGAATATTTACACAGCAGTGGCGGAGAGGTGAGTAAATATATTTTTTAATTTTTTTTTATTTTATTTTACACAAACAGGGTTGATTTTCAGGGAAGGGCTTATATTTAAAGCCCTTCCGCGAAAATCACTGCAAGAGTTGCCAGCAGCCCATTGCTTTCAATGGGGCCGCCGGCAGCAGCCGATCCAGCTCCATACAATGCGGGTGCCGGGTGTTTCTTGTAGCCGACACCTGCCCACAACAGATCTGATAAGCCACGCTGTTCATCGGAGCTGTTAACCCTTTAAATGCCCCATATGGCCCCCTGCGATAAGACCGCAGGGAACCGTGTGGGTGTCATGGCAGCCGGGGGCCTTCTAAAAGGCCCATGGCGTGGCTTGATAGATTGCCAGATCATAGTATAATGGAATACTATGGCATTACATTATACTGCAAGAGCGATCACAGCAGCAAAAGTTCTTGTGCCTACTGGTGGATAAAAAAAAAGTTTTAAAAAGTTTTACCAATCATTAAAAAAGTAGAAAGTTATAACATTAAAAAAAAAAAAACTTTTGCCCTATTTATAATAAAATAATCTAAATAATAAAACAAAAATACATCCTTGGAATCGCTGCGTCCGTGAAAGTCCAATCTATCAAACTAATGCATTATTTACCCCGCACGGTAAATGTCGTCAGAAAAATAAAACATGAATGCCAGAATAAAAGAATGCCAGAATTGTGCTTTTTTGGTCACCCACTCTCCAAGAAAAAAATGTCATAAAAAGCGATCAAAAAGTCGTATGTATTCCAAAACGCTACCAACAGAAACTACAGGATGTCCAACAAACAATGAGCCCTCGCACAGCTATATCAACGGAAAAATAAAACGTTTATGGCTGTCGGAAGATGGTGACAGAAAACAATTTAAAAAATGAAATATCTTTGAAAAGAAATGAAAGTAGTACAGCAAAAAAACTATGTAAGTTTGGTATCGTAGTAATCGTACTGACCCATAGAATAAGGTTATTATATCATTTTTGTTGCAGTGTGTACGCCATAGAAACAAGGCGCACCGAAAGATGGCGGAATTTCATTTTTTTTACCATTTCACTCAACTTAGAATTTTTAAAAAGTTTTTCAGTACATTAGGGGCTCAGTCAGACCATTAAGTTTTGTCAGACCTCTGATGACTGAATTCTTGGCGTTAAAAATTCACATACGCTTCACTAGTATTGATTCTTCCCCTCTGTCTGCAGGGGTTGTACAATGTGGGTGTTCTCCATTCTGAGACTCTGTCATTCTTGGTTATGGAAAGGAAGTCTGTTGATTTAGTGCTTGGTATGCCCTGGTTGGCACTGCACAATCCCCGATTTGATTGGTCCACTCGGGAATTGACACATTGGGGGCTGTCCTGTCATAGTCACTTAGCTACTATATCCATGTGTTCAGCAGATACCATACTTGAATTCAATGGGAGAACATCGCGCATCTCTGCCACAGCTGTGCCAGAGGATCGCAATCTTCACTGTATGTTCTCAATGGGGTCAGCGCTGCTGCCACCAGCCCCATTGAGCATAAGGTGAAACCCCTGGATGTGACAGCATCCAGAGGTTTCACATCCAAAAACACGGATGCCGCAGTTACCTGCGTTTTTAAATCCGCTGCCCTATATTTACCGCTGCACATTTTTGTGCGCAGGTAAATATTAGGCATATGACCACTGCCATTGAAAAGCATTGGTTCTAAATACATGCGGATCACAAGCGCAGGTAACATACGCAAATAAAAACGCCTGTCTGACTGAGCCCTAAATGGAACATTAAATAGTACCATTGAAAAATACAACTCGTCCCACAAAAAACAAGCCCTCATACAGCGACGTCGATGGGTAAATAAAAGAATTATGATTTTTTAAAAGGAGGGAGGAAAAACCGAAAATGTAAAAAAAAAAAAAAAGGTCCGCTTCCCTAAGGGACTAACTGTGTAAAGAACAAAACCATATATATGAATGGTCAGAGTCACAAGAAGAGATCAGCACCTGAGATGACACTGCATTCGTTTTAGGCAACTGCCATCATCTATACTGTTTCGTGTTAACCATAGGTGTTATATACACGGCGTACGCTGTATCTTTTCAGATGACAAGTGTTTTTCCATTCACTCATGTGTTGCCACTGTATATTACGGCACATCTGTGTTTTTGAAAGTCTGCAGAGCACATTCACTCAACAGCTCTTGCAGAAGCCCAATATTTATCCAATTCTCACCGATGATACATTGTTCACAAAGGATCCAGCTGTATAGAACAACTCTACGGATCAATGCCGCACGGCGCACAATCCATTAGCTGTGAAAGCACAACATGCATGCTATTCCTTTCACTTAAAATAAAAACAGCCATTTACTTTAGAAAATATTTTCCCTTGTTCTAGACAGTCCAAGATTTTCCTCTATGCAAAACTGTCATTAAAATATGCTAGAACTCACGGAGGACTATTTACTAGCATGAAGTTGGATGGATAGCGGTGCTAGTAGTCGAAGAAAGTGTCCTATTGAACTTTAAAGGGCCCCACCAGCAAAAACGGTGGTGGCTACTCTGCCTACGTAGGCAGCTCAAGCTGCAGGCGAGGTTGTAAAAGGGTTTTCTTGGCTAAAGCGATTAATGCTGATTCTTCGTGACGCCAGTGCCTTAGTGTAAGTGAGTTCTATGTTGAAATGAAGAGACAAGTCTTTTGATGAAACATTAAAACTGAAGGCACACAGTTTGCTTTGACTTGATGACCAAGCACTATGCACATACTTTTCTCATAGCAAAAAGTAAAGTATACAGCATCTTCTTCAACATGTTGAAACACATCCATTGATTCCTCCACACTCCCTTTAGAATAAAATGAGGCTGCCAGGCTAGTTAAAGGAGTTGCTGTGCTCTAAGGTTATTTGTAGAGGCATGGAGGAACAGTACAGGCTCCACTGTGGGCACGTTGACTCCTAATCGTGTGGGGACAAGTTGAACTCACAGTTGGGATGTCCGGTATCTTTTGAGCTCACACAAGGATCTCACCTGGTTCAGGTGCCTCCTGGCAGGGGTGAAATAGCAACTTCTCTAGCTTTGGGCTCTGTCCTCTCCTGCACTCCTCTCCACCTTCTTTTTCATGTCCTCTCTTCTATGCTGACTCACTTCCCTTCTCCCACCAGCTGCAACTCCTGGGCTTTCTTGACTCCTCCCACTCCACCAATCACCAGGGTTCTCACAAGTCTCTGCTTTACCAGGTTACATGGCCAGTCTTGCCCAGTAACATAAATCCTATCTTGAGAGGAAGCTGACCAACCAGAAAATTAGCTGCAGTCAGCCAATCAAAGAGAGCACTGTTGCTAGGCAGATGTTATTTAACCCAATAAGCAGGGGAAAACATGCTTTTTCTCCTGAAGGGTGCCTCCTATGTCCCTCTAAGGGCTCATCGCGAGGTCTCTAGGACAAATTAACCCCAAGATTGCCCCATAGGACCCTCTGGATCACTACAACTTCAATTACAACTTCCAAGCAGTGCAGCCCCTTATCTGATGCTTGGCAGCCACCATCTTGATGGTGATTTTTTTTTTACTTTCTCTTTAGCTCAATCTTACAATGCATCAGCTTAGTATTAGTTAAGGCTATATCATTTTTGCCTGCAGTGGGGAAAGTTTACTTGTCATTATCTTCTAAATTCACAGTATATTCTATATTCTAAGTGTACAGTCTGGAGGATGAGCTGTGATCTCCTCTACTATAACTGTGTGACAGGCACTGTGTGATTATCAACAGTAAGAGCGTCCTCAGACGGTCATATTTACATGTGTTTTTGCGCAATCAAAAATTGTGTGCAAAAGACAGAAAATACACATTTCAATGTGTTCATTCTCATTTACCTTTTTGCCTGTACATTTCTCGCGTGTGCAAAAAATAAGACTTGTTCTATTTACCTATATATATGCACATAAGGGCCCCATAGAGATCTATAGAAAGCATGCAAAATGCAATATGTGCAATTCTGTGAAAAAGAGAGCACATCTGGACCTCATTAGGCTAAATAGACTAAATTGTGCGCAAAAACATACCGTACTATGAGCCAATATATGTGCAAATCAACCTAGTTCACTGCGTAAATGGTTTGTGCCGCCTTAACTGTGACAGAAGTGTCTATATTTCCCTCTCTGTAGGGATCATGTAACAGCATCACACAGACTGAGTATCTGACTAGAAATTCAATACATAACTCCAAGCAGATCTGAGCTGGTCAGAACTGAGATCACATGACCATCTGAGAAAATTTCATACAGAAAGAAATAGCTAAGCAAGATTCTTGTAGCTCACTAACATATATTAAAGGATACAATGAATAAGTAAAAAAAAATCACAAAAGCGTGCATAAATGCACTTACACTCATATGACACTAAGGCCACGGTGCTTTGCCGCATTTTGCTCTCGTCCGCAGCTATAAAGCTCAGAGCTGAAACGCTGAAAACCGTCTGTGTGAGGGAAGCCTAAATGGGGTACTGCTACGGAAAAGTTATATGCACAAAGACCTGGGGGTACTAGTTGACTGTAAACTTAACTGGAGCAATCAATGCCAGTCAGCTGCTGCAAAAGCTAATAAAGTCTTGGGGTGCATTAAAAGAGGTATAGGGGCGAGGGACGAGAACATTATATTTCCACTATATAAGGCACTTGTCACGCCCCACATGGAATACTGTGTACAGTTCTTGTCACCGGTGCTCAAGAAAGATGTTGCAGTGCTTGAGGGGGTTCAAAGAAGGGCAACTAAATTAATACATGGAATGAGGGGACTGGAATACCCAGAGAGGCTATCAAAATTAGCATTATTTACCCTGAAAATGGCAGTTAAAGGGTGATCAAATAACTATGTATAAATACATGAGGGACAATACAAGGATCTCTCCCATGATCTGTTTATACCCAGGACTGCGTCGGTAACAAGAGGGCATCTGCTACATCTAGAAGAAAGCAGGTTCCATCACCAACACAGAAGGGGGTTCTTTACTGCAAGAGCAGTGAGACTGTGGAACTCTCAGCCTGAGGACGTGGTGATGGCAAAATCCATAGAGGAGTTTAAGAGGGGATTAGACGTCTTTCTAGAGTGCTATGATATTACAGTATTTAGACACTGAATAGTCAGAGTGGCCTACTGATAGCGGAATCTTCCGACTGCAAGACTTAGAGCTAGTAAGGAACCTTCTCTGAAGAGTGTTGATCCAGGGATTATTCTGACTACCATTATGGAGTCGGGAAGGAATTTTTTTGCCCAGGGTGGGGCAAATTGGCTTCTGCCTCATCAGGATTTTTTTGCCTTCATCTGGATCAACATGGTGGATCGGAAGCAGGCTGAACTGGATGGACATTTGTCTTTTTTCAGCCTAGCATACTATGTTACCAGCCTTAAGGGGAGCTTACCGCATACAATTTATACAGGAATCTCAATTAAAGAAAAAGTAGCATGGAATAGAAGTTAATCCTTTTTTGGCCACAAGTTTCGCTTTCCACTCTGCTGCAAAAGGACATGCTGCTTTTTGAGCTGTTGCAAAACTACACATCCCAGCCTAAAATATGGGTTTAGACTCTAATTCAGTGAGCTGTGGCTCTGCAGCTATTCCAGAACTACACCTTTCAACATGTTCGCAGCTTGGAGCAGTAGAGCCACAAATTAGGCACAACCCTCCACGTTACATGTATCATATTCCCATCTCCATTTGTCTTTGCCCTTTCATCTATTATTAGATGAGACAACACTTAGTACTTGGAGAATGTCCAGTAACCTTTGTGATGGTAGATAAATTTCTGGAGGTTCAGGAAGACAGAGGTAGCACATTGGGTCAAACTCTGCTCTTACAGAAAAGTTGTGATCGAGAACACAAGTCTCTAATGAAAGGGTGATGGATGCGGATTACAGGCTGCTAGCTAAATTTACATGAAGACAGCAACAAATGTATAAAAATGCTTAGAAAACACCCAGGAGAGCTCTCCAAGGTAACCGAGTGAGGAAATACAGCAGCTCCTAATTAATACTTATCTGACAAGTATTTATGAGGAATGGAGCCTCTGCAATCTCATTACACATCAGTCTGGATGCTGCCTGAGCAGAAGGTTGGCAGGTCGATGCGGTGGTCAGTGGGAAAAGTGGATTGTTAAGTAGCGGATGAAGTAACAGTCGGATGTATTGATGAACATCTGAGGATGAAGCATCACAGAGAGGAATCAATGCAGAAGGTGATGAAAGGGCAACGACGGAGAAATTATGGGACGTGATTTCTTTGATTAGGATGTCATAGACGTATGAAAAGAACAGGCAGAACTGGCAATTATTATAATACCCTGCAGGGAAACTGGTAATTTGCAAACAAGGAGATAGAAGGCCAACAACAAACACGGCAATGTGCATGTGTATATAATTTATGGATATAAACTAACTGTAAAAAAAAATCCATCCCCCAGAAGGAGTCGTCAGAATGGAATAAACTGTCTCTGTGTGATTGTAACATTGATATAAGTACGAAATTACAATATCAGAGCTAAAGGATAATTTAGTGTGGAAAACTGACGCCTTGAAGGGAGGCTCTCGTACCCTGTTGTACCGCCTCTAGCTTGGATACAAGATGTGAAACGGGGGGGGGCATGGAGGCTCTAGGACCCTGTTGTACCGCCTCTAGCTTGGATACAAGATGTGGAATGGGGGGGCATGGAGGCTCTAGGACCCTGTTGTACCAACTCTAGCTTGGATACAAGATGTAATACAGGGGGCATTGAGGCTCTAGTACCCTGTTGTACTGCCTCTAGCTTGGATACAAGATGTGATACTGGTGGGCATGGAGGCTCTAGTACCCTGTTTTACCACCTCTAGCTTGGATACAAGATGTAATACGGAGGGGCATGGAGGTTCTAGTATCTTGTTAGGCCGCCTTTAGCTTGGATGCAAGATATGATACAGGAGCATGGAGGCATACAGGCTCCATATGGTATCCTGCGGTATATCGGTCCACATTTGCTATAACTGAGCCTCTGGATTGGGCAAACTGGATTGGGTAGACTGTCAACGTTTCTATGAGAGGAACACATGAGACTGCAGGATGTCCTGAACATATCGCTGAGATGCCATTGTCCGTCTTAGCTCTACTAGGGGTGACCAACTGTTGTATATGATGGTCCCCCAGACCATCACACCAGCAGTGGGGGCAGTGTGCTGCTTTCCAGCAAAGTCAGGATTGAAGCGCTCACCCCTACGTCTCCAGACATGAACACGGTCGTCATCAGTGCCCAAACTAAACCTGGATTCATCGCGCAAGACAACCCCGTTCCATTCCATAGCAGTTCAGTTTCGACACTCACAACACCAACAGAAAAGTGAGGTGACAGTGGATGGTTGTAAAGGGCATTACACGGAATGGGCGCTGTGAGACTAAATGTCCTTCAGCCAAGCGCCTGGTAGTGGTTTTGACAGACACGGGGGCCTGTAACGATGGTGTCACCTGTCTCTGGATGGTGGACAATGAAACAGTTGGAGCTGCTCATGCTTTTTGAATGATCAGATGATCCTCTTTATTGGTGGTCTGTCAATGCTGTCCTGCTGTCCTCACATTCCATTGATGCATCCCCTCTCAAATTCTGTTAACTGGGTAAAGTCTCTAAAATTGTGTCGTAGAGGCGTCTAGTGGTCAACAAGATCTACACAAATGGAAAAAGAGATCACTGCACACAAGCAGCCTCTCAGAGCTTTATTATAAACCAATGGGGGGAACAACTTTTAGGACTTCATGTGGCAAGACTGTTCAGCTAATGACACCACCACTCTGCAGGGACATACGAAAAACCCATTTTGCTTGCTTTTCCCTTAAAAAAAAACAATAATTATTACAATTAAAATAACACATGTTCAGTATCATCCCATTCATAACGAATGTGGAAAATGCTTTTTTATTTATTTTGCCTCCCAAAAAATGCAATAAAAGTGATTGAAAAAGTCATATGTACCCCAAAATGGTACGAACAAAACACAACAGCTTATCATGCAAAAAACAAGTCCTTAGAAAGCTTTATGCATGGAGAAATAAAAAAATGTTGTGGGTATTTGAATGCAGTGATCCGAAGAAAAGATAAGAAAAAAGTATTTTTTTAATTGTGTAAATGTAGAAAACCCTAAAAAAATCTATAATTTTGATATTGTTGTAATCAGATCAACCCACAGAAAAGAGTTATGTCATTTATACTAAATGTCGTTAAAAAAAGTCAGAATGTTATCCTTTGTTATCCATCAAATATATCCTTTCTCCTTGCCTTCCAAAAAAAAAAAAAAAATCAAAGTTATACAACTAGTCATATGTCCCCAAAATAGTACAACTAAAAGCTAAAGCTCGCCATGAAAAAAATAAGCCCTCATATGTCGATGGCAAAATTGACAAAGTTATGGCTTTTGAAAGAAGGTGATGAAGTTGATGTGGGAAATGTGACCTGCCCATTTACACTAATATTAATGAGGGCAGAGTTGCAATTGACAAACAAGGCCTAGGGCTTTAAGATTTATATCAGGAACTCATACTTTATAGAAGCAGCGACATATATATCATAGAGGAGGCATATGCAGCTGTTATGAGTCACTTGGAAGAAGGGTCAGTCCTGGTTTGCCCCCAACCCCTTGGTTGAACCTTCTCAGGACTCCCCTCTCCAAAAGAACTGCATTGTTAGCCCTCAAGACATGGGAAAGTGAAATAAGTGTCATGGAAAGCGGATGGAAGGAGAAAGAAGCATTGAGTCTTCCTGTCTTAAGTGGTAAAACCCAACACTGTAATAGAAGGGGGAGGGGCAGTGTGAACTTTACTGTTCTGTATTTGTCAAACGTTTCTTTATTTTGAGTGTTTATTGTCCTTGCATTGTAACTAAAGAGCATTATTCTATCCCATCCCTACAGGTCTCACAGAATTTGCACCTCCTTGCAGTGGACATGGAAACTTTAGCCTGGACTCTTGTGTATGCAGCCAAGGTTGGGGAGGCGAAAACTGCTCAGAACCTCTGTGTCCCCTGGGCTGCTCTGGAAGAGGAACCTGCATAGAGGGCCTCTGTGTGTGTGAGCCGGATTACACAGGGGAATGGTGCACGGATCTGTTATGCCCTGAGGAATGCAGCCCACATGGGCATTGTCAAGATGGGCAATGCGTCTGTCAAGAACCATACACCGGTATCGGCTGTACAGAACTCCGCTGCCCAGGTGACTGTTTGGGAAAAGGACGTTGTGCCAATGGGACCTGCGTATGCCAAGATGGTTATGCCGGAGAGGACTGCGGGCGCATGTGGTGTGTGAATGCCTGCAGTGGGCGAGGGCAATGCCAGGATGGTGTCTGTGAGTGCGAGGAGGGGTACAGTGGGCAGGATTGTTCTGAAGGTAAGAAAAAGGTACTTTTAAGATATTACCTGACCTGATCAAAGTTTGTTCAAGAAATGAAAGTCCAAAACGTATCAACACATAACAGAAGAAATGTCATTCAATGTCCATATCCATCACTCATGAAGTTTTCTACAGCATCAAAAACTAAACCAAAAACTGTAGGCAGATACCCTATCCAACCAAAAGTAATTAGACGCCTGAGCAAGAATCTAAAGTAGTATTCATTTCCATATGTTGATACTTAGTAGGGCTCCTTTGACCCTAATGATACCGGATACTCTCCATGGCATGCTTTCTATTAATGTCTGATACACTTTAGCTTGTATTTCCCTCCATTCATCCTGCGAACATCTGACAAGTTCTCTTAAAGAAAACAAATGCTGTTCATATTTCCTGACGTGACGTTCCAGTCTGTTCCGAAGATTTTCAGTAGAGTTCAGGTTGGAACTCTGTGCAGACCAGTCCAATTGTGGAACAACTATGTTGTCAAACCAGCGTAAAACAGCGTTGGATTTGTGAAGTATTGCTGACCATTCCCAGAATATTGCCACATTGTCGGCAGCACATTATTATTCAGAATATCAATGTGCACCTCTGTGTTCATGATTCTTCTCATTACAACCAATAGACTAAGATCATGCCACATAAGATCCTCGGACCATAACAGAACCGCCGCCATACTTAACCGTTGGCACAACACACTGAGGCATAGAACGTTCTTCCATTGTTCAACTGTTAATGACGACGCTCTTTGCACCATACATCTTCTTTGAGAGAACTCACCAGATATTAGCAGGATGAATGGAGGCAAATATCAGCTAAAGTGTATCAGACTTTAGTAGAATATATGCCACAGAGAGTATCTAATGTCATTAGGGTCAAAAGAGGCCCACTAAATATTAACATATGGAAATAAATAATACCTTTGATTCTTGCTCAGGTGGCTAATTACTTTTGGTGATGTCATAAGTCTTATAGACATCCATCAAATCCATTCTTATCATGAAATCAGACCAGGACGTTCCCACATGGCACAGGGTAGATAGAGCTGATAGTCAAACTGCCTTCTTCATCCTTCAAGTGAATGTCAACCTTTTATCATCATCTCATCTATAGGTCCCACATTCTGTGCTGATACAATTTGTTAATATATATTTATAGAGGTCAAAGCTCTGTTTTCCTTATACAGTGCTACAAATCGTCACCATTTAACCCTTTCCAATCCACTGTCGGACCTCTGAAGACATCACGATTTAAGGCTGTACAGCTCCGATGTTGGAAGACGTCCATTGGGGTTCTCTTACTGTATATTGCCAGCCTCTCTGCTGTCAGAGCCTTTCCAACGTGTCACCTCATGCAGTACTGGCTTTAGCCAGCATATAGCGCCGTTGTATAATGGCAGAAAAAGAGTAAGTCCCCTAGGAAAACCAGAATACAAATTGGATTGGAAAGGGTTAAAAAGGTGGCTCCACAAAAAGAGATTATCCCTTATTCATAGGATAAGGGATAAGTGCTTGATTGGTGAGGCTCTGACTGTTGGGATCCTCATCGATCATGAGAACAGGGGTCTATGTATCACTAGATGATTGGAGAGGTGGTCAAGGATGTACGGTAACTTTCTATTCATTTGAGTGGGACTGCCAGAGACAGCCAAGTGCTTGTACTGAGCTATCTCCAGCAGTCCCATGGAGATCAGTGGAGCAGTGGTGCACAAGGTCGACCACTACTTCATTCATAGAGAAAGACTGACTCTCATGACTATTGTGGGTCCCGGCTGTCAGACCCTCACCCATCAGACCTATATCGTGGATAGATGAAAAGTTGTCTCGTTGGGTCAACCCTTTTAAAGCTGTTTTCTGCCCTTTTATAACTGATTAACTCTCCTCTAGATAGGTCATCAGTAGCTGATGGTTGGGGGTCCGCTACTTGGGACCCCACGTCCATTAGCTGATCATGCAGCCCACTATTAGTGCAGCAGGCTGGACCTTGTCATTAGCGGTCAGCACAGAAAGTGGGAGTGCCACATTGAAATCAATAGGAGCGCCGTGCTGCTATTCTTCCTCCTTGTCTCATGGTAAAGATAGCACATCCACTCCTGATCAAAAAGTGGAAGAGAAGCGTGGCACTCCCATTGATTTCAATGGGAGTGAAGCTGGCGTTCCTACTTCCTCTCCTGTCCGCTGATGATGATGTCCAGCCCGCTGCACTAGACAGCAGGCCGGATGATCAGATGGTGGATGGGGGGTCCCAAGCGGTAGGTCAGCAGTTGAAAAAGGGCAGAAAACTGATTTAAGGTAATACATTACATGCAAATCTAAAGTTTGATGTCCTTAAGCGGTAAAATTGTCTTTTTTGGCTGGGGGTGCGGGGATTCATCTGGTTCAGTTTCTTAATCCAATTCTTATACAAAATGTAAAGCAGAAATACTACTTTGATGACTGAACAAATGTAAATTTTCTAAGACTTCTGCCAAAAACCTGCCTTATTATTGTACTCTCAAGAACTCCTCTGAATAGTCAACATGAGTAAAAATAAAAACCATAGATCAACAAATGCGCTGCCAAATATTACAGAACGTCACAACTTTAACCACCTAAATCGGAGTTATTATTTACATGACGACAACTCTTCCAGTTTCTAGAAAACTAAGATGTTTACGTTCTCTGTTCTATGTGTCGCTGGTGCAAACACATTTCCATTTAGCTGCAGAGGGTCAAAACAACTTCTGAAAGGCGCAGCGGGGGGTTGTGGAGCTGAAAGAAAAGCACCTGCAGTATTAGAGAACTCTCATACAGAGAGACCCAATTCATCCCGGTGACATTATCCAACTAACGGAAGACTGGAAGATATTTTAACACCTGCGTAATAAACCAATACTTTATGTATGCTCTCTATAGAGCTGAAGAGGGCACCCCATAGGGTAGTGCATCCAAAGAAGAATGCAACAAAGGATATAGCAAGTGTTTCCTGGCATCGTGTTAAGAGGAATGGTGTTGGCAGGTCGTACCCGAAGGCCGTCTGACACGTTTACCGTTATGAATGAAACTCAGGTGAAACTTCTTAAAGAAAGTTTTCCTGCACTTTTCTATTTGGCACGACTATTGTTCAGTAGCCTACACTGCACTCCTCCATACTAGATTTCCTTGTTACAGGATATAGGGCACTTTATCTGTAATTGCTGACTGGTTTCACGCAACCGAGAATCCGGCCAAAGATTTGTGCATTGCGAGGCGCACAAATCTCGCATAAATTCTTTTGAATGGCGTCATACACTTGAGCAATTTCTTTCCCTCATCGCACTGCGATGCAATGCGGGTAAGGAATCGCGGCATGTCCTATATTTGGGCGCGCCCTCGCATCGCCCATTGTTTTCAATGGGGCCGGCAAAACATCACCTCGCGTGATAGGTGCGAGTGCGATGCGATGCTTTTAGCCGCAGTGAAGATTGCTACTTACCCAAAGTGATGTGAGGTGGTTTTTAACACAAAAACTCCTCGCATCCGTGGGGACATTGCATGTTGGCGAGCGCGGTATCAGGCCGAGTTTAACGACTCAATATCACACTTGCCCCTGTGTGAAATTAGCCTTACTCTGAAGAAGTAATTAGGTCTTTATATATCTTCCTCATTGCATTTGAAGTACAACACTAGTGTCATGTGGCCACGTCAAAAGGCACATAAATACATAAGTATAGCGCCGGTTAAACTAGAGAATGCATATATTCGGTAACTATGCAAATATTTGAACTCAGATTCACTTAGACTAGTTATCATAAAACTCACAAAGAGATGTTACTGAAAATAGCCTAACTAGACCAGTCACTCAAGCAGAGCAACCGCCTTGAAAAGGGCAACCCCACTATGGGAGAGAAGCTGAGACCAAGTCTGAGCCAAACTAGCTGCAACAACCAGAAACCAGGCGCTGGTAAACTAAGTACTGTACACTAGGCTCACAAACCACTAAATGTGGCAAAACACATGCACTAAGCCGTGACCAGGAACACAAACAATATAACGGGCATTCTTAGTACAAATGAGACAGTTTAAATAGCAACACAAAGAAACTAATAGGCCGACTGAGCTGAAAGACGGGCATCCAGCTATTTTCCTCTGTCTCAATGGACTGGCTCATGGGATCATATTGTACATGTGTTGTGACTGCTTAGATCTACCCTTTCCGCAATGTGTAGAGGCTGTTGGATTTAGTGCGGCTCAGTACTTTCATAAATAAGGTGAGCTCTTTCATATTTTCCGATGTCACGTTTCATTTTTCTGTTTCAGGCAGATACATGGGCCCCATTATTGCAACCTCTGCCATCTTAATCCCTCCATCTAGCTTTAATACTTGCCCTGTCAGTGACTGACAGAAAGAAAGCTTGGCTGTAAATATGGATAAATGGAATGAGAATTCCATTTGACTGAATAATGGCACGTCACATATTGTGTAGGGTTTACTGCCGCTAAAGCCTGTGTCTAGAGATGAGCAAATCTTAAAAAATGCTATTCTTCATTGATTCACCAAAATGTGAATCCTCTGCAAAATTTCAAGCTGCCAAATCAATTCAAGCATCTCTACTTGTGTCATTTGGACAGTGCAAGAAGGTTGCTGGAATCAATTAAAGAATAATGGACTGTAATGAGAAATCCTTTCCGAAATTAAGGCAATTTCCCTATAAGCTTTTACTTTCTGAATAAAACTCCCTTAGAGTCTGAACCTGATCGACCATAGCAAAAATCCTTTGTAGGACTGTATTAATGAGCTTATACTCAATGCATATATTCCAGGTAAAGTTCTTTTGTAGTAAAGGGTTCAACTGTGTTCAAAGGGGTTGCACCAAAATTGCAAGCTATTCCCTATCCACAGCATAGGGGATAACTTAATGGGCAGTGGGGGGTCTCAATGCACAGACCTCCACCAATCTCGACAACGGGACTACTGTATCCCACTCTGACTGTCATTGCTGGGGTTGCTTCTTCCCTCACAATGACTTCAATGTGAATGGAGCACTGGCCGAGCATGCACAGTCAGCGTTCTATTTCAATGGGGCTGATGGAAATACCCAAGCGGGTGCCGGTAAGGTATCTCGGCAGTCCCATTGACACTGAATGGAGCACCAGTGTGTTTGCACAGCGAGCACTCCATTTAGTCTCCTCCTCACTGTGGAAGGTGTAGTAACACATGGGGAACACATGACCCTTCGTTCTTGAGATAGGCAGGAGTCTCAGCAGTGAGACCCCCACCAATCAGCAAGTCATTCCCTACCATGTGGATAGGGAATAACTTGCAATTTTGGTACAACCCCTTTAAGATGTACAACTATCATCAAAAGGAATTGGACACCTGAGCAAGAATCAAAAGTATTATTTATTTCCATATGTTGATACTTAGTTGGGCTTCTTTGATTCTAATGACATCAGATACCCTCCGTAGAATACTTTCTACTAACGTCTGATCCACTTCAGCTGGTATTTCCTACCATTTAACCTGTAAAGTCTGGCGAGTTCTCTCAAAGACGATGCATCAACCCGTCTACAATGGTGCAAGGAGTGTCGTCATTGGGCAGCTGAGAAATGGAGGAACGTTCTATGCAGTGACGAATTGCACTACTCTGTCTTCATATCAGTTGGATGTACCTGGGTGTGAAGGATGCTGGGGAACACCTTCTGCCTGAGTGTGTTGTGCAAACAGTTAAGTAAGGTGGAGGTTCTGTTATGGTCTGGAGATGTTTTACGTGGTATGGTCTGGTACCGTTGGTTGTGGTGATAAGAACCATGGACACGGAAGAGTAACTTAACATTCTAGACAATAATGTGCTGCAGACAATGTGGTAATACTCTGAGAATGGTCGGCCATAGTTCCAACACGACAACATGCCTTGTCACAAATCCAACGCTATTTCACATTGGTTTGAGAATATGGATGTTCCACAATTGGACTGGCTGCACAGAGTCCTGACCTCAACCCTACTGAATGTCTCTGGGACGAACTGGAACATCGGGTCAGGAAATATGAGCAGCGTTTATCTTCCTTGAGAGAACTTGTCAGATGTTTGCAGGATGAATGGAGGGAAATACCAGCTGAAGTGTATTAGATGTTAGTAGAAAGTATGGGTAGGGAAAAGGGTCCGGATCGGAGTCCTCAGATTGTGACCAACTCGGCAGGAACAGTGTTGGGTACATAGTCAGGAGGAAGCTGGAGGTCATACACTGAGAAGCAGTCACAGCAGAGCAGCAGGCATGTCCATAGTCAGAAGGAAGCTGGAGATCATACACGGAGAACCAGTAACAGTAAGGCAGGTACGTGAGCTTGACTATAGGCTGAAAGCTCATGTACCTGCCTGCTGTGTTACTGTTACTGCGTCTCCATGTATGACCTCCAGCTTCCTTCTGACTACATACTAGACACTATTCCTGACGAGTTGATCGAAACCAAAAGACTCCAATCCAGACCCTTTTCCCTACAAAATAATCACATGAACACACCAGGGATTTGCATACAACACAGAACACTAAGCATACTGGACAGGACGGTTCACACCACACGCCAAGCGCCCTGAACAGACACGCAGAAACATGACATTGAACACACTGAACAAACAGAGAAAAGCCCAGCAGCCTCTAGCAGAGCTGGTATATATGAGCAGCAGACTGGTGGTGATTGGCTGGTTGTAAAAATCCCCACCCAGCCAGCACAATCAACCCACCTTCTAGGGCAGCGCTGCAGCAAACCCATGTAGAGCAACAGACCCAGCAGCTCACTCTAACAGTATGGCACGGAGAGTATCTGATATCATTATGGCCAAAGGAGCCCCACTAATTATTAACGAATTTCTGCGACACACATCGCACAGCCGAAGATCTCAGTGTCGCCCTTATGTAAGTGAATGTGATTACATTACAACATGCAAGTTGCTGCAACTGCAAAACAATGGTTACAAGAAATCCGGCAGGTCTGGATTTATTGCAAGCCCTATGTTCTGGTCGCACAATGTGATCTTTGGCCGCAGGATGAGTGTTATGGCAAAACTCGCTGCATAGCTCTGGCCTAAAGTCTTTAACATGGGACATTTATAACGAGCGTCAGTCGACAAATAGGATGTGGATTGGTGTTTTTAACCAATGAATGAGCTGATCACAAGTATATTCATACAGGCCAGTGCTTTGGCAAGAGAACTAAAAAACGTTCATATCCCATAATCTGAACGTGTAAAGGGGCTTTAGAAATTCTTACTGCACTTTGAGACAACTTATGCTTGTATGGTAAACAAAGTGATAACTAGCAAAATGACATTTTAGTACTGAAAATCTTTTCCCGGTATCTGAGAGAACAAGACAAAACATAGGAAGTGAAGAATGCTGATGATCCTGCACCATAGAAGTCTATAGAGAGCAGAAGGGAGGGGGGAGGAGGAGAACGGATGTAGGAGAATCACAGATGTGCGTCTGGAGCTAACTGAAAAGTACAGATGCAGCCTGTAGAGAGGTGATAAATGCAGGATACAAGTCCTATAATAATCAAAAATAGTGTCACTCCTCATGTAGGCACACAGCAGTCAATTCTAAAAAATGATCTGAAGGTGCAGGTACGCCGAGTGTCCCACCATTATAAATTATTAGCAATGTGCTTAACCCCTTGGTGCCGATCCATTAGAGAGAACTGCTTAAGGGTTGAACTGCTTAAGATTCCATATCCATCATTATATTCACCTTCCCTTTTGGTTTATTTTTCTCCCTGTTTCTCGGCTGGCAGATTAGCAGGGGAGTACTTCTGTCCTAGGTAGCAAAATGTTAGCAATATATAAATTATGCAGCATTGCTTTGTGCCTATTTATAAAGCACATGTGTAAAGTTATTGTTATAGGAAAGGAGCAAGAATGTGTGAGCATCCATCTAGGGGCCTAGGAGAAAACGAAGGAATTTAGGTCACAGAATAGCAGAATTTTTGCCCTGAATGTATTCACTAGTTTCTACTATTTGGTCCCATTATATGAAAAAGTTCATTGCTTCATCTCCGATAAATACGTAAATGTGTAGTATTTATGTTCCAGCCATTGTACACTTAGAGAAAGTGGGAATAATGCGGGGAAACCATACAGAAATGATGTTAAAAATCATAAGTTTAGGAAAATTGAGTATTTTTACATTGAATTCAGTGGGGACGAATTGGCACAAAAATGTTGCACTTTCACATAGGTGTTGGGGCTCAGATGAAGTTTCCTTTGGACGGTACAAGGGTGACCTCTACTCGCCGCCATCTCCCTATGGACTGCTGTACATTAGGGAGATGGCGGTGAGTAGAGGTACATGTCTGGAGGACTTGTGACGATAGAGAGATGCACAGGCTTGGTGTGTTCGAGTGGGAATTGTGCCAGCTGGCCACCAGGTGAGAGAGGGGGAAAGCCCGATAGAGATATGAATGGTGCTCAGCCTTGAGAGATTGCATTGCAGGAAGAGAGAGCTGCAAGGAGAGTAAGGAGAAAGCTGAGGGAACTATGCAAGATGAGTCCTGGAAATTTTGTGCTCGCTTGAGAGCTAGACAGTGTTCACCAAATTTTGGGACTTTTATTCAGCAGTTTCGAGAGTAAACTCTTTGATAAATCAGCCCCTACAACTGTGTGTACTCTTTACCATTGCTGGCATACCTATGGCTATATATGTCCTAACTGCACATACCCTATGCAGTTAGGGTGTCTATAGCCATCCACAGCAAATGCTATGTATGACGTGGGCTCGAGAGGTGAACCTGCTTCATGCACAGTGGACATCAGCTGTCTTTGACAGCCAACACCGGCTTGTTACAGCCACAATCAGAGATAACTTTAATTGCGGCTGCTAACCCTTTAAATGGCGCTGTTAGTTCTAACAGCGGCATTCAAATGTCCTGATTGATTAGAATTGAAATGTCCCAAACGGCCTCCCCCCACAACAATGGGTGCAGTCCAGGTGTCAGGGCAGTTTGGGGCCTTCCGAAGGCTGCCTTGATCATTTGCCTATTAGGTACGTGCTTGTGGTACCTCTTTAATAGGCAGCCTGTTAAAATACAGTATAATATAATATCATGGTATCAAATGATCAATTGCAAGTTCACGTCCCCTATGAGGACTAATAAAAAAAGTTGAAAAAAAAAAATCTAAAAATTTGTATCACTACATCCGTAAAGATCCAATTGTTATGATCATGTGAGAAAAACTAAGCACGGGGCCCACACAATCGTGACCAAAGAGAGGACTCGGTACACACATGGGTATCAGGTAACTTGCCCTGTGCTACAGGGAGGATGAACTGGCCCTACCTAAGCGGTGACATTGCCCCAATAAGGGCAGCCCAGCGGTCTTCAGATCTGGGCCCTAGCTGATCCTAGGAGCCACGCACCAGAACAGGACGCATTCACATGCCACATGACAGGGACTGAACAACAGGACACACAGAGCCAGAATACACAGCATACAGCAGCCACAATGCAACCACTAATAGCAGATGATAAGCTGAATATAAATGCGAGGTGTTAGTTCGTACTTTGGCCAATGAACTTAAGTTGCAAGCCCCGGCAAGGCCCCTCGTATCTTGCAGTCCCTACACTAGCAAGACACATCTACTAGAGGGCCCTAGGGGCCAACCTAGCAAAGACATAGCAAACAAACTCAGCAGACCAAACTGACACAAAATAAACGAACCACAAGGCACAGATCACACAGCAAGCTGCAACAGAACAGAAAACAGAGAACAAGTAACAGGACACATGTCACAGATAGATCCAAACAGTAAAAGACCAGCTTCAGACTGACCAGGAGCTGGGTTTATATGTGAGCCCAGACCTAGGGGATTGGCTAGCAGGAAGTACCACACCCAGTCAGCTCAATCATTAACCCTGTGAGGGCTGTGCTGCTGGAAGCACAGTAGTACAACATGTCTCAGCACATGTAACAGCAATGTACTAAAATATCACATTATTAATCATGTATGGTTAACTTTATCAGAAGAAAAGGTACGCAATGGCAGAATACCACTCATTTTGGTTACCCATCTGCAAGAAAAAAATTAAATAAAAAGCAATCAAAAAGTCACATGTTCCCCAAATTGGTACCAATACAAACTACAAGTCACCCTGCAAAAAAATGCGCTCTCATACAGCCTCATCAACGGAAACGTTATGGAGGCCAACATATGGCAGCAGAAAGCATTTTTTTTAATTGATATATTTTTTTTATAAGTATTACTATATTAAAAAATTATATAAATTTGGTATTTCTGTATCCGTGCTGACCCACATAATAAATACATGTCCTTTTTACTGCACCATAAATGCTGCAAAACTAAAACCATTTTTTTTCTATTTAGCCCCACTTAAAAATGTGTGAGAATCTTCTAATACATTATGTTGTTCAAAGCCAGTACAAATTATTGAAATTAATTATTATTAAAATTGCAGGCCTTACGCAGCTACCTGTGGTTTTCTGCAAACTACAAAGTTAGCTGAAAAGTTGCCTAAAAACTAAATTAAAAAGCAAGCAAAAAAAAAAACTAAATAAAAAAAAAACATGAATACAGCAAGGGGTATGGGATGTCTCGGTAGTGGTGGTGGTGGAGGTGGTAGAGGATGGGCCAAGTTGGCACTTGAAGCAAATCCCACTGAGGCAAGAGCTCCTCGTTCTGCAGGAGGCAAGGCGAGCCCTCAGTCCTTAGAAGAGGTTGTGCCTGTGCGTTATATCCGCAGCACACAGAACAGGTCATAAAATTGATGACACAGCATGCCTTAAGTACCACCACCTCCTCTTCCTCCCAGTAGCAGGCACACATCAGTCAGTCTGCACCAGTCAGGCATGAGCATACTCACTCAACTTCACCCAGTGCCAAAACCCCCGCACCCTCAAGGATCAGTCTGAGGAGCTGCTTGATCATTCAGTGTCATGGATGTTATTGGAACAATCCAAACAACCAGAAGACCAAGACATTGAATTCACTGATGCTCAACCACTTTTTCCTCTGAAGAGGAGGATGAGGGCGGGTCAGCGCATGCGGCCAGCCCTCCACCGGCAATGTGTACTCAGGGGGATACAGAAATGGAGGTGCCAGCTCCCAGTGCCCACTGTGACATAGTAGGAGAAGGACAATGAAGAGGAAGTTGGAAGAGGGTGAGGTACTTGATCTAACATGGACAGGCAGGGAGAGTCATCATAGCAGCTTGCTTCGGGGGAGGAGGAAGAGGCAGACATTGCGGGGACAGCACCACACCGAGACAGAAAGTAGAATGCCACAGAGAAATAAAAGGGCCACCATCAGCTACTACTTATCGCAGCAGCACCAAAATCAGGGCCACTATTAGATCTGCTCGCAGTACTTGTGCAGCCTGGGCATTCTTTGAAACTGCGGCTGATGACAGAAGAGCGGCCATCTGTAAGATCTGTGGTAAGTTTTTAAAATGTGGCAAGAATGTAAAGAAACTTAAAACAATGTGTATGAACAGCGACATGAACTACCACCACTTGCTGCCTTGGAGAGAGACCACCAGGCCCTGAGGGCAAAGAGTCATCCTCATCCTACTCCCTCTTCCGCTGCTGTAGTTGCCTCTTCCTCCATCTCCCTCCCTGCTCATGCAGAAGCCACTGATCACAGAGAGGCAGTTTTGTATAGGGGCAGTAGCACATCTACTTCAGGCCTGTGCTCCACAATTACTGACCAGGCTGTAGGCTTTAGAGCTAGGACTGGGAAACAGAGAGCAGAAATTGAGCCGCCACCTTAACCAACATTTACTCCTACCCCATATTCCAGCATGTCCCAGGTCAGCAGCCAGCCCTCCATCCCCCAGATATTGGAAGATAAAAAAATCCCACCCCAACCAGCACAGAGCCTGAAAGCAAACATTGCACAGCTGCTTGCAATGGAAATGTTGCTCTTCAGGCTTGTGGACACACATCAATGTGATGCTTCATGATAACCCACATTACCACATGCCCAGCCACCATTTCTTTGACCAAAAAGCCGTCCCTAACCTGTACGACCATGTGAGTGATAACGTGTCCCTAGTATTGCAGAATGCTGTCAGTGGCAGGTACACCTGACCATGGACATGTGGTCCAGCAAGCATGACTTAGGGCATTACATATCCTTAATAGCACACTGGGTCAATTTCCTGGAAGTGGGGTATGAAGCCAAAAGTGGTGGGCCATGTCTTGTGGTACCCCCAAGCCTTGCAGGACATTCACCTTTGTCTGTCCCCTACTCACCACACCCTCTTCCTTCTCCTCATTCCCCAAAAACATAAATTTTGTAAAGCACAAGAAACAGTTGTAGCTCTACAGCTTTTCCTTGGAGAAGGTCCGTGCTTGTGTCTTCCATTCACCTGGTAGAATTTCTCCTTTGCACTATTGAAAACATTGCTTTTAAAAGGAGCAGCTCCTGCTCGGCATAATTTTTTGGTAGCTCTACAGCAGTTCCTGGGAGCAGGCCTGTTCTTGGGTGTTCTGCTCAACTGGTAAAATTTGTCATTTCCTAAATTTATAACATTGCCTTTAAAACAAGCATTACACCTGCTGTCCCCCTTGGCATAATTGTTTATCTAGGAGACCTTATGTGGGCCTTCTTTAGTTTTCAGTGACACCCCTGTGCTACGATTGACCCCTCCAACACTGTTTTTACAAATTTTGAGAAGCATAGTGTTCCTCTGATGTGTGGCTGCATTTCCAATCAATTTGGCGAGCTTTGGCTGCATTATGTACCTTTTGGAGGGCAAATTAGTGGATCCAATTTTACTTCTATTGACTCTAATGGAAATTGGAATCGGCTTTCCCGAATTACAGTAATTCTAGTGTAATCAGTTCGATCCTGACCCGATTATCCCACTAATCGCTCATCACTATTCAGCAGCTCCCTTCCATGTTTGGCACCGTGCCTGTGTAAACAATAAGGGGGATGCAGAGTTTTTGAAGTGCCATGACCCCTTTATTCAGCTACGGTAATCATCAGTGTTGCTGGGTGTCAGATTAACATTACAAGTCCTGGAAGGCCCTTTAAAAACTACGATGCCAAAAATATAATTTCAATAACATGCAAGTTAATAGCATAGTAGTATAAATGGACAGAAAAGCAAAATACAAATGACCGGATTATTACTCTTATGCTTTTTTTCTATTTTATCATTGTTTAATTAGCCTGTGGTGAGCAAATTGGAGTTAATGAAGTCTGAGTTTTATAGTCTCCCAAGGGTTTGGAAAGCTTAAATCATACTTTACACAAATGGCCGTATGCATGACTAACGCTTAAAACGAAAAAGGTTTACTTAATATTTTGTTTGGCACAAAGCATGGAGATGCTTGTATCTTACTGTCATTACCCATAAAACGTCATATTAGATGACGGTTTGTATTGTCTTCGTATCAGTGATATTGTCAGGGGGCAATTAATTAGACAATGTAAGGAGCACCTGTTGGGGAGTGTTGGTATTATTATACAACAACCATTAACGATTTTACTATAGTGCGGAAATAACACTGATTTATGCAAATTGTAAGGTGTACTAGTGTGAGATCTGGAAGAGGACACCAAGATGCCAGGGTAACATGGGAATGCGAGTGACACAAGAGCATTGCACACCTCACATCGCATTGGGAAGTCATATTGAGGGTCGGATTACTGTCCTCTACTGGGGTACTCTGGGGAGTCATAGTGGGGGTTGGGTTTCTGTCGTCTACTGGGACACTCTGAGGAGTCACATTGGGGTCGGTTTCCTGTACTCTAGTGGGACACTCTGAAGAGCCATATTGGGGGTCGGGTTCCTGTACTCTAGTGGGACATTCTGAAGAGCCATATTAGGGGTCGGGTTCCTGTTCTCTACTGGGACAATTTGAGGAGCCATATTGGAGGTTGAGTTCCTGTCGTCTACTGGGACACTCTGAGGAGTCATATTGGGGGTCGGTTTCCTGTACTCTAGTGGGACACTGTGAAGAGCCATGTTGGGGGTTGGGTTCCTATCCTCTACTGCAGACCTGGGCAAAGCACGGCCCGCGGGCCACATCCGGCCCGCTGAATAGCTCGGACCGGCCCGCAAAGAGTGTCCTGGTGACTCACCAATGAGTCCGGTGCTCATGTCCACGGGGAAAATCGGGCCCGCTACGGATTCTACATGTAGAATCTGCAGCGGGTCCCTCCTGCCCCGCGGACATGAGCGCTGAAAATACAAATAAATGACAATAAACTCACCTCCCATCCGCTCCGTTTCTTCTCTTCGCGGCGACGTCATCTTCTCTCGTCGCGGCCGGATCTTCATTCTTTGGCTCGGCGGATGTGCACGATGACGTCGGTGACGTGCCCCGGAGCGGGTAAGTAAAATGTGATTTTTGTGTCCCGCGGATCCGGACGGCTTCCATAGGCTTCAATAGAAGCCCGCGGTAGCCGTCCCCGCGGGAGACCCGCATGAAAATGGAGCAAGGTCCAGATTTTTTCATGCTCCATTTTTTTTTAAATCACTTTTATTGACGATCTATTGCGGATCCGCGCGCGGGAGAAGAGTTAAAATCCGCTGCGGATTTTAATTCTTCTTTTCCCCGTGGACATGAGCCCTAAGGGCTCATGTCCACGGGCAAAATGAGATTTAAAATCCGCAGCGGATCTCCCGCGCGCGGATCCGCACCCCATAGGGATGCATTGACCACCCGCGGGTAGATAAATACCTAGACCTAAAATAGGAATTTCAAGGATTTACTCACCCGCAGTGGGCCGCGAAGCTCTTCTCTTCCTCACGGCCGCATCTCCCTTGCTTCGGCTCGGCGGATGTGCCCGGCGCATGCGCGCGGCACGTCGACGACGTGCCGGCGACGTGCCGCCGGCGTAAGGAATTCATCCGCCGGCCGAAAAAGAAGATCCGGCCGTGAGGAAGAGCAGAGCTTCGCCGCCCGCTACGGATAGGTAAATTCCTTTTTATTGTTATTTTCAGTGCTCACGTCCGCGGGGCAGGAGGGACCCGCTGCAGATTCTACATGTAGAATCCGTAGCAGGCCCGATTTTCCCCGTGGACATGAGGCCTAAGTGATGCCACTGTAACTTCTGAGTGGAGATGGGAGTGCTCCTTACCGCTCCCCTCTCCATTGGCAGACACGGGGCCGCGCCGTAAAACGGGGTGAAACACCGGGTGTTCACCGCGCCGTATTACAGCGCCATTCATTTTCAATGGCGGCCGTATTCTGGCCGCAAATCGGGCGGCTGGAATACGGCCCCATTAAGGCAATGTGCATGGAGCCTTCGTATGTTGGTCTGGCCCTCTAAAACCATTCCAATTTCTCATGTGGCCCCATGGGAAAATTAATTGCCCACCCCTGCTCTACTGGGACACTCTGAGGAGCCATATGGGGGGTCAGTTTCCTGTACTCTAGTGGGACACTCTGAAGAGCCATATTAGGGGTCGGGTTCCTGTTCTCTACTGGGACAATTTGAGAAGCCATATTAGAGGTCAGGTTCCCATCTTCTACTGGGACAGTCTGAGGAACCATAGTGGGATTCGGGTTCCTGTCCTCTACTGGGACACTGAGGATACATGCTAAGATATCCCAGTGCAATGGTGATGCCGTGGAGCATAGTTGTAGTCTGTGGCCTGGGTAGCAGGTGCAGGCCTGATGCAGATACTCAAAAAAGTGCAGCTGTTTAACCCCTAAAGGACATGGCCTAGTTTGGACCCAGTTTGGACCTAAGAATTCAACGATTTTTGGTAATTTTCATCTCCACGTTTCAAAAGCAACAACGCTTTTATTTACCTGTCAACATAGTCCTATGAGGGCTTGTTTTTTAGTGTTTTGAGCTGCAGTTTTTATTGGTACCATTTTGAGGTACATGTATAACTTAATTTTTTTTTTGCTCTGGGTGAAAAAACATCAAATTTGCCACTGTTTGTTTGCTTTTATGCCGTTCATCATGCAGTATAAATAACATGATAACTTTTTTCTGCAGGGCGGTACAGCTGCAATGATAGTAAAATTATTTTTGGGAGGGATTTTTTTTTTTTTTGTTTGCATTCAAAGACCCATAGCTTTTTTGTTTTTCTGTCAATAGAACCGTGTGAGGCCTTGTTTTTCGTTTGACAAGCTGTTGGTTTTATTGATTTTTTAGCACATTTATTGTATTTTCTTGGAAGGCAAAATGAACAAAAAAAAGCATTTTGGCTCTGTTCTTTGCTTTTTTTAAAATAGCGTTTACCGATTAGTGTTGACCAATTTGAAGGGGACTTTTTGTAGGCATTGAGTGTATATTGAGATTGTATACAATGGCTTATACAGCCATTATACTGCCTGGTACAAGTAGTAAGATATTCATGTAACTAAACCCATAGACTAGGGGGTATCCAAAAAAAAACAGGAATAGAGATGAGCGAACGTACTCGGTAAGGCCGATTTCACAATCGAGCACCGCGATTTTCGAGTACTCGGGGGCGCTGTGGGGCGGGGGGAGGCGTGGTGGAACGGGAGTAGCAGCGCGGAACAGGTGGGAGCTCTCTCTCTCCCTCCCCCCCCCCACTTCCCTCTGCAACCCCCCGCTCACCCACAGCGCCCCCGAGTACTTTTCACCCGAGTAGTGAAGTACTCGAAAATCGCGGTGCTCGATTGCGAAATCGGCCTTACCGAGTACGTTCGCTCATCTCTAAACAGGAATCTACTTCTGGTAGGTGAGGTGTTACTAGTACAATCTTTTGTTGCTATGTGAATGTTTGCAGAACCCTTCTGCGCCAAATGACGATGTTGGGGAGGGTTACGTTCGGCTCCAGTGATCTTCTTTTTTTCAGCAATTTTGTGATGGCCGATTCATATAAACAATGTGCAGTTGTGAAATTTTATTTCCCTTTCCACGGCTCAAAGCACTCGTAAAAGAAAACGGCGCACAGACAAGATGGGCTAAATATGGAGGGCGAGGCAAGGGTGTCATACAGTTTTTCGTCAAAAATGGCTAAAACGGTCAGCGCTGTGTAGGCAAACAGTTGAGTGCTTCCTCCATCATGGCAACACACCTGCCCATGCAGCACTGAGTGTTAAGCAACTTTTTTTTTGAAGAGCAGCATGACCCCCTTGCCTAGGTACCCGAAGACCAAGACGAACTAGACTGAGATGTTAATATCAGTGCCTGAGATTTTTTTTTTCATATCAGACATTAAAATAAGATTGAAGAGGAAAAAAGCAAAACTTTCTGTGGATGTCGTCTGTGGGAATAATGAAAAATTAACAAGGAAAGATAGCTGAAGTAACCGAATTACCAGGAAAACAGTCATTTATCAAAGTCTCTGCACTGCAGAACTGTATCCCCACGCCTGTAAACAAAGGTAACACACTTAAGTGATGGTTGTTTGTCATGGGCTACATATGGGAGTCTTCGGACCGCCGGTGTGCCGCCTAATATCAGCCTCTTAAGAGCACATCCTGTTACAATGAAAAATCCCACTGCTAAATGATTATTAGTGCTAATCTGCTATCTGCGGGTAGGGCTGTTTTTTCAACTTTTGGAAAACATTGATTAATAGACCGCAAAGTCTCTAAACTGCATAATTTGATAAAATGACTGAACACAAAAGGCGATGCATTTGTCAAAGAAGAAAATTGTGTTTATTTCATAGGGAGTCATTTTAAGGGTTTATACGCTTTTTTTTTCTAGAAGAAAAAACAGTAAGCTACTTCAATAATGGCTGTATATAAAGCAGAGGGAGCCCAGGGCAAACATTTAAGCCCTCACTCTAAAGACCTCATACACAGTAAACTACAGTTGGCCAAACCCATTGATTTGGAGGGACCAGCCGACTGTCACATCTATCTGTAGGTCTCCCAACTCTCTAGTGATAAATTATGTTGGGGGACAGAAGGATTGGGCGCATTAGATTTCAACAGACAATCCTATTGGCTTCCCCCCATGCAGATAAGTCACCACCAGAGCTGTCTGGCTGCAGCTTTCTCTATATAAGGGCTCTTTCCCACGAGCGTAGGCATGTTTACGTGTGCCTACCGAGCCGTAAAAAAGTGTGAACAGGCGCACAAATCTAATGTCTGTGTGCCTGTTCAGACGGCACGGGCCTTGGCGCATATATGCCAAAACCGCAATGCCCCTACTACCCCTCGCCGGCTCACCTCCTCTCTTCTTCCCTCCGGCTGTTTCCAATGGGAGTGGGCGGGATGGGGCGGAGCTAAGCACCTGCTCCTTGTCCGCAGCCAGCAATGGGAGGGGGCGGAGCTTAGCCCCCCCTTCCTATTGCTAACAGCCGGAGGGGAGGAAAAAGGAGAAGAGAAGAAGAAGGGAGTATAGCAGTCACCCTGCTAAACTCCCTTCCACCTCCCTTCTCCGCCCGCTGTCATTGGCTTACATAGGAGTCTACGCAGCGGCCAAAGTATAATGGGCACAAAGATAGTTCCAGGACTATCTTTGCTGCCCGGCGTAAAAGCACCCGGTGCTATATTGTCCGGTCAGGCAGTTTTACGCTGTGGGAATACGCCCATGTGATCTGATGCATTGTAATCCAAGGCATCAGATCGTAGCGTATATCGGCCGTCCGTGAAAACGGCGGCCGATATACGCTCATGTGAAAGAGCCCTAAGCCTCTAACACTAGCATTTTTTTCATCCATGTGTCGTACATTAAAAAAATTAGCGACATACAGACCCATATTATCTAATGAGGCAGCACACACTACCACGTTTTTTCACACAGGCAAGGACTGCATGAAAAAACTCATGACATGTCCTATTCTTGTCCGTATCACGGATGACAATTAGGATATGCAAATGCATGTGAATGTGCAGGCTGTCCGATGTGAGTTGCGCCCGAACTTTTCGGGCGCAACTTGTACACATGGCAAGTGTGTCAGTAGCCTTAAATACATGAAAGCTCAACCAACACCACTGGTGCAGATTTTAAAGCGGCATTTCACGGGAATCCGCAACTGACTTCACCCTTTCAGATGTAGAGGTGAGGTCTGTTGCAGATCCACATCAAAATCTGCACCAGGGATGTAATACGGAATTTAACGCAGATTTTGGCAGGGATTTTCTGTTACAGAAAATCTGCACCAATCCACACTATGTGTGAACGTACCCTTACATTCATTTATTATATCAATTAGTTATTACATGAATTAGTTTAACCCTTTCCAATCCACTGACGTCTGAAGACATTCTGATTGAAGGCTGTACAGCTCTGATGTCGGAAGACGTTCGGCAGGGTATTTTTACTGTAGATTACTGGCCTCTCTGTTGTCGGGGGCCTCTCCAACATGTCCCATACTGCAGTACTGACTCTAGCCAGCAGATGGCGCCATTGTATAATGGCAGAAAGAGAGAGCCCCCTAGGAAACCCTGAATCCAAAAATGGATTGCAAAGGGTTAAAGCAATCATCAATACCATTTAAATAAGCAAAGAATTATAAATTACATATAAATAAAAATTAAAAACAATGTACGTTAGAATTTTAAAAGTGAATGTTTAATAAATGAGTTTCCTAAATTACTCAGAAAAGGGCATAATTTTTCAAATGTGTATCCAAAATAAATAAGTGAAAATATATCTGATAAAAAATGTGCACAATATGTATGTACATACAGGGGCACCCCTATCATAAGGCAACCTGAGCTTGCTGCCTTAGGCAGCAGTCTGCAGGTCTTCAGAGGGGCGTCTATTTGCCACCTGTCTGGTAATAATTTTTTTACCAGCCATATTAATTGACAGCTGTGTCAGCAAGCTGGCCAGGCAGCAATACAACATATATTCAATTCACTCACCCCATTGCTTTCATCAGGTAGTGGATGCTCCTGCCATGTTCAGAGAGTGACACTTGTCCTCTCCCAGCACCCAACCCCAGTGTCTGTGCTCCTGCACACAGGCTCTGGGCAGAGAGGTCAGGAATCACGCTCTGGCTAGACAGGCGGAAAGGGACAAGTGAATTGAATGCATATTGGATTGCTTCCCAGCTGAAAGTGAACTTCGGGGGACACTATTAATACTGGGGCTACATAAAGGAGGTCTCTATTACTACTGGGGCCATTATAAGAAACACTATTACTACTTGTGCCACAATGGGACACACTTACTACTGGGGCCACTGTGGGGGACACTTTTGCACACTGTGGGGCACACTATTACTTCTGGGGCAACTACAGAGGTCACTATTACTACTGGGACTACTATGGGGTTCACTGAGGCAACTAACACGGATACTTACTACTGGGGTCAACTGTAGTGGACACTATTACTACTGGGACCACTAACAGGGGACATTATTACTACTGGCTCATCTAACATGGGGCGCTATTACTTCTTGGGCCCCTCTGGGGGCCACTATTATTACTGGGGCCACTAACAAGGACACTATTACTATTGAGGCATTTAACAGGAGACATTATTACTACTGGGCCACTAAGGGGAACGCTATTACTACTGTGGCCACTGACTGAGTCACTATTACTACTAGGGACACGAACAAGGTCACAATTACTAATGGGACCACTAATGAGGTTACTACTACTACTGGGGCAATTAAGGGGGTCACTATTACTCTGTGACTTCAGACAAGTCTAGGTGGTTCAAATATGTGTTGGTTATCTTGTGTATCAGCGCTTTCAATGTCTATAAAATAAGTGTTTTTTTGTGGGAGGAGGGGCGCCATTTCTCACTTCTCCTCAAGCAGCATAAAGGTTGGGGAACCCCTGTGTACTTATTTGGGATACTGCAGTAAAATTTTTCTTAATTTTTTGCTTGTTTTAATAAATATGCACGAATCATTAGCAGTCCACTTTTACCACCTAAATAAAGTACGATATAAGATGAAAAAACTGTGTCAGGATTACTTGACTATGTAAAACCTTTACAAAGTTATTTTTTGCACTACGGACTGCATTTTGACAGTTCTGGACATCCACAGTTACTACTGATCAGCCAAATGCAGGGGGTCCCAAAAGGCAGTCACCAGAAAATCAGCGACAGGTCATCAATAGTTTTAACCTGGAAAAAACAGTTAATGCATTTCGGACCACTTCTCAATTAGGCCGAAGTCAGGAGAGCATTTTTTTGTGCCACCTATGTGCGCAAAAAAATTTACATCTATTAGAAGCATTGGTTCCCTATGAAGTGTACATTTTTTGAAGGCGCAAAATACTTGCACCTGCAAAAGATAGGACATGCATGCCTATAAGGTCCATGCTGCGCGTAAATTTACAGTGGTGACAGGGAAAAAGGGGACGCGCGGAGGATTCCGTTAATCCCCGTGGAGAGTCCCCTCATCACTAAACTCTGTGACAGCACTGTCACAGTGTTCAGTGATGAGGAGACTCCCCCCGGGGATGAAAGAATCCCCTGTCACAGATGTGTCAATGGACTACAAATGCGTCCCATTGCTTTCAATTGGGACGGCGCTGCTGCAACCCCCCGCAGGAATTTTCGGAGAAGGGCTTGAAATATAAGCCCTTACCTGAAAATAAGCCCCAGAAGCTATAAAAAAAATAAAGAGATATATACATCACCTAGCAGCGCTGTCGGGGTTCCGGCGTGTCTTCTCCCTGGCTCCCAGCACCCTTCTGTAGTATTTCCTTCTGGCCAGAGATTTAAAAATCCTGCACCCCCTGAAAGCGCAGCCTCTGACTGGCTAAGCACTATGACCAATCAAAGGCAGCGCTCAGCTGTCATTCATTGAATGCCTGAGTGCTGCCTCTGATTGGTTAAAGCGCTCAGCCAATCAGAGGCAGTACTCAGCCATTCATTGGGGCAGCGCCAGCCACATTGAAAGCAATGGGATAGCATCATGGTCCTCTTCCACTGCATGGAGCTGACAGATCCGTGCAGCTCATTTTTTTTTTTGCGCACATGGGTGTGCAAAAAAAAACGCTCGTCTAGCCGAGCCCGTATAGTGTATGCTTTTGTAATATTTCATAATAACTCACTTCCTTTCAACTGTCATTAAAATAAATGTTTATTATCCGCTTCTTCCATGAAAACAAAATCTGCTGTTGTATAACCTCTAATGGGTATTTTTATATAAGCCTTTATACTAGATGAGGACCCTGCTAATTAAAATAAATAATCTCATTGCTTTCAATTAAATTATTCTCTGCAGTAAATGCCGTGTCGTGTTTTGATGATGTTAGGTAAGCAACCTCAAATGACTCTCTATTGATGTCTGCACATCCCGATTCTGCTACATGCGACCTGTAACCCCCTTAATAACATGCCTCTTCTCCATCTTCAAACTTTATAATGCATAAAGTCCCCTCCGGCCGTTGGATCTCTATCTTGTTTTTTTTCTGCCAATCATGCTCTTTCCCATTTTTCTTTGATAGCTGTAAATTAAAGGGGAGTTTTACAGTAATTAAGTTAATTACGTTTTCTGTTCAGCGCTAATAAAGAGAGCGAAAAGCTGGGGTTAATTACTGGAGTGTGCAGTATGAAGCGGCTGCCGTGCAAAATAATTTGTAACCTCATCTTTATAATAAAAAAATAAAAAAATTTCATTTTTATTGAAGAAGTTTTGAAACTAACAAGTTACAAATTATTAACATGTATGAGTTTGTAAACAGAGGAAAATGTGAAGTACAATAAAACACTTAGGTAACAAATATAGCCACAAAAGAAAAAAAAGATAGAAAATAAGTAGCACAGGGCTTAGTCATGATCAGTGCATATTAAAAACTGAAGTAAGAAAACGTAATAGCTGTCTACAAATATCTGAAGGGCTGTCACAGTGCAGAGGGATCAGCCCTATTCTCATCTGCACAAGGAAAGACTAGAAGCAATGGGATGAAACTGAAAGGGAGGAGACACAGATTAGATATTAGACAATGAGGGTGATCAATGAGTGGAACAGGTTGCCACAGGAGGTGGTGAGTTCTCTTTCAATGGAAGTGTTCAAACAAAGGCTGGACAAATATCTGTCTGGGATGATTTAGTGATCCTGCACTGAGCAGGGGATTGGACCAGATGACCTTGGAAGTCCTTCCAACTCTACCATTCTATGATTTTTTGATATATATGCACCAGCAATTTTTATTTACTAATCTGGTTATTTCAGATGTGGAAGCAATGAGAATATGAAACAAGGGGCTCTGAAGTTGACCAGTTTGTTCAGAGTTTATATTTGGTAAAGCCATAGCAAGATTAGGTTGGAGTTGAATGTTACTAAGGTTTGACATTAGATGAAAGACCTGATTCCAAAAGCTCAGAAATTAATGTAAGGACAATCTCACCATAAATGTAGCCAAGTACAATCCACTAAACCATACCTCCAACAGCGGTTAGAGAAGTGGGGCACAATTTTATTAAGAATATGGGCAAAGAGCTACCATCTATATAAGACCTTACAGGAATTTTTTTAAATGGTTTGTACATCTGGAAACTGAGAGAACTGAAGAAGAAGCGTTGGAAGAGAAAGAGGAAGTTTTTAAATCACTTTCCCATTTCTTTTTGGGATTGACCATATGGTCATCTGAAGAAAAATGTAAAATTTGGTAGCGGATAGGCAGGCCTTTAGTGGAACCCTAAGAAGTCAACCAGGTATCAAGTTTGGAAGGTATATTAATTCTCTGAAGGGGAAGGAAGGATTTTTATAAGTGGCAGATTTGAAGGTATTTGAAGAAATCTAATTGAGGGATTTTCAATCTGAGGGTCAAGTCTGGGAAAGACAAAAAGGATTCTCTATCCCATAATTGGTTAAAGGGGTTGTCCCTCGCCGAAACGTTTTTTTTTTTTTTTCAACAGCCCCCCCGTTCGGCGCGAGACAACCCCCGATGCAGGGGTTAAACAAGAACACCGGACAGCGCTTACCTGAATCCCCGCGCTCCGGTGACTTCTTACTTACCTGCTGAAGATGGCCGCCAGGATCTTCTCCCTCGGTGGACCGCAGGGCTTCTGTGCGGTCCATTGCCGATTCCAGCCTCCTGATTGGCTGGAATCGGCACGTGACGGGGCGGAGCTACAAGGAGTCGCTCTCCGGCACGAGCGGCCCCATTGAGAAAAGAAGAAGACTGGACTGCGCAAGCGCGTCTAATCCGGCGATTAGACGCTGAAAATTAGACGGCTCCATGGAGACGAGGACGCCAGCAACGGAACAGGTAAGTGAATAACTTCTGTATGGCTCATAATTAATGCACAATGTACATTACAAAGTGCATTAATATGGCCATACAGAAGTGTATAGACCCACTTTGTTTCACGGGACAACCCCTTTAATCTGTGTTAGGCCCACAGTTTTCCAGTTTGCAAGAGAAAGTTTTCCGTTTGCAACTTCTAATAAATCTAGGTCAAATTTATGAATAGGAAAGGAAATCAATGCTTTATTATTAGAGATGAGCGAACACCAAAATGTTCGGGTGTTCGTTATTCGGAACGAACTTCCCGCGATGCTCGAGGGTTCGTTTCGAACAACGAACCCCATTGAAGTCAATGGGCGACCAGAGCATTTTTGGTATTGCGCCGATGCTCGCTAAGGTTTTCATGTGTGAAAATCTGGGCAATTCAAGAAAGTGATGGGAATGACACAGTGACGGATAGGGCAGGCGAGGGGCTACATGGTGGGCTGCATCTCAAGTTCACAGGTCCCACTATTAAGCCACAATAGCGGCAAGAGGGCCCCCCCCCCCTCACTGTCAGCATAAAGATCGTTCTCCTCTGCCACAGCTGTAACAGCTGTAGCAGAGAAGAACGATGTTTGCCCATTGAATTCAATGGAGCGGCAATACAGCAGGTTCCACTGAATGCAATGGGCTGCCCGCGATCGCAGGATGAATGGTCGGAAAGGGGTTAAATATATAACCCCTTTCCTGCAATTCATCCAGAAATGTGTTACACTAAAAATATATACCGGCGTATAAGGCGACCGGGCGTATAAGACGACCCCCCAACTGTCACCTTATACGCCGGTAATACAGTGGAGCAAAGAATAAAAATCATTACTTACGTTTTTAGATGATCTGCGGCGCTCCTGCAGGCTGTCACTCCCTCCTAATCCACGGCAGACAAGCTTTCTCTATGAAAGGCTTTAAATCCCTGCCTCCAGAAAGACACGTGCCTTCAGCCAATCACAGCCAATGACAATGATGTCATTGAATGGCTGTGATTGGCTGTGTTTCTGGAGGCGGGGATTTCAAGCCTTGAAATATCAGTGTTTCTTTTCTGATGGTGTGCACCATGCGGGATAAGTAAGGCTAGTTTGTAATGTACATAATTGTACGTGGATTTGTGCACGCAATACACGGAAAATAGAACCTATTGATTTTAATGGGTTTGCTCACATTTCCGTATTTTGCGTGCAAATTCTGGTTGCGCAAAAAAAAATACAGCCTGCTCTATTTTTCTGCGTATTTAAGCACCAAAGGCCCCCATAGAGGTCAATGAGGGTGTGCAAAGTGCAGGAAATATACAAGGAGATGCGTGAAAAAAAAACATCTACAGCTCACTAGACTAATTAGCCATTTCAATCGGTGCGTCTTTGTTTGCCGTGCGCAAATAAACATGACTTGTAGGGCCAAAAAGTACAGACGCGCACAAATTCACGTGAACTTGTCTGAAGGGGGCCTAAAGAGTTATTTCAATAAATTAGGCTTGTACATATGCAGCCATACCAAATATGTATTTTTTTGTTTTGTTTGGGTTTTTTTTTATTATAGATATAGGCAAGTTTTTATTTTATTTTATTTTTTATTATTCTGTGTAATTATTACTTTTTTCCACTTATTTTTACTTCATTTTTAGTGATTGTCTGATCCCTTATACAATATACTGCAGTACTTCTATATATTGTATTTTGGCAACCATTTTATTAAGAGTTGCCACAGGCACCACTTAATAGGCAGAAGTACGGATGTAGCATTTATTAACATGATTGGCACATCGTGATAACTGAATTTACAGCATTACAGTTAATTAGCATTAAATATTAACTTAGTGTTTGTTACATCTGTACTTGGGAGTCCTGAGGGCCTAAACAACGCCCCAGGTTGCCATGAAACTTGAAACTGATTTTATCAAATTCTTTCTCCAATTGATCCTGGGGTTCTTAATGGGAACGTTCCTTCCAAACGATGAACTCTCAATAATGTTGCGCAAAGCCAGAAAATAGTTTCTTTGAAAGCTCACCTTAAAAGTCGAGGTAGCCAAGTCACAGTTCAGGAGAGGAGTGGAGCACATTGGGACGAGAACCTGAGCAGGTATTCAGAGCTTCATACCTTCTCCGGTTTCTGGAATTCCTCATGTTTTAGACACTGTGATATTACTAAATCCAATGATCCCTCAGAAGGAAACCGGTGCCGCTCTTGGAAAGACATGCCACTCTAGGACAGTTGTCTCACACGTCCAACGCACTCTGGAAACATGGCACCATTTCCGCCCAGTCTTGTGCCAGAGTCCTAGTTCCTCTTTCTTAGACCGCCCATTCTAGAGGTGGAAATCTGCTTTAGCACAAAAATACACTCATGCTAATAAACATTTGTATGAGTGTAACAAATATTTGTAAATGTGTTTGCATTTGCAGGCGTCCTCCTTACCCATATGTTATGTGAGTAGGAGGCTTATTGCAACAAGAGCGTGTAGGAAGCTGGTGAGGAAATTCAGTTGGCACAACAGGAGGTGCTATAAAATGATTTTCCACTCTACTGTGCTGCTAACACCAGATGAATCTTACCCAGTTAGATTTTGCCCCGAGCACTTGGTTAAGATAGTTGCACATGAGGCTTTCTTCTGGCCTCTGGGTAAATAAATGCTTCCCAAGATGCTTGACTACATTAGTTCACACTTTATGGAAGTGTCAAGGTGAACAGAGGCGCCGCACGCTGTTCTAAGTGCTTGTAATGTGTTACTTATTACAGATATTGACAGGTTAAAGAGACACAAATATGGCATGTTTTCTGCAATAAGCAATAGACCTTCAGCTTGTAATTAGGTATCATGCCGAGCAATGTCATTCTACTCCATTATGGCTTTCCTTAGCGTGGCTCGCATTTCTTATATTCAAGGGTGTAGCTATAGGGGGTGCAGAGGTAGCAGTCACGTCTTTGGGCCCAAAAACCTCTGTTCTACAGAAGAAGATACTATTATAACTGGCTTGAGTTAGGTGGGGTCCTGTTACAGGTTTTGCATTGGGGACCAGGAACTTCAAGCTATAGTCCATCTCTGCTTATTTTGCAAAGAGTATTCTGTGGTACTATTAGGGTCATTCTATCAGCCTTTAATTTTTTTCATCTTTTAAAGGGGTGTCTGGTTAGAGAACAACATCCTTTCCATAGTGCTGACAGTAGTAAAATAGAAGACTGAGCATTATGTACCCTTCTACCGCCACTAGGATCCAGCACTGCAGTTTTGTGTGGTCCCAGTGTTTGTTGTGACAGCTGACATCACCGGGAGTCAGTTGACCGTTACAGTCAATCAGAGACTGCAGCGTCACTTACCGTCATGGTGCTCAGGATTTAATTCCAATGCCATGAGAAAGCGCAGTGATGTTTCAGCCTCTGACTGGCTGCAGCGGTCATCTGACTTCTGATGACATCAGTTGTCATCAGAAAGGCTTGGACCACAGTGGGGCTGCAACACTGGACCCCAGTGGCAGTTGAGGGTCAAGTAATGCTCAGTTTGTTATTTTACTATTGTCAACCTATTGAAGGGATATGGTTCGGTAACCAGACACCCCCTTCACCTACAGTATCTTTATCTATAGGATGCCTAATAGAGATGATTTAATGAGTGTCTGAAGAGCCTTTTAGTTGGCCTGATTATCGGCCAAGAGCATTTGCCCAAGCATTTGTTTGCCCAATCATTGGAGCACGTAAATATGCACCCAATCAGCCAATGAATAAGCATAACGCTTGTTCATCGGCTGATTGGGTCATCTATGCTGAATGGAAAATCAACGTCTGCAGCACATCTTCCAGGAAAATGCTGGAGAATATGCCGGAAGCTTGTCTATAGTCAATGCAGTCCATTGAGCAACAGTTATTTTAGGCATGTTCCTGATCCAGGCATCCCTCATTTAGCTTCTATGATAGAGCCAAATAGTGTAAAATAAAAGTGCTGGCATGAACACAATCTTCGTCATTAAGGTCCAAAGTAGGCTAGCCACTGAGGGGTTAAAAGGCTTTTCTAGGATCACAATATTGATGGCTGATCCTTACGAGAAGCACTTCAAGATCAGATCAGCAAGGTCTGAATCTCGGCACTGACCAGCAATAAGCTGTTTGAAAGGGCCGAAAGTACTTCATTGCTTACATCAATCCATATACTCAGCATGCTGTACATTTAGTACTAGCTGTAAATGGGAATAAGCTGCATTGCCCAGAACAGCATACAGGTGTATGGATCAACGTAAGCATTTAGGTACATTTATACATGTATTTTATTTCATATTGTACCAAAAACTCCAATAAAGTGGGCCTGTGACCCCGTTGTTTTAGGACCCTAGGAATGCCTCTGCTAGGGATCATAAGATACACTCAACCGCATGTAAATGTCTGCAAAACATGGAGCCCCTGCTGTTCTACTTAACTCAAAAATAGCCTTCCAAAGGAGGGTAAAAAAAAAATGTCATGAGGTAGAAGCCAGTTTTCCTCATTTGAGGGGGGGGGGGGAATTCCTTCCCGACTCCAATCTGGCAATCAGAATAATCCCTGGATCAACACCTAGAGATGAGCGAGTATACTCTCTAAGGCACATTACTTGAGCGAGTAGTGCCTTAGCCGAGTATCTCCCCGCTCGTCTCTAAAGATTCGGGGCCGGCGCGGGTGACAGGTGAGTTGTGGCGGGAAGCGGGGGGGAGAGAGGGAGAGAGAGATCTCCCCTCCTTTCCTCCCCGCTCTCCCCCGACGCTCCCCGCCCCCCGAATCTTTAGAGACGAGCAGGGAGATACTCGGCTAAGGCACTACTCGCTCGAGTAATGTGCCTTAGCGAGTATAATCGCTCATCTCTATCAACAACCCTTCTGAAGTAATCACTGACTATAACATGTAACATTGTATCGCTCAAGAAAGGCATCCAGGCCCCTCCAACTCCTGTATCGAGTTCACCTTCACATCCTCAGGCAGAGAGTTCCATAGTCTCACTGCTCTTAGAGTAAAGAACCCCCATCGATGTCGTCTCCATAAAAATACCGTATGAAATCAACTAAGCAGTAACCACCGTACAAAACGCAATAAAATAATAATAAATGTTAAAAATACAACATCGCACCTTAGTAACTTGTGAGTGACTCATCCTTCAGTAGTGCCGCTATCTAGTTTAACTGCACAGAAAATCCCTCCTCGGTATGTTTGTTTTCTTCTTAGAAGACAGTTTTATAAGAAGTGATATTTCGGCATAACCTTTGCTAATTTGATTCATGCATTAATTATAAAATGTACGTTCGTTACTATATGCAGGCTTAATGTGTTGATAAGGCCTAAGGCAATCAATATATTATTTATTTCACTGATAACACAGAGCTTATTTCACAGATAGCGGCTTCATTTCCCTGGTCTGTGTGATGCCGTGGTTTAGCTTGTAAACACAGCAAATTATGATAAAAATGCTCCAGTAAATAAAAGTCCTCCAGTCATCCTCTTCTTTCCCATTATTGAAAGGGTTGTCTAACTTAGAGAAGCCATCTTCATATACCCTATTAGAGTTATACGAGAGCTGTGCACAATTCCAAAGAGCCTCACTCACTTTGGAGGATTTCTTGTGTCCTGCATTACAGAAAAAGTTTATTGATTTGTATGGGCATTGTGTAATGCCTAGTTTCCCCTGTGGAGGTGCTGCATAGAAATCAAACACTTACTGCCAAGTTTCCCCACAGATTACATCTGATCACTGTAGAGGGAAACTATGTGGTCAGTTTATTGTCAGGAGTTTCTTTGAGGACACAATGAAAAAGTGTCAGCAGCAAAATCAATTTTCTACCCTATTTAGGGCCAGACCTTTATGCAGTCGCCAGAAGAAAGCCTCAAACAAACGCCTCCAGAAGTAGATTCAGTCATACAAAGAAGTGCTGGCAGCATATCCAGATGCAGTAAAAACTGAAGGTTTTTATTCTCCCATCACCACAAGAAACAGCGACGTTTCGGCCGAAGAGCCTTCTTCAAGCTTCTTTGAGTTTCTTTGAGGAGGGATTTACAACAGTACCACTAGCGCCGATTGGAGCTGGACACGGCCGCGGGTCTGGGCTGATGTAATCACACTGGTGCCGAAGCACATGATGTGCCATTTTGCACAAGTGCAGTGTGCTCTGCACTTTCCACTGAGGGAGCGACAACTTGCCTCTGTCTCTGTACTAATCTGAGTGGTCAATGATCTCTGTCAGCCTATCAGGAAACATTGGTAGAGAATGTAAACCAGCTCCTCCTTGCAGAGGACACTGGTTAAACTTTTTGTGTACTGGTCAGTGCTCAGTTTTTCGTGCTCAGTGTTTGATGATCAGTTGCCCTTGTTTCTCTCTGACTTGAACGTTGCTTCTTTCCACCAATAGGGTTACCCTTTTTGTGGCAGGTACTCCACTTAGATCCAGTTAGATGAGTTTTAGCAGTACTTTGTAGCTTTATCTTTTCAGTCATTTACCATTGTCAATGTTTGCCTCCTACGTCTGGTTCAAGCCTCCCATATACTCATTTCTCAATCTGTTGCAGTGTCTAGCTTTCTAGGTTTATGCCATCTTTTGTGCCGACAGACCAGAGCAGACGTGACAGAAAACTCTCAAGTGGAGAACCCCCTTTAACAAGTTTGTTCATCTGTTTCCAAAGATGGCAATAAACTTAATGACTGTCATTTACTATCTAACTGATTTTATGGTTGTTAGCAATAATCATGTCCATATACTATAAACCATCGGTTCTAAACAAAGCTGCTCCATTGGTCAGAGTCGTTATTGTTTCTGCTTTAAAATTCATTTCATTCACTTAAAGCGACCCTCCTAGCTTGGAAAAACAAAGATGGCTGCACCGCTTCTCTGACTACCTGATGTATACTGTGCATAGTATGCATTGGTAGTCTAAGACACTACATGTTGCTTTGACTGGCCAGTGATAATCATGTGGGCAACCCTAGTTTGTCAAAGTAGGTGTAGCGTCTTAGTGTAATGATGCATATTAATACCCAGTGTGCACCAGGTAGTCAGAGAAACTGGTGTGGCCATCTTTGTTTCTCCAGGCCCGGAGGTCGCTTTAAGTAGAATAATGTCCATTTTTATCATTGGTGTCAGGGAAGCAATGTCAGCTTTTGCACTGACCTTTTTCATAATGAAATCAATTGGACAATAGATGTAAAATATTGTGTGACATCCTTGACATTCATCGTTTTGATAGATCCCATTTGTTTTGTTATTGACTTTCATGTTAAAAAACTAGATAGTGTATCGCTTCGAATGATGGACGTTGGTCCACTGGACACGAAAATATTGCATGCATTTCCCTCTCCATCCTGAACTATGACCAGGACTCCACAACAATCACTAGTCACCCATTGGTTGCCGTAAAATCACAACAATACTGACCTTAGTGTTCACCTATATATGTGAAAAAGTCACTGACAATTTGTGATGATCAAGTGTATTCTGATCAAGTTGCAGTTTTTGCAAATGTCTTGGAGCTTTTTCTCCTGCAGGGAAACAAAGAGGTTGCAGTAACATTGCAGTTTTTCTGTTACTTGTGGATGACCAAATGTCACCACGGAGCCATAGCCCTAGTGTAGTCAATGAAATAAATGACACTCATTCCTGACTTCTATTTGATGTCATAAGATGTCATGGACTCAAACAGTAGATAAGTCTGAATACATTTTTAGTCAACGGTGTAGCTGGGGAGCTAGCAGTGCATGGGCATTGGATTATGGGTGCTAGGGGGTATCAACAAGCTTGTAAAGTTAAGTTTCAAGTTTAGGGTCGGGCACCAAGTTGAATATTTGCCCCAGGTGAAGGTAAAACATCTGCCTTAGTTGAAGATGTTTCTGTATGTTAGATATTATAATATCTGATAGGGTTTCCATTACAGCTTCCACAGGGAATGTCACTTAGATGTCCCAGACTTCATATCTGTCTACTTATAGAGTTATAAATCACCATCTATGGCTGTGCAACTAGGCAGATTGGCAATTCAGGAGACAACCCCTGTGGGATTTGTAATGGCAGGCGTTGGGTGTCAGCCAACTTTCTCAGAAACAGATGTAACTAAGAAACTGCTACACAGAATAGGAAAGCTAAGTGACTTACTAGGTTTACTATAAATCTTAAAGGGGGTTCTGTTCTTTTAAAAATATGGCTCCATAGATTTGCCTTTGAAAATAATGGCACTTTCTAATATACCTCAGTTTTGTGATTGTCTCCCTTTCTCATCAACTGAATTGCTAAAACAATGTGATGATCATAAACTAACTCCACTGTGCATAGACTTCCTGTCATGTGACCTGCCCTACAGGACAGGAAGTTTGTGTTCAGAAGTCTTTTCAAGCTACCATGGCAAACCCAGGAATATAGTAACATTACTGTAGCCTTTAAAGGTTTTGTGACCAAGTTTATGCTGCCCCATCTGTATAAAGTAGTGACAGAGACTCAGATTATAACACTTTATTACTTACTTTTTTTCTTGACATACATTTTATAATATCAGTGTTTACCAGCAACAACAAAAGCTGAGACTGGAGTCCTTACAAGGCTGCGCTTGCACTGCTGGGTTCTCAATATTTATGAGCAGCCAGTTCCCATGTTGATTGATAGGTTTTTCCCTACGCAGAGTATAGGAAGAAAGCTGTCAGTCAGCCGCTTATAAACAGTACCAACCTTAGGTTAGATGTGGGATTTTTTTTTACTTCCCTCTCCCTCCATTAAAAAAAGTGATATATACTAGAACCAAGCCCATGAAATAAATACAGCACCAGAACTAAGTCCATGACATACATACAGCATCAGAACTAAGTCATTGTACTCTGGCATCCGCTTATGAACAGTACCAGCCTTAGGTTAGATGCTGAATTTTTTTGTGGTCCCTCCCACCCCTATTTTAAGAAAAAAATGATATATATATTAGAACCAAAGCCATGACATAAATACAGCACCAGAACCAAGCCCATCTCATATAAAAATAACCTACAGGCTTTTTCTTGCATCACACTTTGACCCTTTTCTGTGACCTTTGGTGGATGATTTTGGTGTCATTAGATTTGTTACATCCTCACCACCACTGTAAAATCATAAAATTTGAGTTTGATGCATTGAGTGACCTGTCAGGCAAGGTCAAATTTCCTATGTTAAGTCTAGCAGTGTGTGCTGTTGTGCTTCAGTCAACAGCGCCGGGAGGGAGAATCAAGCGTTGCTAAGCGATGTTCATAGCAAGTTGATATAAAGAATAGTGCTTACCAGTTTGACTGTTGCCATGTACCCAAAATGTGAAAGATCAAGGCCTTGACAGCGAAGAGTTCAAGCCGAATCCTCGGCTCGACAGTTCTTTAAACATTTACAACCACTTTTCTAAACATTTAATGTTCCCGTAGTAAACTTTGGGCCATCTGGTTACATAAATACAGCACCAGAACTAAATAGTTGTGCTGTGGCAGCTCCAATGGGTTGATTGTGTTATCTTGGAGCATTAGAGGGGAGGTGACAGAGCCAGAAGGAGAATGATTCATGTAGTTCCACAAGACACTGCCGCATGGAGGAAGAAGATCATCTAGCCAGGCGAGCCTACTGTAATACGGGAGGGCGATTGCCCACAGCCTACATCCATCTTTTTCCCCCCTCTTACAAGCTGGGGGTTGCATGTTGTTAAGGCCGACCATGCTCATGAACACGAGGATTCCGAGCTTGGTTCCTGCTGTGTTTGATTTTAAAGTGGTTGTCCAGTTAGAAATTCACTTTTAAATTGTAGAGTCAAATCACTTAAAATAATAAAACAAATGGGTACTTACCTTCTTGAGCCTCAGCAATTCAGTGCTAAAGCCCCTCAATTAATCTGGTTTCTGTTGACAGCGGAAGTCAGGAGGCCACCGCCTCCCAATCAGAGGTCGCAGAAGTTCAGCAGGATAACTGCCAAATTGACAATTACTCATTTAGATTCTTCCTGCCTTCCTCTTCTCCACCAATCCTTCACCTTTTTATATATAATACATACTCCCCCATTTCCCTCCAACCCTACTTTTCTTATATATAAGCACTATGATGCTCAACTCTTGCCGTCTTCAGTTCTTGCTTCTGTTTTCAGGCAAGTGCTGATAAAGTGGTCACCACTGTACCCCAACATCTACACAGTTATCAATAGACTAAACCAATGGATTCCATTTGACTGTTCAATGATGCCTTAGGCAAATGCCTACCCTGCCTAGTTCTCATCCAAGCTCTAGTCTCTGTGTAGTCGCCCAGAACACCATCCTGGTCCCCTCCGTAAATGTCATACATGTTTGTCCTATGTAGGTGCACTGTGCAAAGCTTGTCCTGTAATATCCAGTGTGTGTTGCACAGCTGCGGCACTTGAGAGGTGAACTTCACTAAAATCATTGCCTGCATGTAAATGTTTCAGTCTGTCATGTCATGTGGTGTGAGTGAGGGTATAAATAGGAGTGCTTGAGAGCAGGAAGGAGGTTCAAGTCCTTCTTCAGAGAGTTCCAACTGCTGTCTACCTAACACAGAGCCACATGGAAGCAACTTCAGCTTCCATGTAGGTGAAGATGAAGGAAAAGGAGAGATATCCCATAGCGATCTGAGTCTGGATGTGAGTGGAGTGAGTCTTAAGACAGTAAGAGAGAGTATCCCCAAGTAATTCTGTATATAGAGACCCATTGTACAGGTACCAATTCACATCACAGGTTTTTCTATGCGGCTGTCCAACTCCAGGATCACCGTATAGAGGTACGCTGCTGAGTCACACCCACGCGCCTGCTGTGTCGGGAGTTATCACTACTCCTATAAGTAAATAATTGTTGCCAGAGTGACCCCTGCCCCTCTTCCTCCTCTGGAGTGTCCCAATCCAGGAGCGGTACCGTACAGATAACGCAGACTGTAGGACGGGTTTCATCCTGTGTATTATCCTCCCCTCTGAGCTCTGTTCTACTGTCCCTGTGAAGAATTGTACCTGCATTTCTATGAATAATTGTTTGTCAAAGTTTATTACAAGTAAAGTTATACCAGGCCCTAACCATCCTGGGGACCCGAAGTACTATACACAAGTGTCTGTGTTTATTCTCCGCCGTGTAGCATACCGGTGTGTGGGAACGGTGGCGTCACGAGTGATAACTACTACCCCGATCATCCCATTTATTGGCATGACGTATCCTAGGGGTGCCAAAGCTGGCCTGCAATCCTGCTCTTGCCTTGGCTACGTGTCATCCCTCTGGGACCAGAGTCTGTTAATTAGCACTGTGACAAGCAACACTTAACCCTTCCAGCTCTTCACGTTAGTCAAGTGTCCGGCCTACCCCTCTGTGGTGTTGCATTAGGTTGTGGAGAATGTCCAATTTGCAGTCTACTCAGCAGAAGCATTGGCCAAATGACTTCTCCTGCCAACCTATGATGCCAGTCCATTAACGGACTACAGACCACTGTACAGTCTGCTGAGCAGTCTACACGAAATGCTCGGAAATTAGAAATTACCTCCAGCACGGCAGATTATTAGATCACCGTTAATCTCTTAATAACATGCAGTATTAGGAAATGATGAATTATACAATTTCTTAATGCGTTCTTATAAGTGGCTCCAAAGGCGACATTATACCGCAGTCCTATTTTCCATTTCTCACATTATCTGATATATTAGCTGGTTGTGTGAATTATGTGAAACAAAGTTCCATGACTGTCATTTGGAATGTGTCCTCACTCCTTTTATGTAATATATTATCAGAGTGAGAACATTGAAGCGCTTGTCTAATTTATTCAAGGAAAATCATTTAAGCAAATATACTTTTTGGTGGAATTTACTCTTAATACATTTTTAATTTGCATTGCAAATAAGTGCATTTCAGCTAATTGTAGGAAATGATTATGGCATAAACAGTCTGCTTTTTATGCTTAGGGACTAAAAAAAAAAAATGTGAAAAAAAAAGAAATGAAGGAAAGAGTGAAATCTGTAGCCATGGAAATATCCCCATAAGTTGCAGGTTTTGTGAACTCGCGCATAATTGGAATTACGACAGCGGCTTTTGAGTCTGATATATCGTTTACATAGAGAAAGCGTCTATATTTATCAGAGACAAATGGGACTGTTCTGAGGCTCCAACAAGAAAAAAAAATTGCATCTAAAGAGCAAAACATAATAGTTTTTTTTTTCGGTTGTCGCTCTATTTTTAAGTTCTTCTAATATTCCATTCTTTAGCTGTTTCTGTGCTATCTTTGTGAAACAGATGTTGGAGCTGACAACCAGAGGCGGGAAAAGCTCTCTGGGTGAATAAGAAAGGAATTTCAAAATGCGCCGCCCCCTCCAATTAATTCGCATTGTTAAGGTGCCCCCAGCTCCCTTAGTACTCTTCCTGCGTGGGTTAAATTTTTTCTGGCAGTACTATAGCTCTAGCTTTATATTCATTAATATTCATTATATTCACTCATACAAAAATGACACGGTATTATAGAGGTGATAACTTTATTGGCTAACCCGAAAAGTTAGATGTGCAAGCTTTTAAGGCTACTTCTTCGTCCAGCGTTGAAAGCTTGGATATATAGTTTTTCTGGTCACCTCTATAGTACGGTTGTCTTTTTTTTATACAGGAGTATTTACATCATATATATTTGTAGCTAACATGGTACTGTGCTATTTTTGCATTATATTCATAAAACAGAAAGTTCAAAGTCAACATTGAAGTGGATCTGAGCTAAAGGAGTGTTCCCACCGCATTAGCTATCCACAGGGGAGGTGATAGTTGCAGGATCGCTGGTGGTCATGTAATGCAGGCCTTACTTCAGGTTGCAGGTGGGACCAAAACTAGCTAGAGCTGGGCGGACAATTGAATAGGTTGTCATACACAGGCGGCACTTTGTTTGCTTCTCTACTTTGTATTCTTATAAGTCAATGGGAAAACGATGAGTAGCTCACAGTCTCGAACTTTCTAACATGGGTTTTGGCACAAGGGAGTGTCTGTTACAAATGCCACGGGTAGGCCAACGCCGGGAAGCAAGTGCATCACTTCACTTACGTTTCCAAAACAAAGCTTCTGAAACTGCTGCACCCCTTGTCCTCGTCAATGCATTTTGGGAACTAAGTGAGCTCTGGTCTTTCTTTCTGTTGATGTGGGACCTCTTCTTCTCACATGAAAGACCTGCTTACTGCACATGCACAGTCTGCTGCGTCACAGCACTAATTAATTGCCTTATACCCCTTTCCATCTGCATGGGGTTTCTAAACTTTCCCTGGATAGCATTCTGGCCATACAATATTAAAGAGAACATGACATACTTACCAGTGAAAACACAAAACAAACAGCACATCCTTACACTCAGACCACTAAGAATCCCAGCGATCATGAAAACGGCAGACCCTGAGTCCTCCAATTAATGGAGCATTAATGTGCATTTATGACCATCACTCCATTTATTTCCATGGGACTAATGGAGATAGTCAAGCACACTAGTTGGCTATCTCCATAGACAGTAAATGCAGTGATGGTCACACACGCGCACCGCTACTCCATTTACTAGGGCACTCAAAGACTACCATTCTTGTGATTCCTGGGGATCCTAGCAGTCTTTCTCAACTACGCAGATAGGTGATAAATGTATTTGGAAGGAAAACGCCTTCAATGGTACGTTATGTACTCTTTCCTAACTAAAAGGGCTTATGTTCCCTGAACAGCGGCATATAGTTTTATAGGTCCTTATTTCAGACCCATATGTACTTTGGCACTGCATGAATAGAATACCTGTGTAATAGGGTAGACATTGGAACATCCCATTTTTTCTCATAAATACTGCATAGGGAAAAACTCTGCATGCCTCTGAAAACAATTGGCGGTACACAAAAACATAGAAAAAATATAGATCATAGCCTATGGTAGGCTATGGTCACCATATAAAGGCTTGTTAATGTGGCAGTGTACATGGGGCCTGAGACCCTCTTTTTAAGTTGAAAACAATTGTATGTACAAGTTGGTATCCTATTTCTTAATTTTGTCCATTGAAACTTGAGTGCATCAACTACATATAGTAGTAAAAGGCAAATAAACTTTCTAGTTCACTATATGAGACCCATTGCTTTATGTAGTGATTAAAGTTACAAACATGATAAATCCTATGAATCAAATAGTTGTCCAATAAGATCTTCCATTTATTTATTTTATTCTTGTTTTTTGTGCTTCGTATGTGACTCTTGGCTGCTTTACATCAAGTATTAAATGAAAGGCTATCTTTTGCTATTGGCAGATCTGCAGGCTTTTAAGTCTCAAGTCCATCCTCAAATTCCTCACTTTCGCTTTACATTCATTCAACTATGTAATTTTTTATGACACCACAGACTGTACAACACCATTCTTGTTTTTATGAGGATATGAAATGGACATTGATTATATACAGCTGCAGCAGACAGGCCGGACAGCTGCCCTGTATGGCGACCCTGCTGTCAGTGCGCAGTACATCTGCCATGTCTAGGAGGAAATGACCAGGAAAGGTTTTCGAAATAAATGCATCAGTTTACTGTTTTCCTTTGTTGGCAGAACTAATTCTTGTCTTATAGAAGTACATATGGCTCATAACTGGGGCGTAGCTAAAGGCTCATGGGCCTGGGTCAAAAGTCTATCTTGGGCCCCCCCAACTTCTTTTAACACCTTAACGCAGAGGCGTAACTTGAAGCTCCTGGGCCCCAATGCAAACTCTGTAACAGGGCCCCCAACTATAATGCTTTATTCATAGTACTGGGCTCTCTATATGGAGAAGAGAGGCCATATGGGCCCCCTAAGGCTCCTGGGCCCGGGTGCAACCGCATCCCCTGAATCCCCTATAGTTACGCCAGTGGCTCCTAAGCTATTTGCTGGTTAATGACATGCTAAGCTTGCTACTCTTTAAGGTCAAGATGCACATTTCAGGCGGCATGCATGTTGAAGGGATATATATGATGGGCAAGGGCAATGAAAAGCATTGAGGCATGGATATATAAGTATGTTGAAAGAGTTTTGGCCTGAAACACCTTTGTGCCACAAGAGGATTTTCTAGTTACTCTATAAATGGTAATGGGTGATGAAGAAATATAGAGTCCTCTTGACTGGTCATGGTGTACTTTGAAAGGTTATTCACATATTACATCCCCTTTCTTATGAGGTTTATAAGAGTTAAAATAGTCTTATTACAGCCTTGTTATAGATAGGATTGTTGCTAGTATGTGCCACTAATGTCGGAACAGCATAGTCCTTTTGCTATGGCCAATTTTTAGATCAAAGTGCTGGTGCTAAGAAAGGGCTGTGCCAATTTGTCTCCTGATTACTCTCCTGAGCTTTTCCAAGGCAGCTGCATGGACAATGTTACATACGCACTTTTCCGGCATGCGACGTGGATGTGACTGCAAGAGGTTAATCTATCTCACTCAATCTTGCACTCATCCTCCCCTTGAGTTGCAAACTGAATGTTAATTACACCCCAACACAGTCCATATATCCTATATTCTTGCTGCCACCACTCTTGGAATGCGAGGTCACAAGTCCCCCAAATTCACACAAACACTACTCTTCCGCAGCCAAAGGGTTAAATCCAACCAGGGTGTTTCAGGCAAAAATACCATTGATGACCTATCCTCAGGATAGGTCATCAATAGTTGATTAACTAGGCTCTATCACTCGGGATCCCAGCCAAACAGCTGAGCAGGCACCCACTGTCAGCTTTACTACACACAGGGGTCGGAGAGGACCCCTGTGTAGCAGCTGGTGCTTGCAATTGCAGGCAACGTTCCTATTCATTTTAAAGGGTTTTTCTAGGGAGAATACTACTGAGACCCTCCTCAGGATAGGTCATCAATAGTTGATCGGCTGGGGTCCATTGCTCGGGACCCATCTGAGCAGCTGAGCAGACGCATGCTGTCAGCATCTCAAATACACAGAGGTCAAAGCGGAAGCAGTGAAAGTCTCCACGCCGATCTCTGTGTAGTGGTCGGCGCTTATAACTGCAGGCATGGCTCACATTATTTCAATGAGAGTCATGCCTGCGGTTACAAGTATTGGCCACTACACAGAGGTCGGCGTGGAGGCTTCTGCTGCTACCACTCCAACCACTGTGTATTTGTGGCACTGACAGCATGCGTCTGCTCAGCTGCTCAGTTGGGGTCCCGAGCAACGGACCCCAGCCGATCAACTATTGATGACCTATCCTGAGGAGGGTCATCAGTAGTATTCTCACTAGAAAACCCCTTTAATGAGAACCCATCCTGCAATTACAAGCAGTGGCCACTGCACAGAGGTCAGAGCAGCAGCTTTTGCTATGAACCTAGTGTGTAGTGGCGCTGACATTTGATGCCTGATCAGCTGATTGCCTGGGATCCTGAGTGGCAAACCATGACTGATCAACTACTGATGACCTATCGTGAAGTTATGTTAAGAAGAGTATTTTTGCCTGGAAAAGCCCTCTAAAGGTTCAACATGGACCAAGCTTATTAAAGTGTTAGGCTTTAATAAAAAAAATATGCAGTGTTTATAAAAAGAGAAAAAGAAGACAAAAGAAAATGATATTCAAATAAATGCAAAAAAGTTTTGAAAGTTAAATGGAGAAACACTTAGACCTACAACGTACAGGGCATTCTGAAGTCTTTGTTCTGGAGGGTTGATAGAAAAATAGAACACATTCCATCTGCAGGGCTGCCCACTACAAATGTGACCCTTTCCCATTGTTTCTCATACTTTTTTTAATACTTCCATCCTGAACTCCAGGTGTACTCCCATCCCTTGATCCATTAAGCAAATCCCTATTTTAGGACAGGGCAGCCAGGTAACAAGGAGGCAACCCAATGAATATTAAACAGTGTATCTTGTACTTCCTCTCTGGTGATGTGGCCTGCTTCATTTGAACAGAGCAATTTGCATTTGGCTTCCTCTCAAAATCAGTTTAGCTAGACTGGAGTGAAAAAGATACACTGCTCTCCAAGGATAAAAGTGACCCCCTATGGAGTTCCTTCCAGTGATGAAAGACTCTTGTTCAAAGAGCAAACTAAATTGACTCCTGGAACACCAAATATATACACATATATACACTCATGTTATATTTTCATCAAAGACGGCCACAGATACGCCTCCGGATTTCTTATGAGCTAACGTGTATTAATGCCCATTCATATTGGACCATTATCTCTTTGATTTGTTAGTTTACAAACAATCATCGCAATACTTACCCTATGTAAAAGGCACAAAAAGATTAACAATCTACAGACGTCATAAACTCGTTGATCTGTATGAATCGAGCATACATAACAAATCAATGCTATTGTCACTCTTCAGCTAGGCAGCAGTGAAATTCTTCAACAGTCCAGGGGGAAATTCCCTCTTGCTGAGGATATTTAAGATGGAAGACTGTTCATCGGATCCTTAGTAATTAATTTTCAAACCACTGATCATTCATTTCACCTTTGTTCGTCTGGCTTCTCGATTTCAGCCTATAACATCCCCGTAAAGAGATACAAGGAGATACATACAGCCACACAAGCCAAAGGTCATGGATATGTAGTTAGTAGATGGTAAATAGTCAATGGTCCCCATTAATAATAGAAAAGCATAGATGCATTATCAGCAGGCAAATATGTGGTGAATGACATGCAAATCTTGGTACTCTTCAAGGTCAAAGATGCACATTTCAGGGGACATGCAAGTTGAAGGGATGTATTATGGACAAGGAGCAATGCACAAACATGGAGGCTTGGACATACGAGAATTTTGAAAGAGTTTTGGCCTGAAACTTCTTGGCGCCACAAGAGGAAATGATTGAAAAATGGCACCCCAACTATACAGACAAAGCACAAGTTCATTGCAATGTTATTTCTTTGATTATATAATTTAATGATTTTTCAATAAGGACAAGATGGTTATTTTAAAAAAAAGTATGAAACACTCCCAAAACTTCACACAGTATTGTCCACTTCTGGGATCTATAGGGTCTATTGTGGTTGAGCCTTCCAGATCATCCTCTGGTGAATTAGTCTAACCTTAGCAAAGGCATGTTTTAGTAGATACTACAGCAAGCATCATAGCATAATCTCTGTGCTACGTTGCCACTGGTGCCAACAGCATTTGGGCACATGCAGTGTGATGTCACAGCGGCAGTACTAGACCGCCTGATGTGCTTGTCGGCACATGCACAATAGTCTTTGGCACTGATCGCCAAGAGAGAAACATCTCCTTTTGTTATAAAGCTGACAGGCCGGCTGAGTTGCTTACTATCTCAGCCAGCCGATCAGTGGCTTCTACTGGGTGTTTATTCCGGCTCCTCTTTACAGAGGATGCCAATAATACCTTTACATACTGGTCATGCTCAGTGGTTAGGGCTGTTTGCCTTGGAGCTTCTGGGTGTTTCTCCTGGTGTCTTCCCTTTACTGACTTCAGAACTTTGGATTACTATTGCTCTGACCTTTGTCGCTCTTGTATTCTTTCCTGGTCTTATGCTTTATCTTTTCTGCACTCCCCTGTTCTCATATAGTGCCTCTGCTTTATTTTATGCCTAGAGATATATAGGAAATAAAGTGAGGTTCCAGAAATGGGGTTGCCCTATTAGGGGCGGGTGCTTCGCTTAAATGGCACGTTCAGTCAGGGCAGATCAGGGAAAGGTCTTAGGATAATCTTCATTTTACCACCAACAGTTGTATTGTCCTGCACATCCAGCAACCTACTAACCCCTTTATGTTCTACTTGCCATTCCACCTATCCATGTACCCTGTTCCTACATTTATTGGTCTGTTTCCTCGACAGGACTGGATGGATGTGAAACTCTACATAGTTTGAAGGCATTTTTCTGCACACTTTAAGCTAATGTTCATCTATAGCATAGTGTTTGCCCTCACAGCGGTCTCTAATCACAATGTCAGACATGGCACCCTTTGAAAAGGAACGGACAAGTAAAATCTCTTCTATGAGCCATTTAAGGTTTATTTTCCATCAAAGCATTTGAATTGTATTCTATTTCCAAGGCATTTTGACCAAGCTGTACCGATGACAGTAAATTGTATCAGATTTTGCATCAGTCTGTAGGCCAATATTAACTTTATGTATTCTAGTATTTGCCATAGATCAGTAAGAGAATCATGCAAGTAGTGTGACCTACACTGATTTGCGCATAATGTCTATCTAGGCTGTATTTACACAGAACAGTGCGATGTGGATCAGGGAAAATCTGACCTACAATGCACTCAATTTGTTTCAGCAATTTTTCTACAATTCTAATGCATTTTGGGATTAAGCATGTGTGATTCGCATTGATGTACATGTACTTTTCACGTTCATTTTTCACGCAAGTGAAAAAAATTTGCATGTTGTTCTAATAGTTGAAATGGTTAAAAAACTCATGGAATTCGCATGCTTATCGCATGGCATGTAAGTGCAATAAGGTTTTTTTTTCACATCACAAATAATGGAACTTGCATGGGAATATCTCCCATATAAATAAACCTTTATAGAGATTTTGACCTTGACTCTGTCTGGGTAATTTAAAATAACTTTTACATTTTTTTTTAGAAAAAAAGTTTTTTTTTGGAATTTATGGATTTTTTTAAGGATGGAACTACAGTACTTTTGTCCCTATGCCTCAGCTCAGTGACTATCATTAAGCATTGACTCAGCCTATAAATTGTCTACCTCTAATGGGTTTATTAACCCCTTAACACCACAGGATGTACAGTTACGTCCTGGGGCTTCTGGGATTGTATAGATCGGGATAGGAAGCCAATCCTCTTATAGCAAACAATCACCTTCTGTATGGATGTTGAAACCTTCTTTCCTCTAGAGGTAGAGGACGCCCCCTTGTTACAGTCACAGTGCTAAATAAATGATGAGAGAGATCTCTGTATTGTCCTCTGATATATTTATACATTGTTTTTAGGTCGTCCATCAGTAATGACCATACCAGGTCATTACTAAATATATTAAAAAGAATAGGGCCCAAAACTGACGGTGTGGTACCCCACTAGTAGCGAGGGCCCAATCAGAGTATGTACCAATTATACCCACCCTCTGCTTTCTATCACTGCTCAGTTACTTACCCACTTACACACATTCTCGCCCAGACCAAGCATTCTTATTTTATATACCACCCTTTTTATGCAGCATAGTATCAAACGCTTTGGAAAAGTCCAGATACACGAGATCCAGTGACTCCCCCTGGTTCAGTCTAGAACTTACCTCCTCATAGAAGCGGATCAGTTTGTTTTGACAGGAGCGATCTCTCATAAACCCATGCTGATACGCAGTTATACAGCTATTTTCTTTGAGGTAGTCCAGGATGGCATCTCTTAGAAACCCTTCAAACATTTTACCTACAATAGAAGTAAGACTTACCGGCCTGTAGATTCCAGGTTTACATTTTGACCCTTTTTTTGGCACCACATTAGCTATGCACCAACCCAGTGGAACAGACCCCGTCACTATAGAGTCCTTAAATATAAAAAGGAATGGTCTGTCTATGATATGGCTCAATTCCCCTAGAACCCAGGAATGTATGCTATGGGGACCCGGTGATTAGTTTACTTTTTTTTTTAATACGGCTTTCCACTTCTTCCTGGGTTAGACTGGTGATATTTAGTGGAGGGTTTACATTATCACTCTGCATCTCATCTGGCATTTCATTTTCCTCGGTGTATACAATGGAGAAAAAACTATTAAGATTTGTTTTCTCCTCATCACCTTCTATAATTTCTCCTGCATTATTTATTAAAGGGCCAACACTTTCAGTATTAATCTTTTTACTATTTATATAGTTGAAGAACAGTTTAGGGTTATTTTTACTCTCTTTCTCAATAAGTCTCTCTGTCTCCATCTTTGCTGCTTTTATCTGAAGTTTTTAGTTCTTCTTCGCTGCCTTCTTGTTCTAGTAATTTAAACACTTTATTTTTGCTGTTTATTGACCCCTTTTCATCTTTATTGAGCCACATTGGTTTTCTCCTATTACTAAGTCTTTTATTCCTGTGAGGTATGAACCGCTCACAGTAAGTAATTAGGATGTTTTTAAACGCCTCCCATTGACTGTCTGTACTCTTATATTTGAGGACATTATCCGAGTGATTAAGGTTAAGGGCATCACTAAGCTGATTGAGCTTGGCCTTCCTAAAGTTTAGTATTAGAGATGAGCGAGCACCAAAATGCTCGGGTGCTCGTTACTCAAGTCGAACTTTCAGTGATGCTCGAGAGGTGGTTTCGAGTAACGAACCCCATTGAAGTCAATGGGCGACTCGAGCATTTTTGTATATTGCCGATGCTCGCTAAGGTTTTCATTTGTGAAAACCTGGGAAATTCAAGAAAGTGATGGGAACGACACAGAAACGGATAGGGCAGGCGAGGGGCTACATGTTGGGCTGCATCTCAAGTTCCCAGGTCCCACTATTAAGCCACAATAGTGGCAAGAGTGAGACACCCCCCCCCCCCGCACTGTCAGCATAAAGATCGTTCTCCTCTGCCACAGCTGTAACAGCTGTGGCAGAGAAGAACGATGTTAGCCCATTGAATTGAATGGAGCCGGCAATACAGCTTCCGGGCTTCCGGCGATCACAGGATGAATTGTCGGGAAGGGCTTAAATATATAAGCCCTTCCCTGCAATTCATCCAGAAATCTGTAAAAATAAAAAAAATATATATACTCACCTGGTCCCGGCAGATGGAGTTCAGCGCGTTCGGCGGCAGTCCTCCTGAACTGCTCTGAACAGCTGTGAGTAGTATTCAGCAGCCGGGGATTTAAAATCCCCGCCTGCTGAATGAGCTGCCTCTGATTGGTCACAGCCTGACTGCTGCGTCTCATTGGCTCAGCGGGACCAATCAGATTGGTCCCTGCGCTGAGCCAATGAGAGGCAGCAGTCACTCACCCATTCATGAATTCATGAATGGGTGTGTGAGTGAGATCTGCCTCTGATTGGTCAGGCTGTGACCAATTAGAGGCAGCTCATTCAGGAGGCGGGGATTTTAAATCCCTGGCTGCTGAATACTACTCACAGCTGTTCAGAGCAGTTCAGGAGGACTGCCGCCGGCCGCGCTGAACTCCGTCTGCTGGGACCAGGTGAGTATATATTTTTTTTTTATTTTTACACATTTTTGGATGAATTGCAGGGAAGGGCTTATATATTTAAGCCCTTCCCGACAATTCATCCCGCGATCGCCGGCAGCCCATTGCTTTCAATGGAGCCGGCTGTATTGCCGGCTCCATTGAATTTAATGGGCTAACATCGTTCTGCCGGGACCAGGTGAGTATATATTTTTTTATTTTTACACATTTCTGGATGAATTGCAGGGAAGGCCTTATATATTTAAGCCCTTCCCGACAATTCATCCCGTGCTCGCCGGCAGCCCATTGCTTTCAATGGAGCCAGCTGTATTGCCGACTCCATTGAATTCAATGAGCTAACATCGTTCTGCCGGGACAAGGTGAGTATATATTTTTTTTTATTTTTACACATTTCTGGATGAATTGCAGGAAAGGGCTTATATATTTAAGCCCTTCCCGACAATTCATCCCGCGCTTGCCGGCAGCCCATTGCTTTCAATGGAGCCGGCTGTATTGCCGGCTCCATTGAATTCAATGGTCAGTGCTCGTTTAATCGAGACGAGTACCGCGTGGTGCTCGTCTTGAGTAACGAGCATCTCGAGCACCCTAATACTCGAACGAGCATCAAGCTCGGACGAGTATGCTCGCTCATCTCTATTTAGTATTTTCGTAACTCCCCTATAAAACTCTCTCTTGAAAGACAAGTTGAAATGTATTATATTATGGTCACTATTTCCAAGGTGCCCCCCAATCTGAACCTCTGTTATTCTGTCAGGTCTCTTGATTAAAATTTAGCCCAAAATGGGCGACCCTCTAGTTGTGTCCTGTATAAGTTGGGTAAGGTAATTATCTTTAGTAATCAATAGAAAGTTGTTACCTTTATGAGATCCGCAGGTTTCGGCTTCCTAGTTTATATCCGAATAGTTAACGTCGCCACATAATAATTACTTCATTGTAATTTGCTGCTTCATCTATTTGCTTCAATAATATATTTCCAGTAGCTTTTGTTATATTCCCTGGTCTATAGAAAACTTCTATGAGTATTTTAATGTTGTTTTCCCCTCCATGTATTTCCATATTTCCACCCATAGAGACTCCACATGTTCATCTCCTTCCCATATATCTTCCCATATTGTGGACTTTATATATGATTTTACATAAAGAGAAATCCCTCCCTTTCCGGTTTTTAAGATCTCTTTTGAACAGACTGTAACCCTGTAAGTTCCCCGCCCAGCAACAGCTTTCATACAACCAGGTCTCCGTTATTCCCACTATGTCAGTTTTCTCCAGAGATTATTACATCTAGTTCATCAACTTTATTGCTCAAACTTCTAGCATTAGTCATCATACAGTTTAGAAGGTTTCGGTTATTTTTTATATTAAGTGTATCCCTACTAACTATTCTGCCAGTTATAACCCCTCCCACCACTCCACTCCCATTTCCATTGCTTAGTCCCAGGTCACTGTCTACACGGTTTTCCCCTCTATCTATCTGGTTGCCCTCTCCACCGCAGGAAGACAACACACTGTTCGAAGATCCCGGTCTTTGTGGCATTTTGCCCTGTCTGTCCTCCTACTAATTGGGTCTTCCACTACCAGGACCTGTCTAGCCTGCCCTGTTCTCCTATGTCCCTTCTTACTGGAGCAGACATCCCTCTGGTGGTCAGAGGCCATGTTGTGCTGCAGCAGTGCTAATCCGGAAATGGCATTCCCTTCATCTGCCAACTTTATATACTTGTTGGGCTGTGCCAGTTCAAGACTAGCCTCCCTGGATCTCTTAACTCTACTTCTCCTAAGATCGCATTCACACACGGCATTGGTAAAACGGCACTTTTCAAGCATGGTGTTTTACCACTATTTTGATTGGCGTTTTTGAACACGTCACTGCATTGTACAGCATTTTTTGATGCAACCCATCATTGTGATGAGTGATGAGGTGCAATAAAAAGTGCGAAAATGCACAAAAATAGAGCAGACAGCGCTCGAAAATCGCAGTGATTGAATGCTAGTCTGTGAGGCTCCATTGAAATCAATGAAAGTGTTGTACAGCGATGAGCACAATATTTGAAATGCTGCGCAAATCTATTTAAAAAGTGTCCTGTGTGAGAGTGGCCTGTCATCTAGCTAGCTGCTGGCTGATCCTGCTCTCCCATACTACCATCCACCCCCACATCTACCCCAGAGAGCGTCTACTCAGTGAGTAGTAAACTCCTTTCCATGTTGCCATTGGATCTCAGTATTGCAAGCAGCTCATTTAGATGCAGGATCTGGGTTTCCAAATGTGCAACACACTCACATCTCGTACAGCAGTATGGACCCGGCTGTTCAAAGACTGCATACATGGCACAAGACGTACACTGGACGGCATTGTCAATCATGGAGCACATTCTAAATGGAGATCGTACAGATACATTAGATAAAAGTAGTGTATGCAAAAATTCAAATAGATAAACAAGAATTAAATGCAAATGACTTTTCCAAAGTACCTGACTCCAAAGTCACTAATCCCAAATCACACTTATGACACAGTACACTTAAGCCCCATTTACACACGATTATCACTTAAACAGCCAAATAAATGAATCGACAACTTTTGCATAAAATTTAATGGCTTGAATTCATCTCTTTTTCCCGAATTAGCTAAAGAAAACTTTAGTAGAAGTAGAACTAGTTGTTGGCTCAGGTGGGCATCTGTTTATGTGAGGGATTATCTGACCAGCAGGATTCCATTGTCTTCTCCTAACATGAGTAAACAATGTACCCATTGTGTATGCAAGTCATACACAATGAGTGCATTGTCTACTCTCTTCAAGCCGCTCAAAAGACTGCAGGATTTCTATTCAAACGGAACAAATTTTGAATTGCCTGGCCACTATTTTTATGTTGGCTAAAAAGCAGTGCTAAACAGATAATCTTTGCATGTAAATAGGGCTTTAGAACACACTACACCTATTAGACAGCCATGTGCACACACTTAGGTATTGATTAATATAGCACTTAGTTGTAGCGCTTCTGTTGCTCCTCTGTTTGGAATAGACACAGGACGTTCCACAGATGCAATTTATTAGAGCTTGATTGATTAACCCCATCCCTAATTATTCACCTGTGCTAAGCAATGGAGACTGCAACCCACAAGCAGACTATATGTGTTTTTTAAATGTAACAATGCTTATCAATGCAATATCAAACAATAATTTTTCAATACATACCCTGTTTCCCTGAAAATAAGACCTACCCAAAAATAAGCCCTAGCCTAATTTTCGAGGAGGCATGAAATATAAGCCCTACCCTGAAAATAATCCCAAGTTACACTACATAAAAAAACATTATCTAGCAGGCTCAGTCCAGGTCGTTCCGTCTGCTCTCTAGAGGTTCATTGCAGTTTGGTGCGGTTCCGGCAGTCCTCAGCCGCTCGTACAACATCGCTTCCTGGTTACAAGAACCATAAATCCCACCTTCGACCGCTGCTAAGCCAATCAATGCAGTGCTGGATTAACCAATGTGATGGCTGTGATTAGTTGCGGCTCAGCCAATTCATAAATCCCACCTCTACAATGCGATAGCCATTGATCGGCTCTTCCACAACTGCTAAGCCAATCAATGCAGCGCTGTATAAACCAATCACACCATCGCATTGGTTATTATGAGCAGCTGAGGACTGCAAGAAGCTTGTTAGAGCTGTAGAGAGCATCGAGAGGTACCTGGACCAAGCCTGCTAGGTAAGTATAAGTCCTCCCCTGAAAATAATACCTAGTGCTTATTTGAGGGCAAAAAAATATAAGACAGGGTCTTATTTTTGGGGAAACACGGTAGTCATTTTACATATACACATTTAGGGCTTATTCAGACTACCATATATCCGCTGCATTTTCACGCCGAGCCGATATACGGTGTCCTTGTCTGCAGGGGGGGGGATGGAAGAGCCAGGAGCAGGAAGGAGCTCCTGCCCCTTCCTCACCCCTCGCCACTATTTGCAATGGGAGGGTGGAAGGGGGGCAGAACTAAGCACGGTACCTAGCTTCGCCCCTGTCTCGCCCCCTCCTATTGCAAATAGTGGCAAGGGGCGGAGAGGGGGCGGGAGCTCAGTTCCTGCTCCTGGCTCTTCCATCCTCCTCCCTCTGCAGACAAGGACACCGTATATCGGCTCAGCGTGAAAACCCAGCCGATATACGGTCGTCTGAATAAGCCCTTAAGGTGCTGCTGTTACTCAAATAATTGTCATCCAAGTGTCGGCTGCTCAACTTTTACTTGTTTTTTAAAAGCTAGAAAAAAGTAAATGATGACAGTAAAAGTTTAAACGTTGCTTCTTGCATGACCTCCAGACATGATTATGGTCACCAGAATGTATTCTTCCTTTCCTCCATAATGCATAATGTCTTGAATTGCTTAGGTGTAGCCATTGGCGCTACGAGAAATGTATGGTTACTATTACAATGTTTGGTGAGGAATAGGCGCAAAGCAAGATTCTGAAGATCAAATACATAACATTAAAAGAGGACTTTTATGCAAACTGACATCAATATGGATTTTCCCCATACAAATGTCTAAATAGGCTTATAAATCTGAGTGACAGATTGCCTTAAAATTAGTCATGGGATTCACAGTCAGAAAGCAAGACAGGAGAAGGTGGGGGCTCCCGGTGGAGAGTGGGTATAAAACTCAAAAGCTATGCAATTGTCCACGGTATTTTGCCTGGGTTTTTACAGCTAAAAGACTTTGGTTCTGGGATTTTAAAGCAATCTTTGAGAAAATTGACAGAAGTAGTCATTTCTATCCTTCCCTCTGATCATCAAAGAATGGAAACACTTTGCCTCAGTTTTCACGCAGTGCTTCATTCTTCAGTCAAAGATGGTTTAAAAGGAAAGGTTGAAGCATTCACTTGTTATAACGATCAGGGGTTTTCAACTTGTGTCCTCCAGCCTCCAAACCAACAATGCAGATTTGGATGTTCCGCTCGCTGTATCATACGGTGATATTAACCCCAGCAGGTGAATGTGTCAGAGCATAGACGTTCTGTCCTAGTGACACGAGGATCACGGTTCCCACCTGTGCGGTAGTAGATAGTATTACCACATTGGTTGGGGTCAGACATAGAGGGCAGGAGGCTTTTCCTGGATATCCATCATGGTACAAAAAGACTCAGTGCCTACCCCCCCTTCCCTTATAGGCAGTGCTGTCTCAACAGCATTATGGGCACCCGGGCAAAAGCACTGTACTGGGGCCCCTACAACAACTACTTCACTATATATATATATTACATGGAGATGCAGCAGGCATGGGATGACATCGAGAAAACTTGGGAGGAAGACCGAGTAAGTGACCGGTGACCTAGACCGGAGAACCGGAAGTCTGAGTCTCTAGGGTCCATTTTCCTCTTGCACTGTAGACGTCTCTTTGTTCATAGTGCCAGGCTACATAACACTAAAAAAGTTACGAGACGATGTACTACACTTCACAAGACGATCCACACACCCATTAAGTGGGAAATCTCTCTTTTTATTATAGAAATTATGGATGATTTACAAAAGGAGTTATGGGTAATTTGAAAGTGAAACAGAAAGTGACAAAATTAAAGTCTTTACACATGGCATAGACACATTAGAGCCAAGTTCATATCCCGTCACACAACATTATCATATATGATACAAGGTGCATTGAAATATTAACATACATAGATTAGTGTGGGGCCCCTATGCTTGTGAGGCCCCCGGGCAAGTGTCCATCAGGCCCATGCATTAAGATGGCACTGCTCATAGGAGATGAGGACCATAAGGTAGGTTACCCATTGTTTGTTAGAAATGAGGACAGATAAACCCATGTGATCTTGGGTCACCATGCTCTTAAGCACTGCAGTGCTGCCCAGTATGCCCCCACAAGAAAGAAAAGCTGCAAACATGTATTTCCTATACATGTGATAGGTATTATTAAAGGGTATTCTTGGCATTTAGCCCCTCTCGGAACCCTAGGTAATCAGCTCCTGCCCTCACTAGAACTAGCCAGTTGTTGACAGCTCCATCCGCACTGGAGTCAGAGCCAGAAGTCCATTGAATTCAGTGGGCTTCTATCAGTCTTCTATTACACTTTCGCTTCCAACCCCTTTGCAGACGGAGCTGAGTTGAACTGATTGCCTGGGGTCCCAAGCTGCAGACCCCCACTGATCAACTATTGATGACCTATCCTGAGGACAGGTCATCAATACTGCAAGGGGCTACATCCTAGGACACCTAGCCTGGCACCTCACATGCTTGTTGATGGTTTCTAGGTAGTAGCAGAATCATTGATTACTGGTGGTATTTTTTTTACATTTGCCTATTATTACTTTACATGCAATTTAATGATCAAACATGTTTTCTCAGTCCATCTGTTATAAATGCATAATTTAATACATTATAAAGAGAATCTGCCAAATTGGTTGATCATATTGTAATATGTACCAATATTATCATAGAATTGCATTACTTCATAACAAGACATTTCTTTTGATTGTCCTTATGTCTTCTTCCAGTTGCTCCTCCAGTGGATTTCAGTGTAACAGGCGTGGGAGATCATTGGATAGACTTGGTATGGGAAGGAACCACTGCTGTGACCGAGTATGTCATCTCATACCAACCAGCAGTGCCAGGAGAATGGGGACCCCAACAAAAGCTACAGCAGAGGGTACCTGGAGATTGGAGCGCTGTGACCATAAAAGAACTAGAGCCAGGAACAACATATAATATCAGTGTATGCTCCGTCATCAGTGACATCAGCAGTGAGCCAGCCAGTGTTACCACGTCCACACGTGAGTATCTGCCCATACCTTTATTACATATCAACCTTACATAGATGATAAGGGAATGAAAATATGGTCAATCTGGTTTATATTGGAGGAGGTTTTGACAAAAGATGGTCTTTTTGACACTTTTTACAGTAGGCTATTCTTTTTAGGTACGGAGAAACATTAGTTAAACCGGTATTCTGGGACTTTTACTATTGATGACTAATCCCTAGAACCCCTGGTAATCGTCCAGCCGGCTGTAAGTGCAACCGGCTGGAACTCATCATCTGTGGTCAAGGCCGGAAGTGTAATAGATGGTTTCACTCCTATTTAAATCAATGGGAGCACTCCTATACTTTCATCTCTGAGGAGCCAAAGGTCTCATAGGAGGCATCGATCCTATTAATTTCAATGGAAGTAAAGCTGGCTATTACACTTCCAATCCTGACCACCGATGATGACGTCCACTGACAGTGGGCTGGACGATCAGCTGACAGCAGGGATTCCAAGCGACGGACCTCCGCCAATCAACTATTGATGACATATCCTGAGGATCATCATCCTGGAATACCCCTTTAAGGTTCTCCTGTATGTCCACTTTCTTGATTATTGGCCCATCTGAATATACCTACAAACAACAGACAAACAAGTAAACACTCATTCATCGGCTGATTTTAACTTTCATGCAGGCATAAAACTGCTTGCTCCTTGGCAGCAAATCTTACCATTTAAACAGGGGAGTGTGCTGCCAACGAATACTATCTGTATGGGGACAAACCATCACAGTAATGATTTTTTGTCCCCATACCAGCGATCTTCTTCCATATGAAAGTAGCCGAACCAAGTGATAACTGGCATGCTATTTGTCGATTGGCAGTAGAAACAATTAAAGAGTGGGCATCGCTTTATCTCTAGGTGTAAGAAGAACACAAACCAAGGTCAAAGTTTTACACGCTCACCAGGCATGTTGGTGATACCCACCATTATACCAAACGTCCAAGATAGCTTTCAGATAATAAAAATGGTCCCAATTTCCCATTTCTCAGAACATCCAACCAGAAGGGAAAACCAGTAAGTTGTCCCAGATGACCCAATGGTATTGGTAAGCATGTGTAAAAACCAAAAAACAAGAATCATTAGTTCTCATGGGTGTGAGAACTAGTAGGAAAAAAAGCAATCAACATAATACGGCAGGTAAGACTTACTTTAAGCATAGAGTATAGACATTCCCGACATTCTATCGATGGCCATCTAATATTGCACACCAATAAATGCTTAACTTCCTACATGCGCCATCCCCTATGATGACTATTGTCGTCCTTGCATTTCTCCTCAGAGATAAACTTGGGATATGTCAATTGGCTCTCGTTATACCGGTAAAAGGCCACTAGGTTGCATTCATGTCTATGTCAGCAACTTTGTAAGGCTGGTTTTAAATGGGACAACTATCGGCCAAAAACTCACTCAAATGAGTAATTTTCAGCGCTGGTTGTCCTATCTAAACATGGGACCAAACAGGGTACTGAGCAAAAAAAAAAATCGCTCAGTAGACACTATTTACTCAGTTTCATCTCACTAAAATGAAGCGACTAGTGAACAAGTTCTCGCTCAGCGTAAACAGGCGGTTGTTCATTTTTGAATGACTACCTACACGCAGTGAATAGAGGTGGGCTTCTGGAAGAACGCTGGCGCTGTTCATCTCCAATCACTGAAATACTATAGTTCCTGTTTGAAATACTAGTTAGATAAATACTAAATAGTGCAACTTGATTTATTTGATGTTTGCTCCCTCCCTTATTCCAATGTTGAGGAATCAGATATATCTTGGCTTTTGATCATTCCACTTTCTTTTCCTATTTTGGGAATCCTATTTCAATGTGTTCAAAATTGCAAAACCGTGCACTCACCCATAAGATGTTCATTTCCAAAATGCTCCGTTCTCCAGATATTGGAGCTATTAATTCCTCTGCCCTCTATTTGTTTACTGCTCATTGCCAAGAAAAGAGACTACCTCTTCTAAGCAAAGATATAGTAGAGCACAAAGGGAGCTGGTGGCCAGGCCAAAAGCTAGTCTCCATGCGCTCCTGAGACTCCGGCCATCAGATTTAGATGAAAGAAGTGCAGAAGCGTAAACTACCAGAGGACAGAGGAATCAATATCTGCGTTATCTGGAGAACGGAGCATTTTGAAAATAGACATCTTATGGGTGAGTGCATTGTTTTGTGATTTCAAACACATTGAAATAGGATTCCCAAGATGGGGATGCCCGTTAACTATTTAATATCCTGCTGTTGCCATGTTCGGAGATAAAGTGAACTTCCACCTTTGAGTAATATTGGTTAAAGAGTAAGCAAATGTAAATGTTGAAACCTTTTTGATACATTTTAATTAGAGATGAGCGAACGCGTTCGTCCGAGCTTGATATTCGTGCGAATATTAGGGTGTTCGGGATGTTCGTTATTCGTAACGAACACCATGCGGTGTTCTGGTTACTTTCACTTCCTTCCCTGAGACGTTAGCGCGCTTTTCTGGCCAATTGAAAGACAGGGAAGGCATTACAACTTCCCCCTGTGACGTTCAAGCCCTATACCACCCCCCTGCTGTGAGTGGCTGGGGAGATCAGGTGTCACCCGAACATAAAAGTCGGCCCCTCCCGCGGTTCGCCTCAGATGCGGTGTGAGTTAGATGAGGGACAGTGCTGTTTGTACCGGAGCTGCTGTAGGGAAAGAATTGGTAGTTAGTGTAGGCTTCAAGACCCCCCAAAGGTCCTTATTAGGGCCACTGATAGCTGTGTGTTGGCTGCTGTTAGCAGTGGCAAATTTTTTTTTCTCAAAATCGCCTCTGCAGACCGTTGCACCTGGCATTAGGGACAGAAGTGCTGCATAGGCAGGGAGAGTGTTAGGAGTGAGTGTAGCCTTCAAGAACCTCAACGGTCCTTTCTAGGGCCCTATTTATCCGTGTGCAGTACTGTCCAGGCTGCTGTTAGCTGTGCTGCATTTTTTTTTGCTTCTCAAAATCGCCTCTGCAGAGCATTGCACCCTCCATTGATACTGCAGGGAAAGAATTGTATAGGCAGGGCCACAACACAGTTATTATTCATAGAATATACGCAGTGCTGCCTTTTGGTGGAAAAAAACTGAAAACAAATCTATTTGTCCAGCCTCTGTCCGTCCTAAGGGCTGTGGACACGTGTGAGCTGCGTGAACAACATTGCTAAATCATACGCACCCAGCTACGCTTTACTGCTGGCTTCGCCATTTGCTTTCCTTAATTGGGAAAAAAATACCTGCTCTCCAAGAGTTATAATAACTCTGCTACCCTCACGTTCTGTGACACATAAGCAGGGACACAGCACAGTTATTACACTTCTCATGTTCATTGAATATACGCAGTGCTGCCTTTTGGTGGAAAAAAACTGAAAACAAATCTATTTGTCCAGCCTCTGTCCGTCCTAAGGGCGGTGGACACGTGTGAGCTGCTTGAACAACATTGCTAAATCAGACGCACCCAGCTACGCTTTACTGCTGGCTTCGCCATTTGCTTTCCTTAATTGGGAAAAAAATACCTGCTCTCCAAGAGTTATAATAACTCTGCTACCCTCACGTTCTGTGACACATAAGCAGGGACACAGCACAGTTATTAAACTTCTCATGTTCATTGAATATACGCAGTGCTGCCTTTTGGTGGAAAAAAACTGAAAACAAATCTATTTGTCCAGCCTCTGTCCGTCCTAAGGGCGGTGGACACGTGTGAGCTGCTTGAACAACATTGCTAAATCAGACGCACCCAGCTACGCTTTACTGCTGGCTTCGCCATTTGCTTTCCTTAATTGGGAAAAAAATACCTGCTCTCCAAGAGTTATAATAACTCTGCTACCCTCACGTTCTGTGACACATAAGCAGGGACACAGCACAGTTATTAAACTTAGATAATTCATTCACTAGAGGCAGTGGGGCCTTTCGTTTTCCAAAAAGGGCAAAAATTATATTTGGCCTGCAGTCTTGCGCCAATTTATTTCCTGCCTGTGAAATCAAATCACTGGTAATACAGCATGCTGAGGGGTAGGGGTAGGCCTAGAGGACGTGGACGCGGCCGAGGACGCGGAGGGTCAAGTCAGGGTGTGGGCACAGCCCGAGCTCCTGATCCCGGTGTGTCGCAGCCGACTGCTGCGCGATTAGGAGAGAGGCACGTTTCTGGCGTCCCCACATTCATCGCCCAATTAATGGGTCCACGCGGGAGACGGTTATTAGAAAATGAGCAGTGTGAGCAGGTCCTGTCCTGGATGGCAGAAAGTGCTTCGAGCAACCTATCGTCTACCCGCAGTTCTGCGCCGTCCACTGCTGCCAATCCGAATCCTCTGTCTGCTGCTCCTCCTTCCTCCCAGCCTCCTCACTCCACTACAATAACACCTGCTCAGGAACGGGAACACTCCCAGGAACTGTTCTCGGGCCCCTGCTTAGATTGGGCAGCAGCGGTTCCTCTCCCACCAGAGGAGTTTATCGTCACTGATGCCCAACCATTCGAAAGTTCCCGGGGTCCGGGGGAAGAGGCTGGGGACTTCCGCCAACTGTCTCAACAACTTTCTGTGGGTGAGGAGGACGATGACGATCAGACACAGTTGTCTTGCAGTGAGGTAGTAGTAAGGGCAGTAAGTCCCAGGGAGCAGCGCACAGAGGATTCGGAGGAAGAGCAGCAGGACGATGAGGTGACTGACCCCACCTGGTGTGCAACGCTTACTCAGGAGGACAGGTCTTCAGAGGGGGAGTCAAGGGCATCAGCAGGGCAGGTTGCAAGAGGCAGTGCAGTGGCCAGGGGTAGAGGCAGGGCCAGACCGAATAATCCACCAAGTGTTTCCCAAAGCGCCCCCTCGCGCCATGCCACCCTGCGGAGGCCGAGGTGCTCTAAGGTCTGGCAGTTTTTCACAGAGACGCCTGACGACCGACGAACAGTGGTGTGCAACCTTTGTCGCGCAAAGCTCAGCCGGGGAGCCAACACCAACAGCCTCACCACCACCACCATGCGCAGACATATGATGGCCAAGCACCCCGCAAGGTGGGACGAAGGCCGTTCACCGCCTCCGGTTTGCACCCCTGCCTCTCCCCCTGTGCCCCAACCTGCCACTGAGATGCAACCCCCCTCTCAGGACACAGGCACTACCGCCTCATGGCCTGCACCCACACCCTCATCTCCGCTGTCCTCGGCCCCATCCAGCAGTGTAGTTCAGCGCACCGTTCAGCCGTCGCTTGCGCAAGTGTTCGAGCGCAAGCGCAAGTACGCCGCCACGCACCCGCACGCTCAAACGTTAACCGTCCGCATAGCAAAATTCATCAGCCTTGAGATGCTGCCGTATAGGGTTGTGGAAACTGAGTCCTTCAAAAGTATCATGGAGGCGGCGGCCCCGCGCTACTCAGTTCCCAGTCGCCACTACTTTTCCCGATGTGCCGTCCCAGCCCTGCACGACCACGTCTCCCGCAACATTGTGCGCGCCCTCACCAACGCGGTTACTGCCACGGTCCACTTAACTACGGACACGTGGACAAGCACAGGCGGGCAGGGCCACTACATCTCCCTGACGGCACATTGGGTGAATTTAGTGGAGGCTGGGACAGAGTCAGAGCCTGGGACCGCTCACGTCCTACCCACCCCCAGAATTGCGGGCCCCAGCTCGGTGCTGGTATCTGCGGAGGTGTATGCTTCCTCCACTAAAGCACCCTCCTCCTCCTCCTCCTCCTCTGTCTCGCAATCAAGATGTGTTAGCAGCAGCATGTCGCCAGCAGTCGGTGTCGCGCGGTGTGGCAGCACAGCGGTGGGCAAGCGTCAGCAGGCCGTGCTGAAACTACTCAGCTTAGGCGATAAGAGGCACACGGCCCACGAACTGCTGCAGGGTCTGACACAGCAGACCGACCGCTGGCTTGCGCCGCTGAGCCTCCAACCGGGCATGGTCGTGTGTGACAACGGCCGTAACCTGGTGGCGGCTCTGCAGCTCGGCAGCCTCACGCACGTGCCATGCCTGGCCCACGTCTTTAATTTGGTGGTTCAGCGCTTTCTGAAAAGCTACCCACGCTTGTCAGACCTGCTCGTAAAGGCGCGCCGGCTCTGCGCACATTTCCGCAAGTCCCACATGGACGCTGCCACCCTGCGCACCCTGCAACATCACTTTAAGCTGCCAGTGCACCGACTGCTGTGCGACGTGCCCACACGGTGGAACTCTACGCTCCACATGTTGGCTAGGCTCTATGAACAACGGAGAGCTATAGTCGAATACCAACTCCAACATGGGCGGCGCAGTGGGAGTCAGCCTCCTCAATTCCTTTCAGAAGAGTGGGCCTGGTTGGCAGACATCTGCCATGTCCTTGGTAATTTTGAGGAGTCTACCCAGGTGGTGAGCGGCGATGCTACAATCATTAGCGTCACCATTCCTCTGCTATGCATCTTGAGAAATTCCCTGCAAACCATAAAGGCAGCTGCTTTGCGCTCGGAAACGGGGGCGGGGGAAGACAGTATGCCGCTGGATAGTCAGGGCACCCTCCTGTCTATTTCTCAGCGCATACAGGAGGAGGAGGAGGAGCATGAGGAGGATGAGGAGGAGGGGGAAGAGACAGCTTGGGCCGCTGCTGACGGTACACCGGCTGATTGCCTGTCATCCTTTCAGCGTGTATGGCCTGAGGAGGAGGAGGAGGAGGAGGATCCTGATAGTGATCTTCCTAGTGAAGACAGCCATGTGTTGCGTACAGGTACCCTGGCACACATGGCTGACTTCATGTTAGGATGCCTTTCTCGTGACCCTCGCGTTGCACGCATTCTGGCCACGACGGATTACTGGGTGTACACACTGCTCGATCCACGGTATAAGGAGAACCTGCCCACTCTGATTCCCGAAGAGGAAAGGGGTTCGAGAGTGTTGCTATACCACAGGAACCTTGCGGACAAGCTGATGGTAAAATTCCCAGCCGACAGCGCTAGTGGCAGAAGGCGCAGTACCGAGGGCAAGGTAGCAGGGGATGTGCGTAGATCGAGCAGCATGTACATCCCAGGTAGTGCAACAGTCTTTAAGGGCCTGGCCAGCTTTATGTCTCCCCACCAAGACTGTGTCACCGCTCCCCAGTCACGGCTGAGTCGGCGAGAGCACTGTAAAAGGATGGTGAGGGAGTACGTAGCGGATCGCACGACCATCCTTGGTGACGCCTCTGCCCCCTACAACTACTGGGTGTCGAAGCTGGACATGTGGCCTGAACTAGCGCTGTATGCCCTGGAGGTGCTTGCTTGTCCTGCGGCTAGCGTCTTGTCGGAGAGGGTGTTTAGTGCGGCTGGGGGAATCATCACAGATAAGCGTAGCCGCTTGTCAACCGACAGTGCCGACAGGCTAACACTCATCAAGATGAACAAAGGCTGGATTTCCCCAGACTTCTGTTCTCCACCAGCGGACAGCAGCGATACGTAAGCAATACGTAGGCTGCACCCGCGGATGGAAGCTACGTTCTCTCTCACCATCCAAAACGGGGACATTTCTGCTTCATCAATCTGTGTCTAATATTCCTCCTCCTCCTCCTCCTGCTCCTCCTCCTGAAACCTCACGTAATCACGCTGAACGGGCAATTTTTCTTAGGGCCACAAGGCTCACTCAAATAATTTTTCAGAACAATTTTTATAAGTTTCAATGCGCTTAAAAGCATTGGAACTTTAACTTGAACCAATTTTTCGTTACACTGGGCTGCCTCCAGGCCTAGTTACCACTTAAGCCACATTAACCAAAGCGATTAATGGGTTTCACCTGCCCTCTTGGCTGGCCATGGCCAATTTTTGGGATGTACATTAGTACTGTTGATACAGCAATTTTTGTGGGCCCTCGCCTACAGTGTAATCAAATTAATTTTTAGCCCACCTGCATTACAGCTGACGTTACCTCAGCTGTGTTGGGCAATGCAATGGGATATTTTTATGTACCGCCGGTGGGTTCCAGGGAGCCACCCATGCTGTAGGTGCACACTGAGTTTTTAATACATCTGTACACTTCTAAAGAACCCGTCTGACTGGGCCATGCAGTGTGGGCCGAAGCCCACCTGTATTACGCACGACATTACTACCTCAGCTGTGTTGGGCAATGCAATGGGATATTTCTATGTACCGCCGGTGGCTTCCTGGCACCCACCCAGGCAGTGGGTCCACAGGGAGTTTAACCTACATGTGTCCACTTCTAAAGAACCCCAGTCAGACTGGGGCATGCAGTGTGGGCCGAAGCCCACCTGCATTAAGCACGACATTACTACCTCAGCTGTGTTGGGCAATGCAATGGGATATTTTTATGTACCGCCGGTGGGTTCCAGGGAGCCACCCATGCTGTAGGTGCACACTGAGTTTTTAATACATCTGTACACTTCTAAAGAACCCGTCTGACTGGGGCATGCAGTGTGGGCCGAAGCCCACCTGTATTACGCACGACATTACTACCTCAGCTGTGTTGGGCAATGCAATGGGATATTTCTATGTACCGCCGGTGGCTTCCTGGCACCCACCCAGGCAGTGGGTCCACAGGGAGTTTAACCTACATGTGTCCACTTGTAAAGAACCCCAGTCTGACTGGGGCATGCAGTGTGGGCCGAAACCCACCTGCATTAACCCTTTCCAGTCCACTGTGTGACCTGTGAAGACATTAGGGTTTAAGGCTGTACAGCTCCGTTGTTGGTAGACGTCCGTCGGGGTTCTCTTACTGTATATTGCCAGCCTCTCTGCTGTCGGAGCCTATCCTACGTGTCAGCTCATGCAGTACTGGCTTTAGCCAGCATATAGCGCCGTTGTATAACAGCAGAAAAAGAGTAAGCCCCCTAGGAAAACCATATACAAATTGGATTGGAAAGGGTTAAGCACAACATTACTACCTCAGCTGTGTTGGGCAATGCAATGGGATATTTCTATGTACCGCCGGTGGCTTCCTGGCACCCACCCATGCTGTAGGTGCACACGGACTTTTTACTACATCTGTACACTTATAAAGAACCCCAGTCAGACTGGGGCATGCAGTGTGGGCCGAAGCCCACCTGCATTAAGCACGACATTACTACCTCAGCTGTGTTGGGCAATGCAATGGGATATTTCTGTGTACCGCCGGTGGGTTCCAGGGAGCCACCCATGCTGTGGGTCGACAGGGACTTCACAATAGGGAGTTGTACCTGCCTGTGTCTATGAATTAAAAAGCCCGGTCTGACTGGGGCATGCAGACACCTTGACAGAATGAATAGTGTGTGGCACATAGGTTCCCCATTGCTATGCCCACGTGTGCAGCTCCTGATGGCGGTGGCCCAGGATTCTATTTCTCATTGCTTCTGTACAGCATTGTGGGCTATCGCTCCGCCACTTTTAAAGAGGGTCGCTGCCTAGCCGTGCCAACCTCTGCAGTGTGTGCCTGCGGTCCCTCGTCATGGCAGACGCAATTCTAAATAGACATGAGCGTGGTGTGGCATGAGGGCAGCTGAAGGCTGCCCAGGGACACTTTGGTGTGCGCTGTGGGGGGGGAGGGGGGGCGGTTGGGCAGCATGTAACCCAGGAGAAGTGTCAGTGGAGTGTCATGCAGGCAGTGATTGTGCTTTGTTGGAGGTAGTGTGGTGCTTAGCAAAGGTATGCCATGCTAATGAGGGCTTTTCAGAAGTAAAAGTTGTTGGGAGGGGGGGGGGCCCACTCTTGCCGGTATTGTGGCTTAATAGTGGGACCTGTGAACTTGAGATGCAGCCCAACACGTAGCCCCTCGCCTGCCCTATCCGTTTCTGTGTCATTCCCATCACTTTCTTGAATTGCCCAGATTTTCACACATGAAAACCTTAGCGAGCATCGGCGAAATACAAAAATGTTCTGGTCGCCCATTGACTTCAATGGGGTTCGTTGTTCGAAACGAACCCTCGAGCATCACGGGAAGTTCGTTCCGAATAACGAACACCCGAACATTTTGGTGTTCGCTCATCTCTAATTTTAATTTCTTTTTGCTGTTGTCACGGTGTCTTTTTTCAGTTTTTACTCTATACAGTACATAAAACTATTACTGCTGCCATCTACACACTGGCTGCTGCTGACAAATGTTTTTAAAGACAATAGATACAGCAGAAAAATGGATGAAGCTAACCCACAGCACAAGTGAGGCCAGAAATATAGTGTGCAGGCTGTGAATTCATAAAAATGATGGTTGGATGATATGGAGGTACTCCCAACCAGATGGATGTCACACTAAGTAGGTGTGAACAGAAGTGGATGTGATAAGCAGCAAAAACTGCTGACATGGCGCTACCTTCCAAAGACAACTAGTTATTGTCGATGTTATAGTCTCTGGTTAATTCAGGACAGTTGTTGATCCAGGTAAATGTTCTGATTACCAGACTTGGAGTTGGAAAGGAATTTTTTTTCCCAAAAATGAGGAAAATTGGCTTCTGCCGTATTGGACTTTTTTGCCTTCCTTTGGATCAACATTGGGGAGGGAGGAGGGGGGGATAGGCTGAACTGAATGTGCAACATCCCATAGGGAGACCCCGTACACCTGACATACGCAGGGAGCTGGGAGGGTATAGTGCTGGCTTGTCACAGTGGCACTTACCAAACTCTTTTCCAGAGGGAACACACGTAGCCAAGGCTAAAGTATTACTGCAGGCCACTAGGGACACCCCTAGGATAGGGAGATGCCCAACACACAGGATAACAGGGGTTGTAGTGGTCACGAGTGATGCCACTGTTCCTTCACACACCAGTGTAACCCTCGGCAGAGAATAAATATAGCCACAGACAGTTTCTTAGTACCACGGGTCCTTAGGAATGGTTAGGGCCTGGCAAACTTTACTTGAAAACTTTAAACAGGAAATACAAGCAGTACACTTATATACTTCACAGTGCAGGCAAAAGGTTAGTTTTCAATGCGTAGCACCTCCACACAGCTCTCACAAGCTCAAAGACACACGTGTGTGAACAGTGATTATTTTCTCTTGTAGTACCTCCACCCAGTCTGGAAGACGTAGGGGTGTGTGAATTAAAGGGTGTACCTCTACGCGGTGATCTAGGCTCAAGACAGCCGTGTAGGAAGATTAATCAGTGAAGTAGTACCTCTGCACTGGCCTTGAAAAGAAGCAGTCACTTACAATTGCTCACTCTCTTACTTTTGGGGGCTCACACCATTAACATCCAAACTCATGCAACACGGGAAACCTCTCCTCTCCTTCCATCTGCACCACAGGGAGGCTCAAGGTGCCTTCATGTGGCTCTTTGCTAGGTGGAACTCAGGTGGTAGACAAGATCGGAGACCCTGCTACTCCAGAAGATGGAACTGTTTTCCGCTCTCAGTCACTCCTATTTATACCTTCTCTCATACCACATGACACGACAGACTTGATACATTTCCATGCAGGCTTTGGATTTTTATTAAAAGTTAAGCTCTCAAGCGCTGAAGCTGTTCAACTCACACACTGTAATTGACAAGACAGCTTTGCACAGTGCATCCACATAAGACGTACATGTATGACATTTATGGAGGGGATCAGGATGATGTACTGGGTCACTACAAATGGGCTGAATAGTCTTTTTGCAGCTTAACATAGTATGTTACTATGTTATAAGAAGGAGTAAAATCCAACTTCTCTTATAGTTCAACAATCGGCAATAAAAACGTGCTTCACAGTATAGGACCCCTTCTTCACTTTGCCAGAATAGGTACGACAATAACCAAATCGCTGTAGAGGGGGAATTTAATTTTTATGCACTCCCATAATTTATCATTACTATTAATATTATTTTTATGTATATATTGCATTCCTATTATTTATGCTTGTTCACATGTATTGCCAACTTCTTATTTACCATCGTACCATGATTTGGTTGTTGTAGACCCTATTCCAGCTAAGCTGAAGAAGGGGTCCTATACGTCGAAACACATTTTCATTACTCATTGTTGAAATGAAAGAGAAGATGGATTTTACTCCCTTTTGTCCTCTAGTCGTCTCTAGAAGGGTGTGCCATGTTTTAAAGGGAATCTGTCATCAAATATAAGCACCATAAACTAAGTCATGGTGTGTTATAGTTTAGGTGATGTGGAGTCCGAGGAGCATCTTTTCATACTCACCGGTCCCCCATTCTTGCAGTGAAGTCAGCATGCACATACCAGTTTAACTAATTTCAGAAGGCTGTGCGCATTCCCATTCATCTCCATCTCACAGAAGAATTTGTGAGTACAAGTTTATAATTATCATTGATACTGTCAAGAATGGAATGAACCTCGGAGGGGGCTATTTGCATCAGCGGAGAATATGATAAATCTGGACAGAGACAACACACAGGCCTGGTGACAACCTAACACCAATTTAGAAACCATACAACTTTCACATCCCTTATCAGTGGACTAATTAAATATTTACTTCTCTGCTCATCCTATTCTGGTACTGTCTTAAGTGCAAATTAATCACACAATGTCTGTGGCTGTCCACATGTATGTGTATATAAATTGTTAATCGAAGATGGAGCCTCATTTTAAGGTTGTACAGTATTGTTTTTCTTAGCAACCTCGCTATTGAAAACTTACCTTTAATGCCATGAAATAAGAACATTGATGTAATTGGGCCATGCTATAGCCATTCACATTAGCTATTCTCCTGACCACTATTATTTCATTAAAGGGGTTTTCCAGGCACAGACACTACTGATGACCTATCTTCAGAATAGGTCATCAATAGCTGATTGGCTAGGGTCTGCCGCTCGAGAACCCGGCTGATCAACTGAGCAGGTGCATGCTGCTAGTGCCGCTATACACAGGGGTCGGAGTGGAGGTCACTGCTCTGAACCTTGTGTAGTGGCCAGCGCTTGTAAATGTAGGCACAGCTCCCACTGATTTCAATAAGCTGATTCTGCTCCAAACCCTATGTGTAGCGGCACTGACAGCGGGCGCCTACTCAACTGATCACCTGAGTCACGAGCAGCGGACCCTGGCCAATGAAGTATTGATAGCCTATCCTTAGGATAGGTCATCAATAGTATTTGTATCTGGAAAACACCTTTAAGTAGTATATGAATGTATGAATATCTTGATGGTTGTTGTGTGCTGTGATGAACTATTTTATCATCATACATTATCACATTTCTTTCCAGATATTTCTCCACCTAGAGGACTTCAATTTAAAAATGTGACTCAGACCTCCGTGGAGGTGCAGTGGGAACCATCTCAATTCCCTATCGACGGCTGGGAAATTAGTTTCACCCCTAAGGTGCGTTAACAACTATCACATAATATATTCTGTATGTGTCTCCTTGTTTGTCAATAAGTATAAATTAAGACCAGACTAGCATGACATAATGGTTTTCTTTTGGCACCCTCCTCAACATGACCCCCAAACCCTCCTCACAATTCTATACCAGAACCGGAGAGTTTGGGGGTATTTTGCCTCCAATTATTCTTCTCTGCTGCCCCGCTGATCTTCCGGTTATGAGCCCCATTTTCAGCTATCCAAAATAGGACAACAATTTTCCAACTACTTGATGTGCTACTTGCACTGCTCTGTGATTGGTTAGTGCTGATCACGTGAGTATTTCAGGCCAATCAGAGAGCAGGTACAGTACATTAGTAGTCTAACACTACCAGTGCACTATGGAAATTAGGTAATCTGAAGATTGCGAAGACCATCTTGGATGTCTGAAAACGGGACCTGGAACTAGCGGATAAAACTTGCAGACAGAGAAGGTCAACTGCAGGTAATATCCTCACTACCTCCTCTGGTCCTGGTGTAAGGCCTCATGTCCACAGGCAGATCGAATTCCGCATGCGGGAGCCCGCAGCAGAATCTGACCCTGCCCGTGACCGAGGACACTGCAGATACCTATCCTATTTTGTAATCTGCGGATGTGTGAGTAAGCCCGGCTGGTGCATGCATGTGCAGTACCTTTTTCTTTTGAACTCCTGTTCCTGCCCTGATGTTTGGTTGTTTTGCCTTTCTTCGATTTTGTTTTCTTTTTTTGTATACTCAGTTATATGTGCCTGTTCCTTTAATGTTGGTGGGAAAGATACAGGGAATCGCTGGTTCTGGTGGGACTCCACAGACCCAATACTGGAAGTGGGCAGAGCGTGAGGAACTAGAATTTAGTGACATGCTCTGGCACCTACAGTGCATTAGGCGGCAAGCTTGACATACCGCAAACCTTTGGTAATACGGAGTACAATGATGAGTATGAAGTACCACGAGGACAGTGGTTAGTGATGATGGATATAAGTATAAATACAAAGTGCCTTGTCCCACCAAACTAATCCCCTTATGTGTAATTGACAAGGTGGCAAAAGACTCAGAGGGAAGTAGAGGAGATGAATCTTGAACCTATGGTGCATTGATCCCACATGCGTGGAGTATAGAGACTATTCTATGTAGACATGTTATAAGTGTGAAATTCCAGTTAATGATATGTAACATTAAACGTATTTGTACCTTCCCATGGAATGACATAGACAAAGAATTCCAGATTCTTTAGTAAAGTTAGTTTTTTATAAAATGGTCTACCTCTGCCTCCGTCCATCACCACCAAACAATACATAACACCAGGGGCGTAACTATAGGCTCATGGTCCTGGGTGCAAAACTTTATCTTGGGGCCCCCTAACTTAACCCCTTAACGCAGAGGCGTAACTTGAAGCTCCTGGGCCCCAATGCAAAACCTATAACAGGGCCCCAACTGTAATGCTTTATTCATAGTACTGGTCTCTCTATATAGAGAAGAGAGGCCTTATGGGTCCCCTAAGGCTCCTGGGCCCGGGTACAATGCCTCCCCTATAGTTACGCTAGTGCATAACACCAACCACCTGCTTCAGCTTTAAGGAGGGTACCAACAGAAGACCATCATTCGACATTAATCCGGTCTTGATTTAGGCTTATTGTCGTTTGATCCCAAATGCCTCAGTCATTAGTTTGGCTTTCATCTGAATTCCCTTTGAACCATGTCCCAGCTGTAACACCCCATACAAGCTGCATTACATACGCTGTGTGACTCATTTTGTTTTCGGCAACGATATAGACTTGTTTTTCCTTTCAATATTCTATTACACTTAATACAGTAAAACTGGTGCTAATGGTCTGTCAATTCTAGGCTTTTTCATGCTGATCAATTCATTCTTAATACGACCCCAGATGTCTCTTGGCTTCGGGAATATGAAAGCTGTTAAACTGGGTATATGCCAGATATTACTGCATGGGATTTTTTTTTTCACCTGCCTGAGAGCTGTTTTGTTCATTCTCCGACAACAACTGAGAAGCGTGTCCTTGTATTCTTCCACGTGACCAGGCTTAAAAAGATCTCTGGGAGTCATGACATGTGTGATTGAGCTTATGTCACTTACCTTTTATCAGGAAGAAAAAAAAGATCTTTTAAGAATTGGTGCTCGATGGCGTTTGATGGGGTGAGAGGAGTGTGTGGGCGAGAGATCAACTCTCATCCAGACAAGAAAACCCTGCAAGGGGATTGAATACATTGAGGCTTTGTTTGTTACTGCGAAAGAATTGTCACGTTCTGTTGAATGATTTGATGTCACAGGATGCTCATAAGCTGCATGCTTCACTGACCGGTTGAATGGAGGAGCCATCACCGATAATGGAAAATATAGGGGAAGGATGCAAGATAAGAAGCTGGACTTGCCATTTTCAGGGCTCTAAGTAAAACTGACAGATTTATGGGAATATTAAGCTCTCAGTAATGTCCAGAGACTGTAGAATTCCATATAATCTTGTGTGCAGGATGTACCTAGAAGCAGAGGATTAAAGGAAAATCCCCGAGGCATCAAATGGGTATTTCAGGACTTTAATTGTCATCAATAATTGGTCAACGGGGGTCTGCCAGTCAGAATCCATGCCGATCAGCTAGTCATCCGGCTCAGTATCAGTGCAGCAGGATGGAAGTCCTCATTGGTGGTCAACGTTGGAAGTGTGTTACATGGCTTCACTCTCATTTAAATAAATGGAGGGATACTTCTTAGTACATTTCTAGTTCCTCATTGCAGTCAAGACTGGAATGTCCTTTCCAGAATTAAAGTTATCCGCTATCGGTAGAATAGGGAAAAACTAGCAGGTCATAGAATGGTAGAGTTAGCAGGAACCTCCAGGGTCATTGGGTACAACCCCCTGCTCAATGCAGGATCACTAAATCATCTCAGACAGGTGTCTGTCTAGCCTCTAATATCTAGTCTAATATCTAATCTGTGCCACCTCCCTTTCAGTTTCATCCCATTGCTTCTAGTCTTTCCTTGTACAAATAAGAATAGGGCTGATCCCTCTGCACTGTGACAGCCCTTCAGATATTTGTAGACCGCTATTAAGTCTCCTCTCAGTATTCTTTTTTGCAAGCTAAACATTCCAAGATCCTTTAACCATTGCTCATAACCTGCTGCAGTTTGTCAGTCTTTTATTAAACTGGAGTGCCCAGAACTCGACACAGTATTCCAGATGAGGTCTGACCAATACATCCCAGAACTGTGTTGGCCTTTTTTTGCTACTGCATCACAATGTTGACTCATGTTCAGTTTGTGATCTATTAGTATACCCAAGTCTTTTTTGCATGTGCTGCTGCTTAGCCCAATTCTTTCCATTCCGTATGTGTTTTTTTTTCTTGCACAGATGTAGTACTTTGCATTTCTCTTTAAACACCATTCTGTTAGTCGCCACCCGCTATTCAAACTGGTCCAGATCTTTTTGAATCCTCTCTCTCCTCCAATGTTAGCCATCCTTCCTAGCTTTGTCAAAGACCGGTGGCATACTGGTCGAAACATTGCAGCCATGCCTTGAAATGGAGGAATAAAGGTTTTTTACCTTTATACTGCATCGCTGTGCTGCAGCAGACTATTGTACTTCCTAGCTTTGTGTTGTTGGCAAACTTGATCAGATTTCCCGCAATTCCCTCCTCTATATCATTTATACAAAATGTTGAACAGCACTGGGCCCATAACAGAGCCTTGTGGTAGCCCATTCGAAACATTCTTCCACTTGGATGTGCAGCCATTTATGACCTCTCCTTGAGTATGATCACTCAGCCAGCGGTGAATCCACCTAGCAGTTGCCTTGTCAGTCCCATATTTGGTCTTTTTTTTTTAACAAGGATGGTATAAGATACTTTGTCAAATGCTTTACTAAAGTCAAGATATAATATATGTACTGCATTTTCCTTATCAACCCAATCGGTGATTCTACCATAGAGGGAAATTAGATTTGTCTGGCATGTCTTTTTGTTACAAACCCATGCTGGCTCTGGTTAATTACTCTATTCTCATGTAAGTTCTTGCATACATGTTGTTTAATAATTTGTTCAAAGAACTTTCCCGGTATAGTAGTCAGGCTCACAGGCCTGTAGTTTCTTGTGTCCACCTTCTTCCCTTTTTTGAAGATAGGGCCAACATTTGCCTTTGTCCAATTTTATGGTACTTCTCCTGTTCTCCAGTGGGGGTCTGATTGCTGAGATGCGCATATAATGCCAGAATAGGGATCCCATGTCCTCTGAGAAATTGGTAAAATGAATGGAGCAGCAGCGTGCACGCTCAGCCTTTGCCATGTTCATTTCAGTGGGAGTGCCCAAGATTATTGAGTGCTTGAATTTGGCTATTTTCGGTGCTCCCATTGAAATATATGGAGTGGTAGCTGGGCGTGTGTGCTGCCACTCCATTCATTTTGGTAGTCTCTCAGGAAGTATGGGTTTTCCATTCTGGCGATCGGTGGGAGTCCCAGCAGTCAGATCCCCACTGATTATTTAGTTATTGCCTATCCTGTGGATAAGAGATAACTTAATGTCACTGGAATACCCCTTAAAAGGGGACTTGTAATTTTGTAAAGTCAGCAGGCCTGCATGTACAGTTCTGCAGCCATGGCCTGGCTGATTCTATCACCGCTTCTCAATTCTTGATACTCACCCTGTTCACCCTTTCAGGCTTATCGTAGTTGCGGATGCTATGAATCTGTCAAGTCTGCAGTCTCCACTGCTCACTGTCAATGGGTGCCATCAGACTTGATTGACAGTGACACAAATAGTTCCACTCGACATTGTCAAAAGCTTTGGTAGTATCAAATGCCCACAAACTCGATGATCCGCCTGAAGATTCAGATATAACCTCAGTTTATTTGTTTAGCACACAGCTGGACTGATCCTCATGTATTAAATGAGTCATTACTAAAAGACATATATTCGCAAGTACCTTCGCCAGGAATTTAACATCAGTGGTCAACAGAGATGTTAGATGATAGTAAGAGACAAATATTTTCCTGGGTTAAGGAGTTAAGACAATCATAGCATCTCAGATTGATGGTGGAAGTATACCTGCATGCAATGATTCATTAAACACCATCAATAAATGTGGCTTAAAAATTTATTTTGGAGACTATCCAACCTAGGCGTCTTTTCATTAGGAAGTGTTGCTACTGCATCCCTTAACTAATTCAGTGTCAAAGGAGCCTCCAACATCACTCTCTCATCATCAGACAAAGTTGGCAATTGCACCCGAGCCAAATATTCCCAGTCATTGTTACAAGGCTTGTATAAAGAGTCTAACTTTGGCTTAAATAAATGCTGCCCTCCAATAGGTGGCACTGTGGAGGTATTATTCCATCTGCCTTATTTAAATAGTCATAAAGATCTTCACAATCCACACTTAACTTAGAAGCATGCAGGTTTTAAAATTGACAAAAAATGTCTCCAAAATGTCATCCTCCTTTATAGCCAAAGAATTGTCAGTCCACATAAGATGGTAATTCCTGTGCTTTAATTATAGAAGCCATTAAACGACCCCCTGCTTCCCCTTCCTCAAAGATCTTCCGCTTTATAAAAAGACGCTTATTTTTTGCAACACCTCTGCAAGAGACCGTGCCTCTTTACAAATAATTTCCTTCTGATTAGTGGGAGAATATATATACGTTTGATTTGCATCTAAAACTCATCGCTGAAGGGCACTAATGGCATCTACAGATTTATACTTTTCTAGACTAATCGACTGCAATGCATTATCATAGCAATCAGAGCATTTATAGTTCAAGTCCCCTACAGGGGCATAAAAAATGGAAAAAAAAAATTCTTCGTGCACTTTCCCACTTCTAGAAGAAAATTAAAACACTTTTAAAAACCCACATATTTGGTATTGTTGTAACCACAATGACCTGTAAAGTAAACTTAACACTCTATTTCATTTATCCTGTACAGGAAAAAAACGTAAACAAACCCCATAAAAAAACAAAGGTAAAATACTTACCATATATACTCGAGTATAAGCCTAGTTTTTTAGCACATTTTTTTTTATGCCTGAAAAGCCCCCCTGGGCTTATACTCGCGTGAGGTAAAAAAAAACAACAAAAAAAACTGCAATACTCACCTCCCAGCCTGCGTCTTTGTCCCCGGCGCAATGGTCTCCATGGTGGTGCGGCAAACTGCTTGAGAATTCTCCCCGCTGTCATCTCCATGCTCAGCTTTGAATTCCCCCGCCGTCAGTGCTCTGTAGATAAGCGCTGTGATTGGATTGAGGGCCAGCCAATCACAACCGGCGCCCGATCATTCACAGCCATTCAGTGGTTGACATCACTGAATGGCTGTGATTGGTATATCAAGCGCCGGCTGTGATTGGCTGGCGCTTGATCCAATCATAGCGCTTACTTACACAGCGCTGACGGCGGGGGAATTCAAAGCCAAGCAGGGAGATGATAGTGGGGAGAATTCTCAAGCAGCTTGTCGGACCGCCGGGGAGACCATTGTGCCAGGGACACAGACGCCAGCTAGGTGGTGAGTATTGCATTTTTTCTTTACCTAGTATATACTCGAGTATAGCTAGGCTTATACTCAAATCAATAAGTTTTATCAGTTTTTTGTGGTAAAACTTATTGACTCGGCTTATACTCGGCTCGGCTAATACTCAAGTATATACGGTATTTTGTTCATTTTACCTTTCAACAAAGAAGCCCTCACAGAACTCCACCCATGGAAGAATAAATAAGTTATGGGACTGTGAATGCAAGGATGTAAAAAAATAATAATTTCCAAAAAATGGGGTTTCATTGTTCAAAAGTAGTATTTTTGGTATTCTCGGAATCATACCAGCTTACAGAAAAGAAAATTGCATGTCATTTATGCTGCATAATTAACACTGAAAAAAAATGGCACAATTGCTGTATTTTCTTTTCCTGCCTTCAAAAAAAATTAATAAAGGTTTTTCAATATACTATGTATACATGAAAATTGTACCAATAAAATCTACAGTTTGCCATGCAGAAAACAAGGCCTTATATGGCCATATCAACGGAAAAATAAAAAAAGTTATGGCTTTTGCAAAGTGGAGATGGCCAAAATAGGCCATGTTCTTAATGTAAGAACAGCAGGTAATATAGCCACAAATTCCATCGCCCTCATAATACAATCGCTGGAAAGCAAAGGAGGGGTATACTGTGCCACCAAAACATATTTCTTTTGTGCAATAATACATTTAGGACAAATGAATCTCCCTATAGAATCTATAAGGCCCCGTACACAGGCGGAAATTCTGCAGCTGGATTTTCCGCAGATTTTCTGCCCGTGGAAGCTGCCTTAGGATTGCATTAAAAAACGCAATCCTAGGTAGACGGCCGCAATTTGTCCGCGTGAAATCACACGCGGAAAAAAAATCGCGGCATGTTTTATTTCTGTACGGGTCTTGCAGAGGCGCGCACAGAAATGTCACTCCCGGCGCCCTGGCTCCGCTCAGTGCATACGCCGGCTGGCCAGCAGCCGACACATCAAAGAGCCGGAGCCGTGTGAGAGGTGAGCGCCGCACTGGTCAGGTCGGATCCCGCTGCAAGAATTCTCGTAGCGGGATCCGACCTGGCCATCTGCAGGCAGCCTAAAAGATGACTCACACTGTAAAGAGAGATTTTTATGAATTTCTACACTTACTTTACTCGAATGACTGCAGTACACGGAATGAAAGAATGTGCCCAATGGAATGGTGAGCCAAGTGTACAGTATCTTTTATTCACTATGTTTCTAATGGGCAAACAATAGCTGGTTAAATTGTTGAATAGATTAAAAAACAACTATCTTTTAGTTTTGTCCCCCATAATCCACACATTTTACGAAAATATATATTAACCTCTTGAACCATGGTAAAAGATATTATTTAAGTTTTATTTTTCAATGGCAAATATTTAATATACCATATAATGTATTGCAAGACATTTAACATTTCTAAGTGAAGAAAGTAAAAAAAAAAAGTTGCACCGTTTTGGGGAGGGTGGGAGCGCTATTTTTCCAACATTCAGGGCGTAGTCAGACGAGTGTTTTTTTACCCGCGGTTATGGGTGCAAAAAAAAGATCGTCCATTAGAACCATTGGTTTCCTATGTAGTGTCCGTTTTTTACAGGAGCAAAATCTTTGCACTTGCAAAAGATAGGACATGCGTGCACTTGCTAGGTCCGCACATAAAGATTCCCCGTGGGGAGTCTCCTCATCACTGAACACTGTGACAGCACTGTTATCACAGCTGTTGCAGAGGATTGCGATGTTCTCCCATTGCGCTGCAGCCGGCCCCATTGAAAGCAATGGGATGCAGGCAAACCTCGTAGTGATTTTTGGGGAAGGGCTTCAAATATAAGCCCTTCCCTGAAAATCATCCCTAGCTGCTGTAAAAAATGAAAAAGATATGTATACATCACCTCTCTGTCACTGTGCAGCTCCGGCGCGTCTTCTCGCTGGCTCCTCGGCACTGTTGTGAAGGTTTTTTCTCCTGCTTGGGATTTTAAAATCCCCGCCACCTGAAAGAGCTGGGTCTGATTGGCTGAGTGCTCAGCCAATAAGAGGCAGCACTCAGCCATTCATTGAATGACAGCTGAGCATTTCCTGTGATTGGGCACAGCACTCAGCCAATCACAGGAAACACTCAGCCATTCATTGAATTCAAGGAGGCGGAGACTTTTACATCCCTGGCAAGAGAAACAGCTTCAAAATAGTAATGGGGAGCCAGGGAGAAAATGTGCCGGAGCTGCCCAGTGGCGGAGAGGTGATGTATGTATTTTTTTTTCTTTCTTACAGCAGCTAGGGATGATTTTCAGGGAAGGGCTTATATTTCAAGCCCTTCCCCGAAAATCATTGTGGGGGTTGCCTGCATCCCATTGCTTTCAATGGGGCCGGCTGCAGTAGCGCCAGCCCCATTGAAAGCAATGGGATGCAGGCAACCCCTACAATGACTTTCAGGGAAAGGTACTATTTGGTGATCCATTTGACTTTTTGATCGCTTTCTTTTCCGTTTTTTGTGAGCCTAGATATGCAAAATTAGCTACTTTCGCTATGTTATAATTTTTTCCAAAGTGTGCACTATGTGGGTTAAACAATATACAGTGATCCCTCATCTATCACTGCGGTTACATTTCAGAGACCCGATATGTGAAAATCCGCGAAGTAGCGGCATTATGTTTACACAAATCAATCTGTCAGGTGAACTGTTAAACAAGCGTGAAAGTGAACAAACAGACCGATGCTACGATCAGTGAGCCAATCAGCGCCCGATAAAGAACACATTCCATCAGCCAATAGTGTGCCGTGTACAATCTCGCATTTGCAGGCGCTTGTGGTGTACTGTATCTCCTGCATGCATCACAAAATGCCACGATATAGCGAAAAACTCTGCGAAAACAGGATGTATGTATGGTCTATCTAAAATCTGCAATGCACTGAAGCCGCAATCATTGAACTGCAATAGAGCGAGGGATCACTGTACTAACTTTTTAACATGGGTCATTACAAATGTGGCTATAGCAAATTTATGATGTTTTGTTTTTTTTACACACTGTGGGAGGAAAGGTGGGTTGTTGCCTTTCTTATTTTTATTTTCTTATATATTGTTAACATTTTTTTTACGCTGTTTTTTAACAGTTTTTTTGTCCCATTTTTGATTGTTACTAGAATGCACTGCAATTCTTGAGTATTGCAGTTGTAACAGTGTCCCCCAGGGGGTGGGGGTGGCAACGACACACTGGACTCAAAAGTGCATAAAAACTTACTTCAGTCCTTATTTAACGCATGCTTCCAGGCAACAAAACAGCAACACAAAAGTCCATGCGATATAACAGATGAAATGCTGCACCACGCAGGGTGCTCAGAGGGTTTCCTCCTCAGGCTGTCAGACCCTGACTCCTTGGGAGCTGCAGCCTTTTATGCCCCAGTAACGGGGTCAGTGCCTACAGCTGAGCTTCCTAAGAACCAGGGTGAAGTTGTGGACTGGACCGCCACCCTGTCCAGACGAAGAGCCTGGGAGGGAGATATACTCCATCCACAACTTCACCCTTTAACTGCCTACACAGTGTACTATACTGGTCTATGAGGCTCAGTGCAGAGGCCACTGTAGATGGCAGATCCTAAAGCATCTTGAAGCCTTCAGATGCCATAAGTACCCATCAAGACCCTGCAATGAAATTGTGAGCATCCGATAAGTGACAGAGAGTGCCCCCTCCCTCTGTCAGCCTTTTACATGCTACGTTCCCATTGACTAAGGCATGCAAATAGTTAACCAGCTGCAATCGGCGGTTTCTTCACTCTCTGCCATTAGAGATTCGAAACCTCCCCCCCCCCCCCACTCCCGTGCCGGGCTTTCAAAGCTTTAACATAAAAAGGCATGTGCGTCGGAATAAGGCCTCTTAGTGACCGCTGTAAAAAGGTGCATTGGGGGTCACTAAGGGCTTAAACATGAACATTTCCATACTAAGACCTAGCGATAGGGCCAAATTTTTTTGCATAAACTATTGATAGCATTTCCTATAGTAAAGCTTTGCATTTACGCACTTAATATCTAGAATGATAGCGTTTCCCATAAGACGTTAGCACTTTATATCACTTTCCCATCTAAGTATTAGCATATAGTATCATCTCTCTAAACAAACTCCAGCATGCATAGCATGCAACCGATCATGCTGAGTTAACTTTTTCTAATCCCCCTCCCATGTTTATGACAGCATAATAGTAGTTTGCTAAACAAGTGACAGTATAGCGCTCCTTATGATTAGCAGTAAAACGAAGCGTTCACAGGTAAGTTTTCTCCTGTCAGCATCCTGCAAAGAACATAAGAATTGATGTTGCTATGGAAACTCTGCAAAAGAATGCATTTTACTAAGCCGCACGCCGTATGAGGTCCAGCCGCTCTAGCCGGACAGAAGCGTGGAAAATCATTTGAATAATTTAAAAAATAAATATTAGCCCCGAGCAGGCGAAGAGCGCCAGAGTGATATATACATCGTATGGGTAGTAAATGAATATTTCATAGCTACCTTTACTTCACTACATGTAGAGCACCTGGAACAAGTTATTTTATAATTAGTGTCTGATTATTAATGCGGCCTATGTCGCACACGAGGACTTTTTTTCATTCCAACAGAAGTTGATGTATAGTACTGTGTAAATTATTGAGAGCAAATAACTGATTTGTTACCGCGAACAGGAAGGGAAATGTGACCAATTTTTTGGATGACTTTCTTGGGCGATACAATATTGTATGTTATAGTCACTAAGAATTTTTGAAGGGTCGGTAATCCGGGATTATTCCGATTGCCAGATTGGAGTTGGGATGGAATTTTTTTTCCCTTAAATGGGGAAAATTGGCTTCTAATTCATTAGGGCTTTGTTGCAGCCGTTCTGAGGCCTGCACCAGGCTTGCAGGCCAGACCAGGTTTTGGGTGTGCCCTTGCTTCTCCTGGAGCTGAGGGGCGTGATAGTTGCAGGAGTAATGTCAGTCAGCACCTGGTGCTGAGTAACCTAGCTCCTACTTAAACAGTGCCAGCATTATCTCCTGTGCTGGTCAATTTCTTCAGTTGCCTTTGGACAGCAACGGAACAACACAGCTTGGCTCAAGCTCTCCATACTAGCTAAGTGCTTTTCTGTTTTGGGTTTTCTGTTTCACCTTTCTTTTGTGCCAGGGCTCCCTGATAGGGACCAGTCAGTGGCCTAGTGTTACCATGCAGGGCAGCGCAGGGTCCCGCGGTCAACGCATGCCGCCCTGGTGTCGGCTCCGGCGTCCTGGAGCTCCAACGTCGGGGCTCTCCCGGCGACGTGGAGCGGCTGGTGTGCGGCGGCATGGGCATGTCCGCCCGTAGGGTGCTGCCTGCACTCCTCCACCTCTCTTGTGCAGTAGTGGGGGAGCTGGCTCCTCCCACTCTCCGCCCGGGGCGGAGTCTTGTATTTATAAGGCTGGCAGTGTCCTGAGCTCACTGCCAGTTATTGGTTCTGTTAGCGTCTAGTAGGTCCTGTCTGTAGCTAGTCTCAGTTCAGCCTCTAGTGTGTTTGTCAGCTCCTTTTCTCCAGCTTTGCTTTTGCTCTGCATTTTCTGTCGGTCTTTCCATCTGCCTCCTCTGTCGGCACTCTGTCCCCCCTTTAGGTAGTTTCATCTTGTCAGTCGCCAGGTCCCTTGCCAGCGCAGGGACCGCCGTCCAGTTGTCCGCCTGGGGTTAGCCAGGACCAAGGCAAGTAGGCAGGGACAGTGGGGTGCGGGAAGTTCAGGGCACCCCACCTGGCGCTCGGGGGGTCAGAGTGCCGTAACATAATAACTGGCCCTTTTTACATGGAGGCGATCAGCTCCCTTGCGAACCAGCTACAAACCCTGGTGCCGGTGGTCCAGGATTTATCCGCTCGCATGGCAGCCCAGGAGCAGCAGGGGTTGTCGCAGGGGCCGGACGTCTCAACCAGTCCAGAACCCAAGTGCCCTCTTCCCGAGGGGTTTTCGGGGGAGAGGAACGGATTTTTCGTTTTCCAACAGGAGTGTCGCTTGTTTTTTCGGATGCGCCCCCGTTTGTCCGGGTCAGACGCTCAGCGGGTCGGGCTGATCATGTCCCTGCTGCGGGGCTCTGCCCAGACCTGGGCTTTTTCCATTCCCGATGGGTCCCCCTGCCTGCAGTCCGTGGACTCGTTTTTTCAGGAACTCGGGGGTATCTTTGACGAACCGGACCGAGCAGGGTTGGCAGTTTCCCAGCTGCTGGCGTTGCATCAGGGGTCGCTTGGTGTGGAGGATTATTGCTCCAACTTCAGACGCTATGCGGGTGATACAGCATGGAACGATAGCGCCCTAAAAAAAAGTTTTTCTGCAGGGCCTCTCAAACGCTGTAAAAGACCTGTTGGTTTCCCATCCCGTTTCCGGGTCCTTAAAGGAGGCTATGGAGCTAGCAGTGAAGGCAGATAGGAGGCTCAGGGCTAGGGAGCAAGATAGACAAGCCCATAGAGTCAGGGAGGTCGTCTGTCCAGGTCCTTCTTCGTCCTTACCAACCGCTGTTCCCGAGACGATGGAGGTGGACCCGCTGGACCCCAAGGAGCGACGCCAGATTCGTTTGTTGCATCATCTCTCCTCTACTGTGGGAAAGCTGTACATCGGGTGATCACCTGCCCCCTGAGGCTTCCGCGCTTGCAGTCTGAACCGGCGGAACTCCGAGTCCTAGGCGATTGTAGGGAGGATCGCCTAGGACTTAAGGTACTTCCTAAACTTCTGGTACCGTGTCCGGTAAGATTCCGGGATTTTTCCCGATCAGGGCAGGCGTTTATTGACTCCGGAGCAGCCGCTAACCTGATAAGCCTGTGTTTTGTCAGACCCCTGATGGCTGAATTTGTGGCGCTGAAAACGCCAGTTCATTTTACTAGTATTGATGCTACCCCTCTCTCTACAGGCCTGGTTCGATGGAGGACCCCAGGATTACAGTTCACAGTGGGGGTCCTCCACTCGGAAGAACTGTCTTTCCTGGTTATGGAAAAGATGTCGGTTGATGTGGTGCTTGGTATGCCCTAGTTGGCACTGCACAATCCCCAATTTGATTGGTCCACCCGGGAATTGACTCATTGGGGATCATCCTGTCACAATCACCTATCTACTATAGCCATGTGCTCCGTAGATAGTGTGCTTATTCCGGAGTATTTGTCAGACTTTCAGGATGTATTCTCCAAAAAACTGTCTGAGGCTCTGCCTCCCCATAGGGAGTGGGACTGTGGTATTGACCTAATTCCCGACAGTCCCATCCCTAAGGGAGCCATTTTCAATTTGTCGGGCCGTGAGCATGAGTCCCTCAAGTCCTATATCTCAGAGGCTCTGGCCAAACGACATATCCGGCCATCCAGGTCCCCTGCTGGGGCAGGTCTCTTCTTTGTAGAGAAGAAGGACGGGACATTGAGGCCTTGTGTGGATTATCGGGCCTTGAAAAGAATCACAGTGAAGAACCAGTGTTCCTTGCTCCTAATTCCTGACTTGTTGAATCAGGTGGTAGGGGCCCACTGGTTCTCCAAACTGGACTTAAGGGGGGCGTACAATTTAATTCGTATTAGAGAGGGAGATGAATGGAAAACGGCGTTCAACACCCCGTTAGGACATTTTGAATGTCTGGTCATGCCTTTCGGACTCTGTAACGCTCCCGCTGTGTTTCAGGGGTTTATGAACGCGGTCTTTCACGACTTCCTGGGGGTATTTCTGGTCATCTATCTTGATGACATTCTGGTGTATTCTCCTGACTGGGATACACATGTGCGGCACCTGAGGTTGGTTCTGACCCGTTTGCGCGAGTACCAACTTTTTGTCAAGTTAGAGATATGTACTTTTGGTTCTAAAAAAGTATCTTTCCTTGGTTATGTGATTTCACCCACAGAGATTCAGATGGAGTCTGATAAAGTAGCTGCAATCTCCCAATGGGTCAGACCAGACAACCTTAAGGCTCTCCAGCGGTTCTTAGGTTTTGCAAATTTTTACCGCAAATTCATTAGGAACTACTCGGTTATTGCTCAACCCCTGACCGATCTGACTGAGAAGGGGGCCGACTTGGTAAAATGGTCGCCTGCAGCCCTTGAGGCCTTTAGTCATCTAAAAAGGGCATTTACGACTGCCCCGGTGCTAATACAGCCGGACGCACGACTACCTTTTTTCATTGAGGTAGATGCGTCTCAGGTGGGGACAGGAGCAGTATTGTCGCAGGAAGTCAGTGGGAGATCTGGGTATAGCCCATGCACGTTCTTCTCACGGAAGTTTAATTCAGCAGAACACAACTACGACGTAGGTAACCGTAAATTACTGGCTATCAAATGGGCTTTGGAAGAGTGGCGACATCATCTTGAGGATGCTAGACACCCAATTACCGTGTATACTGATCACAAGAATCTGGTATATCTCGCCAATGCTAAAAGACTCATAGCTCGTTAAGCCAGGTGGGCGTTGTTCTTTGCCAGGTTTAATTTCGTCGTGACATATATCCCAGGTGAGAAGAACGTGAAGGCGGACGCCCTGTCACGGAGTTTCGGGGGGGTCGGAAAGTGAGACTATGACTCCCGAGAATATCTTGGCACCTGGCGTTGTGGTGGCAGCTGTAGAGTCTAACTTCGTCCCCCAACTACAGAATGCCCAGCAGGACGCTCCTTCGGGGGTGCCGGAGGGCAGATGGTTTGTGCCAGAGACCTTACGTCTTCGTGTCATGGATGAATCTCACTCGTCGGTTCTCGCAGGGCATCCAGGGTTTCAGGGAACCCTGGATCTTTGTTCCAGACACTTCTGGTGGCCAGGCATGTCTCAGGAGATCCGCAACTTTGTTAGGGGATGCTCAGTCTGTGCTCGCAACAAGAGTCGACGGCGTCCTCTGGAGGGTCCCCTGAGACCGCTACCGGTTCCTTCCAGTCCATGGTCGCAGTTATCGGTAGATTTTATCACTGATCTACCAGAAGTGCACCACTATCTTAGTGGTGGTCGACCGGTTCTCAAAGATGGCACATTTTGTGGCGTTAAAAAAAGCTACCTTCGGCAAAAGAATTTGCCAAGATTTTTGTAACAGAAATAATTCACCTACATGGGGTTCCCCAAAATATTGTATCTGATCGCGGGGTTCAGTTTGTGTCGCAGTTTTGGCGTGCCTTCTGTAGAAACCTGAGAGCGTCACTTTCCTTCTCGTCAGCATTTCACCCGCAAACTAATGGTCAGACTGAGCGGAAGAACCAAGATTTAGTGCAATATTTACGGTTGTTTGCTAGTGAAAAGGCTCATCAGTGGGCAGAGTTCCTGCCGTTGGCAGAGTTTGCACTAAACAACCGCCCTTGTTCTTCCACTGGGGTATCTCCATTCTTTAATGTGTATACGGTCAGCATCCTCGCTTCCTTACAGCAATACCTACTCCTTCGGTCTGTCCGGCAGCGGATGTCGTCACAGATACGCTTCGGGGAGTATGGAAAGAGGTACACAAAAACTTGGAAGCAACAGGGACTCGTATGCAGTTGCGTAGTGAGAAGAGTCTGTCTGTATCTGAACCGTACAGGGTGGGACAGAAGGTATACCTGTCTTCTAGAAATCTCAAATTGAGGGTCCCATCCTTGAAGCTAGCGCCACGTTATGTGGGTCCGTTTGTCATCACACGTGTGGTGAACCCGCTCGCCTACGAACTGGGTTTGCCAGCTACATGGAGGGTTCACAGGGTGTTCCATAAATCTTTATTGAAACCTTTTGTCCCTTCGGTGTTCCTGTCTCAGTGATCATAACGTCTAGTCTTCTAATAGACCTAACTAAGATGGTCACAGACAATAATTCCTACAGGGGTGCAGGAGAGAACAGGACATAGAGGTTATACCCATGTGAAAGTGGTTGTAGCAAGCTTTAAACTTATCCTCTTTTCACAAGATGAAGGATAAGTGTCTGATTGACGAGAACTCCAGTGGTTGGAGAACAAGGATCCCTGAGCTGTCCATATGAATGGAGCATCGGTTTACCTTGTGCAGTTGTGAGAGGGCATGGATATCAGGCTCGGGCTTCCCCATTTGTTTGAGGGAAATGTCATATGATGGACTACCAGAAGAGAAAACTCTCGGACCAGGAATGCCTTACTGATCTCAGAGAGGGTGGTCATGGTGTCCTTGTCCTCGTGGTTGGGCAGAGGGGTCAACAGCAACTCATGGCACGGCTCCAGCCATACCAGTTCAGGAGAGGGCTGGGTCCAGAAGTAAACCCTGTTGATCATCGTGGTACAAAAACTCTGTGGGCAGCTAAAATATCCTTCAGGAGCTGACATCTTTGTACGGATAACCGTAAATTTTAATAACAGAAGGGAAGGTCAACAAATAACTCAACTCTGTTTCTGGGTCAACCTAGTCCTCTTTTGAAGTTTGGCCCATTCTGGTTTAACCATGGTAGCGTAAGTTACTTAAAGTCAGTACCTGTGTATCAGGTCTGCAAGTCCCTACACAGTTACCGGGATCAAGAATACTGTTCGACGTGGTTGGGAAGGAGGGAATGAGGTAGAGATAAAGCTCTTTTTGGTCCTCTTTCCTATCCCAGGTGATACCATACCTGTAGGGCAATTCACTGGAAAACCCATTGTCACCATTGCCTGTGAGATGCCAGTCATAGTGTCCTATTAGAGTGTATCATTCTAAATCTAATATTTATCACACCATTTTGTCATTGACAGAATAATGAAGGTGGGCTGACGGTTCAACTTCCCAGTAGTGTCACTTCTTACAACCAGACGGGGTTGAAGCCCGGGGAAGAGTACACCATCAGCATCATTTCCCTGAAGGAGCAAGCAAGGAGCCCCCCAACATCGGGCAGTGTTTCAACTGGTAAGAAAGGTGGTGCAGACATATATAAGCTGGCCAGCAACTGGATGCTGAAGTAATTGCAATTGCTGAGGAGACTCAGTCTATATGTTACAAATGTGAGGACGATCCCCTCTCAACAGCTTTAATTCATTACAAAAAATAACAGATAGTAGGGGGAAGATTAATACAGCAACAAATAGCACAAGACATAGGGAAGATTTATGGTGACAGTGCATTAAGTACATTGGTCAGCTCAGGAAGTCAGCAATACTTTAGAAGTATATTGGCTTACATCTAAAATAATGAATCTTTGCTCACACATACAGTAATGTGTGAAGGTCTGATCAAGGACAGGGATATGGTTGTACTGAGAAAAGCAGATTCAATTGAAAATACAGTTTAATAATGGTTTGTCTTCTCCATAGCCATTGATGGCCCTTCCAACATCCTGGTTCGAGATGTTTCTGACACAGTAGCTTTCGTGGAATGGACCCCTGCTAGAGCAAAACTGGACTTCATCCAGTTGCAGTATGGACCCATCAATGGAGAAGGAGAGAAGACCACCTTCCGTCTGCAGCCGCCTTTGAGTCAATACTCCATGCAAGTCCTGCGGCCTGGAGCTCAGTATGATGTGTCAGTGTCTGGCATCCGGGGAGATATTCGCAGTGACCCCGTCAATGCTACCTTCACCACAGGTACTCATTCTCATTGATTTATGTAGACATAATCTTAATGTTCTTGGTTTTGTGGCACAGTAGAAGGGTGGATGTGTACTGTCACACTAGCACCAATTGTGAACTTGCCTGTGAACTTCATCTACAAGAACAAGTGTCATTTCTGTACTCTAGTCCCACTAACTCATGGCTTACTGGCCATGTCTGATCAGGAATGGGGTCACATCACACCGACAGTCTTGGCCCATGCGATCCATACTGCGGCACCTGCTCAGTGCGCTGAGCGCCGACATGACCACTTCTGTTTGGATGCATTGGTCGTCTGGGAGGTGTGTGTCCGAGCTGGTCAATCATCACCTGTATACATTTATTCTTGCCCCCTCCTCTTAGAGGATGCCTGTTACACTTCTAGTCTTTGTGGGTTCCTTGGCCCTGGTGATCCGACTGCTCCTCTATTTTCAGCGGTCGCCTTTTCAACACTGACACCTTAGTCTCGTGAAATAGTGGGGAGACCACCCCCAACCCGTCTCTCTCCAAATAAGTGTATACCACATGTAATTGTCTTGTTTGTGTTCCCCTGTGCTTTGAAAGCGCTGCGGAATACGTTGGCACTTCACAAATAAAGATTATTATTATGTAAATGCGCTTTGAATGGAACATGATCAGGTCGTGAGCGTTCCTGTGCAGATAAGTATCCTTCTCTGCACTGCTGGGCCCGTTCCGACCTGCGCCAGTTTCGAACCGATTTAGCAGCCTAGTCACTGGTTTTTGTAATAAACACTGCAAAATTGTGCAGTTAGGGCTCCCACCCACTGGCGATATTTTCTCCACTGCGATGCGATTCTAAAGTTAAAGTCTCGCATCGCAGTGCGAGAAAAAAATCGACATGACGCCGGGATATCGGCATCACGCGGACATATCGCCAGTCTTTTCAAAGGGGCCAGCGGCAGCAGCGCTAGCCCCGTTGAAAAGAGAAGCAGAATGCCGGGGACTTCTGCCACAGCTGTAACAGCTGTGACACCTGTGGCAGGAGTTTCCTTCATCCCCGCTATGTGTGATTGCCTGAGCGCTCAGCCAATAGTTAAGCAGTAGCTGCTATTGGCTGAGCCCTCAGCCAATCTGCACAGCTCTTTCAGGAGGCGGGGATTTTTAAATCCCCGACTGCTGAAAGAGCTTCATAGCAGTGCCGGGGAGCCAGCAGGAGGACGCGGCTGAGCGCAGGAGAGGTAATTTTTTTTTTTTCACAATTATTGATGATTATCGGGGAAGGGCTTATATTTCAAGCCCTTCCCCGATAGTCATTCTGCAGGGCTTGGCTGAAACCATTGATTTCAATGGGATAGGCAGCAGTGCCGATCCCATTGAAAGCAATAAAATAGAATGCCGCAGACTTCTGCCCCAGCTGTGACAGCTGTGACAGCTGTGGCAGAGGATTCCTTCATCCCCGCGGTCCCCACGGCGATAAAGGAAACTCCTGCCACAGCTGTCACAGCTGTCACAGCTGTGGCAGAAGTCTGCGGCATTCTTCCAATGCTTTCAATGGGGCTAGCGCTGCTGTCGCTAGCCCCATTGAAAGCACTTGCGATATGCCGGTTCTATACCGGCCTCTTCCTTGCGCTGCGATGCGAGATTTTTCTCGTGCTCTCGCAGCGCAAGAAAGAAAATATCGCCAGTGGGTGGGAGCCCTTACATACATGATTTCATGCACATGCGTGCACATTTACGCACCCACATAGACTCCTATTGAGCTTCGGGTGCGCACAAAAATAGAGCATGTCACAAATTTTTTGCCCAAAGGGAACCTATTGAAGTCTATGGGTTTTGATGGTTGCAGTTTCTGTGGCCAATTTTCTGCACGTAAAGCTGTGTGGAAAATTGCCCATCTGCAGGAGGCCTAAGGCAAGAAAGAAGTGACAAATCACTTTTTGATATAGATTCCGTGTTGTTTCCATGTGGAATCTGCACGTGGATTTATCCATTGAAAAGAGCTAAAACCGCGTGTGCCAATTATTTGCATACCTGCAGCAGAAATCTGCAGCTCAGGGCTTAAGCAGATGGATCTGATGTTGTCCCGTTATGCAGCCCACATAACGGGATGAAACAAAGCCATTGATTTCAGTGGCTTACTTTTCTCTATCAGGACTCTCCATGAGAAGAGATAGGACTTGCCCAATCTTCCTGTTTTGCTTTTTTTCAAGCTCACGCACAATACCGCAGAGTTTGAATGGTCAAAAAAGAAGACCCCAGTTCATGCGTAACTACTAGAGATGAGCGAATCTACTCGGTTCGGGTGTTTTTGAACTCGAGCACCGCTTTTTCAGAGTAACTCACCGGGGGTGAGCGGGGGGTTGCAGAGGGGAGTGGTGGGGGGGAGAGAGAGCTCCCCCCTGTTCCCTACTGCTACCCTCCGCTCCACCACGCCGCCCCCCACCCCCCGGCGCCCCCGAATCTTTTTGCCCGAGTAGTGAGTTGCTCGGAAAAAGCGGTGCTCGAGTTCGAAAACACCCGAACCGAGTAGGTTCGCTCATCTCTAGTAACTACGTTCCGTAGCGGGAAATAATCAATGTCGATTCCGCCGTGTGAACATGCCCTTACAAAAATCTGGATAGCTGGGAATTACATGCAGTCTATATAGTAGAGACATAAAATTGCTGAGCTGGCCGTTTTTCTAAAACCTTGAACCTTAAGAAAGATGAACTACAGTAAGATCTTTATCCCTTTATTCTAAATGAAGATGGACTGACAGCTGTCAGCGCATTCAACGCGATCGCTTCAGCCTGCAGGACAACCGGAGAGAAGCCTCGTTTCATGTCGCTGCAGTCGCTCAGCAATACTCCAGCTTTAATGAATTTTGTTGTCTAGTCAAGGGTTATGAGCACATCTTGAAGACTGTATTTATAGAGCTGCTTTGCTTCTTTGGGTATTGAAGGATGTATTGTGATTGAATTTCACTTACATTTAGAAAGAATCAATAAAACCTCTCGCAGATCTACTCCAAGGAAAACCACATTCCTGCAGTCAGGTTAAGGACCGTGGAGGCCCCTAAGTGACATTTTCTTGGGTTGTCCCTCCTAATTATAGATAGACATATAGGCCCTTGTTTATAAATATTGCGCCAATTCATTTTAGAAGTCTTACATTGCATCATATTTAAAAAAAGTGGCCCACAGACTTGTTAATTTGGCCAATTTACACTACACAACAAATAGTAAAGCGCCAAAAATGCCGAAATATGTTTTGCACACATCAAAAATTCTACTGTAAAATATTCTGCAAAAATCATTATCTAATTACTGATTTTAACACATAAAATGGGGGCGAAGACATGAAAAAAAAAAACACCGTACCCTTATAGTTTATTTTGTGCCACAAAGTGCACCAATTTCCACATAAAGCTACTACATGCACCAAAATTGTGTCAGTTGGCATTCGGAAATATGTTTCACTCCTAAAATTCTATTCTGTATAATACTTAGTCAACAAGCAGAATAATAATAACAAAACTAAAAATTTAGGCAAAATCAAGCACAAAAAAAACTGTCCATGTAGTCGGATTTGCACCAAAAAAATGTGCCAAATGAGTGTAAACCACAATATATATACATATATATAGGTACAATATATATATATGAAAGTAAGTTTATTATGGCACTTATGTATGGATGTGTCTATATATATATATATATATATATATATATATATATATATAGACACATCTGTTGGAGACACATCCATTTAGAGGGCATATATATATGCCAAGGCTGATGGATGCGTGTGGGGAGCAAAGGCTGGCCTGTCTGGTCTGATCCTACGAATAAGCTACTGTAGTACAAATTGCTGGAAAGGTTCATGCAGGCTATGATAGCTATATTATTATATATATTATTTGTTCTGGTACAATAATATACTTTTGATTTAAGCCACCGGGCTAAGACCTGAGCCGTCTGATCCTCAATGTAATCACTGCCCTGTTTTTGCTTGGTAGTAAGCTTATATAAAATGTTATTTGCCCTCTATATGTTTTGGTTACCAAGTTGTGAAAGAATATAAACTTTTCTATGTACTTATTTTAAGCTCATCTCCTTGGCGTTTGGTAGAGGGCTTTATATCATAGCAGGGTTTGTGCAACCCACTGAGCCTTAAATCACTCATCTCAGTCGTCTGGTTTTTGATTTCTGTAACTAAAAATCCACAAAACATATTTCAAACGCAAGTAATTAAATGTACAACAAGGGTTTTTAAAGGACAAGTGTGACCACTACTGTAAATTAAGGAGTATTTCCCAGAGAATACAATAACACCTAGACATGTGAGTCCTTGAATTGTCCTCTTTTGTCAAGCCGTTAAAGGGGATGTTTCATAGAGACAAATGCTTACCATTTAGGCATGTGGAAATCATAAAGGGGTCTCTGACTAACACGTCTCCATTAGTTAAAGTGGTTCATAAAGAGTGGTTCTTGGTCTGGCAGGCCTGACAGGTCTTTGCATTACAGGATGGGGTATTCATTGAAAGCATACCTACACTTTTAGATGACTTTTCAGAATAAGTTGTTGTGTGTATATGAGTAATTACATTATGTCTAGCTGTTTTATGATTTGCATCCTGCATTTATCACCAGCTTACCTCTAAGACTTACTTTTCTGGAAGCATATCTGCGTGAACATCTCTCCCTCCTCCTCCTCCCTTCCCTCCGCTTTCTATATACTTCTTTGGGTAGCTTGAGCCATCCCTCTCTGTCACTTCCTGTTCTCTTTCTTGTTATCTCTGTTAGTAGAGATGGATTTCACTTGACAACAAAAGTGAACAACCGATTAAAAGTTGAGGAGACCCCTAATAGACAGTACTTTAGTACCTTAATTTTCCAGCACAAAAAACATAACTTTAGGTAAAGTTGCCAAAAAGACGGATGTTGATCCACCTTGCAACACACTGGTTTCACTTTGGGCTATGTAAGTAGGTAGCGCCTCAGTTTTCACTCTTGACCCCTCCAAGCAGAATTTGTTTTTTTGTTGTGGGGTTCCCAAGCCATTACTTGCAAGATACTCCTGGTCATGTCGTTGCTGATGCTACAATAGATGAAGGCGCAGTACCTGATGGTGTGAACAGGTGTGTAACCGGAGAACTTACAATGGTCAGGATTGGCAGCACAGTATCAATAACAGGGTCAGGGCATGCAGCAAGCAATAATGAAGCCCGATAAACAAGAGGAGGTCAGGGAATATAAAAGTCAGATAGAACAGGTACACCGGCAGGAAGTCAGAACTTTAAGGACCACAACAGCCAAGGAAAGCGATTGCTTAAGAATCCTCCATGAGATGAAAATGCCTAATATAGCTGGGGATGTCTGGTGATTGGAGGGGAAGAGTATAGAAGAGCATGTGACAGCCCTTTAAGAAAGGGGGCAGAAGTGAGCATGAACCCTATGAGCAGGAAGGCAAAGGAAGGCAGTAATGGTACCCGACTACGGCCCCAGCAACAGGAGAGCGGCGGTGGCTTTTCTTTCTGTTGTGAGCTTGACAATCTTCAGAGCTTTCCTTGAAATGAATAGGGTTGCGGTGTACATGAGCAACCAATGCTCTGTTCTCTAAGACCAACTGGACCCTGTTTTCGGGATCGGTGGGGGTCCGACTCCTCTATCAGTTTTCATTTATCCAATGGATGGGTGAAAACTTAAAAAAACATTAGGTTTTTGGAATACCCTTTAATGAGGCTGTGTGCCTAGGGAAGCATAAGCCAAAAATACGGCTCTGGCCATCAACTGTCATGCTGGGAGTTGTTGTTTTGCAATATCTAGAAAGCCACAGGTTGCTATATACGGTAGCGAATATCATTGGAGTCAATGAATCAGCCACATTTTTCATGTTCGCGGTTTTCTGCCTTTGTATTATATGCACATTGGTAAATATTTCATGCTGTAATTTATGATGATGCAGGTTATGGGAGCAGGCATGCTAGATGGAACCTAAGAAATGTTAATTGCTAGTCTCACTGAGAAAATGAAGGACGAATTGTACAATCGTTTCAAACGTTGGCATCTGCTTAAGTCCCCATTAGAGAAGAATCATGTTTAGATCATTTCACCGAAAGTCCTCTCAATGAATGATCTGCCGGCTACAGACTCTTCTCCGATGCTCCGCCGGTCATTGATCTATTCATTAGCTGCCTCAAATCTCCTCTTAAAAATTTGTGAACCGTTAACCTCCACACATTCACTACAACTACCATTATTATTATCATTATTATTATAGATTTAAATGGCGCTATCATGTTGTGCATGCGTAAAATCAATGAAGTAGGCAATGGAAAATGGCCAGAAGACTTATCATAAAGCCCTTTATGATATTTTGTTATGTCCTTCATTGTTTTTTCATTTGTCCTAATCCATCATTGACTTGGCTTACTATGGAAATGTTTTGTAAACCTAGCCCACCTAACCAGATGAAGTGTCTATGTTACGGTCAGAGTGCCCACCGCAATCAATACTGACCGTAAAGTGCCCCCCAATAAACAGTACTATCAGAAGAGTGTCCTTCACAAACAATACCTCCATTTATGCATCCATAAATGTAGGCGAATGTGCCTATAGTGGCCATGTGATTGTATAGTCAGGGCTGAACTTTTTGCTATGGTGGGCCGATATGGTAGTCTTAACTCTTTCAAATCCACTGTCTGACGACTGAAGACATTTTGATTGAAGGCTGTACAGCTCCGATGTCGGAAGACGTCCGGCAGGGTATTCTTACTGTATATTACTGGTTGCTCTGTTGTCGGGGGCCTCTCCAGCATGTCCCATACCGCAGTACTGGCTCTAGCCAGCAGATGGCGCCATTGTATAATGGCAGAAAGAGAAAAACCCCTAGGAAACCCTGAATCCAAAATTGGATTGCAAAGGGTTAAAACAATGCAGATATACCCCTAATTGAGAAATACTTGTATGGGATGCAGACCTTTCTGATAAGATTTCTGGTATCTCAGCTGGGCTGGCCTAAAACACCAAACTCATTATTTAACTCTGAGACATTAACAACCATTGAAATACCTGCTGGGTTAACCCCCTAGCACCCCAATATGTATATGTAAGTCCTGTATACACAGGGTTTGTATGGAGCAGGATCAGGAGTATTGCTGAAGTATTGCAGTATATGGTGTAAGCGATGAAACGATTGCAAGTTCCCAATAGGGACTAAAGAAATAAATAAAAAGACGTTTATTATTGAAAAAAATAGAGGATATTAAAAAGTGAAAAAAATATAATTAAGTTCCAAAGTTGGTACCGGCATTTATTTTTTACCAGCCAAATTAACAGTGGGTAAAAAATAGTTGCTCATTGGGAATAATGCCAGGCAGAAACCAGGGCCGTAAGCACTTCTACTCACCAAAGCAGCTCTACTCCGACTGCTGTGGCTTCTGTATGCACAGACCCTGCTTCCTCAGACGTCGGGAGAGGAAGCATAGTCTCTGTGTACACTCATCCACTTCTTAGGTGAGTAATACTATTGGCAACCATGGTTGTTGCCTAAGGGCACTAAAGAGGCACAATATTACTGTTAGGGACATTCAAAGGGCACACCATTACTATTTGGTCCACTATCGGGAATGCACTATTATTATTGGGGGCACTACTACCTTTGAGGCCACTAAAGTGGGAAGGCTATTACTATTGGGGGTTACTAAGAGAAGAGGCACTTAGAATTGGGGCCACTATCAGGATACTATTACTATTGTGGTCACTAGCGTGGCATAGTATTGCTATTGGGGCTACACTATTATTATTTGGGATACTATCAGGGCCACTATTACTATTGGGGCCATTACGTCGGTATGCTATTGTTATTGGGTCCACTAAGGAGGCACACTATTACAATTGGGTGCACTGTAACCAATGGAGCCACTGAGAGGGGGCTCGTTTACTACTGGGGCCTCTGAGATGGGGTGCTATTACTTTTGCAAATGACACTGTTGTTGATAATACCAACAGATGCAAGTGGCAAGATGTCATATCATCTTTCCGCTTACTCTCCAACACAGTCGATGGAGAAATATTTCCAAGGTTACTTTCTGATATTTCCGTGAGACTTTTTTGTGGTTTTGTCATTTTTTTTTTACCATGATTTGTATAATTGCTGTAAAACTATGATAATGAGGCAAAAAGTGACAAAGTCGCAATAACCTTCTATACAGCTCCAACGAGCCATCTACAGTCCCAATGCACTAGCAGCAGGTGGTCGAACAGCAGCATATGATGAGATTAAACTCATGTAATTTTACAAGTGCCGTGAGGACTGTGTCTACAGGGAGAAGCAGCATTCATATGCTCAGGATCCATACAAGGATCCCTATGGACCTAACCCATGTCTGGAATATTAATGAGAGTGAGTTGGGGCGTTTTTATGTCCTTGTTTGCATATTAGAAATTATAAGTGATTGTGAATACTATTTTTTTATTTAAAGGAGTTGTGCCAGAATAGTTAGTTATCCCCTATGCACAGAATAGAGAATAACTTTCTGAACGGTAGGGGTCTTACCACTGAGATCCCATTGATCTAAAGAATGGGTATCCTGTGTCCCCCATCATTCTCACTGTGGGGTTACTGCCACCCCACAGTGAGGAGGAGACTGAATGGAGTGCTGGTCACGCAAGCGCACTAGCGCTTCATTCTCTCTTAATGGGGCTGCCAAGATACCAGAGTGGTGGTAACCCGCTTGGGTATTTCCATCACTCCCATTGAAGATGAATGGAGTGCTGATTGTGTATGCTCGGCCAGCACTCTATTTAGAGTGATGTCATTGGGAGGGGAGAAGCGACCCCCGCATTGACAGGAGAGCAGAACATGGAAGACCCGTTCACCAGATCAGTAAGACCTCCATCGATCAGCAACCTATCCCCCATCCTTAGGATAGGGGCTAGCTTGATATCTTGAACAACCCCCTTATTATGGTCATTTTTGATTATGTATCGTATATACTATATTGTATCCATTTTTTCCCCCCACAGAGCTTGACGCACCCAAGAATTTACGTGTTATATCTCGTGCATCATCAACTTTGGAACTTGAGTGGGACAACAGTGATGCAGAGGGTGAGGGGTACCGAGTGGTATTCAGCACCTTAGCTGGAGATCAGTACCACGAACTCAGGGTACCACGGTATGCTGGCCAGACCACAAGAGCCACACTTACAGGTGAGCATGTGAACACTGGCATAAAGTATGGCAAAAGTTTGAAGAAACTTTTTGGAAAAAACTGTTGTGTCTCATGTAGAGCTGGAGGGAGCAATGCACGAACATTGAAGAGAGAATTTATGTGTCATGCAACTCCCCCTCAGGCATTGTATTAAGCATTACATAGTGTATCACTTTTGCCCGGAATGTTCCTTTAAGTTGTTGAGAAACAAAAATGTGATACAAAAATATATGTGAACCAAAAATGATTGCATATTTTTAGATAAAAGTTAAAACAAAGGCACACAACCATATTTAGTGTGACTGCCTGTGTATTTGTAAAGGGTTAACCCTATTGATGTGACTGACTTTATATTGTATAGTATATGCTTAAAGACCTTCCAGGGAGGTCACATGACACAACTGAGCCTTGTTTGGATAAAGTGAAAACTACCTTTGGCTCTGCCTCCATCTGTCACCACTGTACCATCACATACCATCCACCTGCTTCAACTTGGCACACTAGTCAGGATGGCACAACTGGTGGCAGGCAGAGATATTGAGGATCTTGCCAGGTTACCGAGGACAGCAACCAAAAAGGAAGGGTGGAAATGTAATGCGTTAACACTATTGATGTGCCTGAATTTACAATGTTAACATTGTATATGTGTTTAAGGACCTTCAAGAGATGTCACATGATGTAAATGATCCCTTGCTCTGATACAGTGAAAATGACCATTGACTTCACCCCTGTCTGTCACATACCGTATTCCATGGATAAACCGATGGCACATGAAAAAACTCATGACATATCCTATTTCTGTCTGTTTTCAGGGATAATAATAGGGCATGCAATGTGCAGGGTCATGGACAGCATATGAAAAGGTGTCCATGTGCTGTTCAATGAGACTTGTCACCAAGTTTCGTGGGTGCAACTCACATTACAGCCATGTGCCCTCAGCCTTATTTCCTAGCAATACATATGGACCATGCCCTACTGTTCTGCCAGTGGATGTGACTTGTCATGATGTATGTATCTAAGTCAGAATGCTAAATATATAAATGTTACGGACAAACTGTAAACCCATAAAGTGCTCCATACTTCATTAATACTGGGCAGCCTCCAGCCCTGCTGTTATCTTGGAGGACATCCAATGCAAACTTCCCAGTGAAATGTTAGGTCAAAACCAGCATTAACATATTGCACCAAACGGATACTTTAGTACTCTTAATTTTAAGAGGTTTAATGGCTGTGGCAATCATTACATTAACACCCCGGGCGAAAATGTGCAGCGCCGGAGGGGGTGGTGCGTGACACAGAGATACAGAGAACTCCAGAGTTGTGCACCATCCCCTCAGGTTCTGCAGTAACCATAAGGCAGGCTATTGGTTCTGGCTGTAGAGTCCTTGTGTTGGCTTGCAGAATGCTAAAAAAGAGAAAACAGAAGCAAAGTCTGGAGAGAAGTCTTTGAAAAATGTATTTAGCCATTTCTAAATTGTATTTGTATACAAGGTGACCAACGCTAATGGCGGCCAACGCTTTCCACAGTCCACTAATGCAATATTAATAGTGTTCTAGAACATTCTACTCCCCTCCTCTTACGGGTTGTCTCTGTAGGAGGCAAATTCATTAGCTCTCTTTTAAAGCAAATTTGCGTATTGTAAGCCATCCGTAATATAGATATGTATTATAGATGTGCTACAGTTGACATTACAACTATATGTAAGTCAGTATTTCATCAGTATTTGCCTCCATATTTACTGTAAGTTTTTATTTGCTACTTGGCAAATACTGATCTCTTTTTGCCCAACAGAAATTTACCAATACGAAAGCAAAAACGAAAAAAAAATGGTCATGCTGCATTTTTGCAGTCCACAAAACATGGACTAAATACAGTAAAATGTGGTCATTTGAAAGCGGCTTATTTTCAAATGATTTTTTAATTCATTTTCAATGGCACAATCTATATATTAAAAATCCCACTAAGTCTAATAATAAGTTGATAGTTTCACTGTGCCTAAAAGTAAGTTGACACTCCCTATTTTGTAGAGGAAAGTTTTCTGCAGCCATCATCATTACAGGAATGATTACAATCAGAGGTAACACCTGTATAATATATATATATATATATATATATATATATATATATATACACACCTTGTCCGCAACTGCCAGATGAATATATGTTTCCCTGGCATCAGGTGAGCTAACACATTTTTAACTGCCCGGCCTGCTCTTAAGTGCCTATCCGTGTGCACTAGAGATGAGCGAACACCAAAATGTTCGGGTGTTCGTTATTCGTAACGAACTTCCCGTGATGCTCGAGGGTTCGTTTCGAACAACGAACCCCATTGAAGTCAATGGGCGACCGGAACATTTTTGTATTTCGCCGATGCTCGCTAAGGTTTTCATGTGTGAAAATCTGGGCAATTCAGGAAAGTGATGGGAATGACACAGTGACGGATAGGGCAGGCGAGGGGCTACATGTTGGGCTGCATCCTAAGTTCACAGGTCCCACTATTAAGCCACAATAGCGGCAAGAGTGGGCCCCCCCCCCCTCCCAACAACTTTTACTTCTGAAAAGCGCTCATTAGCATGGCATACCTTTGCTAAGCACCACACTACCTCCAACAAAGCACAATCACTGCCTGGATGACACTCCGCTGCCACTTCTCCTGAGTTACATGCTGCCCAACCGCACCCCCTCCCCCCCACAGCGCACACCAAACTGTCCCTGCGCAGCCTTCAGCTGCCCTCATGCCACACCACCCTCACGTCTATTTAGAAGTGCGTCTGCCACGACGAGGGACCGCAGGCACACACTGCACAGGGTTGGCACGGCTAGGTAGCGACCCTCTTTAATAGGGGCGGGGCGATAGCCCACAATGCTGTACAGAAGCAATGAGAAATACAATCCTGTGCCACCGCCATCAGGAGCTGCACACGTGGGCATAGCAATGGGGAACCTATGTGCCACACACTATTCATTCTGTCAAGGTGTCTGCATGCCCCAGTCAGACTGGTTATATGCACCTTAACAGTAACCGCGTTGGTGGTAATGTGGTGGTGACTGCGGACCTAGTACCACGGTTGTATTTTGTTGGTTTTCGGAATGCGGCCAGGATTAAGTGGGCCGTGGCGGGGGGATGGTGTGGGGGCTCTCGTTGTGTCGGTAAAGGTGAAATTCTTGGACTGCCACCAGACGAAGCAATGCAAAGACATTTGCCAAGAATGTTTTCCCTGTTGGAGGAGGAGGGGGATGTTTTTGAGGCACTACGTGTCCTCTCCACGTGTCCGTGGTTATATGCACCTTAACAGTAACCGCGTTGGTGGTAATGTGGTGGTGACTGCGGACCTAGTACCACGGTTGTATTTTGTTGGTTTTCGGAATGTGGCCAGGATTAAGTGGGCCGTGGCGGGGGGATGGTGGGGGGGCTCTCTAGTAGTGTCGGTAAAGGTGAAATTCTTGGACTGCCGCCAGACGAACCAATGCAAAGGCATTTGCCAACAATGTTTTCCCTGTTGGAGGAGGAGGGGGATGTTTTTGAGGCACTACGTGCCCTCTCCACGTGTCCGTTCCATGTAAGCAATAGTAGCACTCAAGACAGGCCCCAGTAACAATTCTGAAGCAGCAGTATAGCGGGAGCGCAGTCTTCGTTCCATGTAAGCAATAGTAGCACTCAAGACAGGCCCCAGTAACAATTCTGAAGCAGCAGTATAGCGGGAGCGCAGTCTTCGTTCCATGTAAGCAATAGTAGCACTCAAGACAGGCCCCAGTAACAATTCTGAAGCAGCAGTATAGCGGGAGCGCAGTCTTCGTTCCATGTAAGCAATAGTAGCACTCAAGACAGGCCCCAGTAACAATTCTGAAGCAGCAGTATAGCGGGAGCGCAGTCTTCGTTCCATTTCAGTAGCCTTAGTATAGCCAAGGCACAAGTGACATTTATGTAGCTAAACTGTAGGCCAACCCCACACACCTTTCTGTACCATGAGTGCAGGCGAAGAACATAGAAATTACTATGATTACACTGTAGGTGAGGGCCCCAAAAAATTGGTGTACCAACAGTACTAATGTACCTCAGTAAAAATTGGCCATGCCCAATCAAGATGGCAGGTGAATCGCTTTGGTTAATGTGGCTTAAGTGGTAACTAGGCCTGGAGGCAGCCCAGTGTAACGAAAAATTGGTTCAAGTTAAAGTTCCAACGCTTTTAAGCTAATTGAAACTTATAAAAATTGTTCTGAAAAATTATTTGAGTGAGCCTTGTGGCCCTAAGAAAAATTGCCCGTTCAGCGTGATTACGTGAGGTTTCAGGAGGAGGAGCAGGAGGAGGAGGAGGAGGAATATTAGACACAGATTGATGAAGCAGAAATGTCCCCGTTTTGGATGGTGAGAGAGAACGTAGCTTCCATCCGCGGGTGCAGCCTACGTATTGCTTACGTATCGCTGCTGTCCGCTGGTGGAGAACAGAAGTCTGGGGAAATCCAGCCTTTGTTCATCTTGATGAGTGTTAGCCTGTCGGCACTGTCGGTTGACAAGCGGCTACGCTTATCGGTGATGATTCCCCCAGCCGCACTAAACACCCTCTCCGACAAGACGCTAGCCGCAGGACAAGCAAGCACCTCAAGGGCATACAGGGCTAGTTCAGGCCACGTGTCCAGCTTCGACACCCAGTAGTTGTAGGGGGCAGAGGCGTCACCAAGGATGGTCGTGCGATCCGCTACGTACTCCCTCACCATCCTTTTGCAGTGCTCCCGCCGACTCAGCCGTGACTGGGGAGCGGTGACACAGTCTTGGTGGGGAGCCATAAAGCTGGCCAGGCCCTTAAAGACTGTTGCACTGCCTGGGATGTACATGCTGCTCGATCTACGCACATCCCCTGCAACATGGCCCTCGGAACTGCGCCTTCTGCCACTAGCGCTGTCGGCTGGGAATTTTACCATCAGCTTGTCCGCAAGGGTCCTGTGGTATAGCAACACTCTCGAACCCCTTTCCTCTTCGGGAATCAGAGTGGGCAGGTTCTCCTTATACCGTGGATCGAGCAGTGTGTACACCCAGTAATCCGTAGTGGCCAGAATGCGTGCAACGCGAGGGTCACGAGAAAGGCATCCTAACATGAAGTCAGCCATGTGTGCCAGGGTACCTGTACGCAACACATGGCTGTCTTCACTAGGAAGATCACTTTCAGGATCCTCCTCCTCCTCCTCCTCCTCTTCAGGCCATACACGCTGAAAGGATGACAGGCAATCAGCCGGTGTACCGTCAGCAGCGGGCCAAGCTGTCTCTTCCCCCTCCTCCTCATCCTCCTCATGCTCCTCCTCCTCCTCCTGTACGCGCTGAGAAATAGACAGGAGGGTGCCCTGACTATCCAGCGGCATACTGTCTTCCCCCGCCCCCGTTTCCGAGCGCAAAGCAGCTGCCTTTATGGTTTGCAGGGAATTTCTCAAGATGCATAGCAGAGGAATGGTGACGCTAATGATTGTAGCATCGCCGCTCACCACCTGGGTAGACTCCTCAAAATTACCAAGGACATGGCAGATGTCTGCCAACCAGGCCCACTCTTCTGAAAGGAATTGAGGAGGCTGACTCCCACTGCGCCGCCCATGTTGGAGTTGGTATTCGACTATAGCTCTACGCTGTTCATAGAGCCTGGCCAACATGTGGAGCGTAGAGTTCCACCGTGTGGGCACGTCGCACAGCAGTCGGTGCACTGGCAGCTTAAAGTGATGTTGCAGGGTGCGCAGGGTGGCAGCGTCCGTGTGGGACTTGCGGAAATGTGCGCAGAGCCGGCGCGCCTTTACGAGCAGGTCTGACAAGCGTGGGTAGCTTTTCAGAAAGCGCTGAACCACCAAATTAAATACGTGGGCCAGGCATGGCACGTGCGTGAGGCTGCCGAGCTGCAGAGCCGCCACCAGGTTACGGCCGTTGTCACACACGACCATGCCCGGTTGGAGGCTCAGCGGCGCAAGCCAGCGGTCCGTCTGCTGTGTCAGACCCTGCAGCAGTTCGTGGGCCGTGTGCCTCTTATCGCCTAAGCTGAGTAGTTTCAGCACGGCCTGCTGACGCTTGCCCACCGCTGTGCTGCCACACCGCGCGACACCGACTGCTGGCGACATGCTGCTGCTAACACATCTTGATTGTGAGACAGAGGAGGAGGAGGAGGAGGAGGGTGCTTTAGTGGAGGAAGCATAGACCTCCGCAGATACCAGCACCGAGCTGGGGCCCGCAATTCTGGGGGTGGGTAGGACGTGAGCGGTCCCAGGCTCTGACTCTGTCCCAGCCTCCACTAAATTCACCCAATGTGCCGTCAGGGAGATGTAGTGGCCCTGCCCGCCTGTGCTTGTCCACGTGTCCGTAGTTAAGTGGACCGTGGCAGTAACCGCGTTGGTGAGGGCGCGCACAATGTTGCGGGAGACGTGGTCGTGCAGGGCTGGGACGGCACATCGGGAAAAGTAGTGGCGACTGGGAACTGAGTAGCGCGGGGCCGCCGCCTCCATGATACTTTTGAAGGACTCCGTTTCCACAACCCTATACGGCAGCATCTCAAGGCTGATGAATTTTGCGATGCGGACGGTTAACGTTTGAGCGTGCGGGTGCGTGGCGGCGTACTTGCGCTTGCGCTCGAACACTTGCGCAAGCGACGGCTGAACGGTGCGCTGAACTACACTGCTGGATGGGGCCGAGGACAGCGGAGATGAGGGTGTGGGTGCAGGCCATGAGGCGGTAGTGCCTGTGTCCTGAGAGGGGGGTTGCATCTCAGTGGCAGGTTGGGGCACAGGGGGAGAGGCAGGGGTGCAAACCGGAGGCGGTGAACGGCCTTCGTCCCACCTTGTGGGGTGCTTGGCCATCATATGTCTGCGCATGCTGGTGGTGGTGAGGCTGTTGGTGTTGGCTCCCCGGCTGAGCTTTGCGCGACAAAGGTTGCACACCACTGTTCGTCGGTCGTCAGGCGTCTCTGTGAAAAACTGCCAGACCTTAGAGCACCTCGGCCTCCGCAGGGTGGCATGGCGCGAGGGGGCGCTTTGGGAAACACTTGGTGGATTATTCGGTCTGGCCCTGCCTCTACCCCTGGCCACTGCACTGCCTCTTGCAACCTGCCCTGCTGATGCCCTTGACTCCCCCTCTGAAGACCTGTCCTCCTGAGTAAGCGTTGCACACCAGGTGGGGTCAGTCACCTCATCGTCCTGCTGCTCTTCCTCCGAATCCTCTGTGCGCTGCTCCCTGGGACTTACTGCCCTTACTACTACCTCACTGCAAGACAACTGTGTCTGATCGTCATCGTCCTCCTCACCCACAGAAAGTTGTTGAGACAGTTGGCGGAAGTCCCCAGCCTCTTCCCCCGGACCCCGGGAACTTTCGAATGGTTGGGCATCAGTGACGATAAACTCCTCTGGTGGGAGAGGAACCGCTGCTGCCCAATCTAAGCAGGGGCCCGAGAACAGTTCCTGGGAGTGCTCCCGCTCCTGAGCAGGTGTTATTGTAGTGGAGTGAGGAGGCTGGGAGGAAGGAGGAGCAGCAGACAGAGGATTCGGATTGGCAGCAGTGGACGGCGCAGAACTGCGGGTAGACGATAGGTTGCTCGAAGCACTTTCTGCCATCCAGGACAGGACCTGCTCACACTGCTCATTTTCTAATAACCGTCTCCCGCGTGGACCCATTAATTGGGCGATGAATGTGGGGACGCCAGAAACGTGCCTCTCTCCTAATCGCGCAGCAGTCGGCTGCGACACACCTGGATCAGGAGCTTGGCCTGTGCCCACACCCTGACTTGGCCCTCCGCGTCCTCGGCCACGTCCACGTCCACGTCCTCTAGGCTTACCCCTACCCCTCAGCATGCTGTATTACCAGTGATTAGATTTCCCAGGCAGGAAATAAATTGGCGCAAGACTGCAGGCCAAATATAATTTTTGCCCTTTTTGGAAAACGAAAGGCCCCACTGCCTCTAGTGAATGAATTATCTAAGTTTAATAACTGTGCTGTGTCCCTGCTTATGTGTCACAGAACGTGAGGGTAGCAGAGTTATTATAACTCTTGGAGAGCAGGTATTTTTTTTCCCAATTAAGGAAAGCAAATGGCGAACCCAGCAGTAAAGCGTAGCTGGCTGCGTATGATTTAGCAATGTTTTTCACGCAGCTCACACGTCTACACAGGCGTAAGGACGGACACAGGCTGGACAAATAGATTTGTTTTCAGTTTTTTCCCACCAACAGGCAGCACTGCGTATATTCAATGAACCTGCGAAGTTTAATAACTGCGCTGTGTCCCTGCTTATGTGTCACAGAACGTGAGGGTAGCAGAGTTATTATAACTCTTGGAGAGCAGGTATTTTTTTTCCCAATTAAGGAAAGCAAATGGCGAACCCAGCAGTAAAGCGTAGCTGGCTGCGTATGATTTAGCAATGTTTTTCACGCAGCTCACACGTCTACACAGGCGTAAGGACGGACACAGGCTGGACAAATAGATTTGTTTTCAGTTTTTTCCCACCAACAGGCAGCACTGCGTATATTCAATGAACCTGCGAAGTTTAATAACTGCGCTGTGTCCCTGCTTATGTGTCACAGAACGTGAGGGTAGCAGAGTTATTATAACTCTTGGAGAGCAGGTATTTTTTTTCCCAATTAAGGAAAGCAAATGGCGAACCCAGCAGTAAAGCGTAGCTGGCTGCGTATGATTTAGCAATGTTTTTCACGCAGCTCACACGTCTACACAGGCGTAAGGACGGACACAGGCTGGACAAATAGATTTGTTTTCAGTTTTTTCCCACCAACAGGCAGCACTGCGTATATTCAATGAACCTGCGAAGTTTAATAACTGCGCTGTGTCCCTGCTTATGTGTCACAGAACGTGAGGGTAGCAGAGTTATTATAACTCTTGGAGAGCAGGTATTTTTTTTCCCAATTAAGGAAAGCAAATGGCGAACCCAGCAGTAAAGCGTAGCTGGCTGCGTATGATTTAGCAATGTTTTTCACGCAGCTCACACGTCTACACAGGCGTAAGGACGGACACAGGCTGGACAAATAGATTTGTTTTCAGTTTTTTCCCACCAACAGGCAGCACTGCGTATATTCAATGAACCTGCGAAGTTTAATAACTGCGCTGTGTCCCTGCTTATGTGTCACAGAACGTGAGGGTAGCAGAGTTATTATAACTCTTGGAGAGCAGGTATTTTTTTCCCCAATTAAGGAAAGCAAATGGCGAACCCAGCAGTAAAGCGTAGCTGGCTGCGTATGATTTAGCAATGTTTTTCACGCAGCTCACACGTCTCCACAGGCGTAAGGACGGACACAGGCTGGACAAATAGATTTCTTTTCAGTTTTTTCCCACCAACAGGCAGCACTGCGTATATTCTATGAATAATAACTGTGTTGTGGCCCTGCCTATACAATTCTTTCCCTGCAGTATCAATGGAGGGTGCAATGCTCTGCAGAGGCGATTTTGAGAAGCCCAAAAAAAATGCAGCACAGCCAACAGCAGCCTGGACAGTACTGCACACGGATAAATATGGCCCTAGAAAGGACCGTTGAGGTTCTTGAAGGCTACACTCACTCCTAACACTCTCCCTGCCTATGCAGCACTTCTGTCCCTAATGCCAGGTGCAACGGTCTGCAGAGGCGATTTTGAGAAAGAAAAAAAAATCCCACTGCTAACAGCAGCCAACACACAGCTATCAGTGGCCCTAATAAGGACCTTTGGGGGGTCTTGAAGCCTACACTAACTACCAATTCTTTCCCTACAGCAGCTCCGGTATAAACAGCACTGTCCCTCATCTAACTCACACCGCATCTGAGGCGAGCCGCGGGAGGGGCCGACTTTTATATTAGGCGAACACCTGATCTCGCCAGCCACTCACAGCAGGGGGGTGGTATAGGGCTTAAACGTTGCAGGGGGAAGTTGTAATGCCTTCCCTGTCTTTCAATTGGCCAGAAAAGCGCGCTAACGTCTCAGGGAAGGAAGTGAAAGTAACCAGAACACCGCATGGTGTTCGTCACGAATAACGAACATCCCGAACACCCTAATATTCGCACGAATATCAAGCTCGGACGAACGCGTTCGCTCATCTCTAGTGTGCACACATTGTTTTTTTCTGAGGGCCCACCTCACTTACGTATCTCCGTGTTTGATACAATTATGTAGGTGAAGCAGCTTTGGATGTCTGTTGGAAGTACCCCGATGTTCGCTCAGCAACATCGGTACTGATTAGAGATGAGCGTGCATGCTCAGTAAGGTCAGTTACTCGAGCGAGCATTGCTTTTCTCGAGTAACTGCCTTCTCATCCAAGGGTGCTCAGGGGGCAGCGGGGGGAAAGAGAGAAATCTCTCTCACTGACCTTACCGAGCGTGCTCGCTCATCTCCAGTACTCATGCATTATGGAGCTGCGCTTCTTAGCTACAGGCTGCCTCCACTCTTGTGCCACTGTGCCTCTCTAACAGGCACAGAATCTCCAAGACACATCTTGCACGGCTCCCTCAGCCAATTCCTCACTCTTTTTGCGTCTCTTTCTCCCTGCAATGCAGCTGAGTATCACTGGGATCGCTTTCTTCCCCGGTGTCCAGCTCCTGCAGTTCACGTCTGAGCACACCAAGCCCGTGCATCTCTCTATCATCCCCAGCCCTCCAGACATCCCACCTGATCTCTGCACCCAATGGGCAGTGGTATGCAATACTCCATAAAGAAATACACAAAATTCAGTAATGTATGACAGCCAGTAGAGGTCGCCCTTTTACCATCCAAGGAAACATCATCTGAGCCCCTGTCAGGCCATCAAACCCTATATTATAAAGTATATATTATCAGGCAGTGGCTTTTCATGACACCATAGTGTCGATTCACTATCACTTTGACTTTAGGGTTGTTTAGAAATGAGCTTTCCTTTATATCATTATTACTTTTATTTTTCAGAAGGAAAAGTGAACTAAAAACCTCCAAAACATTACACATAAGTATCACCTGACATGTATACCCTTGAAATCTGTGGAGCAATCATACGCAGGCAGCACTCATTCACAGCTTGATTCCCGTCTTATTTTGTGAAGGGGTCTGAGCACTAGATATTTGGGTCAGCAGGTATAATTATGGAATTGATTTGTCATGCTGTGTTGCTACTTTTTGGAGTGTTCTTACACCAACGGCTCTTAAAAATCTGTGTTTTCTGCTGATTGCATCTCTGATTTTTGTCATAGCCAGGCACGCTGTATTTTGATATACGGTTTGGGCTGACACTAATGATTTGTTAGGCAAAACTTTTAATGGCTTCAAACTATGCAGCAATAAAAATAAACTCCTAAATATGCATGAAATATACTGTATGCTGTAGAAATTCTGCAATCACTTCAAAGTTCTCCAAATCTAAAGTCTTGTATTATAAATAAATAGCATAATAAAAAACACTACAATACTTTAAAAAAGGGCATGTAATAAATTCACATCCATCGGTGCAGCAGTATCTGGTGATTTGCAACTCAACTCTGATTTTGGTTTCAAAGTGGATTGTGTGCAAATGAAGGTGCCTTTCAGTGGGATATGAGGAGATGCACCATGTGGTCAGGGGCAAGGTTCCTTTCATGCTAAAGTGGTGTGACTGCTGTTGTCATTTAGGGCTCACACCCACTTGCGTTTTCATTTCTTGCTCTGCGAGAGCAGGTGAAATCACTCGCCTTGCAGTGCAAGAAAAACGTTGCGATATCGCCAGTGCTTTCCATGGGGCCAGCGGCAGCAGCACTAGCCCCATTGAAAACATAGGGAGAATATCGCGGACCTCTGCCACAGCTGTCATAGGCATGACAGCTGTGGCAGAAGTCCAGCATGCTATTACATTGCTTTCAATGGGGTCGACGCTGCTGCCGACCCCATTGAAGCGGTGGTTTTGTGGCAACCCCCGCAGCATGATTTTCGGGGAAGGGCTTGAAATATAAGCCCTTCCCTGAAAATCATCTCTAGCTGGTCAAAAAAAACAAAAAAGAACTTTACTCACCTCTCCGCCACTCAGACGCGTCCTCCGGCTAGCTCTCCTGCACTGCTGTCTAGCACTTGCAGCATCAATGAATAGCTAAGCGCTGCCTGTAATTGGCTGAGTGCTCAGCCAATCAGCGCAGCCCTTTCAGGAAAAAAAAAACACTGAACAATAAAACCGACAGCGCTTGAGCACAGGTGTGAGAAGCCCCATTAAAAACAATGGGAGTGTTGTATCGCAGATGCCGCGCTAGTTGCTGTAAAAAGCGGTGTGTGTGGGAGTGGCCTTAAGCAGAGCCCTAAATAGACGATATTTATTAAAGGACTTCTTTCCCTTTTAAGAGAACATCACATGAGCGTATTTTGGCATATTACGTCCGTAGTATGCAGTGTCGAAAACCAATTGTTTTACATTGGACCATTCAGACCTGCATTTTTCTTGCATGTGCTTTACATGCATGAAAAACAAGTGGATCTGCAGCTGATTTCGGCTTGCCGCTCCTCTCACCTTGCAATCAGCAAGATGGCCCCAAGATGGCAGGTTGTGTGGGGTGTTTCCACTATATAGTGGTAGCACCTACCAAGAGTGGTCCAAGGAAGGACAACTAGTAAATCGGTGATGGGTCATGGATGCCTAAGGTTCATTGATAAATGTAGAGAGTGAAAGCTATCCCATCGGGTCTGATCCTACAGAAGAGCAGCAGTAGTACAGATTGCTGAAAAAGTAAATTCTGACTATGATGGAAAGGTGTCAGAACACACACTGCAATATAGCTTGCTGCATATGGAACTATGTAGCCACAGACTAGTCAGATTGACCCCATGCACTGCCAAAAGCACTAACACTGGACATGTGAGCATCAAAATTGAAGAAAAGGAAAAAGTTTGGTATGGTGTTAGCCAGTAGAGCAAAATGTGATTGTTCTCAGTAAGAGAAACCAAGCAATCTTGTAGATATGATACCTTTTAATCGCTAACAAAAATACATGATGTTATAGTGAGCTTTTGAACCTATATAGGGTTAAGAAAGTGACTTTCTGGCCTCCTGCTCCAACAAACCATTGGCCTATTTCCACTACATTGATGACATCATAATCATCTGGACCAACTTCGAACAAGAGCTAATAAACTTCCATGAGAGATTCAATGCATTCCACCTATCATACACCTGACATTAAGCTACTTGTATACAGAAATCAACTTTTTGGACACCACCATAAGAATTTCAAACGACTTAAAGGAGATGTCCCGCGCCGAAACGGGTTTTTTTTTTTTAAACCCCCCCCCCCCGTTCGGCGCGAGACAACCCCGATGCAGGGGTTAAAAAAACCACCCGCACAGCGCTTACCTGAATCCCGGCGGTCCGGCGTCTTCATACTCACCTGCTGAAGATGGCCGCCGGGATCCTCTGTCTTCATGGACCGCAGGGCTTCTGTGCGGTCCATTGCCGATTCCAGCCTCCTGATTGGCTGGAATCGGCACGTGACGGGGCGGAGTTACACGGAGCTACACGGAGCCCCATAGAGAAGAGGAGAAGACCCGGACTGCGCAAGCGCGGCTAATTTGGCCATCGGAGGGCGAAAATTAGTCGGCACCATGGAGACGAGGACGCCAGCAACGGAGCAGGTAAGTATAAAACTTTTTATAACTTCTGTATGGCTCATAATTAATGCACAATGTACATTACAAAGTGCATTATTATGGCCATGCAGAAGTGTATAGACCCACTTGCTGCCTCGGGACATCTCCTTTAATACAGACATCCTTGTACCAGAAACTTATTGTTCGACCCACATACCTCAGATGGGACAGCTTCCACACTAAACACATCAAAAATTCCCTTGTCTACAGTCAGGCCATCAGATATAACCAAGTCTGCTCCAACCCAACAGACAGAGATGAACATTTACAGCATCTGAAAAAGACATTTATAATCAGGGCTACCATCCCACCTCAGTTGATGGCCAAGTCACCAGAGCCACAAGGATACCCAGGAATCAACTACTCCAATACACAGAGAAGGAAGGAAACGGTTGTGTACCACTAGTGGTGACCTACAATTCACAGCTAGAGGTACTAAGGAAAACTACAAAGAAACCCTATCACACCCTACACAAGGATGACCGTCTAAACACCATATTTCCGGACCCTCTGCTTCTGTGTTACAGGCAATCTCCAAATTTGAGAAACTTTATAATCAGGAGTGCCTTGCCCTCTGACACACAAAAGGAACCTATCCCTGCCATGTAAGGAGCTGTAAGACCTGCTCACATATACTGACTGCAGACAGGATACGGATCCCCAACACACAGCAGGACTATAAGATCCCGGGGACATTCACATGTTCCTCGTCTGATGTTGTGTACCTGAACCTGTGTAGTGAATGTCCTGTTGGGGGTCTTTATGTTGGAGAAACAGGACAAAAATTAAAAGCCAGGATGAGATCTCATCACCACACAATTAAAGAAAGATAGAATTACCTGTGGCCGAGCATTATTCTTGTCATGGACACAACATAGAACAAATGAAAGTCACTATATTAAAAGGCAACTTCAAATATCAGCGTCACAGAAGAATTTGGGAGTACAAATTTATAACCATCTTTGACACTTTCAACAGAGTCCTAAATTTCTCAATAGGGTTCATGCGTGCAGGTGATTATGAGAAATCTATAGCACAGATAACACTCTGGCCTGGTAACCCCCTAACACTAATTTAGAGACCATAAAACCTTCACATCCCTTATCAGTGGACTAATTAAGTATTTACCCCCCCCCCTCCCCCTGCTCATCCTGTTCTATTATTATTTTAAGTGCAAATTAATCACATTATGTCTGTGCCCTTTCATGTTTATATGTTTACATATGCCTTTTTGTATCTATTTCACTTATCCTGTGAAAGAACCCTAAGTAGGTTTGAAAGCTCGCTATAACATGATGTACCTTTATTAGCCATTAAAATCTACAAGATTACTTGGTTTTTCTTGCTGGGAATAATCACATGAAGGAAAGGAGTAATGCAAAAAAATGATCTGGCCTGATAAATCACGTTTTCTTATACATTGTGTGGAATAGTCGTATACCAGGCACAGGGAATAGATTTAGAATTCCAAAAACATACGATTCAAGTCAGTCTAGGGGAAAAAAAGAGCAACAGGTCAATGTGAGGCTGGAAAAACAACAAGAGGGATTTAAAGAGCAGTTTTTTTCAGTGCTTTCTGCTAGACAGCCCTTACCAAGACATTGCAGTTGGGAATCTCATATGTGTCTGCACGCCTCGGTGACCAGGAGAATGTGTCTCCAGCAACAGAATAAAAAAGACACACATAAGTAAGGAGATAAGAAACTCTTATTATATCTGCCATACATCCAAGTGGATAGTATCACTGGGTAGATGAACAGAGCTGCACACAGGTCAGGGGAAGAATAAGTTGGGATATTGCTTGTCTCTATGCGATATTATAAGATAAAGCTGGCTATTTTGTCTTATAAAGATTAATGGGGCTGTCAATTCTTCATGGAGACTGAGAGATGGCATCGGATAATCTACTTCCATAAACTTATCTACACCTTCTGCATCCTTACTGGGATCCTGTACTCAAAATGTCTTTTCATCTATAGAGATTAAATGATATGTCGGTTTACTATAAAGATTTATTCTGTATATGGCCAGGTGCAAACTACAGAATTGCAGATAGTCTTCAACAAAAACAACTCCACTCTTATCCTTGAGCTGTGCCAGTTTGTATGGGGAACACCAAATAGATGTAGGCTGGGTGAGAGCGCCATCCATCCTCTGCCTGGCCAGATAATCTACTTCCTCTGTGCATCTGTATTTTGTGGAACTACATGAGCCATCTTCCTCCTGGCTCTGTCCCCTCCCTTCTGATGTTCCAAGGCCCCGATATCAGCCCTTTGGCATCCGCACAACACAATTACTTAGTTATGTCACAGTATTTATCTTACGAGCTTGGTTCGGGTACCGTATTTATGTTATGAGCTTGGTTCAGGTGCTGTATTTATGTTATGAGCTTGTTTATGGTACAGTTGTTATTTCCTGAGCTGTTCCGCTGTTGATAGACTGCTGTTTTACTACTTTCTGTGGTGATCAGGCGCAGACCTTACAGAGAAAATAGTGGGGAATAAGATGGTAACTCTGCTGCTCCTCTCAGTTGGGCAGGATAAGATGGTAATACCCCAGTGTAGCGCCACCCATGGAGTCAGGTATGGGAAGATGTTGTTTGTCATCACGCCAGACAATATACAAGTAGGGACCTGCTCCGAACAAAAATAATAAATATATAAAAAGTGGAGAAATAAATATTACAGGGGTAAAACCTTTGCCCTGCCTGGAATACTTAGTGCGGTACCTCAGTTACAGATGGAATGCATGATGGAAAGTGACTCCAGGAGTCAGGTAGTAAATTAAGTCAAAACTGTTTTATTCTTCAAGAGCAGATGAGGGATAAACTTGACTTGTTGCATACAGTACATATTAGATGACTTTAGCAGGACCAGTTACAGTTGCAGGCATTAATTACTTCTGTAGTTGCTCAGTGGCTTGATACAGAGAACTTTGTTTATCATCTGTGCTTTTCATTCCAGCTTCACTCCCTGGCTGTGCCTATCCCTGGCCAACATAGCTTTTTTCTTGCTTTGCCTATGCATGGCTAGATCTCTTTCTCTTTTCATCCTTTTTCTCCTTTACCAAACTGATCTTGCTCTTGAGTACTCACACTTTATATTTTCTACTTCCCACTGCACTGGTTTTCTCCTTGTTCCTACCCAGCCTCTCTCAAGCTTGAGCCTAACTCTGGTCTTGGAAGACTGACTCATCTCCGGCCACTCTCTACTTTTGTACTGTCACTAACCCAGAATAACCTAGGGGCTTTAGCAATCACAGGATCTCTATACCTGGCTAACCACTCCCCTGACTGTTGCTAGGTGACCTATATTCACCGGGGGCTGGCGAATATTACCAGAACACTTAATTCAGTGAGAAATATGAAAACATAACATCATAGCTTTTCACACTTTTTATACATCACATTATAACTGATTTAACACTGTAATCATCACAGAAAGTGCTGGAGTACCCAACTCTGGGGTACTACATTTCTGCACAAGCTAAATGCAGTCAAACTGCCTGTTAGTGCAATATATATGGTTCTTTTCTTATTCTCGAAGGAGGAGGAGGAGGAGGAGGGCTGTACAAATTCCACTCAGGGTGCCATCTAACCTAAATGAATTGGTATTGCATTTTAACCCTATTCAAGTGAATGGGTGTGAAGTGCATTACCAGGCACAGCCAATGAACAAGAGTGGCACTGCTTCTGGAAAAAAAAAGTCAATGTGGTTGACCTGCAATACCAGTCACAGCCCATAAACAAAAGTGGTGCTGTTTCTGGGGAAAAAAAAGTGAATGGACTGGAGCTGCAATTCCATTCAAACTCCGTCCAAGAACAAAAGTGGTGCTGTTGGAAGGGGGCCCAGGCTCAACTCAGTTAAGTAGGCTGCCCTATATGTTGTCTGTTATTTAATCATTATCGTGTTTCAACAGGCAACAGCTAATCAAATTTCTCAATTACCATTTAGCCACTTCATGCATCAAATTATTCTCTAAGCAACCTCTGAAGAATATCTTATATCTTTCAAAGGTTGCTTAACAAATAATTTGAGATACTAATCTTAATCTAGCCTCCGAGATATGATAGCTTTGCTAAATAAGATTATCAAAATTCTTAATATTGCACTGTACCGTGGAGACGTCCGAGACTACTATTTCGTTAATTTCAAGTCAAAGCGGCCATTAAATAGAAGTTATTAATCCTATAGCTTCAGGAAAATGCAGAAAACAAATATTTGAACGAAAATTACTGAATGACCTCAACAACCAAATTTAATGTGCCGACTCTTTGCCTTTATTACAATTTGCAATTTTTCTCTTACAAAGAAATCTGCAAAGAGATTTTCCAATTTTAGAAGTTGGATGCATTCTCTTATTTTTGCTTTTTTTACCAAAATATTTTTAGGTTATATGATACATGAGCTGGGGATGGGGACAATTTCATAGATTTGGCCACTCTTCCCAGGCCATCTTGATGGTTCAAAAGTTCAAGAAGCCCTTGGCTACATTGGTTAACTCCTCAGCCACATATTCAACAGTGGTCCTTATGTTTCTGAAGGCAACTTCACAAGCACTGCTGCAGAGAAACCAGATGGCTTGGTTGACTCTTTGGAGAAGGAATACATCCTTAAAGGGGTTGTCCCGCGAAAGCAAGTGGGGGTATACACTTCTGTATGGCCATATTAATGCACTTTGTAATGTATATTGTGCATTAATTATGAGCCATACAGAAGTTATCAGAAGTTATTCACTTACCTGTTCCGTTGCTAGCGTCCTCGTCTCCATGGTGCCGTCTAATTTTCAGCGTCTAATCGCCGGATTAGACGCGCTTGCGCAGTCCGGTCTTCTTCTTTTCTGAATGGGGCCGCTCGTGCCGGAGAGCGGCTCCTTGTAGCTCCGCCACGTCACGTGCCGATTCCAGCCAATCAGGAGGCTGGAATCGGCAATGGACCGCACAGAAGCCCTGCGGTCCACCGAGGGTGAAGAACCCGGCGGCCATCTTCACCAGGTAAGTAAGAAGTCACCGGAGCGCGGGGATTCAGGTAAGCACTCTCCGGTTTTCATTTTTAACCCCTGCATCGGGTTTATCTCGCGCTGAACGGGGGGGCTATTGAAAAAAAAAAAACCCCGTTTCGGCGCGGGACAACCCCTTTAATAGAGATGAGCGAGCACCAAAATGCTCGGGTGCTCATGACTCGAGATGAACTTTTCGCGATGCTCGAGGGTTCGTTTCGAATAACGAACCCCATTGAAGTCAATGGGCGACCCGAGCATTTTTGTATATCGCCGATGCTCGCTAAGGTTTTCGTTTGTGAAAATCTGGGCAATTCAAGAAAGTGATGGGAATGACACAGCAACAGATAGGGCAGGCGAGGGGCTACATGTTGGGCTGCATCTCAAGTTCACAGGTCCCACTATTAAGCCACAATAGCGGCAAGAGTGCCCCCCCCCCTCCCAACAATTTTTACTTCTGAAAAGCCCTCATTAGCTATGCATACCATAGCTAAGCACCACACTACCTCCAACAAAGCACAATCACTGCCTGCATGACACTCCGCTGCCACTTCTCCTGGGTTACATGCTGACCAACCACCCCACCCCCACGACCCAGTGTCCACAGCGCACACCAAACTGTCCCTGCCCAGCCTTCAGCTGCCCTCATGCCACGCCACCCTCATGTCTATTTATAAGTGCGTCTGCCAGAGGAACGGCAGGCACACACTGCAGAGGGTTGGCACGGCTAGGCAGCGACCCTCTTTAAAAGGGGTGGGGCGATAGTCCACAATGCTGTACATAAGCAATGAGAAATCCAATCCTGTGCCACCTCCATCTGGAGCTGCACACGTGGGCATAGCAATGGGGAACCTATGTGCCACACACTATTCATTCTGTCAAGGTATCTGCATGCCCCAGTCAGACCGCGTTTTTTTAGAAATAGTCACAGGCAGGTACAACTCCGCAATGGGAATTCCGTGTGCACCCACAGCATGGGTGGCTCCCTGGAACCCACCGGCTGTACATAAATGTATCCCATTGCAGTGCCCTGGACAGCAGAGCTAACGTCAGATTAAATGCAGGTGGGCTTCGGCCCACACTGCATGCCCCAGTCAGACTGGGGTTCTTTAGAAGTGGACAGATGCAGTTACAACTCCCTGTGGACCCACAGCATGGGTGGGTGCCAGGAAGCCACCGGCGGTACATAAATATATCCCATTGCATTGCCCATCACAGCTGAGGTAATGTCCTGTTTAATGCAGGTGGGCTTCGGCCCACACTGCATGCCCCAGTCAGACTGGGGTTCTTTAGAAGTGGACACATGCAGTTACAACTCCCTGTGGACCCACAGCATGGGTGGCTCCCTGGAACCCACCGGCGGTACATAAATACATCCCATTGCAGTGCTCAACACAGCTGATGTAATGTCAGCTGTAATGCAGGTGGGCTAAAAATTAATTTGATTACACTGTAGGCGAGGGCCCTCAAAAATTGGTGTACCAACAGTACTAATGTACCTCAGAAAAATTGCCCATGCCCAACCAAGAGGGCAGGTGAAACCCATTAATCGCTTTGGTTAATGTGGCTTAATTGGTAACTAGGCCTGGAGGCAGCCCAGTTAAAATAAAAATTGGTTCAGGTGAAAGTTTCAACGCTTTAATGAGCATTGAAACGTCTAAAAATTGTTTAGAAAAATTATTTGACTGAGCCTTGTGGGCCTAAGAAAAATTGCCCGTTCAGCGTGATTACGTGAGGTTTCAGGAGGAGGAGCAGGAGGAGGAGGAGGAATATTATACACAGATTGATGAAGCAAAAAGGTCCCCGTTTTTGATGGGGATAGAGAACGATGCTTCCATCCGCAGGTGCAGCCTACGTATTGCTTAGGTATCGCTGCTGTCCGCTGGTGGAGAAGAGAAGTCTGGGGAAATCCAGGCTTTGTTCATCTTGATGAGTGTAAGCCTGTCGGCACTGTCGGTTGACAGGCGGGTACGCTTATCCGTGATGATTCCCCCAGCCGCACTAAACACCCTCTCTGACAAGACGCTAGCCGCAGGACAAGCAAGCACCTCCAGGGCATACAGCGCGAGTTCAGGCCACGTGTCCAGCTTCGACACCCAGTAGTTGTAGGGGGCAGAGGCGTCACGGAGGACGGTCGTGCGATCGGCTACGTACTCCCTCACCATCCTTATACAGTGCTCCCGGCGACTCAGCCTTGACTGGGGAGCGATGACACAGTCTTGATGGGGAGCCATAAAGCTGTCAAGGGCCTTAGAGAGTGTTGCCCTGCCTGTGCTGTACATGCTGCCTGATCTCCGCGCCTCCCCTGCTACCTGGCCCTCGTAACTGCGCCTTCGGCCACTAGCGCTGTCGGATGGGAATTTTACCATCAGTTTGTTCGCCAGGGTCCTGTGGTATAGCATCACTCTCAAACCCCTTTCCTCTTCGGGTATGAGAGTGGAAAGGTTCTCCTTATACCGTGGGTCAAGCAGTGTGTACACCCAGTAATCCGTAGTGGCCAGAATGCGTGTAACACGAGGGTCACGAGAAAGGCATCCTAACATGAAGTCAGCCATGTGTGCCAGGGTACCTGTACGCAACACATGGCTGTCCTTACTAGGAAGATCACTTTCAGGATCCTCCTCCTCCTCAGGCCATACACACTGAAAGGATGACAGGCAAGCAGCATGTGTACCCTCAGCAGTGGGCCAAGCTGTCTCTTCCCCCTCCTCCTCATCTTCCTCCTCCTCCTCACCGCACTGAGATATAGACAGGAGGGTGCTCTGACTATCCAGCGACATACTGTCTTCCCCCGGCTCTGTTTCCGAGCGCAAAGCGTCTGCCTTTATGCTTTGCAGGGAACTTCTCAAGAGGCATAGCAGAGGAATGGTGACGCTAATGATTGCAGCATCGCTCACCATCTGGGTAGACTCCTCAAACTTTCCAAGGACCTGGCAGATGTCTGCCAACCAGGCCCACTCTTCTGAAAAGAATTGAGGAGGCTGACTCCCACTGCGCCGTCCATGTTGGAGTTGGTATTCCACTATAGCTCTACGCTGCTCATAGAGCCTGGCCAACATGTGGAGCGTAGAGTTCCACCGTGTGGGCATGTCGCACAGCAGTCGGTGCACTGGCAGATTAAACCGATGTTGCCGGGTGCACAGGGTGGCAGCGTCCGTGTGGGACTTGCGGAAATGTGCGCAGAGCCGGCGCACCTTTACGAGCAGGTCTGACAAGCGTGGGTAGCTTTTCAGAAAGCGCTGAACCACCAAATTAAAGACGTGGGCCAGGCATGGCACGTGCGTGAGGCTGCCGAGCTGCAGAGCCGCCACCAGGTTACGGCCGTTGTCACACACGACCATGCCCGGTTAGAGGCTCAGCGGCGCAAGCCAGCGGTCGGTCTGCTCTGTCAGACCCTGCAGCAGTTCGTGGGCCGTGTGCCTCTTATCTCCTAAGCTGAGTAGAGACGCTTGCCCACCGCTGTGCTGCCACACCGCGCGACACCGACTGCTGGCAACGTGCTGCTGCTGACACATCTTGATTGTGAGACAGAGGTTGCGTTGGAGGAGGAGGAGGAGGAGGAAGCATACACCGCCGCAGATACCACCACTGAGCTGGGGCCCGCAATTCTGGGGGTGGGTAGGACGTGAGCGGTCCCAGGCTCTGACTCTGTCCCAGCCTCCACTAAATTCACCCAATGTGCCGTCAGGGAGATATAGTGGCCCTGCCCGCCTTTGCTTGTCCACGTGTCCGTTGTTAAGTGGACCTTGCCAGTAACCGCGTTGCTGAGGGCGCGTACAATGTTGCGGGAGACGTGGTCATGCAGGGCTGGGACGGCACATCGGGAAAAGTAGTGGCGACTGGGAACTGAGTAGCGCGGGGCCGCCGCCGCCATCATACTTTTGAAGGACTCCGTTTCCACAGCCCTATACGGCAGCATCTCCAGGCTGATAAATTTGGCTATGTGCACGTTTAACGCTTGAGCGTGCGGGTGCGTGGCGGCGTACTTGCGCTTGCGCTCAAACACTTGCGCTAGCGACGGCTGGACGGTGCGCTGAGAGACATTGGTGGATGGGGCCGAGGACAGCAGAGGTGAGGGTGTGGGTGCAGGCCAGGAGACGGTAGTGCCTGTGTCCTCAGAGCGGGGTTGGATCTCAGTGGCAGGTTGGGGCACAGGGGGAGAGGCAGCGGTGCAAACCGGAGGCGGAGAACGGCCTTTGTCCCACCTTGTGGGGTGCTTGGCCATCATATGTCTGCGCATGCTGGTGGTGGTGAGGCTGGTGGTGGTGGCTCCCCGGCTGATCTTGGCATGACAAAGGTTGCACACCACTGTTCGTCGGTCGTCTGCACTCTCAGTGAAAAACTGCCAGACCTTTGAGCACCTCAGCCTCTGCAGGGTGGCATGGCGCGAGGGGGCGCTTTGGGAAACAGTTGGTGGATTATTCGGTCTGGCCCTGCCTCTACCCCTGGACACCGCACTGCCTCTTGCAACCTGCCCTGCTGCTTCCCTTGCCTCCCCCTCTGAAGACCTGTCCTCAGTAGGCGTAGCAAACCAGGTGGGGTCAGTCACCTCATTGTCCTGCTGCTCTTCCTCCGAATCCTCTGTGCGCTCCTCCCTCGGACTTACTGCCCTTACTACTACCTCACTGATAGACTACTACCTCACTGATAGACAACTGTGTCTCAACGTCATCGTCCTCCTCACCCACTGAAAGGTCTTGAGACAGTTGGCGGAAGTCCCCAGCCTCATCCCCCGGACCCCGGGAACTTTCCAATGGTTGGGCATCAGTCACGATAAACTCCTCTGGTGGGAGAGGAACCACTGCTGCCCAATCTGAGCAGGGGCCCGAGAACAGTTCCTGGGAGTCTGCCCGCTCCTCAGAATGTCTCATTGTAATGGAGTGAGGAGGCTGGGAGGAAGGAGGAGCAGCAGCCAGAGGATTCTGAGTTGCAGCAGTGGACGGCGCAGAACTGTGGGTGGACGATAGATTGCTGGATGCACTTTCTGCCATCCACGACAGGACCTGCTCACACTGCTCATTTTCTAATAAAGGTCTACCGCGTGGACCCATTAATTGTGCGATGAATGTGGGGACGCCAGAAACGTGCCTCTCTCCTAATCCCGCAGCAGTCGGCTGCGATACACCTGGATCAGGAGCTCGGCCTGTGCCCACACCCTGACTTGGGCCTCCGCGTCCTCGGCCGCGTCCACGTCCTCTAGGCCTACCCCTACCCCTCAGCATGCTGTATTACCAGTAATGCAGAAACAAAACGCTGTAATTAAATGTGCCGCTTATTGGCCTGTGGTTGGAGGCTGACTTCGCTTACGGAACGCCAGGAAATAATTTTGTGCAAGCCTGCTGTAACACTTAGCTGGCTGCGTATGAATTTGGTGAACTACTACACCCAGCAGAGACCCAGAACACTGAGGACACTCCCAGGCAGCCCAAATAGATTTTTTTCCACAAATTTTTTTGCAAAGGCCCACTGCCTATATTCAATCAATAATATGTCTTCTGTCCCTGCCTAAGCACTTCTGGCCCTAGGGTATGTCACAGAACTGCAGAGTGTTGCACTGTGAACTGCAACACAGCGGTGATTTCAGAGCCCAGACAGAGCCAGGAAATAATTTTGCGCAAGCCTGCTGTAACACTTAGCTGGCTGCGTATGAATTTGGAGAACTACTACACCCAGCACAGACCCAGAACACTGAGGACACTCACAGGCAGCCAAAATAGATTTTTTCCCACAATTTTTTCCCACAAAGGCCCACTGCCTATATTCAATCAATATGTCTTCTGTCCCTGCCTAAGCGCTTCTGTCCCTGGAGTATTACTGCAGGACGCAATGCTCTGCACGGCCGATATAGCAAAAAAAAAAAAAAGTGCAACACTGCAAAAAGCAGCCTCCACAGTACTGCACACGGTTAGATGTGGCCCTAAGAAGGACCGTTGGGGTTCTTGAAGCCTAAAATACTCCTAACGCTCTCCCTATAGCAGCTCCAACAAGATAGCACTGTCCCTGATCTCTGTCAGAATGCATCTGTGGCGAGCCGCGGGAGGGGCCGATTTTTATACTCCGGTGACACCTGATCTCCCCAGCCACTCACTGCAGGGGGGTGGTATAGGGCTTGAACGTCGCAGGGGGAAGTTGTAATGCCTTCCCTGTCTTTCAATTGGCCAGAAAAGCGCGCTAACGTCTCAGAGATGAAAGTGAAAGTAACTCGAACATCGTGTGGTACTCGTTACGAGTAACGAGCATCTCGAACGCGCTAATACTCGAACGAGTATCAAGCTCGGACGAGTACGTTCGCTCATCTCTAATCCTTAACCTATCTTCTAATTATTCCAGCTCTACCAACAAGAGCGGAGTCTTCACAAGGACCACTGTTGATGATGGCATTCATCAACACTTGCAGAGGTTCTCTCCAATCAGCAAGTGCATGATCTCAAAGGCATGCTTCACAATACTGACGGTCATCAGTTTCCCTGCCTTTGTTCCTATCGCACATCATTAGTCACTTTGTGAGACATACCACAAAAAGCACTGGTTGCATTTCCTACTTTTCGCAGTCCCACATGTATTCAGTGATGTTGAAATCTAATTTGTGAGACTGGTCAATTCATTTTTCTGAGAATACTAGCAGCCCTCTTGTATGAGATCCTTCACCATTCTTTACTGATAGTTGTAGACAAAGTTTAAAGAGTCTCCTTGCTTTGGTGGTGCTCATAATATTTTCTATAACTTCCACATGTCTTACGTTGAGACCAATCAGCCCATAAAACATTCTCAGATGTCCAATTTGGATGTTAAAGTGCAAATTGCCATCTTTTGTGTTTATTACCTTCAGTTCGAGCTTTTTTGACAACTCTACATCCTCTCCAGCATATAGTACTGAGTTGTCAGAAGGATGGAGGGAAGAGTGCAGCTTAATTTTCCCCTACTGTATCTCTCTGACCCCAAACACATTAGCTGGTCGGCCAGTCCAGTTGAAATTGGTATGTTCATCCAATATTAAAGGGGTTAACTTGGACTTTTAAATACTGATAAACTTATCTTAGGATAGGTGATCAATATCAGATTGATAGGGTTCCAACGCCATGCAGCTGATGAAGGAGCCTTAGCATTTGAGTGAGTACTACAACTTCTTCTTTGATTTGTGACATCACTGCCATTGGTCACATGGCCTTTCTGCAGCTCAGTCTCATTTAAGTGTATGTGATTGAGCTGCAATACCAGGCATTCATGCTACACAATGTTTGTTGCTCTGCCAAGTATACAATGAAGAAGCCGCAGTCCTCGCCTGAGCACCATGGCCCCTTCAAACAGCAGCTGATACCAGGAGTCGGACCCCCACTAATCTGATATTGATGACCTGTCCTAAAGATAGGCCATCATCAATATTTAACTCCCCGATAAGTCTCTCTTTATTCTAAATTCCACGGTGGGTTTTATGGTCTACCAAGTCTTGCATGCTTCATAGTCCAATTTTCTCTATATTTCTAATAACTTTTTGAATGCTATTGTTGGAAACTCCAACTTTTTTCATGTATTTTCCTTTGACCTTTCTTGTTCTTATGTAAATGGATTACTTTATATCTAATCTTCTCAGAAATATCTCCTTTAGCCATTTTAGATTTATATACCATACATCAGAAAGGAATCTGGAAGGCAGCCAAGTTGTGTTCGGGTAGTGGCTTATGTAACTGTTACTATCTTTATGATGGGTAAAATAATCATCTGTGTTGTGAGGACATGTCTGTAACTTGTGGATTTTTAGATTGAAATGACTGAAAAATTAGAGTGGCAGTGGGGTGCACAAAATTATATATAAGGGTCGGGGTCTCCTGTCTAATCTTTTGCTGTACTTTTCCATACACTTGTATCTAAAGAGGTCATACAAGCAGCCAAAATAATTATTCTATCCAATCTAGTCTAGCGGTGCTGGCACTAATTACTTCCAGCCCAGTCCCGATTCCGAGTATCATACCGTAGTTATGAACCTTCCCCACCTTCCAATTGTCTATGATGTCCTTTCAGGGAGCTAGCTGTTCAGATCATTTCAGTAACTAATTCTGCCCCCTTTGCCGTCTCTACCAGATGAGCATTTGCTCTCTCTGCTTTTGTGTATAATTAATGGTTGTGCAGCAGCCCAGACTTAGGAAGGGTTAAGTAGCGATGCAAACTAAGATGGTAGTCACGGTGGCTCTAGTGCTCCTCCTGGAAAGGTAGTGAATATGCTCTGGTGCGGTGCTACACAGTGGTTAAATTTTGGAAGTTCTTATTGCATGCTGTCTGCGGGTTTCAGACAGGGTAAGATGGTGATACTCCAGTGGGGCGCTACGGGTGGGTAGGAGAAGATGTTTTGTTATGTCTCCAGGCCGTATGTGGGTGCAGATCCATTACAAACAAAAATTATATAAAACGTGGGGGTACTTAACAAAAATGGGGGTAGACGTCCTTGCCTCTGGAGCATCTAGTGTGGTACCTCAGTGCAGATGTTATAGATGGTAGGAGGGTACTGCCAGAAGCAGGATTTCGCTGGTAAATGTGGTGCTCAAGTTGAGTTCTTTATAGTTCACAAAAAATGTGTAGGAGTTTTGAATCGTGACTATGGACTTTTATTACTCCCTAATTCTTAATACAATTGTAGTAACCTAGAGTTGGGTACTCCAGCACTTTCTGTGTTGTCTATGGTCTTGGAATCAAGTTTAAGTGTGATACATGATAAGTGTGAAATAAGTGTGAAAAGTTATGATGTTATTGTTCATATTCCTCACTATAATATGTGTTCTGGTAATATTCTCCAGCCCCTGGTGTGTACAGGTCACCTAACAACAGTCAAGGGAGTGCTTAGCCAGGCTTAGCAAAGAATAGAGGACCTGGGATACGAAGGTGATAGGCAATAGTCCTAGTCAGACAGTTCACATGTAAAGGCAGGCAGAGTTTGCCGACATCAAGAACCCAATGGGCTATTGAATTCCATAGTCCTAATTTTTGGTAGCGCATGTAATTGTGGTATCATTGGGCCAGCTGGTAGGTCTTCAGACCAGTCAATCATCCTTCCCTCCAAAGACAATAGCACTAGCCCAGCTTAAGGCATTGCAGGTGTCACAACTGTGACCCGGTTTGTAAGCCAAAGGGACTCACATAGACCCTTCGCCACATTATTATGTTGGGAATGTGTCTTCCTACCCTTTCTACTCACCCCACGTTGCTAACAGCCCAAATGTCATCTCACTGTCCCTGGCCTTGCACGCTCAGTGACGTAACCCTGCTGCATGACAGCCTGATTGCTAATCTGTGTCTGCTGGGTTATGTGATTGAGCAGCATTTGAGTTCCTGTTACCGCTCCTCAGTCACCTAACCCGGAAACATCAGAGCCCAACTTCTCCTCTGTGTCTCCAGCGCTCACACAACCCTGCAAACAGAGATGAGGAGTCAGGCTCGGATACTTCTGGGTTAGGTGACCAAACATGGTGGCATGAAGTCTGTGCTCAAAGCAATGCTGGGTGGCCAAAGAATCTACTAGTCTAAGGGGCCAATTTGGGGCACTGTTATTGAGGTGGCCACATTTGGGAGGGCACCGTTACTGAAGGGGCCGCATTTATGAGTATTGTTACTAGAGGAACCATGTTTGGGGACACTACTATTATTATCATAACACATAGCAACATTAATGCCGATTTTGGTGTGGATCAACAGTGGCATTCACCCCCTGCATTGAAAGGGTGAAATCTGCTGCAGAACGGTACCAATGCAAATTTTGACAGCGGTTTTGGTGCGGATCCAATCCAAACTCCGCAATGTGTGAACATGACTTTAAAGGGATTGTCCAAGTTAAATTTTTTTATTTGACGTGATGTACTTTAGGCTTCTTTCACTCGGGTGCCGTTTTCATGCAGAATAGGCGCATCAAAATATTGCGTCTATTAGAACTAGAGATGAGCGAACGTACTCGTCCGAGCTTGATATTCGTGCGAATATTAGGGTGTTCGGGATGCTCGTTACTCGTAACGAGTACCACGCGGTGTTCCGGTTACTTTCAGTTTCCTCTCTGAGACGTTAGCGCGCTTTTCTGGCCAATTGAAAGACAGGGAAGGCATTACAACTTCCCCCTGTGACGTTCAAGCCCTATACCACCCCCCTGCTGTGAGTGGCTGGGGAGATCTGATGTCACCCGAGTATAAAAATCGGCCCCTCCCGCGGCTCGCCACACATGCCTTGTGACTTAGCTGAGGGAAAGTACTATCGTGCTGGAGCTGCTGTAGGGAGAGCGTTAGGAGTCAGTGTAGGCTTCAAGAACCCCAACGGCCCTTCTCAGGGCCACATCTACTAGTGTGCAGTACTGTGTTAGCACAGTAATTTTTTTTTTTTTTTGTCCAAAATTGGATCTGCAGAGCATTGCGCCCAGCAATAGGGACAGAAGTGGGGGTTAGGCAGGGAGAGTGTTAGGAGTTAGTGTAGGCTTCAAGAACCCCAACGGTCCTTTCTAGGGCCACATCTATCCGTGTGCAGTACTGTCCAGGCTGCTGTTAGCAGTGTTGCATTTTTTTTTTTTTTCTCAAAACCGGCTGTGCAGACCATTGCACCCGGCATTAATACTACAGGGATAGAATTGTGTAGGCAGGGCCAGAAGACATTTATTATTCATTGAATATACGCAGTGGGGTCTTCCCTTTGTTAAAAAGGAAAAGAAATTATATTTGGCCTGCCTGTGTCAGTCCTAAGGTCTCCGTGTACGTGTGTGCTGCGTGGACAACGTACAAAAATCAGACGCAACCAGCTACGGTTTACTGCAGCCTAGCCTTTTTTTTTCTGACTGGCAAATACCTGCTCTGCTAGAGTTAATAACTCTGCTACACTATAGTTGTGTGACACTTTTTGAGGGCCACACCACAGATATTAAACTTCTTGTTCATTGAATATACGCAGTGGGGTCTTCCCTAAGCTAAAAAGGAAAAGAAATTATATTTGGCCTGCCTGTGTCAGTCCTAAGGTCTCCGTGTACGTGTGTGCTGCGTGGACAACGTACAAAAATCAGACGCAACCAGCTACGGTTTACTGCAGGCTTGCGCCATTGTCTTTCCTGACTGGCAAATACCTGCTCTGCTAGAGTTAATAACTCTGCTACACTATAGTTGTGTGACACTTTTTGAGGGCCACACCACAGATATTAAACTTCTTGTTCATTGAATATACGCAGTGGGGTCTTCCCTAAGCTAAAAAGGAAAAAAATTATATTTGGCCTGCCTGTGTCAGTCCTAAGGTCTCCGTGTACGTGTGTGCTGCGTGGACAACGTACAAAAATCAGACGCAACCAGCTACGGTTGAGTGCAGCCTTGCGCCAATTTCTTTCCTGCCTGGGAAATCAAATCACTGGTAATACAGCATGCTGAGGGGTAGGGGTAGGCCTAGAGGATGTGGACGCGGCCGAGGACGCGGAGGGCCAAGTGAGGGTGTGGGCACAGGCCGAGCCAGTGCGGTGGCCAGGGGTAGAGGCAGGGCCAGACCGAATAATCCACCAACTGTTTCCCAAAGCGCCCCCTCGCGCCATGCCACCCTGCACAGGTCAAGGTGCTCTACGGTGTGGCAGTTTTTCACAGAGACGCCTGACGACCGACGAACAATGGTGTGCAACCTTTGTCGCGCCAAGATCAGCTGGGGAGGCACCACCAACAGCATGCGCAGGCATATGATGGCCAAGCACCCCACAAGGTGGGACGATGCCCGTTCAACGCCTCCGGTTTGCACCACTGCCTCTCCCCCTGTGCCCCAACCTGCCACTGAGATCCAACCCCCCTCTGAGGACACAGGCACTACCGTCTCCTGGCCAGCACCCACACCATCACCTCCGCTGTCCTCGGCCCCATCCAGCAATGGCTCTCAGCGCAGCGTCCAGACGTCGCTAGTGCCACAGTTTGAGCGCAAGCGCAAGTACGACGCCACGCACCCGCACGCTCAAGCGTTAAACGTGCACATTGCAAAATTGATCAGCCTACAGATGCTGCCGTATAGGCTTGTGGAAACGGAGGCTTTCAAAAGCATGATGGCGGCGGCTGCCCCGCGCTACTTGGTTCCCAGTCGCCACTACTTTTCCCGATGTGCCGTCCCAGGCCTGCACGACCACGTCTCCCGCAACATTGTACGCGCCCTCACCAACGCGGTTACTGCCAAGGTCCACTTAACAACAGACACGTGGACAAGCACAGGCGGGCAGGGCCACTATATCTCCCTGACGGCACATTGGGTGAATTTAGTGGAGGCTGGGACAGAGTCAGAGCCTGGGACCGCTCACGTCCTACCCACCCCCAGAATTGCGGGCCACAGCTCGGTGGTGGTATCTGCGGCGGTGTATGCTTCCTCCACTAAAGCACCTTCCTCCTCCTCCTCCAACGCAACCTCTGTCTTGCAATCAAGATGTGTCAGCAGTACGTCGCCAGCAGTCGGTGTAACGCGACGTGGCAGCACAGCGGTGGGCAAGCGTCAGCAGGCCGTGCTGAAACTACTCAGCTTAGGAGAGAAGAGGCACACGGCCCACGAACTGCTGCAGGGTCTGACAGAGCAGACCGACCACTGGCTTGCGCCGCTGAGCCTCCAACCGGGCATGGTCGTGTGTGACAACGGCCGTAAGCTGGTGGCTGCTCTGCAGCTCGGCAGCCTCACGCACGGGCCATGCCTGGCCCATGTCTTTAATTTGGTGGTTCAGCGCTTTCTGAAAAGCTACCCCCACTTGTCATACCTGCTCGGAAAGGTGCGCCAGCTCTGCGCACATTTCCGCAAATCCCACAAGCACGCTGCCACCCTGCGGACACTGCAACATAGGTTTAATCTGCCAGTGCACCGACTGCTGTGCGACGTGCCCACACAGTGGAGCTCTACGCTCCACATGTTGGCCAGACTCTATGAGCAGCGTAGAGCTATAGTGGAATACCAACTTCAACTTGCGCGCCGCAGTGGGAGTCAGCCTCCTCAATTACAATTTACAATTTACAATTTACAATTTACAGAAGAGTGGCCCTGGTTGGCAGCCATCTGTCAGGTCCTTGGAACATTTGAGGAGTCTACCCAGATGCTGAGCGGGGATGCTGCAATCATTAGCGTCACCATTCCTCTGCTATGCATCTTGAGAAGTTCCCTGCAAAGCATAAAGGCAGACGCTTTGCGCTCGGAAACAGAGCCGGGGGAAGACAGTATGTCGCTGGATAGTCAGAGCACCCGCCTGTCTATTTCTCAGCGCGTTGAGGAGGAGGAGGAGGAGCATGAGGAGGATGAGGAGGAGGGGGAAGAGACAGCTTGGCCCACTGCTGAGGGTACAGATGCTGCTGGGCTGTCATCCTTTCAGCGTGTATGGCCTGAGGAGGAGGAAGAGGAGGAGGAGGAGGATCCTGAAAGTGATCTTCCTAGTGAGGACAGCCATGTGTTGCGTACAGGTACTCTGGCACACATGGCGGACTTCATGTTAGGATGCCTTTCTCGTGACCCTCGCGTTACACGCATTCTGGCCACTACAGATTACTGGGTGTACACACTGCACGACCCACGGTATAAGGAGAACTTTTCCACTCTGATTCCCGAAGAGGAAAGGGGTTCGAGAGTGATGCTATACCACAGGGCGCTGGTGGACAAACTGATGGCAAACTTCCCATCCGACAGCGCTAGTGGCAGAAGGCGCAGTTCCGAGGGCCAGGTAGCAGGGGAGGCGCAGAGATCAGGCAGCATGTACAGCGCAGGCAGGGGAACATTCTCCAAGGCCTTTGCCAGCATTATGGCTCCCCAGCAAGACTGTGTCACCGCTCCCCAGACAAGGCTGAGTCGGCGGGAGCACTGTAAAAGGATGGTGAGGGAGTATGTAGCCGATCGCACGACCGTCCTCCGTGACGCCTCTGCCCCCTACAACTACTGGGTGTCGAAGCTGGACACGTGGCCTGAACTCGCGCTGTATGCCCTGGAGGTGCTTGCTTGTCCTGCGGCTAGCGTCTTGTCAGAGAGGGTGTTTAGTGTGGCTGGGGGAATCATCACGGATAAGCGTACCCACCTGTCAACCGACAGTGCCGACAGGCTTACACTCATCAAGATGAACAAAGCCTGGATTTCCCCAGACTTCTCTTCTCCACCAGCGGACAGCAGCGATACGTAAGCAATACGTAGGCTGCACCCGCGGATGGAAGCTACGTTCTCTCTCACCATCCAAAACGGGGACATTTCTGCTACATCAATCTGTGTCTAATATTCCTCCTCCTCCTCCTGCTCCTCCTCCTGAAACCTCACATTATCACGCTGAACGGGCAATTTTTCTTAGGGCCACAAGGCTCACTCATATAATTTTTCTAAACAATTTTAATATGTTTCAATGCTCTTAAAAGCGTTGAAACTTTAACTTGAACCAATTTTTCGTTAAACTGGGCTGCCTCCAGGCCTAGTTACCACTGAAGCCACATTAACCAAAGCGATTAATGGGTTTCACCTGCCCTCTTGGTTGGCCATGGCCAATTTTTTGGATGTACATTAGTACTGTTGATACAGCAATTTTTGTGGGCCCTCGCCTACAGTGTAATCAAATGAATTTTTAGCCCACCTGCATTACAGCTGATGTTACATCCGCTGTGTTGGGCAATGCAATGGGATATTTTTATGTACCGCCGGTGGGTTCCAGGGAGCCACCCATGCTGTAGGTGCACACGGAGTTTAACCTACATCTGTCCACTTGTAAAGAACCCCAGTCAGACTGGGGCATGCAGTGTGGGCCGAAGCCCACCTGCATTAAGCATGACATTACTACCTTAGCTGTGTTGGGCAATGCAATGGGATATTTCTATGTACCGCCGGTGGCTTCCTGGCACCCACCCATGCTGTGGGTCCACAGGGAATTATAAATGCATCTGTTTCCACTTGTAAAGAACCCCAGTCTGACTGGGGCATGCAGTGTGGGCCGAAGCCCACCTGCATTAAACATGACATTACTACCTCAGCTGTGATGGGCAATGCAATGGGATATTTTTATGTTCCGCCGGTGGGTTCCAGGGAGCCACCCATGCTGTCGGTCCACAGGGACTTCACAATAGGGAGTTGTACCTGCCTGTGTCTATGAATTGGGGCATGCAGACACCTTGACAGAATGAATAGTGTGTGGCACATAGGTTCCCCATTGCTATGCCCACGTGTGCAGCTCCTGATGGCGGTGGCACAGGATTCTATTTCTCATTGCTTCTGTACAGCATTGTGGGCTATCACCCTGCCCCTTTTAAAGAGGGTCGCTGCCTAGCCGTGCCAACCCTCTGCAGTGTGTGCCTGCGGTTCCTCCTCATGGCAGACGCACTTCTAAATAGACATGAGTGTGGTGTGGCATGAGGGCAGCTGAAGGCTGCGCAGGGACACTTTGGTGTGCGCTGTGGGGGGGAGGGGGGGGCGGTTGGGCAGCATGTAACCCAGGAGAAGTGGCAGCGGAGTGTCATGCAGGCAGTGATTGTGCTTTGTTGGAGGTAGTGTGGTGCTTAGCTAAGGTATGCATTGCTAATGAGGGCTTTTCAGAAGTAAAAGTTTTTGGGAGGGGGGGGGGGCCACTCTTGCCGCTATTGTGGCTTAATAGTGGGACCTGTGAACTTGAGATGCAGCCCAACATGTAGCCCCTCGCCTGCCCTGTCCATTGCTGTGTCGTTCCCATCACTTTCTTGAATTGCCCAGATTTTCACACAAGGAAACCTTAGCGAGCATCGGCGAAATACAAAAATGCTCGGGTTGCCCATTGACTTCAATGGGGTTCGTTATTCGAAACGAACCCTCGAGCATCGCGAAAAGTTCGTTCCGAGTAACGAGCACCCGAACATTTTGGTGCTCGCTCATCTCTAATTAGAACCAATGGTTTCATATAGAAACATTCAGATTAAGGAAATTTAGATGCGCATCTAATGTCCGTGCTGCACAGCAGTTTCCATAGACCCCTATGGGAGCTGGATGAGACGCAACATCCCGATCATGTGAATGGGCAATTTCACCGCATCTATTCATGCGATTTAGCCGCAATTTTTGACGCGCCTATATTTCACTAAAACCAAGCCCGCGTGAAAGAGCACTTAGGCCTGAAGATAATAAAATAGGCTATACTGCCCTCAGCTCTGACCCCACTAGCGATTTCACGGTAACCGGGTGCAGTCAACCTATAAATGGGACATCACAGGCTTTTGCAGCCAATCATAAAGCTCAGCGTTAAAACACTTACCTCTACAATTGGCTGCAGCACCCAGTGACATAGAGGAGACCGGAGCTGCCGATACTGATATGCGGGGAATCGGGAGAGGTGAGTATAGGATATTTATTATTTTCATGTATGGAGAGCATCAGCCCCCCCCCCCCCCAAATTAATTAATTAACTCGGACAATCCCTTTAATATTCTGTTATTCCCTCACTGTATGGCGGCACTATTCAGCAACTATATGGTGGTACTATTTAGTCATTGTATAGTAGTGTTATACCAATATTATCCCATAACAGATTAGTAATGCTATGTAGTATGGTGGTATTATTTAGTTGATAGAAAATCACAGTATGGCAATATTGGTGGGGAATTTGGAGAATAGGGGCACAAGCTGAACTTTTGCACTTGGGTCTATGACTCTGTAGCTACGTCCCTGGATAATAGGGGTGCATATAGGTTATGATCTACCGTATTTACCCTTAGCTGCAGCTTTATTTTACTTACATCTCACTGAGATGGTATAAATGGAAATAATACCGCCTATGAAGACATAGAAAGCTGCCATGATCTAAGTGAATGCTATATTAAGAAGCAGCTGAAAGTGGTGACCTGATTATATGATGTGTTATTGTATTCCTGACAACCGTGACTGGTTTTGATGGCGCAGTATTGTAAGGAATGCCGGTGTTGGTATAAATTGTCTTTATTGCAATATACGGGGTATAATACGCCTTGCAGAGACCTGAGCAGAACAGGAGAGAAACCATTTATCAAGGTCCAGGATCAGATTCCTCGTTACAGTACATAGTACATTGGCTCACGTTGCGAACATCTTCTTGTATGATTAATGACCTTGTGGCGCAAAGCTGCTCACCCAGATTGTCAGCAAAAGATTTATCTTAAAATCTAACAGGACTTTAATTTGTTTTCAGCAGTTTTTTAACTACTCTTGATATTTCAACTTTCTAAAAATATATCCCTTTTCACATTGCAAAAGGTTGCGCAACAGACGTATTACTGGGTACGGAAAGACCAGCCAGTGATATAAATCAATGTGACAGAATTCATTAGCTTTCCTGACATCACTGCCTCTAATTCATAAATTGCACCAAATTACATCACTCTATTTTAGCTCACCTTTTCAAAGCATATTTTACGGTTCCTTCATGTCCATATCATTCATATGTAAAAAAGTTGTCTTAGGCTGCCTGTCCAAGGGCGTTTTTGCATTGCGTTCCCCGTGGCGATAATCGGGCCTCGGGGAATGCAATGCACGCTTTCCATAGCAACCCCCCTGACCACGAGTGGAGTATTCTCCGCTCGCAGCTGGCAAAACGCAGCATGCCAGCCGTCTGCTGGCTCCTGCTCCCAGGTGGCAACTCCTGCAGCGGAGATCAGTCGCAGGATATCACAACGCCCATGGACAGGCAGTCTTAGGCCTCAGTCACGCGGGTGCATCGGCACCCGTACACCGGCGCCGATGTGCCCGTGTGACTGACACCAGCAGATGGACGTACCTGAAGACGGCCGTCTCTCTGCAGCTCCGGGAGGAAGAACATGTGGCCGGCTCCATTGCCGGTCATATGTTCTATGATCAGCTCTGGAGAGAGACGGCCGTCTTCAGCTACGGCCTCATGTCCACGGGGAAAATCAGATCCGCTGCAGATTCTCCATGTAGAATCTGCAGCGGGTCCCTCCTGCCCCGCGGACATGAGCGCTGAAAATAGCAATTTAAAAGCATTTACCTTTCCGTAGCGGGCGGCGAAGCTCTGCTCTTCCTCACGGCCGGATCTTCATTTTCGGCCGGCGGATGAATTCCTGACGCCGGCGGCACATCGCCGGCACGTCGTCGACGTGCCGCGCGCATGCGCCGGGCACATCCGCCGAGCCGAAGCAAGGGAGATGCGGCCGTGAGGAAGAGCAGAGCTTCGCGGCCTGCTGCGGGTGAGTAAATGCTTTAAATTCCTATTTTAGGTCTCCCGCGGATCCGGACGGCTTCCATAGGCTTCAATAGAAGCCCGCGGGAGCCGTCCCCGCGGGAGACCCGCATGAAAATGGAGCATGGTCCAGATTTTTTCATGCTCCATTTTTTTTTAAATCACTTTTATTGACGATCCGCGGGTATTTATCTACCCGCGGGTGGTCAATGCATCCCTATGGGGTGCGGATCCGCGCGCGGGAGATCCGCTGCGGATTTTAAATCTCATTTTGCCCGTGGACATGAGCCCTAACTGTCAGTCACACGGGCGCATCGGCGCCGGTGTGCGGGTGCCGATGCGCCCGTGTGACTGAGGCCTTAGGGTGGTTTCAAATCTGCAGCGAGGGGGGTTCCGGTTTTCTGCTCCATTCTGGGAGCAGGAAATGGGAATCCCCTCGCCTAACGGCTCCACCTTATGACGAAACCGAACAGCGCCGAATGGACCCCATTGACTATAATTAGGTCTGTTCGGTTTCCGCTTAGCTGCCTTGCTTTTTGGTGGATGGAAAAACATTGCATGCAGCGCTTTTTCTTCCAGCTTTTTGTTCCGAGTCTACAACGGAACCTCTGACCGGAGGTTCCAGTGCAAATTGAAACGACTCTTATGTCCCATTTAGAAGGGGCGAGAGTCGACTATACGACTGCACAAGCGCTGATGTCACCGCTAAGGTCGTTAGGGCTTGTGCAGAATGTTGAGATAGGCAGAGAACACCGCTGGATTGGGGGCTTCCCACTGGCTTCTTACTCAGCGCTTCTCATTAAATGTGAAGCGCGGAGCGGTTACACGCAGCGAGAAGCCTGCGATCCAGCGATATTTTTTATTGCCGGCTGAAAGTCAGTAAAAAAGAAAAGGGCACAAATAGTAAACTATTTTTTTGCATTGAGTGATAATTGTTTGGGGTAAATGGCCCTTTATGTAGCCTCTACATTGATTAGCTTATCTCTTCAAATTGTCCTCTCTTACCCATGATGTGCATTACATGGTAGCCACTCAAAAAGAAAGGTCTCTATGCAGGGGCGTAACTATAGAGGGTGCAGGGGATGCGGTTGCACCTGGGCCCAGGAGCCTTAGGGGGCCCATAAGGCCTCTCTTCTCCATATAGGGAGCCCAGTACTATGAATAAAGCATTATAGTTGGGGGCCCTATTACAGGTTTTGCATTGGGGCCCAGAAGCTTCAAGTTATGTCTCTGTGCAGCATGGTTTAGGTATGGGTACGGGTACAGATACAGATAGAGGGGGGGCCCCAGCTCACCTTTTGCATCAGGGCCCCTGAGCCTTTAGTTACACCCCTGTCTCTATGTATTACATAGATATGTCAAGCCCATCAGGGCAGTGTCACGGTGCCACTGCCGACGTGATCTTCCTAGTCCTGATGGACTGCCTGAGATGATTGACAGCCCAGTTAGCAACTTTCTTATGTTATTTATTCTAGCCCCTCCTCACATAGGGTGTCGGTTATACACCGTATATTCTGGCCCTATCAGGACTCTCAGCATACCTATATGATTGTCTCTCTTGAACTCTCTCTATTATTGTCTGTTTGTCAGTGTTCTGCTCTCTGAATACAGTCTTGTCTAGTCCCCGATGGGGTTCACTGGTTCCCTGGTTCCTCTCTGACGTTGGATGTTGCCATGTGTAAGCAGTGGGGTCACTCTTTTCGGATCGAGTGCTCCACTTTGTGGCAAGTTCAGGGAGTTCAGTTCCGTCCTTTGATGTTCTTTCCCATCACCTGTCTAGCCCTGTGTCTAGCAAACCTTAGTTTCCTACATACACATCACCCTGACTGACCCATGTTCAGGCCTCCATAGTTATCGTCTGCATTCATTGGTCATCCCAGACAGATGGGACAGGCGGATGCTGGTTTTATATAGCATCGCTCTATTAAGACTCATAGAGGGAGATTAGGGAATTGCAGGGCTGTGCAAAAATGAAATTCCCTACCACAGTACTGTAAATCCATTCTTTGCCAACAGACTACTTATTTTAAGATTAGGTACAACATAGAGAAATGATTACCTTGATGTGTTGCGCTGATGACACAACATGTAGCAGAGCCTCTCTGCCTCCCCCAAATGGACCAGCCAAGCCTTCTATGTCCAGTAATTAGAATGCAGGAAAATAAAGTTGCCATAAAAGAATCTTAACCCATTACTGGCCCTGGCTTTTGTTACTTCAGCAGCACCAACCATCCATTGTTTTCTAATTACAACAGAAAGAGCTGATTTGGAGCAAAAACTAATTCTGTAACAAGAGAAATACAGTGCAAGATAGGTCATCAATAGAGATGAGCGAGCACCAAAATGCTCGGGTGCTCGTTATTTGGGACGAACTTTTCGTGATGCTCGAGGGTTCGTTTCGAGTAACGAACCCCATTGAAGTCAATGGGCGACCCGAGCATTTTTGTATTTCGCCGATGCTCGCTAAGGTTTCCTTGTGTGAAAATCTGGGCAATTCAAGAAAGTGATGGGAACGACACAGCAACGGATAGGGCAGGCGAGGGGCTACATGTTGGGCTGCATCTCAAGTTCACAGGTCCCACTATTAAACCACAATAGCGGCAAGAGTGGCCCCCCCCCCTCCCAAAAACTTTTACTTCTGAAAAGCCCTCATTAGCATGGCATACCTTAGCTAAGCACCACACTACCTCCAACAAAGCACAATCACTGCCTGCATGACACTCCACTGCCACTTCTCCTGGGTTACATGCTGCCCAACCCCCCCCTCCCACCTCCCCCCCACAGCGCACACCAAAGTGTCCCTGCGCAGCCTTCAGCTGCCCTCATGCCACACCACCCTCATGTCTATTTAGAAGTGCGTCTGCCATGACGAGGAACCGCAGGCACACACTGCAGAGGGTTGGCACGGCTAGGCAGCGACCCTCTTTAAAAGGGGCGGGGCGATAGCCCACAATGCTGTACAGAAGCAATGAGAAATAGAATCCTGTGCCACCGCCATCAGGAGCTGCACACATGGGCATAGCAATGGGGAACCTATGTGCCACACACTATTCATTCTGTCAAGGTGTCTGCATGCCCCAGTCAGACCGCGGTTTTTAATTCATAGACACAGGCAGGTACAACTCCCTATTGTGAAGTCCCTGTGGACCCACAGCATGGGTGGCTCCCTGGAACCCACCGGCGGTACACAAAAATATCCCATTGCATTGCCCAACACAGCTGAGGTAGTAATGTCGTGCGTAATACAGGTGGGCTTCGGCCCACACTGCATGCCCCAGTCAGACTGGGGTTCTTTACAAGTGGACAGATGTAGGTTAAACTCCGTGTGCACCTACAGCATGGGTGGCTCCCTGGAACCCACCGGCGGTACATAAAAATATCCCATTGCATTGCCCAACACAGCTGAGGTAGTAATGTCGTGCTTAATGCAGGTGGGCTTCGGCCCACACTGCATGCCCCAGTCAGACTGGGGTTCTTTACAAGTGGACAGATGTAGGTTAAACTCCGTGTGCACCTACAGCATGGGTGGCTCCCTGGAACCCACCGGCGGTACATAAAAATATCCCATTGCATTGCCCAACACAGCTGAGGTAGTAATGTCGTGCTTAATACAGGTGGGCTTCGGCCCACACTGCATGCCCCAGTCAGACTGGGGTTCTTTACAAGTGGACAGATGTAGGTTAAACTCCGTGTGCACCTACAGCATGGGTGGCTCCCTGGAACCCACCGGCGATACACAAAAATATCCCATTGCATTGCCCAACACAGCGGATGTAACGTCAGCTGTAATGCAGGTGGGCTAAAAATTCATTTGATTACACTGTAGGTGAGGGCCCACAAAAATTGCTGTATCAACAGTACTAATGTACATCCAAAAAATTGGCCATGCCCAACCAAGATGGCAGGTGAAACCCATTAATCGCTTTGGTTAATGTGGCTTAAGTGGTAACTAGGCCTGGAGGCAGCCCAGTTTAACGAAAAATTGGTTCAAGTTAAAGTTTCAACGCTTTTAAGAGCATTGAAACATATAAAAATTGTTTAGAAAAATTATGAGTGAGCCTTGTGGCCCTAAGAAAAATTGCCCGTTCAGCGTGATTACGTGAGGTTTCAGGAGGAGGAGCAGGAGGAGGAGGAGGAATATTAGACACAGATTGATGAAGCAGAAATGTCCCCGTTTTGGATGGTGAGAGAGAACGTAGCTTCCATCCGCGGGTGCAGCCTACGTATTGCTTAGGTATCGCTGGTGGAGAAGAGAAGTCTGGGGAAATCCAGGCTTTGTTCATCTTGATGAGTGTAAGCCTGTCGGCACTGTCGTTTGACAGGTGGGTACGCTTATCCGTGATGATTCCCCCAGCCGCACTAAACACCCCCTCTGACAAGACGCTAGCCACAGGACAAGCAAGCACCTCCAGGGCATACAGCGCTAGTTCAGGCCATGTGTCCAGCTTCGACACCCAGTAGTTGTAGGGGGCAGAGGCGTCACGGAGGACGGTCGTGCGATCGGCTACGTACTCCCTCACCATCCTTTTACAGTGCTCCCGCCGACTCAGCCTTGACTGGGGAGCGGTGACACAGTCTTGCTGGGGAGCCATAAAGCTGGCAAAGGCCTTGGAGAATGTTCCCCTGCCTGCGCTGTACATGCTGCCTGATCTCTGCGCCTCCCCTGCTACCTGGCCCTGGGAACTGCGCCTTCTGCCACTAGCGCTGTCGGATGGGAAGTTTACCATCAGTTTGTCCACCAGCGCCCTGTGGTATAGCAACACTCTCGAACCCCTTTCCTCTTCGGGAATGAGAGTGGGAAGGTTCTCCTTATAGCGTGGGTCGAGCAGTGTTTACACCCAGTAATCCGTAGTGGCCAGAATGCGTGTAACGCGAGGGTCACGAGAAAGGCATCCTAACATGAAGTCAGCCATGTGTGCCAGGGTACCTGTACGCAACACATGGCTGTCTTCACTAGGAAGATCACTTTCAGGATCCTCCTCCTCCTCCTCTTCCTCCTCCTCAGGCCATACACGCTGAAAGGATGACAGCCCAGCAGCATGTGTACCCTCACCTGTGGGCCAAGCTGTCTCTTCCCCCTCCTCCTCATCCTCCTCATGCTCCTCCTCCTCCTCCTCAACGCGCTGAGATATAGACAGGCGGGTGCTCTGACTATCCAGCGACATACTGTCTTCCCCCGGCTCTGTTTCCGAGCGCAAAGCGTCTGCCTTTATGCTTTGCAGGGAACTTCTCAGGATGCATAGCAGAGGAATGGTGACGCTAATGATTGCAGCATCGCCGCTCACCACCTGGGTAGACTCCTCAAATTTTCCAAGGACCTGGCAGATGGCTGCCAACCAGGGCCACTCTTCTGTAAATAATTGAGGAGGCTGACTCCCACTGCGCCGCGCAAGTTGGAGTTGGTATTCCACTATAGCTCTACGCTGCTCATAGAGTCTGGCCAACATGTGGAGCGTAGAGTTCCACTGTGTGGGCACGTCGCACAGCAGTCGGTGCACTGGCAGATTAAACCTATGTTGCAGTGTCCGCAGGGTGGCAGCGTGCGTGTGGGATTTGCGGAAATGTGCGCAGAGCTGGCGCACCTTTCCGAGCAGGTATGACAAGTGGGGGTAGCTTTTCAGAAAGCGCTGAACCACCAAATTAAAGACATGGGCCAGGCATGGCACGTGCGTGAGGCTGCCGAGCTGCAGAGCCGCCACCAGGTTACGGCCGTTGTCACACACGACCATGCCCGGTTGGAGGCTCAGCGGCACAAGCCAGTGGTCGGTCTGCTCTGTCAGACCCTGCAGCAGTTCGTGGGCCGTGTGCCTCTTCTCTCCTAAGCTGAGTAGTTTCAGCACGGCCTGCTGACGCTTGCCCACCGCTGTGCTGCCATGCCGCGTGACACCGACTGCTGGCGACGTGCTGCTGACACATCTTGATTGCGAGACAGAGGTTGCGTTGGAGGAGGAGGAGGAGGAGGAAGGTGCTTTAGTGGAGGAAGCATACACCGCCGCAGATACCACCACCGAGCTGTGGCCCGCAATTCTGGGGGTGGGTAGGACGTGAGCGGTCCCAGGCTCTGACTCTGTCCCAGCCTCCACTAAATTCACCCAATGTGCCGTCAGGGAGATATAGTGGCCCTGCCCGCCTGTGCTTGTCCACGTGTCCGTTGTTAAGTGGACCTTGGCAGTAACCGCATTGGTGAGGGCGCGTACAATGTTGCGGGAGACGTGGTCGTGCAGGGCTGGGACGGCACATCGGGAAAAGTAGTGGCGACTGGGAACCGAGTAGCGCGGGGCAGCCGCCGCCATCATGCTTTTGAAAGCCTCCGTTTCCACAAGCCTATACGGCAGCATCTCTAGGCTGATCAATTTTGCAATGTGCATGTTTAACGCTTGAGCGTGCGGGTACGTGGCGTCATAGTTGCGCTTGCGCTCAAACTGTGGCACTAGCGACGTCTGGACGCTGCGCTGAGAGACATTGCTGGATGGGGCCGAGGACAGCGGAGGTGAGGGTGTGGGTGCAGGCCAGGAGACGGTAGTGCCTGTGTCCTCAGAGGGGGATTGGATCTCAGTGGCAGGTTGGGGCACAGGGGGAGAGGCAGTGGTGCAAACCGGAGGCGGTGAACGGGCATCGTCCCACCTTGTGGGGTGCTTGGCCATCATATGTCTGCGCATGCTGTTGGTGGTGCCTCCCCAGCTGATCTTGGCGCGACAAAGGTTGCACACCACTGTTCGTCGGTCGTCAGGCGTCTCTGTGAAAAACTGCCACACCGTAGAGCACCTTGACCTGTGCAGGGTGGCATGGCGCGAGGGGGCGCTTTGGGAAACAGTTGGTGGATTATTCGGTCTGGCCCTGCCTCTACCCCTGGCCACCGCACTGGCTCGGCCTGTGCCCACACCCTCACTTGGCCCTCCGCGTCCTCGGCCGCGTCCACATCCTCTAGGCCTACCCCTACCCCTCAGCATGCTGTATTACCAGTGATTTGATTTCCCAGGCAGGAAAGAAATTGGCGCAAGGCTGCACTCAACCGTAGCTGGTTGCGTCTGATTTTTGTACGTTGTACACGCAGCACACACGTACACGGAGACCTTAGGACTGACACAGGCAGGCCAAATATAATTTTTTTCCTTTTTAGCTTAGGGAAGACCCCACTGCGTATATTCAATGAACAAGAAGTTTAATATCTGTGGTGTGGCCCTCAAAAAGTGTCACACAACTATAGTGTAGCAGAGTTATTAACTCTAGCAGAGCAGGTATTTGCCAGTCAGGAAAGACAATGGCGCAAGCCTGCAGTAAAGCGTAGCTGGTTGCGTCTGATTTTTGTACGTTGTACACGCAGCACACACGTACACGCAGACCTTAGGACTGACACAGGCTGGCCAAATATAATTTTTTGTCCTTTTTAGCAAAGGGAAGACCCCACTGCGTGTATTCAATGAATAATAAATGTCTTCTGGCCCTGCCTACACAATTCTATCCCTGTAGTATTAATGCCGGGTGCAATGCTCTGCACAGCCGGTTTTGAGAAAAAAAAAAAAAATGCAACACTGCTAACAGCAGCCTGGACAGTACTGCACACGGATAGAAGTGGCCCTAGAAAGGACCGTTGGGGTTCTTGAAGCCTACACTAACTCCTAACACTCTCCCTGCCTAACCCCCACTTCTGTCCCTATTGCCGGGCGCAATGCTCTGCAGATCCAATTTTGGACTAAAAAAAATAAAAATGCTGTGCTAACACAGTACTGCACACTAGTAGATGTGGCCCTGAGAAGGGCCGTTGGGGTTCTTGAAGCCTACACTGACTCCTAACGCTCTCCCTACAGCAGCACCAGCAGCAGCACTTTCCCTCAGCTAAGTCACAAGGCATGTGTGGCGAGCCGCGGGAGGGGCCGATTTATATACTCGGGTGACATCTGATCGCCCCAGCCACTCACAGCAGGGGGGTGGTATAGGGCTTGAACGTCACAGGGGGAAGTTGTAATGCCTTCCCTGTCTTTCAATTGGCCAGAAAAGCGCGCTAACGTCTCAGAGAGGAAACTGAAAGTAACCGGAACACCGCGTGGTACTCATTACGAGTAACGAGCATCCCGAACACCCTAATATTCGCACGAATATCAAGCTCGGACGAGTACGTTCGCTCATCTCTAGTCATCAATAGTTGATTGGCATGGGATCCCACCTGATCACTAGGCCAGCTGTCAGCACAGACAGTGCTGGAAGCACATAGCACTGTCCATACTGCAGTGGCCAAGTTTGGAACTGCAGGCACAGCTCTGTGCCTGTAGTACTGAACCAGGCCACCACTTACCTTGGTAACAACGCAATCTGTTTCCAACACTGTCTGCACTGACAGCTGCGGTGGGGATCCCAAGCAGTGGACCCTTGCCAATCCACTATTAATAACCTATTCCAAGGCCAAGCCTACAATAGTAAAAGTCCTGGCCAACCCATTTAACCAGAAAGGTAGGTATATGGCTCTAAACTTGTCTGGGGCTGCACCTCTTAGAAGAAACAATAGGTTAAAAATTAAACCTGTCCATTTCCTTTGATGGGAGACTCATTGTGATGTGACACTGGCTACTAAGTACATGCAAATATTCATAAAAGAGATGATAGAAGTCTGATCCTCGCTCCTTTATTATTAAATATGGGATCATTTGATGTGATATTTTTTTAGCAAAATAAAACAAAAAAAAAATTCAATATACATCAAAAAGCATATTGAGCGGCAGTTCTGAGATGCCACTTTCACGGCATCAAAGAGAAGCAATTTTTCGCGATTCCTTAGCCTTTGTGCAAGGAAGTGCCCGTATCCATCTCCGCACGAGGAGTTAAGTGACACGGATCCTAAAAAGGCGACGTATTAATGTGGGGGTGTCAAGGCGTTCATGTTATGTGCTTGAAAGCGTATCAGTTTAGAACCGAGCTGACAAAAATTTGATTAAAACTTGATTAATTCGCTTTCTGCTCTTAACATGACACGGGAAGAATGATAAGAGGAATTACAGGAGTTTAAGATGTGTAAAAGGTTCACTTTGTGAGAGATAGATTTGACGATGGGAACATCACATGAAGGCAGGTGGTGTGCCGAATCGTTTGCTATGATGGACAGTGGATGAGCCCTTGTACTTCTAATCATTCTATGTCCTTCTGTTCTCCAAGATTTGATCCCGGGAACGGAATACGGAATTGGAATATCTGCTATCCGAGATAATCTTCAAAGCGCGCCGGCAACGATGAACGCCCGAACCGGTGAGTGATACATTACATGAAAATTGGCCGTGTTTTTGATACTTTGTTAATTCTACACTATTACAGCTAAAGTACTATTTTTATGGCTAATCCATGAGTTTAAAGCCCTCCACAAAACACCTGACTTGAACTCACTGTAAAATGTTGGAAGTGAGGACTATGTTGTACCCTTGTAAAGAAAAGTAAACCTAAGGCCTCATACAAATGGCTGTATTAGGTCACATGGGGCGAAATTTCCGTGTGGACTCTCTGCAGTTTTTATCATTGTGACCAATCATAGGCAGCAGGCTGAAAGGCTGCCTCTGATTGGCTGAGAACTGTGACCAATCATAGGCAGCACTCAGCTATTAAATGACAGCTGAAAGCACTTCAGAGCAGTTCAGGAGAAGACCCGGCTGAACGCACCTGAGCCCCAGCAGCTGCAGAGAGGTGAGTGCATGTATATATATATATATATATAATTTTTTTTTACACATTTTGGGGATGATTTTCAGGGAAGGGCTTATATTTAAAACCCTTCCCTGAAAATCACTGTAGGGCTTGCTGGCAGCCCATTGCTTTCAATGGAGCCGTCTGTAGCACTGGCTCCATTGAATGGGATAGCATTGCGATCCTCTGCCAGAGCTGTCACAGCTGTGGCAGAGGATTTCTTCATCTCCGCGGGGAGTCCCCTTGTCACTGGACACTGTGACAATGCTGTCACAGTGTTCAGTGACAAGGGGGACTCCCGCGGAGCTGAAGAAATTCTCTGCCACAGCTGTCACAGCTGTGGCAGAGGATCATGATGTTCTCTGCATGCCAATGGGGCCGCCGCTGCTGCCACCGGCCCTGTTGACAAAAGGTGAAACCCCTGGATGTGACAGAATCCAGGGGTTTCACATCCAAGAAATCCCCTGCTGCAGCTGTCACTGCCGCAGCAGGGGATAGCGGGCAGCACACTTTATGTGTGCAAAAACGCGGCCAAGTGTGTTTTTTTTCAGCGTGACGCCCGCTTCTGTAGCTCCAATTTTTATAGCCACGCGTTTTTGCGCACATAAATTCATACATGAAAAAGCCCGTCTGACTGATCCCTAAAGTACAATTAAGAGATACAACTTATGCTGCAAACAACAAGCTCTTGTATTGTTATGTTAATTGAAAAATTAAAACGTTATAGCTCTTCAGATTTGAGGCTGAAAAAAATGCAAAAAGAACCCCAAAAAATTGCTGGTAGGTAAAGGAGTTATTTGGGGCTGAAAAATCTTTTCACTCCACCTCAAGCTTATGTAAAAAATTAATAATAATAAAAGAAGCCGTACTCATGTCTCCCACAACCCTGCAGCTCCTGTTCCACTGGTGCTCGACCCCCAACTAATCTTCACTTCCCAGATACAGCAAGTTAGCAATGACATCACCCAGACTCAGGACATGTGACAGCTGCAGCCGATTACTGGCTCACTTTGGCTAGTGATTAGCTGAAGCAGTCACATGATGGATTGTCGGGAGGTCATCAGTAGTGCACCCGGAAGTGAAGACCTACAGGAGACTAGGTAGCATCAAAATAGAAGCAGAAGGGAATCAGATGAGATGGGTATGGCTTTTTTTCCTTTCTTTACAGCAGGCTGAGCAGATTTGAAAAAGTGTTTATTCCCCACATAACTCATTTAAATAAACATTCATACAATTTATATATAGTGGTAGACAAAAATATGGAAACACCGTATGAAATGCATGCCTTAAGTTACATGGGATTACAAATCATATTTCAATAAGACAAGTAAGACCAAATGGAGGTAATATGACACAGTTACTGCCAGGAAGAAGTGAACATCTGCCCGAGCAACAAGGTTCCATTTGTCAGGGGTTTAAGCCACTCAGCTGCTGTTACCAACTCACTCCCCAAACCCTCCCAGAGCAGGGCAAGAGATGAAGAAAACACAAATTTGGCAGGAAAGCTCTCAGCCAAGCAGGGGTCAAAAGGGCAGCTCAGTGCTAATAATTACAATCCCATGCATTTCCTACAGTGTTTCCATATTTTTGTCCAACCCCTGTATATTCAAACACAATATAATAAATAATAAACTTTATTTGTATAGCGCCAACATATTCCGCAGCGCTTACATAGACAGGGGGAATACAGAAAGACAAAATACAAAAATTACAGAACCACAGTTACATACAGTAATCAGTTGATTGATACAATAGGGGTGAGGGTCCTGCTCCAACGAGCTTACATACTACAAGGAATAGGGGGATACAGAAGGTAAAGGGGCTGGAGATGTGCACAGTATGGCGAAATGTAAGAGTGAGCGATGTTATACACATAGACAATGGTCAGATATTTAGCCGTGTGACAGCAGATACGGTGTGACTGCAGGAGCGGTTTATGATGGCTAGCAGGGATTGCAGTCAGTAGGTCAGGGAGCATGTTATCAGGTGGAGTACAGAGGGGTTTGTTTAGGGAATGCGGTATGCCTCCCTGAAGAGGTGCGTTTTTAGAGCACACCTGAAGTTCTGCGAGTCCTGGATTGCTCGGGTAGCCTTTGGTAGTGCGTTCCAGAGGACCGGTGCTGCTCTGGAGAAGTCTTGGAGGCGGGAATGAGAAGTTCGAATTAAAGGGGCATGCAGTCTGGTTTCATTAGCAGAGCGGAGAGCCGGGGCTGGGTGATGGATTGAGATGAGGGAAGCAATATAGGGGGGCGCTGCGCTGTGGAGGGCTTTGTGGATGAAGGTAATGAGTTTAAATTGAATTCTGAATTTAACGAGCAGCCAGTGCAGTAACCGGCACAGGGCAGAGGCGTCCGAGTAGCAGCTGGACAGGAATATGAGCCTGGCTGCCGCATTCAGGATGGATTGGAGAGGGTAGAGTCTGGTGCAGGGGAGGCCGATCAGCAACAAGTTGCAATAATCGAGCCGGGAGTGGATGAGGGCAACAGTAAGCGTTTTTAGCGTGTCCACCGTGAGAAAAGAATGGATTCTTGTGATGCTTTTGAGGTGCAGCTGACATGTTCGGGCGAGAGATTGGATAGGGGGTAAAAAAGAGATCAGAGTCAAATATGACCCCAAGGCAGCGGGCATGTTGTCTAGGAGTTATGGTGGTGCCACACACTGAGATGGATATGTCAGGATGAGGTCGGTTAGTGGAGGGCAGAAATACCAGCAGGTCAGTTTTAGAGAGGTTTAGTTTTAGGTAGAGAGAGGACATAGTGTTAGAGACAGCGGACAAACAGTCGGTGATGTTTTGGAGGAAAGGTGCAGAGATGTCACGGGAAGAGGTGTATAGCTGGGTGTCATCAGCATAGAGGGTGTATTGCAGGCCAAATCTCCTAATGGTTTGTCCAATAGGGGCTGTGTAGATAGAGAAAAGAAGGGGGCCGAGGACTGAGCCCTGGGGGACCCCAACAGCAAGGGGAAGAGGGGGGGAGGTAGAGCCAGCAAAGGAGACACTGAAAGAGCGGTCAGATAGGCGGGAGGAGAACCAGGAGAGAGCAGTGTCCTTTAGTCCGATGGAGCGAAGCATACTGAGGAGGAGTTTGTGGTCAACAGTGTCAAACGCTGCAGAAAGGTCGAGGAGGATCAATAGGGAGTAATCGCCCCTCTATTTGGCTGTCAGTAGGTCATTGGATACACTAGTAAGGGCAGTTTCTGTCGAGTGTTGAGGTCGGAAACCAGACTGTAGGGGGTCTAGGAGAGAGTGCTCTGATAGATGGCTTACAAGGCGGGAGTAAACCAGGCGTTCTAGTAGTTTGGAGATGAAGGGGAGGTTTGAGATGGGTCGGTAGTTGGCAGCATCAGCAATAGCAGTGCTGTGGGGTCCCAACTCTGGAGTACAAGTATTTCTAAAAGGTATGATTTATTCAAAAAGTAAAACAAAATAAGTATATATATATATATATATATATATATATATATATATATATATATATATATATATCTTTAAATATGTAAACTGTGTGAAATTATGTATATGTGACTTTAAAGGGTCAATAATGGGTTAACTTTTAGTGTTCCTACTATCTAACACTGCATGACTGTGCAGAATACACCCTAACCTACTCTCACACCTGACAGTCACCTCTTGTTAGCCTGGGATTGGACAGAGAGAGTTCCCTTAGCCCAGGATTGGTGGACAGGATAGGTATAAAAGATAAAGAGTGGGCAGAGTTAGTCAGTCTATCCAGCTCAGCAGAGTCTAAGGGAGACTGGGGAGGAACAAGGAGACCCTATGCTTTCCATGGGGCCAGCGCTGCTGGCTCCGGCCCCATGGAAAACAATGGGCGATAGCGCAGATTTTTCTTAGCGCTGCGAGTGTGCAGTGAAGGCATCGCAAATGAGAATAACACCATTGAAAATCATTGGTTTCATTTTCATGCGTTTTCACTCACTCTTGCAACGCAAGATAGGCTATCGCCAGTGTGAAGCCGGCCTAAGTAAAGGAGAGAGATATAGGGAGAGAAGAGAAACAGAAGAGCAAATGAGAAAGAGGCAAGTCAGTAATTTATCTGCCAAGCATTAGTCAAAGCTAGGGATGAAAGCTGGAAGTATTTTGCTGCAATGTGTTGACACAGCCCCCTGAGAAAGAGTTTCCATGCAATGTCTACTACTGTAATTCCAAGTCATTACCTACCTCAAGTCATTGTGATTCAACAGTTACTTCATGCGAATGTAAATTGTGTTTATCTACTGCAAGATCCACAGTCCCTCTCTCTCCCTGCAATAAAGAGTTAACTCTCCCTGCAATAAAGAGTTAAATTGTTTTCACCATCTAAAGCCCCATTTACACACAAAGATGATGACTTAAAATTCCTTCAAAAGATAGGATGATTGACAGTTTGAGCGATCATTTTGCATAAGCTGTTAATGAGCACTAATGCCCATTAGCAGCTTATTAGCTTAATTTGCATGTAAACAGTGGCAGCTGTGTCAGAAGTCCAGTATGCTATCCCATTGCTGTCAATGGGGTTGGCGCTGCTGCCAGCCCCATTGAAAGCAGTGGCTTGTGGCAACCCCCGAAGTATGATTTTCAGGGAAGGGCTTAAAATATAAACCCTTCCATGGAAATCATCATTAACTGGTTAAAAAAGCAAAAAAAAATGTACTCACCTCTCTGCTGCTCAGACATGTCCTCAGCCAATCAGCAAAGCCCTTTCAGGAGGCGGGGATTCCGCCTGCTGTAAGTGCTGGACAGCAGTGCAGGGGAGCCGACCGGAGGACGCGTTTGAGCGGCAGAGAGGTGAGTAATTTTTTTCTTGTTTTTTTTTAACCAGCGTTTTTCTTGCGCTGCGAGGTGAGTGTTTCCACTTGCTCTCGCAGCACAAGAGAGAATAAAACGCCAGTGGGTGTGAGCTCTAAAGGTATTATTCATTTAAAAGGCAACATAAAATAATTTTCCGAAACCGCTCTGCTGCAGTATTCTGTAGTTTTAGTTGGTTTCACATGTTTAGGCTAATTTTACATGGGCAAGTACGATATCTGGCCATGAAATTCAGCCCAATATCGCGCTCAGAAACGTGCAAGGTCCCTGTGGATGCAAGGCGTCTTTGTGTCAAAAACTCAGGGAAGTAGCGATCCTTTGGTGCGACTTTAAATGGGAAACCTCGCATTGCATTTGCGCGCACTTCGCATGCCGTGCAATGCTTTTGCCGGCCCTATTGAAAACAACGGGTGATATGTTAAGAAAAGACATACTGCGATTTTTTTTTTTCCACACTGTAATACCGGGGGGAAAAAAATCGCTCCTGTATATGACCCCATTCAAAAGAATGGGGTTCATATTCGTGCAAAATTTGTGCATTTCGCAATATATTTCGCAATGCACAAATCCCTCTCGATTTTTCTCACTCCTGTGATAGCAGCCAAAGGGCTCACTGCACACTGGCGATCGCAATTATGCCGCAAAAAGATAAAAATCATGTCTTTGCTCCTGCGATTTTGCAGCAACAACGATGCCTTTTCTCGAGAAGGCTCTCACATCACATCCCTGCTGCCCGCGATAAAGTCGTGTAATTTTTTGCGCAAAAGTCAATAGGACTTAGTAATGTTTAAAATGCATTGAATTGCACAAAAAGTGCAACTTTATGTGTTGTGATGCGATAAAAAGAAGGCTCCATAGGGAAAAATGGTAAATTTTAAAAAAAGGGAGAAAGATAGGACATGCTGCAATTTTGCTTTTCACTCCAGTAAAAGCATCGCGAATGGAAATAAAACCACTGAAAAGCATTCGTTTCATAATTCAGCGTTTTTGCTCACTCTCGCAGCACTCAAATTCACATGCTTTTATCTCAAGTGTGAAGACCACCTTATAAGTGCTAACTTTTTGTTGTAATCTGGTAACAATAGCTTTCCAATGACTTGAGATAAGGTAACTTGTTGCTGAATGTTATCACAGTCAAGTTAAACTTTGCTACATCTTTACAAATACATTAAATACAGTTTTTATTAAGTCGCGTTTTTTTTTTCTCCCCCTATGAGGCCCGATAGTTTCTGGGCTTTTAATTTTTAATCACGCAAACTTTTGGGTATATCAAGAGCTTTTGATACTCGGAAATGCTATCTTACATCATATGTGGCGACCAAGCGCAGACCTTAGAGGGGAAGACAGTGGGGAAAGAAGAAGGTAGTCAACGGTGGCTTTGCTGCTCTTATCTGAAGGTAAAACATGGCCTGGCTTGGCTGCACAACGTGGTAAAATCAGGCAGTTCTTATAACCTACTACCCGTGGAGTTGGATAGAGTAAGATGTTCCAACTTTCATCCCTGGCTTTGACTAATGCTTTGCAGACAGATTACTGACTTGCTACTTTCCTGTACTCCTCTTCTCTGTCTTTCCTCTCTCTCTCTCCTCTGCTAAAACTCCAGCCCAACTTCTCTTGTTAGGTACTCACATTTAGATGTTCTTCTTGTAACTCTATGACTAGGCTCCAGAACTAGACTACTTTTTAGAAAACTTTGTGTAGATGTTCGCCTTGTAACTCCCCAGTCTCTATCTCTGTCTGTCTTCTCTCAGCTATTTCCAAGACTAGACTTCCTCCATGGCTGAGCTCCAGGACTAGACTGCCCAACCACACCCAAGTGCTAGCTTTTATACCTCCCAACTAACCAATCCTGGGCTTGAGGAAATTCTCTCTACCCAATCACAGGGCTGGCTACAGGTGATTGACAAGACACAGAGCAGGTTACGTTACATTCTGCAAAGTCATTCACAAGTTAGCTAGAGAGACACCAGGCAAAAGCTGACCTGTCTAGACCAATACACACAACCAGACACAGTTTAACAGACATATACACATACACTTCACTTGAAGTAGTAATAAAGTGCTGTGGGGGGGCCCTAACTCTGGTCCACTACACATACATCATCATATTCACACCTCGATCTACTGCTGTAATGCTGCTTAGAACATCCATTCTAGGGAAGGGTTAATTGTGGAATGCCGTATAGAGTAAATGTAATCTTGGTTTCTACAAATGTATTACAAATCCCCAGCCTGATAGTGTGTACATTGTACAATTGTAAAGAACACCAGTTGTGCGTAAATTAGCCGTCATGATTCTGCAATGAAAGTCCCTGGAAGCTGGGGAACGAGCGACTCCAACGCAGAGATGTCATTGTTTGCGTTTGTGGTCTAGTTGAAGTCTCATTAAAATATAGTAAGCTGTACGTCTGTCGGTCTCCCTTACATCCACTTAATTCTCACAGCAGATACAATCAGAGTTTTTAATGTGAGAACTGTCATCGGAAGTTTAAAGCATGGGGCTCCAGTGGAATCTACTGACTGCCGGCGATTCAACTGGGGTTTTTTTTTTTCTCGAATTGTTAAAAGATTGACTTGAATGTTCTGAAATAGTTTTTTTTATCACTTGCTGGCATGCCAGATGTCACTCCTGATGTCGGCAGCGTTGACTTAATACAATAACCTTGCCCCAAGACACAACGCAACATCAACAAATTATATAAATTTGATAACATTTGCCTCGAGGGATGATGTTTTTTTCCTAAACACTAGCGAGACAGAACTTTCTGTGCTGTGAACCGTAATTCATGAAGTTACACATTTGCAATTCGCTTGGAAATAAGGGTAACAATGAGGCACGAGGTATACGGGTGCCTCCAGCTGATTTAGGAATGCACTCTTTTTATTTCAACCCGTAAATGGGATGGAAAAATCAGATCCTGGTGATAGAAAATAGTACAAATTATACTATTTCTACCATTTATGTGTTGCTGTCCAGGGGCGTAACTAAAGGTTCAGGGGCCCTGATGCAAAACTCGAGCTGGGGCCCCCCCTCTATCTGTACCCGTACCCGTACCCATACCTAAACCATGCTGCACAGAAACATAACTTGAAGCTTCTGGGCCCCAATGCAAAACCTGTAACAGGGCCCCCAACTATAATGCTTTATTCATAGTACTGGGCTCCCTATATGGAGAAGAGAGGCCTTATGGGCCCCCTAAGGCTCCTGGGCCCAGGTGCAACCGCATCCCCTGCTGCCGTTGCTTCAAATTGTCCTATAAGGGGCTATAACACCGGCGGAACTATTCTGCGAGGACGCTGTATTATGGAATACGCAGTACCAAGATCTACACTGACAGTTGTGATACAGAATTTCCCATCAAAATCCACATTGAGGGCTCCTGCAGACGAGCGTAGGCGCCAATGCGTTCGCTCGCGAGCAACGTATTTGTGCGGTGAGCTTTTTTTTTGCGCGCGCACAACAGCGTATATTTTTTTCAATTCTCAATAGCTGCACATTTGCGCGTGCATAAAGACTAGCAATGCGTGCTAGTAATACGTCATGCTGTCATCAGTGACCCCGCCCCCTGTAATAACCCATAAATATTAAACATGTGCAGCATGACGCTATCCTGCAGGGCTTCTGGTACGATCTGGGTTTGTGAGGGAGTAGCCGACGTTGGAGACGTCTTCTGATGAAGAGGATATTCTTTCCTTGGTTAGCTGTTGAGCAGATTTGGGCAGTCATGTGAGATGGTGGAGGATGTTCCAAGAAGGAGGAGTCGGCAGTTCGGGGTTCATCCTTTGTTGCCCCAGAGTAACGGCCTCCGCTCAGCTAAATTAGGGCTCAGTCAGACAAACGGATATTCCGCGCGGAAAAAAAACGCACTGCGTTCACCGAAAAAAATTTGCACCTACAAAAGATAGAACACGTGAGTGGCAATGGATGTGGCCATGCAGATTTTTTTCTGCACGCAGTGCATTTTTTTTCCGCGTGGAAAACGCGCGAATATCCGCTTGTCTAACTGAGCCCTTAATGAGCATCTCCATCTCAACTTGGTTGAGCTTCCAAAATAAGATGATCCTAAACAATTCCCAAAATGACTGTCGTACCTTCCCTGCAATTAACTGCAAACTTTGGAGCGTCCTGACAGGTGGTGGTGCAATTACGCCATTTTTCACGTAAGTCCATGGCGTATTTGTGCTTCCCCATGGACTTCTATGGGAACATTCATACACAAATGCGCACAAAAGTAGAGCATGTATAAACGAGTAATGTGAGCATACGGTTTGCGCAAGTGTATTTCCGCATGCGAAAACATGCACAAATACGCCGGTGTGAGAAGACCTTAGACTTGTGGATTTTGGTGCAATGTCAAATTCCACAACATTCATACATAATAATTCTGCCCATGTTAAAGCCCCCTGAGGCCAGATTCAAATGAGTGTATGCGTATTGGCGCACACATTTGCATCCTGTTTTTGTGCATCAGGCATTGCATATTTGTACGCGCAACTGCGTTTTTAACTATACTTTTTTGCGCATGCATATAGTGCATATTTGCATGTGTAATGGATTATTTGTATAATTAGTTCGATATGTTCTATTTCCCTGCACAAATGCACAGAAAAATAGAACATGCTGTACGTTTCTGTGCAACGGAATTGCGCTCACAAAATACATGTATCTGAACAATCCATTGAAAGCAATGGGTTCTATTCACTTCGTATTGCATGCGCAAATACGGTCGTGTGAAGCCGGCCTAAAGCAGCATAAAATGTAAACTCCATTTTGCAATGTTCATGAAGAGTAAGGCTGGCTTCACGCGGGCGCTAAAATCACTGAGAGTCGCGGCGGAGATTTCCTGCACCCCCAAGGTAATGCGAGGCTGTTTTCGCATGAAAACGTCTCGCATCTTCGGGGATTTCCCATAGATGGTGATGAGGGCGATATGGGGCCGTGAGTCAAGTCCCGATATCACCCTCGCCCATGTGAATTTACCCTTAGGCCACTCTCTCAAATGCGCTTTCTACTGCGATTACCACAGGTACAATGCTAATCGCGGTACAATGATCCCACTTTGCCGCTTTTTTCGAATGCTGTTTGTCCTTTTTTGCTGCGTTTTCACACTTTTTAACGCATCTCATCACCCATCAGAATAATAGGATGCATTAGAAATGCTGCTGAAAGCCAATATAAATCGCGGTAAAACGCCGTAATAAAAATCGTGGCGTTTTACCAACGCCGTGTGGCCTTAAAGGGTTTGTTCCACAGTCTCCGACCATTGGGGTTCTGACCAGTGGGACTCCAAACCAATCATGGGGACAGAGATCCTGGGTGTTCTCACATGAACGAAGCAGCAGTCAGGGGTGCAAACTGCCATCCCATACATCTCTATGGGACTGCCGGAGATAGCCATGCGCTCAGCTAGAACCAGCAATCCCATAGAGATGAATGAAGCAGCAGCATGCATGCATGACCAGCACTCCATTCATACCGGGAGACTTGGGACCCTCATTTTTGTAAATAGGTGATAAGTATTGATGAGCGAGCATACTCGCTAAGGGCAATTGCTCGAGCGAGCATTGCCCTTAGCGAGTACCTGCCCGCTCGAGAAAAAAGGTTCGGGTGCCGGCGGCGGGCAGGGAGCCTCGGAGGAGATCGGGATGGAACGGAGGGGAGATCTCTCTTTCCCTCTCTCCCCCCCCCCCCCCCCCCCCCCCGCTCCCCCTGCTCACTGCCGCAACCCACCTGTCACCCGCGCCGGCAGCCGAACCTTTTCTCTCGAGCGGGCAGGTACTCGCTAAGGGCAATGTTCGCTCGAGCAATTGCCCTTAGCGAGTATGCTCGCTTATCTCTAGTGATAAGTTATTTTTGTGAGACAGACCACCTTCAAAGGGGTATTCCCATTTTACAAAGTATGATATACTATGGGTTAGTGATTGGTGGAGGTCCAACCACCCACTGATCCTGAAAGAGACAGCTTTTAGCACTGCACCAGCAGAACCGCGCCGCTTTTATCCATAGGCTGTGCCTGATATTGCACCTTGGACTCATTCATTTGAATAGGACTGAGCTGCAATACCAGGTACAGCCCATAGACAAGAGTGGCGCTGTTTCTCTTTCATGTCTTAGTTCTACACAGCAAACAACGTTTTCAGAATGTAGCGAATACCTGGAGAAATCAGAAGAAGTTTATTCAAAAGCAGGAAAAAAGCAAAAACTCCCTGCAGAAGTGATCCAGATGTGATTTAAATTGGTGGTCCCAGTTCTAACAACGTACTAACTGCTAAAAAAACATGCTGTCTAATTTTAGGAAATTGCAAAACAAAAGATTTAAGCGCCCTTGACACAGAATACGCACCCACAGCGCAGTACTACTACACGCACATCAATCCAATGTACTTGCCAGTTGTTGGAACAGATGGATTACAAATGAAACCATAGTCTACAACATTAGAAACCCCACGGAGCCCAGTCTACTGCTCTTGTGGAAAAGACGACATTTCGAATAATAACTGCATAAGCATTCGCACGGCAGAGCTGATCTGACTACCTAATGAAAAAGCAAAGTCTGGTGGGAGCCCAAAGTCTTAGAATCTAGATAAATAAAACACAGTAAGAACCAATTTACACTATCCTACCAAAAGTACTTGGACACCTGACCCAAAAGTAGCATTTCTTTCCATATGTTCATCCTTAGTGAGGCTCCTTTGGTCCTAATGACATTGGTAACACTGCATGGCATACTTTCCACTAACATCTGATACACTTCAGTCGGTACTTCCCTCCATTCATCCTGCAAATGGCTGGCAAGTTCTCTCAAAGGAAAAACATTGTATGGAGTGAAGAATCATACTACTCCATCTTCAAGTCCGATGAAAGTATCTTGGTGTGGAGGATGCTGGGGAACGCCTTTAACCTGAGTGTGTTCTACCAATATCTAAGTCTGCAGAGGTTCTGTGGTCTGGAGATGTTTTATGTGGCATGGTCTCGGTCCTTTGGTTGTAGTGACAAAAACCATGAGCATGGAGGTGTATCTTGATATTCTAGACAATAATGTGCTGATGGCAGTGTGGCAATACTATGGGAATGGTCAGCCATACTTCCAACAAGAAAACGCGCCTTTTCACAAATTCAACGCTGGTTTGCATTGGTTTGAGGATATGGATGTTCCACGACTTGAACCCTGTTGATCATCTTGAGACAAGATGGAACGTCGGATCGGGAAATATGAACATTGTCCATCTTCTTTGAGAGGACACACCAGATGTTTGCAGGATGAATGGAGGGAAATGCCAGCTGACGGGTATTAGGCATTAGTAGAAAGTATGCCATGGAGAGTATCTGATGTAATTTGGGGCCAATGGGGCCTCACTAAGTATTAATATATGTAAACAATTACTACTTTTGATTCTTGCTCTAGCTCTCAATTGCTTTTTACAAGATATTGTGTTTTCGACAATAAAATTTAAGGCACCACCTCGCTTAGGAGTGATATACATGCTACAGTACTCTGACTCCCAGTGGGCAAGTCCACCTCCAAGACTGTTTTACCACCATACATTCAGCCACCAGCTATGACTTGATATAATCCCAAGGACATATAATAGCAGTGCTAAAATGAGAAAAAGTATCAGTGCATACAAAAACATACATCAACACTATCTGTAATAGAAATACGTTGCTCCCTAACAATGTATATAGAAAGGGGCAGCGGGACAAAACATTCCCAGAATTTATGGGGGGGGGGGGGGAGGAAGCAACCCGATATTGGGGGAGAATTAGATGGCCTCTGTGGTGTAGATGGAGGCTTTGTTCTTGTTGAGCCGACTCCTGGATAATGCCAATATCACAGGGGGGCTTAGAATTAAAGGGTCTCAATCCATTTGCTACCCACTCAAACCAATAGAATGCAGAAGGAGGGGAAAAGGGAAGTCAGGCTTCCAGACCTAAGGCTACCATGGAAGGGGTCCCATCAGGTAGGGCTTGTCTTACTAACCTGTTGGGCTAGCTTCATGCCTACTGGTGCATCAGGACCATTGAAAGATGATAAGGGTGAATGTAACACAAAAACTACACCAATGCTCGTTGAGGACCATGAATATGGTCATTTGGATGCTTCCTCGAAACTTGTAGGCATTAATCTACTATAAATACTTTCAAATAGTTTGGTTTTATTCTTCTAATTTTCTAACCTTGCTAGAAGAGGGATCACTACGAGATATCAGCAAGATTGTGTTGCAACCAACTGTTGATGTTTCTTGGGAACAGTAGATATGTGCAGGTGTGGAAACAAGTGACCCAAATGTCTACAGGATCCTCAAGACATTTCCTATGTAAGGAACATATGGCCCAAAACAGTCATATCTGGTGAGATGGATGGTCTGGCTAGGTTAATGTGATAATTTGTGGCATGGTTGGACCCTATTTTCTGTAGGTTCTTCCTGAAAGGTCTGATTGTTGCTCATAGGCTTATCCTTCAACTAAGCTTTAATGGTTTTGTAATGAGCCATAGATTGGTTTGTAGGATTTACCCAGGAACTCTTAAGATTCTACTCTAAAATGAAGCATCTCAGGTACTTTTTATAGTCAGAGGCTCATAATTTTAAGCAGTCCTGACAATATTGATTATCCTCGTTTATCTGTGTCAAATATTGGATAATTTGATGTATCTTAATAAAAATGTGTTTAGAAGATTCCCAGGTGTTTTATTCAAAGATTTGATTGATTTTTCAATTAAAGATGCAAAATACAATACTAATGTTTCGTTATTAAACACAGAGTACCTGAGAGTAGAAAACACTCTAAACATACAAACAATAATTAGTGAATATTGGCGAGGAAGGCTCTCAGCTTAACTGGGCTGATTATGAAAAGGGGGAAGGAAAGCAAAAAGGCAGAACTGGGTATGGGAAAGAGCTAGGGTATCACGATGTAGCAGTGCTACCCACGATGTAGAGTAACATTGGAAAGTTATGTGCCATACCGTGGATTCTAGACTAAAGTGGACAACCCTGGGACACATCCACCAAATGTAAAGCATTGTTCCGGGGTCTGAACACCCAAGAAAGAGGGTAATTAGATGCATAAAGAGTGATCGGACACCAAGTGCCATCTCATAAGCACCTTGTAATCTGGTTCTGGATGGAGTATTCCCATCTTGGCAAGCTATTCCCTGTCCATTGGACTCTCCGATCGGTGATATTCCAACTACTGGAATCTCCACCAATCCAGATATCAATATCATCCCTAGTGCATTACTGAAAATTGAAATCGGTGGCCATGCACGCCCATTCACTTCGATAGGAACTGCTGAAGATTGCTGATTTCAGGCACTCGTCAATCCGTCTATCCCATTCATTTCAGTGGGACTGCCGAAGATTGCAGAGAGCGCTTCAACTTGGCTATCTCTGGCGGTCCCAGTGAAGTGATAGGCAGTAGGGTGTGACCACCACTGTTAAAATTTCAAGATGAGCCTGGGGTGAGTTCTCTGGATTGGTGAGAATCCCAGTCATGACACCCCACCGATCAGCCAGTTTTCCCCTACTAACTTGCCGAGATGGGAATACCCCTTTTATAGAACATTTGTAAATCATTAGTCATATTTTGTTCCAACTAAGGGGTCCTTGTTTTGCCCTCCCAGATAACTTTTTCAATATTTTACCCATCTTACAGCTGCTTCTAATCAGTTCAATAAGATTTTATTATCCAACTGTTGCTTGTTCCTACTCTGAAATTAGATTAAAAACTTCTTACTTCTTTGTCTTTCTGTCTTAGACTTGGACAACCCAACTGACCTAATGGTCTCAGGCTCCACCGACAAGACCATCTCTCTAACCTGGACCAAAGCTCAGGGCCCGATTGACCACTATCGCATTTCTTTCACCCCCTCATCTGGAATGGCTTCCGAAATCACAGTTCCCCCTGAAATCTTTCAGTATGACCTCACAGACCTTGACCCAGGAACCGAATACACTATTACTATCATCGCAGAAAGGGGGCGACAGCAGAGCCGAGAGACTACGGTGGATGCTTATACAGGTATCATTCTAGTTCTTATGTCTCCATAATGCAGATTATTGTGTTTTATGTTCTTTTCTAATATGGTTCTATCATTTCCCCTGCATACCATTCCAACCGTAAACCTCCTCCCATATTCCACCTGGATAGAGCCTCAGTGATTTGTTTTACGGCTACATCACAGCTAAACAAATTAGGTCATAAATTTTACTTAAAGATCGCCGCATATTTGTAACAATAAAATAAGTAAAGCCAATTATTTATAGGAGCCTATTCATTATGCTGACAATGACTGGACTTGCATGGCGGCGTATCTATTAATTAATTATCCCTTGTCCAGGAGAAAACAATGTTTTAGACTTAAATTGTTTCTGGCGTTTCTAGACAATATGCAAATCATGTATGCTAATACAGGCAGACTCCTTTCTCTGCTCTTTCAAACTGTTTTTTGGTCTTTCACTTATTAAATATACTGCAAATGGTTGTTGTTCCATTGTGGACCGAAAATGATTGGAACTCATGAGATTTAAAGTGACAAAGGCAAAAACAAAATCAAATTCCGCATTGTTCCAAAGAGTTTTATAATTGGTAATTGGTGAAATACCTTTATGGAATAACACAATAATGTAGGATTAGAACTATGACAACAAAGAAATATAGCAAGAGACATTTAAGAGTGTGTGACCACAATGCAAAAGAGTATTGTGATGTCATCAAGGGCTAATGTACCATAGAATGAGAGAATCGGTGCAAAAATGTTGGGATATGCCGTAACTTATTTTATTGAAATAAGCACAACCTGACTTCTCTTTTATTGTTTAAAACAAACAAATAATACATTTTGGGGATGAAGCCCCCTCCTCAGATACGATAGGTGGTACACAAGTTTGGCAAATTAGGCAAGCTTTGTTGTACCCAATGAAAAAGAGAACCAAGAAGAAGAGACACAAGGAGGATCAGGGAATGCTGGACAAATGAAGCCAGCAGGAGGATGTTTTGTTGCAGCTCCGTACATTGTGCAGTGGCCCGGGTTAGTACTGCAGGTTGTGTCCTATCAAAATGAAACTCAACCTGCAGTACCAGTCCTGTCCACTGTTCATTGTACGGAGCTGCAGCAAAACAGCTAGAAATGGGACAACCCCTTTAAGGAGAAGCTTTATTTGGCAACATTTTTCGGCATTGGATTAATGTCTTCTTCTGTCTTCCAATGTTGAAACACGTTGCTCCATAAAGCTTCTCCTGTTACTGGCTTCTCCTGTGTCCTGCTACTGCCTTCATCTATCTAGGGTCCTCTTTGTTTCTTTTCTCCTTTGTTCTACAAACAGTGATCCTTGCATCCTGCAGACGGAGGTGGTTGCAATTGAGAGGTCTTGTGGCGTGTTGTGTCCCAAGCCCAACTATGTGAGAGTGTCACTGCTCGTACTCCTGTATTCCCTTAGCATCATATACACTGAAGTGCTGTTTTCTTTGAACTTACAGATATAGTAAAAAGACAAGTCGGGTTTTTCTTCAATTCTATGCTTATTTCAACAAAAAGGTTGCGTCATGTCCCAACATTTTTGCACCTCTTCTCACATTCCTCGCATTCAGTATCTCGACCACTTCTTTTAAGTTAATGGCGTTTTCTGGGTCGGCAGCACTTGTACTTGAACTTTTTCGGAGTAGCTCTGCCTCGTTTTTGCACTCCTTATGCACAATAGAGGTAGACCATGTGAGTGCAGTACGGACCTTGGAAAGATGGTGCCCAGCTCGGGTTGGTCCCATTGTTTGCTATTGAGTAACAAGAAGCTGTGCATAGCTCTCTTCTCCAGTGAAAATGAATTAAATTTGTGGCAGGGATGGATATTGGCCCGAGTGTCGAATACCTTCTATCCTGAGTGGCGAAACTAGACAACATAATGAAGGCCCATTTTGATTTATAGACCCAGCAAGGCAGAATCTAGCATTCCACTTTTATGACTACAAGCGACATTTGGCCTTTGGTTATAAGGCCCAGACTTATACTCTGGTCAGGCATTTATATGGTAATGGGGAGGGATGTGAGAGGCATTTACATGTATAGGCCTCCATACATATTATGGAAAAGTCTTCAAAAACAGAATTTTCAGGAGGACCTGATGAATTATCGTACTTGTATGGGGCCTTTCCCAGTTTTCTTCGACTGATGATATTGGGTGGAAGAAAGATGAGAAACGTTCAATTTTAACACCCCATCCTTTTGTTCTCCCTGCAGATAGGCCACCACCAGAGGTGTTTGTCAGAGGCTTACTCCTCTATACCCTTGAAAACACATGAATGCTTGTCCCTTTGGAGTGTTGATGTGAATGGAGGAATTGGGAGAAATAGCTGTTGGCCAAATGAGTATTTATGTGTAGAATGGAATTGGGAAACCTTTAGTTAACCAAACATCACATTAGGCTACAAATGAAGTCAACAGGCACATAACAACTTGACCACAAAACCTATAGTCTTAAACGGCTTCTCTCGCAAAGACTATTGTTTTCTTAAAAGGCTTTTCCAGGCATTTGCTACTAATGACCTATCCTCAAGGTAAATCATCAGTAGTTGATCAGGATCCCACCAATCAGCTGATCGTTAGGCCACTGTCAGTGTAGCTGAGCAGGATGTCTATATTGGAATTGGAAATAGAAGTGTAATGAAAGGCTTTGCACCCATTGAAATCAATGGAAGCATTACCTTCCATGACATGTATGGTTCCTCATTGCAAACAGCCTTATATTACACATTCAGCCTGCACTGACAGTGGCCTAGGATCAGTTGATCAGTGGGAATCCCAAGTGGCAGACCCCCGCTGATCAACTATTGATGACTAATCCCAAGGATAGGTATCAATGGTAGATGCCCAGAAAACACCTTTATGTTAAAACTGTACTGGGATTCAACTGATCACTGTGGGTGCATCTTCAAATAACCTTAGCAATCATAATTATTGCTGGGGTAAACTTAAACTAGCCATACATTTTCTTTGCAGCAGTCAATGCAGAAAAAATGTAGCATTTCATGCCAGTTAATCAATTTTATGGTTGACCATGTAATGCTTGGACGGAATTGGTGTACCCGAGTGATAGGTATCCCCCTTTATGATGTCCACATGCCCTAAAAGGGGACATAGAAAGGAGTACTATTTATGAGATGACCCCCTTAATAAAAGTATTTAGGTTAACACACTCCTTGTGGTTCCTTCCTCTTGGATAAGAGCTCCTTGGGCTTTCTTGCCTTCTTACTTATTTGACTCAATAGTCCTCTATGGACCAAGACTGGATCATCTGCATAGCAAGTGGAAGTAGTAGTTATCCCACTATATACCTATTACCATGCTGTGGCTTGAGGGCATCCCCTCCAAAGTAGTGCATCTCTTGTGGTTCAGGTGACGTCACACTACAATGTATGGTATTAACCTATAGAGTGCTATGCTCTCTTTTTCCAAATACTTTTTCCAGTGCTAACTGGCTTGAAAATTAGACTCTCCAACCTCTTATGGTATATATTATATATAGTACATCAGCATAATAAACCTTTAGTAATGCAGATAGTGTGTATAGAAATTTGCACTTCGAACTCAGTAGCTATCAATCAACAAAGGCCTTAATCTAATTTGCGTCTTGTGCAGCTAATGAAAATATGACATTTACATCGGGTGAACCATGGGTGGTCCATGCCTAATTTAATCAGGCAGCCAGTAAATTAGTATAACATATGGAAGAGCCATCTCCAAAAAATATTAGTTGATTACTTTCACCTTTAAATGCTAAAGGTTTTGGCCTTATACAGATTAAATAGCAGGTGGCCGGCAAAGCAGTGAACATTTATTCAGTTCATCTACGAGTTTTGGGACAATGTTGACCTATACTGTTACCAAAAGCAATTGGACACCTGAGCAAGGATCAAAAGGAGTATTTATTTCCATATGTTAATACTCAGTGGATCCCCCTTTGGCCCTAATGATATTGGAGACTCTCCGTAGCATACTTTCTACTAACATCCTGCTAATGTCTGGTGAGTTCTCTCAAAGTAGATGCATCGTCCCATCTACAACTGTTCAGGAAGTGTCGTAATTGGACAGATGAGCAATGGAAGAGTGTTCTGTGGAATGACAAATTACGCTACTACATCTTCAAATCAGATGGCTGTACCCAGGTGTGGAGGATGCTGGGGAATGTCTTTTGCCTGAGTGTGTTGAGCCAACAGTTAAGTACTTCCAATATGGTCTGGGGATGTTCTACGTGGCATTGTCTTGGTCCGTTGGTTGTAGTGGCAAGAACCATAAATACAGAGGTGTACCTGACATTCTAGACAATAATGTGCTGCCAACAATGTCACAATTCTCTGGGAGTGGTCGGCCATACTTCCATCTAAGCGCTTTGTCACAAATCCAATGCTGTTTTATGTTGTTATGGATGTTCCACAATTGGACTGGCTAAACAAAGTTCCAACCTGAACCCTACTGAAGATCTTTGGGATAAACTGGAACATTGGGTCCGGAAATATGAACAGCGCCCATCTTCTCGCCAGATGATAGCTGGATTAATGGAGCAAAATACCAGCTGAAGTCTATCAGATGTTAGTAGAAAGTATGCCACGAAGAGTATCTGATGTCATTAGGGCCAAAGGAGCCCCACTGAGTATCAACATATGGAAATAAATACTACTTCTGATTCTTGCTCAGGTGTCCAATTACTTTAGTTAGGATAGTGTACAGTACATGTGCATAAAATAGTACAGCACCTGGATCCTTATGCTATCATATATGGTATTGAAGGATCTTCTGCATTGGAATATTTGTAACACTATAAGACGTGTTAGTGTTCAGTAACATACATAGAAGAGAGGGCACCTCATGACAAAGTTCAAAATGGACATCTCTTCATAGTGCCTGTTTTTATTATCCATAATAGAAGAGCCTGGTGTTTGTTTCCCTCTCTTCAACTTTTCTACATTCCTTTAGCCACTCATGCACAGGTTTGTGCCCCCCAATGGCAAACAGGATACCCTCTCATCAATGTCTCCTCAGCCGTCATGTTGGCTGTGTCTATGGTACATGCATCCTTGGAATGTTGGCCATACAGATAAGATGAATTCTGGCACAACCAGCCAACCATATAAAGAATCAGACATGTTGGATTTCAATATGTCAGATCCTTTTGTTCCCGAAGCAGATAAGCCACTGCCAGAGGTGTGTGGCAGTGACTAATTCCCCTCTTCCTATTGAGTAAACATGCACACTCGACTGACAGCTATCTAAGCCATTTGGCTACCTTAAAAGCTATGTAAACCTAATCAATATGTTTTTGGAACTGAAGACATTATGTAATTGACTTGCATAAAAAATTTCTGATTGTTTGATTTCTATGCTTGTATTGTTGTCCAAGGCATTGTAGACTGGAGGATTGAAATCTTGTCAGTTAGAGTAAATGGACTGACTCCTCGCCCCTTGTTGTGAATGTGCATGTACTGCATTTTCACTGAGCTATTATGGAGGGCTGTATGACAGTGTGGGGGATGGTGGAGGAGGACAGAGAGCACAGTAGAGAATGCTACTATTACAAAGGGCTGTAATTCACTCCTAGTGAATTTTTTGCTCTAAGGAGCAGTGAGGAGGAAGGAGACCAGCAGCTACTCAGAGAGAGGATGAGATAGCGAGATAGCTGAGTAGTATTACGTTGGCGTGGTTATGCCACACAGCCTCTGAAAGAGGAGAGGGAGGAGGAGCTGACAGACCAGCTGATCAGTGCCAGAAACTTAAATGTAAGAGAACCTGAAAATCAAGTAACCAACTGTGAGGCTTTATTAATACATGAGAAGGAAAACTCAATTCTTAAAAAGTGCATAATCTTTTTCTGCAGGTACTTAGTAAGATACGTGTGTATTGATTTTTAATGCACAAAGGTTTCTATGGCTTTTAAGTACTGTATGAGAATTACTCAATTTTATATTACAAACATGTTGCAGCTATATTTATTACTCTCTTTTATCCACAGGTTTTCGGCCAATCACACAGCTGTATTTCTCTGGAATCACAGCCTTTAGTGCCAATGTTTCGTGGACTGATCCCTCTCCACCAGCTGATAGATTCATCATCAGCTATACCCCCATAGGTGGTGATGAACCCATAGAGCTCTCACTCGATGCTAACACACGCCAAACACAGCTAACGGACCTGCTGCCAAGCACAGAGTACCTGGTTACTCTATTGCCTGTACATGGGATTTTAAGAGCAGAACTAGTCGAGGGGACAGTAACGACAGGTCAGTTAGAAGCCTTTCTCATTCTCCAAAACCCTTGTTAATATCCATGCAAAGTAATCTGCCATTAAATTATTTAATGTCTTTCTGTAATCATGTAATTTTAAGTTTAATGAGTGTCTTACTTGTATTTACTACAGGGGTGGGACCTCCTATGGATGTATTTGTGATAAACGTAACTGAGAACTCAATGACAGTGATTTGGAGACCACCACCTTCATCTTTCCACCACTACCGGCTGTCTTACCAGTCTACCAAAGGTAGAATAGATGCTGCTAGAATTCTTAAATACTACATTTAAGGTAGTAACCAGGTCATGAATGTACAATAAAGCATATTTTGCAAGTTGCTGAAGGACATTGCTCCATAGTCTTCAAATAGTGCAGGGTTACCTCAATGCTTCAGATAAAAGCCAGATCTTTTCCTATAGGTACTGTTCTGTACATTTAAAGGGACTGTCCAAGTGTGAAAAAATATAAATAAATGGCTGCAAATATGTTAAAACAATAAAAGCAGTTCATACTCACCTGCTTGTTTCCTCGGCAATCCAGCACTGTAGTCCCCCTGGACCTTCATAAATCGCTGTCACCTGTCTGTTGCAGCCAAAGACATTGTAGGCATTTGCTGTTCTCCTTGCTTCATGGTTCCCAGCATCTGAGTGGTGATGCAAGGAGAACAGCACATGACTGCTGTAGCCCCTCATTGGCTGCAGCAGTCAGGTGGAAGCTATTCATAAAGAAAAGACCAGGAAGATCGCGGGATCGGCATCACTGGATCGATGGGTAGGTAACCATGGGGTGAGTACCACTGCTTTTATTATTTTACCACATTTGAAGCCATTATTTTAACACAATTGAAAATCCAGAATACCCCAACCTTAGTGTGAGGATGTTTTTCTACTTACAAGAAAGGTGTTCCTCATGGATTTTGAGCATTTATGTGAAACATATAGATATGCTTGGTTTGCTTTCTGCAGGGAGGATGGACAGTGTGGTAATCGCTGATGATCGGACTCAATACACACTCACCAATCTCCAACCAAAGACTGAGTACAGGATCAGTCTGAGCAGTGTCTGGGGTCGTGAAGAAAGTGAAAGAATCGCCGTAGTGGCGGAGACAGGTCAGTATAGAACAAATAGGTACAATATGTCTACAACTGAAAGGGTTTGGAACTCAAGGCTGTCAATACACAAACAATGTCCCAATGCCTCGGGCTTCTTGGTAGACAAGTGTTGAAGAGCCATTGGGTATTTTATCCTACTAAAGGTCTTTGTTTGGCTTCAGAGACAGAAGTTGAAGTCCCTAGGCACCAGTCCTCACAGCAATCGTACAATATTGTTGGGAGGTAGTATACTTGTCCATCACTGCAGCAATAAAACCATTTTTCATAAATGATATTAAAACCCAACTTATTCCAATATAAACAACACTGATGGCAAAACATTGGGACATTTTTCATTGCCCATTAGTGACAATATATGTAATTCGTATTGATTTTAGTTACAGTTTGTAGACCAATTTCAAACCTTGTAGATGTAGCTTTAATTCCACATGTAGTGCCAGATATATATAAAATGAATAAATATACTAGCAAGTCCCCACAATTGCCCTAAATCCCATCCCTACCTAACTGCGGGGATATTGCCCTGAAAAGGACGGATCCGCTCAATGATGGCTGTAGTGATGTTCCTGGGCACCAATGCAAAGTCTGCAACAGGTCCCCCTACAATGTGTCCTTTAAAATACGGATGGCCTCTTAGGTGGCCCCTTTAGGCACCAGTATGTTGGTGTAAAAGTACCTAAAGTTCCTTAATAGTTCCAAAACTGTGTCACATGGTATTGAGTCTTCCTCCCGTTTTTCATTGTTGGTGATGTGACTGTAAGGGACTGGCTGACTGCCTCATTTCAATAACTAAGCCAGTCCCTTTCTGTGTCACGGGCTGCATTAGTTATTGAAATAAGTCAGTCAGTCCACTACGATGACATCATCAACACTGTGGTCCAACACTGGAACACACAACATTACCCTGTATCAGAACTGGTCCATAAGTGGAGGTGTCAGTACTATACGAACTAAACAGGATTGCTTTAAGGGGTTGTCCTATTTCTAGCTGTTTTGGTGCTAGAAACAGACAGCTCCATGCATTGTATAGTGGCCTGGATTGGTACTGCAAGTCTCATTCACTTCAATACGACTCAGCCTGCAGCATCAACTGACGCCAATGAGCAATGTACTGAGTTATCTGTTTCCTCCACCAAAACAGCTAGAAGTGGGACAACCCCTTTAGGTTTTTCCGCTCCACAGATAACCCCTTTAGGTTACACACTAGCATAAAACTGGTTGCCCTAAATCTAATATATACACAGCTGTAATTTTTTTTCTTGAGCGGTATTTTATACTTTGTACATCTGCAGTGTTATAATTTACCATATGGACCAGAAATAATTAAACAATTCACCGTGTAATCATGTAAGAGATCTCTGATGAATTTGGTTGCGAATAACCTGAGATATTATGTTTAATTACTAAAAATCTGTTCTACGGCAACTTTTTCGAAGCAATAAACCACTTCCTCTCCAGACGCAAACTCCTGAGAAAGATTCAAGAACTTAATACCATACAGCAGGAACTGCAGATGTTCACAGCTAACGTCCTACACATTTGGCCATTGTCATGGGGTTACATGCGTAATGCAGCAGGCTGCAGGACTTGTGCAAGTGGAAGGACACACAATTAGCCGGTTTCACACAAATGTATTTGCGTAGCTCATTATGCACAAAAAATTTGCGCGTACAATATGCAATGAATAGAATCCATTCGCCGTAAAATGCGGGCATTGAAAGGCATGCATATTTGCTTTTTCGTTCACACTTGCGGATAGGAATTCCGTTTCCGCGAATGGAAGAAAAATCACAGCATGCTTTATTTTGTTGTCAATGGAGGCCATCTGACCCGCAGCCCATACACAATTTACATCGCGTATGGGCTGCGGGTACCCCTGTTATTGCTAAGCGACACCGAGTCACCGGCTGGGTCACCGGCTATGGTCACAGACAGATTCCAACCCACTCGGCCTTAGAATTGGAAAATCCAGCAATCTGAGTGACTTTAAGGGCAGCCTCTTATGAGCATAAGCAAATATACGCCCGCTATCGCCGGATGTATGCGCTATGCATGGTGCATTTTACTGTACTTTATTGCGCTGTCAAGACCACTCACATCAGTGAGGTCCCGGGAGCGCCATGTTGGAGTAGGCTAGACCGCCTACTTAGTAGGTGGGGCAGCCTACTTCTAAGCAGGTCAGCTGACTCGGGAGGCGGATCAGTTGAATCGCTAGGCCCAGGTGTTTTCGATTAGGCCCGCAAAATCTTGCACTTCACTATGTGAATTCAGGCAGCCTGTGTCCTGCACAATTGCGCAGAAAAATAAAATATATTGTATGTTTTTTCCCAAGCTTTCGGAAAAATGCCACATGTGAAGGAACCCATTGAAGTGAATGGGTTCTATATGCTGCGCCTTGCGGGTGCAGACTTTGTGGCCGCAAATGCGCTTTTGCGAGGCCACCCTAAAAAAGACGCATTCGGTGCTAGACTAGGCGTGGCCAGGATTTCACTGCCAACCTTGTGAAATTTCCTCCGCAATGGTGTCAAGGCTATACTGGGAATAGTGTGATTGAGGACAACATTCAGCTAAGGGGGATCCTGTTGACATATGTCACCGATGGAAGGGGTCAGAGGAGGATGTCAAGAATCATTTTGATGAACAGGCAGTGCACAGTGAAGCAAATTGTAGCTGAATTCAATGCTAGTGCACAAACTAACATGCCAGAATACACAGATCGTTGTTTCTTAGCACAGATGGGATATAGCAGCGGATGACAAGTCCAGGACTTTCTAAGAGAAACAGAAAGGTGCAAATCCATGGTGCGCAAGAGTTCAAAAATCGGATCATTGAGCAGTTGCAAACAGCAAAAAAAACACCCAGAAAGATAGTTAGGAGAGCACAACATTTGTGTGTCGTCGGCCCACATAAAAAGGCTCTAAGAGAGAACTGAGGGAGGTCTCATCATCCTCAACTATTGGAACACTTGGCTTTGTATCGATCAACCAACTTAAACTTTGTTACAAGTAAAAAAGTCTAAAAAAAATTTGATAGCTGAATAGAGATGAGCGAGTAGTGCCTTAGCCGAGTATCTCCCCGCTCGTCTCTAAAGATTCGGGTGCCGGCGCGAGTGACAGGTGAGTTGGGAGCGGGGGGGGGGGGGGGAGAGAGGGGGAGAGAGAGATCTCCCTCCGTTACTCCCGCTCTCCACCGCCGCTCCCCACCCCGCGCTGCCCCCCGAATCTTTAGAGACGAGCGGGGAGATACTCGGCTAAGGCACTACTCGCTCGAGTAATATGCCTTAGCGAGTATACTTGCTCATCTCTAGCCCTGCCCTATCTTATCTCCCACATATAACAACTGTGCAAGAAAGATAAGCCAAGTCCTATCTTTTCTCGTGTGTCGGAATATCCTGCAAGAATCACGCTGGTGAAAATAAAACCTTCAATGGCTGAATTCCGTCACGTTTTACGGGTGTGATTTTCTCACCTGCAGAATGATCCGAAAACATCTTAGTCTGAAAAAGCCGTAAGATAAATAAATGGTTTAGGCCGGCTTCACTCGGACGCATTTGCGCACGCAAAATTTGCAGAATAGAACCCGTTAATTTCAATAGGTTTATTTACCAGCGCGTATTTTGGGTGCGCTGTATCCTTCTGCGTATGTGCGCACCAAAGGTCCGCATTACAGTCAATGAAGCGTGCACAAATGCGTGCGCAATACGCAAGGAGACACTGAAAACACAGCATAACTGCGCTGAAAAAAGAACACACCTGGAAGCTGCCCATAGCTTCTTGGAAAGGCTTTAGGGCTCTGTCACATGCGCGTACGCATCAGTGCAACGTATTTGTGTGCATGTCTGTGCATTGTACTGTAGTTTTTTGCGCACGCAGTCCTTGATTTAAAAGGCTATTTATCCTAATGAGGTCCAGATGTCCTCTTTTTCCGGCGCAGTTGCGCAGCGTATTGGACACTTGCACTCGCATTGAGTGTGCACCTGCGCACCCCCCATAGACTTCCATAGGGACCTTTGCTGCACAAATGCGCATGTCTTATTTTTTTGTGCCCATGCAAAAACGGAAGAGCTGTACAAATCCACTGATAGCAATGGTTATATTCTCTGCATCTTGTGTGCGCAAATCTTGCATGCACAAATACCCCCATGCGAAGGAGCCCTTCGGTCAATACACAGAGTTCTTCACCGCAATAACTCCACCTGTACCTTTACATCTGTGTCACGGCGTAGCTAACACACACTCCCGCTCGCTCCTCCACCGTCGCGCTCATCCTCGTGTCACTTTTATTGATTTTTTTCTCTTTCTGTAGCCTTGGATCCCCCGTTTGGCCTGAGGGCCAGTAACATCTCCGACTCGGGAGCAGTTCTGCAGTGGGTGCCACCGAGGGCGGACGTGGAGAGTTACATAATCACCCTGACGCACCACACAGGTCAGTAAAGATCACGCAGAAACCGCATGTTTACAGACATCAATGGGACATAAAACCACACGCTTGCCTGGGGAACAATAGAAGTAGCTGGCAGATATACGGACGCGATCATGGTGACAGCTGGTCCTTGTAAATAGCCATTAACCTCTGCAGCGGAGAGCCATTGCCGCCTGCACGGTAGAGCTGTATACGCTACCTGTATAATGTCTGACTATATGTTGTCTCCTATCATTCAGTTCCAGGGGAGACCATTCTCATTGACGGGGACAGCCAAGAGTTTCAGCTGCAGAACCTCCTGCCACATACCCATTATTCAGTATCTCTGGCAGCCAGCGTTGGGCCCCAAGCCAGTCGGAGTGCTGGCGTCAGCTTCACCACATGTAGGTATACGGGCTGGCCTCCCTCTATTCAATGAAGATAGGATTTTTATCATAACGATGGTAACTGGTGCTTTTTTTTTTGTGTTTCCCTCTTTTGTTGGATTATCTGATTTTTGTTAATAGTCGTTTAAAAAAATTGTGCGTGTTACATCTGGAAAAACGGCCATTTTCCATCCGCTTGCAGTTCAGTGTGACGTCCTTATGCAGTCCGTGTGTCCGTTTTTTTTAATTCCATGAGCCATTCATTTCTCATGTCCATAAAAAAAAACAAAAAACAGGCCCAATTCTTTTTTTGCATCTCTCAAAAAAAGCGGACAGCACATGGATGGCACGTGAGGGCTGTTTGCTTTTTTTTCAATCCCCATTGACTTTAATGGGCAAGTCTTTCCATAAATTGGGTCTGAATAGTGCATGCAATCAGTTTTTTCACATGTTGAGTCCATTTTTTAATTGGACTCTATATGGACAAAAAAAAAAAAAACGCTACTTTGATGGGGGTCTTAAAGGGATTTTTCTGTTTTATGCTACTAAAGCTTAAAGAGTACCTGCACTTTCACTTCAGAGCGCTCCATCACCTGTTCTCTGGACCTTCCGGCAGCTGAAGACTGCCCCATATAGTGCTATGTGGGGCAGTCTTCAGCTGCTGGGAGAAGCCAAAAATGCCCGGCGGAGCAGGAGGACTCCGAAGTGAAAAGGCAGGTATACTTTAAAGAGGTTGTACCAAGATAGAAAGTTATTCCCTATTCACAGGGTAAGGAATAACTTTACGATAAGTGGGGCGTGACCACTGGGGCCCTCATCAATTCCAAGAACACAGTCTCAACAGTCCTCGCACAAATGAAATCGTGGTCGCACATGCGTGCAGCTGCTCAGCTTATTATAATGACACTGGAGATTGATGAGTCAGCAGTTTCTAGCGCAATCATTGAAATGAGCATTGGCAAGCATACACAACTGCAGGGACCCTCAGGACCCCCATTATCAGGATTGTTGAGAGTCCCGGCATCAGACCAATCGAAAAAAGTTATGCCATATTCTGCAGATTTGGTGCAACTACTTTAATTGAAAATATTCTAGTATGTTCTATCATACTTTGGAGGGAAATTTACTGAAAACTAGAAATCCTGTTCCAGGCTTTAGGGGCACTTGGGGAAAGTCAAGTTGGTGAAAGATACTCCAGATTTATTAAGACTTACACGCCTCTGAATAAGCATGGCACATTTTTGGATGTTTTTGCACCAGAAGTACAAATCTATGTCAGCTATGAGAATAACGCTATAACTTACAGCAGTTTGTGGTGTAAGATATAATAAAAGTGGCGGCTGCTGGAGACCACACCTCTCCTGTTAAGCCCCAATCGCTTTTTCAGCACTTAAAAAAAGTGCAAACAGGGCAAAACAATTGTGATTTATAGTGCAGCAGTGGTGAGCGCTAGAGATGAGCAAGCGGGTGCCGGCAAGGGGTGGGGAGTGGCAAGGGAGAGCAGGGGGAACGGGGGAGAGATCTCTCTCTCTCTCCCCCGCTCCCTCCTGCTCACTCCCGCAGCACAGCGCTCACCCCCGCCAGCCCCGAATCTTTGCAGGCAAGCAGGCAGGTACTCGGTAAGGACGATACTTGCTCGAGTATCTGTCCTTACCAAGTACGCTCGCTCATCTCTAGTGAGCACACTAGCTTGCAACTTTTTGACGTACAAGTTGTGGTGCACAGTCTTAGTTGGGAGTTTACTAAGACTGGTGTTTCTAGTGCCAGTCTTAAAAGGGTTGTACCAAAATAGACTTTTATTTGGGCATATGGGCATGGGTTGTTCTACTATGACAAAACCTTTAAAGGGTTATTTCCAGGAATTAATTATTGAAGACCTACCCTCAGGATAGGTCATCAATAGCTGATCGTCCGGGATCTGACACTCAGGATTCCCGCCAATCAACTGATCCTCTGGCCACTGTCAGTGCAGCCAACCAAGATGTCACATTGGGGTTGGAGCCAGAAGATAAACGGGAGCGAAGATGTCTATTACATTTCTGGCCCTGACCAACGGGCTGGATGTCCACATCGGTGGTTAGGACTGGAAGTGTAATGGATGATTTTACTCCTATTTAGTTCAACAGGAGCAAAGCCTCATATAAAAGCCTCATGTGAGTGTTAAGGCAGCAGAAATACAGTCCTAAGCTCTCGCTCACAACCTGAAGGTTGAAGGTTCAATGGTTCAGGTAGCCGACTCAAAGTTGACTCAGCCTTCCATCCTTCAGAGGTCGGTAAAATGAGTACCCAGCTTGGTGGGGGTAATAAATTACCCAAAAGTGCTGCGGAATAAGTTGGTGCTATACAAATAACAAGATTTATGTGTTTATTTATTTCAATTCCGGCTCTGACCCCAATGCAGACATCCAGCTCGGCTCCGCTGACAGCGGGCAGGAGGATTAGCTGATCAGTGCAGATCCTGAGGGCAGACCCCTGCCGATCAACTATTGATGACCTAGCCTGAGGGTAGGTCATGAATAGCAAATTCCAAGAAAATGTCTTTAAGTAAGTCATTTTATACCCTCAATATATTGTGTTGGCTTTCTCTAAAGTCTATTTAAAAGTTGCCTCTCGCTGTACAAAGTATTATTTAAAGTCTTCTAGAATAAATTGCTCCCCTGCCTCTCAGTATTGTACATCCGTATTATCTCATTTAGATAGACGCATTCCCAGATAGGTATTGATAGCTGCACATGAATGACCTATTAAACTAGGAATAGGGCTCTAAACTCAATTTGTTCTATGACTGGTAGCGAGTGCAGTTCTTAAGGGCTCCGTGATCAAATCTCTGATAGATCCTGCGCTAGTAAATTGAATTTATTCTGTGCCGAAAATATGTAAATTGCATCAATTCTGTAGCTCATATTTGGCAGGATAAAGACTATTTTTTCCTGATTTATGACGGTATTGATGTCCGCGCAATCTATGTCTCAATGTCTGAGAATTTACATAAAACACAATAGAACACATGAACAGTAAAAGCTGTCAGATACCAAAGTTATTCTATGCTAAGGGGAAACAGCAAGACTGGAATGAGACCGAAATGGTAATTCTAAGACATTGCATAGTCGAGAACTAGAATACAGGCGGCGGATAGAATAGAAACGGATGGACATATCTACAGAAATGTTACAATGATAAAAGTTTATGAACCCTAACCATAATCTATACAAGATCTCCTACAGCCATAATACGACTTCTGTCTAGTTGTAGCCGTTCCTGGTAAGGCTAGATGAAAGCATATGTCTTTCCGAGATTCCCAAAGCACAAATCTGAGTAGTTATAAGGTCCTCAATTCTCTTTTAACCCCTTAAGGACCAAGCTGTTTTGTACCTTAAGGACCAGACACTTTTTAGGGATTTTACCCAAGTGGTGGTTTTACTGCTCCATTTTTTTCCCTTTAGCTACCAAAATTATTTTTGCTGCGTTTTTTTTTTCCGTGACATATAGGGCTATTCTTTTAATATCTTTTTCACTGACTTTTTTTTTTCCGTTTTTTTGTTCTATTTGGGGTAAAATGCTAAAAAAAAAAAGATTTTTTTTTTAACATTTATAGTTTTTTTTTTTTATTATTTTTATATTTACACTAAGATAAAGTATGGGAATTGGTTCCTCTATTTGTTTCGGACGTTTTGATATATAGTATGTATGGTTTTGGTTTATAGGGCGCATACGGCGATGGTTTTTGTTGGCGTCTGCTTTGTGTTATTCTCTTTCCTATGTATGTATTGTTGTTTTATTGTGTTATTTTGTCTTACTTATTTATGTGATTATGTTTTTTTACCATGTATGTCCTCCATGACGTCATACAAGACCTCTGAGGGACATTCACTTTTTTTTTAAATTTATTTGACACTTTCCCACTATAGCTAGGGCGTCCATAGGAGCCCTAGTTACAGGGTAAAGCAACCCCAGTGGTGACATTAGTCACCTGCAGAGCTGCCATGGTCTAGTCTGGCCCTCCAGCTCTGCAGTAGCAGGGAATCCTGAAACGTCGCCTGTCTTACTTTTATGGAGGAATAAAAGCCATTTTTTAATTTTGCAAAAAAATCATCAGCTGCTGCCTGGTCACTCTATATCTTCAGGAAATCCCTGGAGGTCACATGACACCCCCCCCCCCCTGAGGCTCCCGTAGTGAAAGTAAATGTTACTTTCAGTTTCCCCATACAGTGCTCACTGAGCACTGTATATCGGGGAAGCAGAAGGAGGAAGGGTTAAAAACCTCTCCTGCCTTCTGCTCCGGGTTATCTGCTGTCACTAACAGCTGATAACCCGTTCCTGCTCTGACTGATTGCAGAGGCAGGAGACTTACAGCACCGCCGTAATTTTACTATCGGCGGTGCTCTAAGCCCAGGACCAGCCGCTGTAAATTTACTGTGGCTGGTCCTAAACAGGTTAAGATCAGTCCTGTTGGTGTCTTATAGGCCAGGGCAAATTTTGGAAATCTGGCATGTGTCATTTTAACAAAAAACTGTAAAGTTTTTACGCATCTAATTGACATTGTTCTTCATCATATATTGCACTTTATGGAGGTCGTAAAAGTAGACCAATATGATTTGCATATACAGGAAATATATACAAAAAAACCATCGAGCACCTAGAAGAAGTTGTCGTTTTGCTGAAAAACTCGGCATGCTGTTCCATCTTAGGCAGATATGCAAATGATTAGAGCTGCGGCATGAATAGATGAACAGTCTTGCCATCTGAGGCCCTCAAAGTGGTTCCATCCGTGGCCTATAAAAAGGCCAAGAGCCCAGCAAGCTGCAATCTAAATTTACCATTGGCGGTTATGAAGTGATTAATGGAAATGAGTCATCAGAAAATGACCTATTGTATAAATCAAGATTTTATGTTATTTTTTAAGAATTTTTGGTGATAATTTATTTATATTTTTCTTATAATCTATAGTTACAGGGAACCAGCCATCACTTTTACATCCCTAAACCTGCCTACACAGGTAAAAAAAATGAAGTAGTGTACTTTTCAAAATGTATTTTGGTATACTTGATCAATGTATCCCTTTAAAAAAACATATTACTTTTCCAACTCTGCATGGTAGTTCTCAGTGAGTGGTCTGGTGAGTAGGCTGGACTATGTCCCCCCCTAACACCGCCCTCTATGGCACTGTAACGTAGTGATGTAAGAAACATTACTTAATCGTCGCTCAAAATCTGTATCAGCTTATGCACTGCTGATCAGATCCGGAAGTGAGGGTTTAGTGTTATATGTGCAGTTCAGCCTAGTGAATCGGCCCATAAAAGGGCTAGATGAACTATGCATGCGCCAGTCTGGTACTTACCGATGTGTGCAAAAGACTTTGAGCTGAGTGTCAATGACTCCTACGTCAACCATGTCACAGTGCCAGAAAGGGACAACTAGGAGAGACACCCACCTCACCCACTAGAGATTCTCGGCCATTCAATAAATGACAGGTGAGAGCTGCCTGTGATTGGCTGAGCGCTCAGCCAATCAGAAGCAGCTCTTTCAGCAGGAGGGGATTTTAATTCCCTGCCTGCTGAAAAAACTTCTGTGCAGAGCTGGGGACAGACAGGATGCAGCTGAGCCCCAGCAGCTGAAGGAAGGTGAGTATGTGATTTTTAATTTTTTACACTAGTTTGCCTTGTTTTTCAGGGAAGGGTTTATATTTAAAGCCTTTCCCTGAAAAACAATTAAGGGGTGCCGGCAGCTGGATCCTCCAGCGCATCTGTCATCTGTGACAGCTGCGGCAGGGAATTCTTTATTCTCCGCGGGGAGGAAGAACTCCTTTGCCGCATCTGTCATCTGTGACAGGTGCAGCAGGGAATTATTTATTCCCCGCGGGGATGAAGAAAACATCTGCCGCACGTGGCAGATGTGTTCTTCATCCCCGCGGGGGACACGGCAGTGGCGGACAGGTAAGTATATACATTTTTTTTTCACTAAGGGCTTAGTCAGACGGGCGTTTTTTGCCGCGATTTGCGCATGCGCATGCGTCCGGCGATTTTTTAAAACCATTGCTTCGCAATGGTATCGGACACATGAGCGCTTTTTATGCGCTCGTCCGAAAAATTATAGAACAAAAAATCGCAGATCGCACCTATCTGCGATCTGCGATTCCTGTACGCTTCTGTATATGCGCTCAATGGGGCCGGCGGCAGCAGCGCCGACCCCATTGAGAACATATAGAAGACAAATCATTCTTCTCTGCCACAGCTGTAACAGCTGTGGCAGAGAAGAACGATGTTTGCCCATTGAATTCAATGGAGCGGCAATACAGCCGCTCCATTGAAAGCAATGGGCTGCCGGCGTGCGCGGGGTTAATTGTCGGGAAGGGGTTAAATATATAAACCCTTCCCTGCAATTCATGTTAAAATGTGTTAAAATTAAAAAAAATTGTATACTCACCTTTCCGCTGCAGCCGGAGTCCAGCCGCGGCCGCAGTCAGTTCTCCTGAACTGCTTCTCGGCACTATTCAGCCGGCGGGGCTTTAAAATCCCCGCCTGCTGAATGATCTGCTCTGATTGGTCACAGCCTGACCAATCAGAGGCCGGTTTCACTCACACACCCATTCATGAATTCATGAATGGGTGAGTGACTGCTGCCTCTCAGCGCTGAGCCAATCAGGGGCAGGTCTGACTCACATCCATTCATGAATTCATGAATGGGTGTTAGTGAGGCATGCCTCTGATTGGCTCAGCGCTGAGCCAATCAGGGGGCAGGTCTGACTCACACCCCCTTCACACCCACTGCAGGACGGCTGCCCGGAGCTGCAGGCAGAAGGTGAGAATGCAATTTTTTTTTATTTTAACACATTTTAGGATGGATTGCAGGTAAGGGCTTATATATTTAAGCCCTTACCGACAATTCATCCCGGGCTCGCCCGCAGCGCATTGCTTTCAATGGAGACGGCTGTATTGCCGTCTCCATTGAATGCAATGCGCTGGACAGCTCCGGCCCGTTTCTAATGAAACGCGGCTAGGAGCAGATTTTCGGGCGATTTGCGGGCGACTTGCGCGCACCGGTCACGCGATTTGCGGATGCGCATCCGTCATGCGATCCGCAAATCGCGGCAAAAAACGCCCGTCTGACTAAGGCCTAAAAGTGATGATTTTTCAAGGAAGAGCTTAAATTTAAAGCTCTTCCCTGAAAAATCACTTCAGGGGTGCCGGCACACCATTGCCTTTAATGGAGCCGAAAGGAGCAGCCATGGCTTTCAGAACAGACATTTTGCTTGAAGGTGATTTAGGACCCATAGCACACTTGTAGAGCCCTTGATAGGCCAAAACAACCCCCAATGACCCCACTTTGAAAACTAGACTCATTAATGAATTGATCTAGGGGTGCACTGTGTATTTTAACCCCACCATTTTTGAATCAATCTAAGCAAAACAGAAGGAAAATTTTTTCATTTTCATTTTTTTGGCAATTATGTCATTTTAAAAACAGTTTTTTTTTTTTTTGTAAAGCACACATATGAATGAAGACTTTAACCCCAAAATGGATCCCCCTGTTTGTCCCGTGTTTAGAAACATACCTATTGTGGCATTAATACTATGTATCTATGCACAACAGGGCTCCAACCGAGTGGAGCATCAAACTTCAACTGTTTTTTTACTTTTACATGATTGCCATTATCCATTGAATAACAGCGATCACGTGACTGGGGACCGCTCACCGCAGCCGTCGATCACTGCTCCAGGCTCTTGGCTACCTTTAGGAGCCAGGAACAAGGGGGTTTTAAATTTCCTGGGCCCTCCTCAGCTACTGCGCTCATGACTGCCATTTTGCCGACAGGCGCATGCGCCGAAGTTGGGAAAAGCTTTCAATTACTATGGCAATCTCCGGCTTTTGTGCATGCATTCGCCATTTTGGTGACAGGCGCATGTGCAGAAACTGGAGAAACATCCACGGATAAATCCAGGAGCCTCAGGTATGTAATTTGAATGAACTCTAACTTTTTTCAAATTTTATTTATCTACATGCGATCAGCGCTATCCATTGGATAGCGCCAATCGCATGACCCGCAGCCGTCAGTGTGGAGCTGTCACGTCTTCAGCTCACATGGCTTTAATCCTCAGAGGAAGCATGTTTTTACGTCCCTGAGGATTAAAGCTTAGCTAGGACATAAAAAGGCAATAGGGCCATTACTGGGGTTAAAAAGTACACTGCTTCATTATTTTACCGATGTAGACAGGTTTAAGGACACAAAAGTGATGGCAGGTTTTCTTTAAAAGGTTTTAGGATCTTGCAGTGGCCACTAAGCCTCATAATAGTCTCATGTTTCCTGTTTTGTTCTCTAGTTATCTCATTATCATCACAGGTAGGATTGCAACATATAGATAGCACAGCATTCAAGAAGTTGGTCACAGCTCCCCTCCTCCCCCTCCCTGCATACTGACCTCTCCACAGGTCATAGAGCATGCCCATGTCACTCTCCCATAGAAGTCGATGGATCATCTCCTGCCCATTTTGTTTGTGGCCCATTTGGTTGATATAAAGTGTATCTCTATATGTTAACTAAAGCTCAGGCAACATCACTGCCCGCATAGTCATGTGCAGACAATAAACTAAAAAAATCTAGATTCAAAAAATAAAAAATGAGATTAGGAAAAAGGAATATGTGTCACTATCTGGTTTTAATTAGTAAAAATATATATTTGATACATTCCCTTTAAGGTCTCCTTCACATATAATGTTCACTTTTTTTGCATTTGTTACATGTGTTTTAATAAAATATGTGATTGTTCCCAGTGAGAGGAACCAAGTAATCTTGTAGATATGATCCCTTTTATGTTATAGTGAGCTTTAGGGTGGTTATTATCAACCCTTCATCAGGCTAATGGCCGATAATAACCACCGAAAGCTCACACTTTGCTCTACTGGCTAACACAGTACCAAACCTTTTTTTAAAAAAACACGCTGCATATATGGCCTTTATGGCATTTTTTCATAGGTTTCTCTATAGGACTAGAAAAATGCCAGAAAAATAATTCAACTACAAAACGTTTAAAAATTAAAGAAACACCATCAAAAACGCTTGTAAAATAAAAAAGCTTTGAAAAGCACTTGAAAGCGTGGTTTCACACCTTTGTTGCGGTTTCTGCTTCTCTGCTCCATTTGGGGAACAAGCAAGGGAAATCCACGCAGCCGAATGGTTTATTGTCATTGTCCATTGACTATTATGGGGTTCATCCACTTTCAGCCCAGCTGTAGTAAATCCAAGCACTGCATGCAGGGAAATACATTGAGAAGAGAAAACCTTCGTGGTTATTGCCAAAGATAGAGACAAAATGGCAGATTAAGAGTGGACACTAGAGATGAGCAAGCATGCTCGATAAGCCAAACTACTCAAGCGAGTAGTGCCTTATTCGAGTACCTGCCCGCTCATCTCTAAAGATTCGGCTGCCGGCGCGGGTTACAGGTGAGTTGCGGCGGTGAGCAGGGGGGAGCGAGGGGGAGAGAGGGAGAGAAAGATCTCCCCTCCGTTCCTCCCAACTCTCCCCTGCCGCTCCCCACCCCCTGCCGGCACCCGAAACTTTAGAGACGAGCGGGCAGGTACTCGAATAAGGCACTACTCACTTGAGCAGTTTGCCTTATCGAGTATGCTCGCTCATCTCTAGTGGACACCCACTTGCTATGCGATAGCTTTGCGATGCGAGAGTGAGTGAAAATGCAGAATAATGAAACCAATGATTTTCAATGCCCCGGGGACCGTGGGGATGAAGGCATCCTCTGCCACAGCTGTCACAGCTGAAAAATCCCCGCCTCCAGAAAGCACTGCCTCTGATTGGCTTAGCGCTGTGGCCAATCAGAGGCAGTGCCCAGGCGTCATCGAATGACAGTTGAGCACTGCCTCTGATTGGCTGAGTGCTGTGGCCAATTAAGAATTTTAGCATAGATTTTGACATCACTGTTCAATGGGGAAATGGGTCAAAATATTGCTGGGGAAATAGCGTCTTTACCAGATTTAGGCAAAGTGACAATCAAAGCTTCCAACATTTCTGAAGATAAAGTATACAGATGAGCGAACGTGCTCGGCCACGCCCCTTTTTCGCCCGAATACCGCGATTTTCGAGTACTTCCGTACTCGGGCGAAAAAATTCGGGGGTCGCCGTGGCGGCGCGGGGGGTTGCAGCGGGGAGTGGGGGGGAGAGGGAGAGAGAGAGGGCTCCCCCCTGTTCCCCGCTGCTACCCCCCACGCCGCCACGCCTCTCCCCGCCCCCCGGCGCACCCGAGTACTTTTCACCCGAGTAGTGAAGTACTCGAAAATCGCGGTATTCGGGCGAAAAAGGGGCGGGGCCGAGCACGTTCGCTCAACTCTAATAAAGTACCCTTAGCCATAGCCGCATTGAACACCAAAACTAAATAGAGAGTCAGAAGAGTATTTTTAGAGTATCCATTGGGAAAGCCATCTGAAACCGGCGATGTAAGACCTTTCAGCATTTTAATGGCCTCTAAGACCTCAAATGCAGAAATAAGCTAGTTGTTCGGGAGATAGGTGTGGAAGGTTAGTGCTTTAAAGAAAATCCAAGATTTCCTCAGGTTTTGGTTATAGAGAGAAGAGTAGTATGAGGCAAATGCATTACCAATTTCCTAAGGGTGGTTAATTTCGTGACCTTTGGAGTCTAGAAGAAATCCAGCATAGGATTGCATGTTCATTTTCTGAAAAGTAATGTCATTAGAAGTCTTTGAAGTTTAGCTCGTAACTTAAATATCTCTTCTGTTCTGTGGGGTGAGGGGTTCGCCTTATTTAAGGAGTCAATGCTGTTAATTTGAGAGGTCAGAAAAGTTACTTCGTTTTCACTCTTCCCTCTTCTTTTTAGCCCTAGAGCACGATTTGTTAAAACTAGACCTCTCATATAAGATTTATGAGCGTTCCACACCAAAAATACGCTGGGAGCGGAGAAAGAATTGATATTAAAAAAAACATTTCCATCTCAGTTTTCAAAATAGATTCATATTCTGGGTAAAAAAGAATGTATTAATTCCATATCCCTGGGAAGGAGGGGAATGGGAAAGCCTCTCTTGTATTGATAAAAATATGTGGGCATGCTTCGACCAAGTAATGGTTCCTATCTCAGTCTGTATGACTTCTCCCAACCCTCTAGCACTAGAGATGAGCGAGCACCAAAATGCTCGGGTGCTCGTTACTCGAGACAAATTTTTCGCGATGCTCGAGGGTTCGTTTCGAGTAACGAACCCCATTGAAGTCAATGGGCGACTCGAGCATTTTTGTATATCGCCGATGCTCGCTAAGGTTTTCATTTGTGAAAATCGGGGCAATTCAAGAAAGTGATGGGAACGACACAGAAACGGATAGGGCAGGCGAGGGGCTACATGTTGGGCTGCATCTCAAGTTCCCAGGTCCCACTATTAAGCCACAATAGCGGCAAGAGTGGCCCCCCCCCTCCCAACAATTTTTACTTCTGAAAAGCCCTCATTAGCAATGCATACCTTAGCTAAGCACCACACTACCTCCAACAAAGCAGAATCACTGCCTGCATGACACTCCGCTGCCACTTCTCCTGGGTTACATGCTGCCAATTCCCCCCCCCCCCCACGACCCAGTGTCCACAGCGCACACCAAACTGTCCCTGCCCAGCCTTCAGCTGCCCTCATGCCACGCCACCCTCATGTCCATTTATAAGGGCGTCTGCCACAGGAAAAGCAGGCACACACTGCAGAGGGTTGGCACGGCTAGGCAGCGACCCTCTTTAAAAGGGGCGGGGCGATAGCCCACAATGCTGTACAGAAGCAATGAGAAATCCAATCCTGTGCCACCTCCATCTGGAGCTGCACACGTGGGCATAGCAATGGGGAACCTATGTGCCGCACACTATTCATTCTGTCAAGGTGTCTGCACGCCCCAGTCAGACCGCGGTTTTTTATAAATAGTCACAGGCAGGTACAACTCCGCAATGGGAATTCCGTGTGCACTCACAGCATGGGTGGCTCCCTGGAACCCACCCGCTGTACATAAATGTATCCCATTGCAGTGCCCATCACAGCTGAGGTAGTAATGTCGTGCTTAATGCAGGTGAGCTTCGGCCCACACTGCATGCCCCAGTCAGACTGGGGTTCTTTAGAAGTGGAAACAGATGCATTTACAACTCCCTGTGGACCGACAGCATGGGTGGGTGCCAGGAAGCCACCGGCGGTACATAAAAATATCCCATTGCAGTGCCCATCACAGCTGAGGTAGTAATGTCATGTTTAATGCAGGTGGGCTTCGGCCCACACTGCATGCCCCAATCAGACTGGGGTTCTTTAGAAGTGGAAACAGATGCATTTACAACTCCCTGTGGACCCACATCATGGGTGGGTGTCAGGAAGCCACCGGCGGTACATAAAAATACACCTTTGCATTGCCCAACACAGCGGATGTAACGTCAGCTGTAATGCAGGTGGGCTAAAAATTCATTTGATTACACTGTAGGCGAGGGCCCACAAAAATTGCTGTATCAACAGTACTAATGTACATCAGAAAAATTGGCCATGGCCAACCAAGAGGGCAGGTGAAACCCATTAATCGCTTTGGTTAATGTGGCTTAAGTGGTAACTAGGCCAGGAGGCAGCCCAGTTAAAATAAAAATTGTTGGAGGTGAAAGTTTCAACGCTTTAATGAGCATTGAAACGTATAAAAATTGTTTAGAAAAATTATATGACTGAGCCTTGTGGGCCAAAGAAAAATTGCCGTTCGGCGTGATTATGTGAGGTTTCAGGAGGAGGAGGAGCAGGAGGAGGAGGAGGAATATTATACACAGATTGATGAAGCGAAAAGGTCCCCGTTTTTGATGGGGATAGAGAACGATGCTTCCATCCGCGGGTGCAGCCTACGTATTGCTTAGGTATCGCTGCTGTCCGCTGGTGGAGAAGAGAAGTCTGGGGAAATCCAGGCTTTGTTCATCTTGATGAGTGTAAGCCTGTCGGCACTGTCGTTTGACAGGTGGGTACGCTTATCTGTGATGATTCCCCCAGCCGCACTAAACACCCTCTCTGACAAGACGCTAGCTGCAGGACAAGCAAGCACCTCCAGGGCATACAGCGCGAGTTCAGGCCACGTGTCCAGCTTCGACACCCAGTAGTTGTAGGGGGCAGAGGCGTCACGGAGGACGGTCGAGCGATCGGCTACGTACTCCCTCACCATCCTTTTACAGTGCTCCCGCCGACTCAGCCGTGACTGGGGAGCGGTGACACAGTCTTGCGGGGGAGCCATAAAGCTGTCAAGGGCCTTAAAGAGTGTTGGCCTGCCTGTGCTGTACATCCTGCCTGATCTCCGCGCCTCCCCTGCTACCTGGCCCTCGGAACTGCGCCTTCGGCCACTACCGCTGTCGTATGGGAATTTTACCATCAGTTTGTCCGCCAGGGTCCTGTGGTATAGCAACACTCTCAAACCCCTTTCCTCTTCGGGTATGAGAGTGGAAAGGTTCTCCTTATACCGTGGGTCGAGCAGTGTGTACACCCAGTAATCTGTAGTGGCCAGAATGCGTGTAGCGCGAGGGTCACGAGAAAGGCATCCTAACATGAAGTCAGCCATGTGTGCCAGGGTACCTGTATGCAACACATGGCTGTCCTCACTAGGAAGATCACTTTCAGGATCCTCCTCCTCCTGCTCCTCCTCCTCCTCCTCCTCAGGCCATACACGCTGAAAGGATGACAGGCCAGCAGCATGTCTACCCTCACCAGTGGGCCAAGCTGTGTCTTCCCCCTCCTCCTCATCATCATCCTCCTCCTCCTCCTCCTCCTCCTCACCGCGCTGAGATATAGACAGGAGGGTGCTCTGACTATCCAGCGACATACTGTCTTCCCCCGCCTCTGTTTCCGAGTGCAAAGCGTCTGCCTTTATGCTTTGCAGGGAACTTCTCAAGAGGCATAGCAGAGGAATGGTGACGCTAATGATTGCAGCATCGCCACTCACCACCTGGGTAGACTCCTCAAAGTTTCCAAGGACCTGGTAGATGTCTGCCAACCAGGCCCACTATTCTGAAAATAATGGAGGAGGCTGACTCCCACTGCGCCGCCCATGTTGGAGTTGGTATTCCACTATAGCTCTACGCTGCTCATAGAGCCTGGCCAACATGTGGAGCGTAGAGTTCCACCGTGTGGGCACGTCGCACAGCAGTCGGTGCACTGGCAGATTAAACCGATGTTGCAGGGTGGCAGTGTCCGTGTGGGACTTGCGGAAATGTGCGCAGAGCCGGCGCACCTTTCCGAACAGGTCTGACAAGCGAGGGTAGCTTTTCAGAAAGCGCTGAACCACCAGATTAAAGACGTGGGCCAGGCATGGCACGAGCGTGAGGCTGCCGAGCTGCAGAGCCGCCACCAGGTTACGGCCGTTGTCACACACGACCATGCCCGGTTGGAGGCTCAGCGGCGCAAGCCAGCGGTCGGTCTGCTCTGTCAGACCCTGCAGCAGTTCGTGGGCCGTGTGCCTCTTATCTCCTAAGCTGAGTAGTTTCAGCATGGCCTGCTGACGCTTGCCCACCGCTGTGCTGCCACGCCGCGCGACACCGACTGCTGGCGACGTGCTGCTGCTGCTGACACATCTTGATTGCGAGACAGAGGTTGCGGAGGAGGAGGAGGGTGGTTTAGTGGAGGAAGCATACACCGCCGCAGATACCACCACCGAGCTGTGGCCCGCAATTCTGGGGGTGGGTAGGACGTGAGCGGTCCCAGGCTCTGACTCTGTCCCAGCCTCCACTAAATTCACCCAATGTGCCGTCAGGGAGATATAGTGGCCCTGCCCGCCTGTGCTTGTCCACGTGTCCGTTGCTAAGTGGACCTTGGCAGTAACCGCGTTGGTGAGGGCGCGTACAATGTTGCGGGAGACGTGGTCGTGCAGGGCTGGGACGGCACATCGGGAAAAGTAGTGGCGACTGGGAACTGAGTAGCGCGGGGCCGCCGCCGCCATCATGCTTTTGAAGGACTCCGTTTCCACAACCCTATACGGCAGCATTTCCATGTTGATAAATTTTGCTATGTGCACGTTTAACGCTTGAGCGTGCGGGTGCGTGGCGGCGTACTTGCGCTTGCGCTCCAACACTTGCGCTAGCGACGGCTGGACGGTGCGCTGAGAGACATTGGTGGATGGGGCCGAGGACAGCGGAGGTGAGGGTGTGGGTGCAGGCCAGGAGACGGTAGTGCCTGTGTCCTCAGAGCGGGGTTAGATCTCAGTGGCAGGTTGGGGCACAGGGGGAGAGGCAGCGGTGCAAACCGGAGGCGGTGAACGGCCTTCGTCCCACCTTGTGGGGTGCTTGGCCATCATATGTCTGCGCATGCTGGTGGTGGTGAGGCTGCTGGTGGTGGCGGCTCCCTGGCTGATCTTGGCGCGACAAAGGTTGCACACCACTGTTCGTCGGTCGTCTGCACTCTCAGTGAAAAACTGCCAGACCTTTGAGCACCTCGGCCTCTGCAGGGTGGCATGGCGCGAGGGGGCGCTTTGGGAAACAGTTGGTGGATTATTCGGTCTGGCCCTGCCTCTACCCCTGGCCACCGCACTGCCTCTTGCAACTGCCCTGCTGCTGCCCTTGCCTCCCCCTCTGAAGACCTGTCCTCAGTAGGCGTAGCAAACCAGGTGGGGTCAGTCACCTCATCGTGCTGCTGCTCTTCCTCAGAATCCTCTGTGCGCTCCTTCCTCGGACTTAATGCCCTTACTACTACCTCACTGATAGACAACTGTGTCTCATCGTCATCGGCCTCCTCACCCACTGAAAGGTCTTGAGACAGTTGCCGGAAGTCCCCAGCCTCATCCCCCGGACCCCGGGAACTTTGCAATGGTTGGGCATCAGTCACGATAAACTCCTCTGGTGGGAGAGGAACCATTGCTGCCCAATCTGAGCAGGGGCCCGAGAACAGTTCCTGGGAGTCTGCCCGCTCCTCAGAATGTCTCATTTTCATGGAGTGAGGAGGCTGGGAGGAAGGAGGAGCAGCAGCCAGAGGATTCTGAGTTGCTGCAGTGGACGGCGCAGAACTCTGGGTGGACGATAGGTTGCTGGAAGCACTTTCTGCCATCCACGACAGGACCTGCTCACACTGCTCATTTTCTAATAAGGGTCTACCGCGTGGACCCATTAAATGTGCTATGAATGTGGGGACGCCAGAAACGTGCCTCTCTCCTAATCCCGCAGCAGTCGGCTGCGATACACCTGGATCAGGAGCTCGGCCTGTGCCCACACCCGCACTAGGGTCTCCGCGTCCTCGGCCGCGCCCACGTCCTCTAGGCCTACCCCTACCCCTCAGCATGCTGTATTACCAGGAATGCAGAAACACAACACTGTAATTTAATGTGCCGCTTATTGGCCTGTGGTTGTAGGCTGAGTTCGCTTACGGAATGCCAGGAAATAATTTTGCGCAAGCCTGCTGTAACACTTAGCTGGCTGCGTATTTATTTTGAGAACTACAACCCGCAGCAGACACAGACCCAGAACACTGAGCAGAGTGACAGGCAGGCCAAATAGTTTTTTTTCAAATATTTTTTTCAAAAGGACCACTGTGTATATTCAATCTATAATATATGTCTTCTGGCCCTGCCTACACAATTCTGTCCCTGATGTGTGTGTCACGGAACTGCAGTGTTGCACTGTTATTAAGTGCAACAGAGCGGTGATTTCAGAGCCAGGAAATAATTTTGCGCAAGCCTGCTGTAACACTTAGCTGGCTGCGCTTTTGTTTGGAGAACTACTACCCCCAGCAGACACAGACCCAAAACACTGAGCAGAGTGACAGGCAGGCCAAATAGTTTTTTTTCAAATATTTTTTTCAAAAGGACCACTACGTATATTCAATCTATATATGTCTTCTGGCCCTGCCTACACAAATCTGTCCCTGATGTGTGTGTCACGGAACTGCAGTGTTGCACTGTTATTAAGTGCAACAGAGCGGTGATTTCAGAGTCAGGAAATAATTTTGCGCAAGCCTGCTGTAACACTTAGCTGGCTGCGTATTTATTTGGAGAACTACAACCCGCAGCAGACACAGACCCAGAACACTGAGCAGAGTGACAGGCAGGCCAAATAGTTTTTTTTCAAATATTTTTTTCAAAAGGACCACTGCGTATATTCAATCTATATATGTCTTCTGGCCCTGCCTACACAATTCTATCCCTGTAGTATTACTGCAGGGCGCAATGCTCTGCACGGCCGATATAGCAAAAAAAAAAAAATGTGCAACACTGCTAAAAGCAGCCTCCACACTACTGCACACTGTTAGATGTGGCCCTAAGAAGGACCGTTGGGGTTCTTGAAGCCTACACTAACTCCTAACGCTCTCCCTACAGCAGCTCCAACACTATAGCACTGTCCCTCAGCTATCTCACAACGCATCTGAGGCGAGCCGCGGGAGGGGCCGATTTTTATACTCGGGTGACACCTGATCTCCCCAGCCACTCACTGCAGGGGGGTGGTATAGGGCTTGAACAACGCAGGGGGAAGTTGTAATGCCTTCCCTGTCTTTCAATTGGCCAGAAAAGCGCGCTAACGTCTCAGAGATGAAAGTGAAAGTAACTCGAACATCGCGTGGTACTCGTTACGAGTAACGAGCATCTCGAACACGCTAATACTCGAACGAGTATCAAGCTCGGACGAGTACGTTCGCTCATCTCTATCTAGCACCCAAGAGGAACATATCTATTCTTGAATATGAGGAGTGAGGCAAAGATAAAAAAAGGTGTAATATCTCTCAGAACCATGAAGACAGCGCCAAGTATCTTGCAGTTTCTCTTAAGGCCGGATCCATAAATGAATTAACGCTTTCCAATCCACTGTCTGACGTCTGAAGACATTCTGATTGAAGGCTGTACAGCTCCGATGTCGGAAGACGTCCGGCAGGGTATTCTTACTGTTTATTACTGGCTGCTCTGTTGTTGGGGGCCTCTCCAGCATGTCCCATACCACAGTCCTGGCTCTAGCCAGCAGATGGTGCCATTGTATAATGGCAGAAAGAGAAAGCCCTTTAGGAAACCCTGAATCCAAAATTGGACTGCAAAGGGTTTAAAGTGCCTTTCCGAATCTTAGAAATTTCTTTCAAAACATGTGTGAAGAATCTAGCTTGCTGTTTATGAGAAAAATATACCTTTACTAAGATAATTGGGCCATTGTTCATTTCGCAAACAAGAATCCTGAAACATCCTTGAGAGTCTAGGTATACATTTTGTTAAGAAAATGACACCGAAAGACGAAGTTCAATTAACACTCCTCTTTTTTAATTAGAATTAAGTGCAGTAAAAAGGTGTGGGAATTTAGGATGCGAGCACTTCGGATGCTTATCCTTTATGAAATGTGTTTCTTGAACAAAAAATACATCGCTGCGTAATTTGAGGGCCTCACGCAATAATAAACTACGCTTAAATGGGCTGTTCAAAGCCTTAACATTTGAGGAGGAAATAGTTATAGTCATATTGTACAAATAAGCAAATATGCTGCACTGTATTCATGGTAAATCGAGGGTGGTGGACGTGTAGCATGCAGCATGAATATATTAAACTAAACAATTAAAGAACTGGAAAGAAATATAATATTGTTCACCTAGTCGGCACGGCACCAAAGGTGAGTAATAATAAATATTGGGGGAGCTTAATTGAGGTGTTTAATAATTTATACACCTTAAGTAGCTCCTTAATGTAAATTGGTATCAAGAGGCAGAAAAAGATAACAACATCATTACAGCACTAATCAATTAAGAATAACGACTATTCTAACCAACAGAGGTAAGGTTGGGACATCGGAATCCGATATATCGAAATATCGATATATCGCTAATGCTTTGGCGATACTTTTCATCGATATTGTTATGTCCGATATATCAGTAACATCGATAGTTTAAGGCGATATAATATCCATTTTTGTAAAGAAACGTGTCTTGTGGTCCGGTGACCAGATTTTCCCTCTTTAGATTCTGCCCTTTCCCTTCTGTTGGTACAGGATGTAGTTTTGCTCGAGGCACTAATGAACTTATAAACAAGTTCTAGAAACTTTTCGAAAGTGTGAGGTGACTCTTTTTCACCCATAAGTTTTGCTCCAGGCAAAACAACTCTCAGAAAAAGTGGGGTCTTCGGCCCCTCCTCCACATGAGTTTGTTCATCGCGTTAGACGCAGACTCTGAACGCTTGCATCTAACGCGATGGCTGTGGGCAATGCTTTCTAAATGAAAGCATCTCCACATGCAGATGGAGGGCTGCGCTGAACGCACGAAGGTCGTGTCCATAAAGGAGACGCGGCATGTTGTGCATTCAGCGTCTAACGTGAATGCAGCGCCCATAGAAAAGATAGGAGACCCGTCTAACGCAATTACAATTGCAATCCGGGCACAGCGTTCGCGTTACCAGGCCCTGTGTTGTTTACAAGCTGCCATGGAGACTATTGGTCCCTCAACGGCAACTTAAAAAAATGCAGAGAGTACTCTCCAACCTACCTTCTGGGCTGGAGATGCTGTTACGTTCTGGTCCTGTGGTTGTCAGACTTAGTTAGGATAGTAATTTGGGCATCATTCCCAATAATTGTAGACCTACCAGTTACCATCATCATTATTTAGGGTATATTAGTATCGGATCAACTACAGGATTCCTCGTATTGCCACCACCCAATATCTGATTTAAGAATCACTAGTGCCTTTTATAACTATAGGTATACATCAAATTATTCAAAGTCCCTCATCTTTATTAGTGGAGGGTACTGGATGTACTTTGGGTACCTATCGAGTGTCTAATGGGGGTATCGTATTGGTTATCTTCTAACCCCCTATTTCACCTCAATTGATACATTGGTTTTGTTTTTGTCGTTTTGTCTCTTTGTCCTATGTGTCTATGAGGCGTATGGTTTTAAATATGATAATAAAAGTTAATTTTTAGGGGATCAATACAGTGATATTATTTTAGGCTCTTCCTTTTGATCCCTCTGCCTCAGTGAGAAATGTTTTATTTTTATACACCATTTTAAAAAGTCAGTATATCGAAATATCGGTAGTTTTCCACCAATATTTTACAAAAATCGATAGTTTGTTCAGCGATAGTCGATACTATCGACTATCGATATTTTTCTGTCGATGTCCCAACCTTAAACAGAGGACCACTCTTGTGTAACTCAAGGTGGAGACTTGTTCATTGGAGGAGGTGCGGTTTGGTTAACAGAAATGCTCCATGTTTTAAGAAGGGACAACCTGTCTATCACAAATGCTCTGTTCCTTAAAATAAAAAGTTTATTGGGGAGGCCTCATTAGTACTTAATGTTGGCTCCACGTAGACTAGAGGTAACTGAAGAGAATTGTCTGCGAAGTTGCAAAGTTGCTCGAGAAAGATATGGAATTCAGTATAGAATTGTATGGAGTGGACAGAGATCCTCCAGTCTTCCTTCAGCTAGTAATTTCTCCTTAGTTTTTGTAGAAATGAATTTGAGCCAAGATGTCTCCGAGTATTTCCTGGGACAGAGTGAGCCTTAGGGATCCTGTGGGCTCTATCAATAGCATAGTCCAATGACGATAAGGTTGGGAGCGGTTTGAAAAGCTTGATAGTGAGGGAGATCTGTTGGACATACAGATTCCGGAATATTATTTCTTCTCGACATGTCCTTAAGGTCTATAATTTTTTTCACACAGACTGGAAACTTCCTCTTCCAGAGCATTATGGGCGTCCGTCCACTAATTGGTTATGTGCGATGGAGAATTTGCCCATTTTGGGGTCAACATGGCCTGTGCGGGCGCCCAGCCAATCAGTATTAGACTGCGGCTGTCAAGAAAGATTTTGCGCATCTCGAGATATATCTTTCTTAAGTGACAAGAGTAATTCCTTCAACGTGTTAGTAGAATACTGATTGCGAGAGAGTTTTCCATGTCCAGGGCGTCAGATGTAACGGTGTCAGATCCTTTTTTAGAGGAAGGCCCCTTAGAGCAAAAAGGAAGCCTGTAAGGAGCCAGTAATGCTTCTTTTAGTAACTTCTCAAGCAGTTAGTTTGTGTTCTACAGCTTCAGGTGATAAAGAGTGAGTGGTTGATTGTTACAAGCGAGAGTGACTTTCATGGGTTGCCGTTATAACCTTATCTGGGTCAGGGCTATGGTCATAATTTTCAGTATTTTTGCCAGCATTATAAGAGTCAGAGAAAACAAAATTGTAAGCTTCCTTGGAGCTGTACATTTAATACCCTTTTTCGACCCATAATTGGTTGCAGGTTGCAAATTCTGCGTAAATTGACAATGCTTTTGGAGCTGGAACAGGAAAATAGTGGTATTGAGTAAAATGCTCTTGTGATTCATGGACCAATGGAGTAGAGGTGATCTCAAGCATAATATAAAGAGTAGGCAAAAATTGGGCCAAATGATCCTGTTGTGGGCTACGGAGCTACAGGCAATTGGTATTGCAGCGTTTAGTCAACCACGGCTTTCTAAGAAGTATGTAGTGTTGATATACATAACAGACCATAATAAGTGTAGACATCTTCTTGGTAGAATCAGGAATACAAATGTAATACAGATGAATAAGTAATAGTCTTGTGTTAATTAACCCTTTCCAAGACTGTACAGCTCCAATGTTGGAAGACATCCGTCAGGGTTCTCTTACTGTATATTGCCAGCCTCCCTGTTGTCGGAGCCTATTCAACATGTCACCTCATGCAGTACTGGCTTTAGCCAACAGATAGCGCTGTTGTATAACGGCAGAAAAAGAGTAAGCCCCCTAGGAAAACCAGGATACAAATTGGATGGAAAAGGGTTAATGAGTAGCTGGTTCTTGTCTCAGCAAACACATTGAAGAGGCACATTAGACTCATCTTGGACCATCCCTGCACCAAAAATAAAAATGTATGCCAGCTATAAACTGGTGTTGATTTTAGCCATAATTAACATCATTTCCAATGCTGCTAAGCCCCACCCACTTAAAAAAAAGCTGTTAGGCTGGCCTAAAAAAAATGTAAAAGTTGCTCTTTTTTTGTAAAAAAAAATAGCGGTGTGCAAAGTTTTCACCAGATATCCAGTGAAGGTTTAATGTTAAATTCCTCTTTATCCGTCCATCATATTCTTTCAGTGCTTCCAGTACTGAAGCAATTTTATTTTGTGCCAATTTGGCTACTAGCAGTATGGACTCGTAGCAGTAATGTACTGCCTTCACAAAGGGCAGCATATTAAGCCTCTGGCAAAGACAGACTGACTGGTTGCTGCCACCATTGGCATCAAGCAACTAATACATATACCCCACCCCACCTATGCCAATGAAGTGAGTTCAGGATGAAACATAGTAACTAAGTTTTCATCAAAACTCACCTAAAAGTTTGTTTCACAAAGTAAGCATTAAACTTAGAGTAAAATGATGCATAACAGTTCACCATTTACTTTACCGCTTACAAATGATACAACCTCTGCCAACACATCACACTGTGTTAATCTAAACCCTAAAATTCAGCAAATTAAAATTTTCTGCACAAAAATAATCCTCCGGTAGCAGATCATAAAGCTGTAAAGCGCTCATTCATCTTGGCACATGAAAAAAGCAGGTTGAAAAAAAAATCTGTTTGACCAGCGCGTTTCTTGGCAACCAGGCCTCTTCATCTGAAGGGCAGGAAATAAGGTATTTATGCCTGAATTGTAACTTTAGTCTCATTAATGGAACACTTTATTCTGATGTTTTACATCATCTTTCGTGACACAAACACTGCACAGAAATAAATTACATCGTTGCCGATAGTCGAAAAGAACTTTTTGTTACAGACAGGCCAATAGCAAAATAACAATAGTGCAATCAAAGGGGTTGTACCAGAAATGATCCCCTATCCACAGTTTGCTAACTGCTTTCACTAAAAGTCCACATAAAAGTACAGCCGTCAACACCTGAGAATTGGAAACACTTCTCCATCGACCGGTTCTGGGTTTGTCCTGGGGACTACCAGTTTCCCAGAAAGTCTGAATCAGTTTTATGACAGTTCCGGCACTTGATTGAAAGCCTCTTCCACCTTGCATGAACTTCTGTTACTGACCATCAGGATAATCTAAATTTTATCCTGGATTGTTAATGACATCCGTGCCGTATAATTCAACATAACTTTATTAATACTCAACATGACATTATATATAACTTGAAAATAGTTGCAGGTATTGAAAAAATGACTGTGCCTATCAATTTCTGATAAAATTCTTCCCTTAAATGATGTATCCCATAACCCCCTTTCCATTCAAGTTTTTTAGCCTGAATCCAAGATGGCTGTCACAAGATGGCCAACAGGCACCACCGTAGTGTCAAAAAAGTTTGCCCCCACCCATCTGTGTTCTTCAAAGTTTTCTACTGCTAACTCTTTTCGTTCAGAGGATATTCTGGGTGGCCCTGACTTTTGAATCACTCTGTATAGTTGTATCCAGTCTAGACAATACTCTGTGAGCTAAATACATCAGCAAGCTTCTCTGCTAGTTTTCTACAGTGTAATAGCTGTGAATCCAAGTTTTTTACGGATGCTGTCACACCTGCGTTAGAGCTCAATTCTCTGCTTTGTTTTTAGAGGAGAGAAACTGAAATATAACTAAAAAGAAAATGGATATTTTTTTCACCATTGATTTCAATGGGGTTTTAGAAAAATGGAAAGGCTTTAGTCTACTTCCGTTCGGTTACTTCTGTTTCCTGCGTGGACGATCGGTGGATATTCCGCGTCCGTTACAAGAACAGAACATTCCCATGTCCGCTCGCATGAGCAAACAGCGATTGTGATTTGCACGAGCGAAAATAAAATCGCAGTATGTTCTATTTTTGTGCGGTTCCTTGAAGGCGATGTCGCAGGAAAAACTGAGATTTGAAAAAAAGATCTGTACTACGCATGACCAACGGCAAGCATACACAGTCATCTGCAATACAAAAGAAGACAGGCATGCAGGGTCACCGGCCACGGTCAGGCAAGGAAAAATGGAAAAAAAAGCACATACAGAATGGGAGGAATTGGGCTAAGCAGCACATTTAAAAAAGACTTGAGTATACTAATAGATCATAGACTGAACATGAGTCAACAATGTGATGCAGCAGCCAAAAAGGCAAACCCAATTCTGGGATGTATTAAGAGAAGCATAGAGTCTAGATCACGTGAGGTCATTATCCCCCTCTACTCTTCCTTAGTCAGACCTCATCTGGAATACTGTGTCCAGTTCTGGGCACCCCACTTTAAAAAAAAAAAAACATAGACAAACTGTAGCAAGTTCAGAGAAGAGCTACCAAGATGGTGAGCGGTCTGCAAATCGTGTCCTATGAGGAAAGGTTAAAGGATCTGGGAATGTTTAGCTTGCAAAAAAGAAGGCTGAGAGGAGACATAGGGCTAATTATCCTGCAGCTATTAGATTCTATTAAACCTAATAGCTTTCTGCCTTTCAATGTTAACGCTGCGGAATACTACCGCAGAATTCTGTAGCGTGAAAGAAATCACAGCATTTTCTAATTGCCGCTGAAAAACGTGCGGCTGGCTTCCATTGTAGTCCATGGAAGCCATCTGTCATGCGATACTCCCGTTGTGAGCACAGCGGAAGTATCACGTGATTACGCGTCACTGTCCACCACAGGCGCGTCATGCGCTGCACTGCACATGCGCGCCGGCTCACCGGATGGGACTCGCACGGCGGTACTGGAGAGAGGTGAGCATAGGGTCTTTGGGGGGGTGCCGTGTCAGACTCTGCTGTGATATTCTGCTGGCGGAGTCTGACATGGCCTTGGCATGAGGCCCTAATAGTTGTCTACAAATATTTGAAAATGCAAGTATGCCAGCATACTGTGAATACATTTACATGTGAGGAGGGCGAACTGCATACTTTTGCAAGTTGCCGCAACTGCGATCCACAGCTCTCAGGAAATCAAGCAAGTCTGGATTTCTTATGATTAAGAGCTACCATAATGAGCTACCAGGATAGTGAGCGGTCTGCAAATCATGTCCTATGAGGAACGGTTAAAGGATCTGGGGATGTTTAGCTAGCAAAAAAGCAGGCTGAGAGGAGACTTAATAGCGGTCCACAAATATCTGAAGGGCTGTCACAGTGCAGAGGGATCAGCCCTATTCTCATCTGCACAAGGAAAGACTAGAAGCAATGGGATGAAACTGAAAGAGAGGAGACACAGATTAGATATTAGACAGTGAGGGGGATCAATGAGTGGAACAGGTTACCACAGGAGGTGGTGAGTTCTCTTAAAGTGGAAGTCTTTAAACAAAGGCTGGACACATATCTGTCTGGGATGATTTAGTGATCCTGCACTGAGCAGGGGGTTGGACATGATGACCCAGGGGGTCCCTTCAAACTCTGCCAGTCTATGAGTCTATGACTATGCTGTGGGTTCCTGCATGTGGAATCCGTCCCATCCGTGTGGGACTGGCGGGATATAAAAAAAATAGCCAGCAGTCTAATTGCTGATTATAACACATAAAAAACACCCTATCCATTTAGTTTATTTACTGCCAATTTCTGCATAACATTACTATGTGCGCCCAAATTGTGTCAGTTTGCATTCATAAATATGTTTTGCTTCAAAAATGTTGTTTTGCATCATTTACTAATATAAAATAATTAGTCAACATTCAGAATAATGATAATGAAACAAAAAATAGGGGCAAAATTAAGGGGAAAAAACTATCAATGTAGTTGGATTTGTGCCAAAAAATGTGCCAACACAAGCATGTGCCGAAAACGTGCACCAAATGCCTCTTCATTTACAACAACTTTCTTTAAGTTTAATTAGAGCCTGCTTTTACTGACACTACCAGCAGAAGCTTGCCACACCCACTTTCAGTGAAAGAAAATGTGCAAGCTTGTCGGATCTTTTTGGTGCAAGCCATTTGTAAATTTGTGTAAAACTCTGTGCACCTTAATTCTGGCACAGTTTTACGGCTTATTCACACATCTATTTATATTGTCCAGGTTTTCACGCCTGGCCGATTTTCGGTGTCCCTTTCTGCAGGGGAAGGAAGCGGGCCGGGCTGGGAGCAGTGCACTGAGTCCCCGCCCCCTTTCCGCCCCTCGCCACTATTTGCAATGGGAGGGGGGGGCAGAACTTAGCTCCTCCCCTGTCCTGCCCCTCCTATTGCAAACAGTGGCAAAGGGGTCGAGAGGGCGCTGGAGCTCAGTGCACTACTCCTGGCCCAACCCGCCTCCTCCCCCTGCGGAAAGGGACACCGTATATCAGCTGGGCGTGAAAACCCGGACGATATACGGACGTGTGAATAAACCCTTAGACAAGCATCTGTCAGAAAACATTGATAAATAGTGGGTTGCTGACTATGTGAAAATATTCTGGGAATGGTCAGCAATACTTCCAACAAGACAACACAACTTTTCACAAATCCAATGCTGTTTTACATTGGTTTGAGGATATGGATGTTCCATGATTGGAACCTTAACCTACTGAACATCTTTGGGACAATCTAGAACTTGGGCCTGGAAATATGAACAGCGTCCTTCTTTGGGAGAACTCACCAGACATTTGCAGGATTAATGGAGGGAAATACCAGCTGAAGTGTATCAGTTGTTAGTAGAAAGTATGCCACGGAGAGTATCTGATGTCATTAGGGCCAAAGGAGCCCCACTAAGTATTAACATATGGAAATAAATACTACTGATGATTCTTGCTTAGACGTCCGATTACTTTTGGTAGGACGGTGTAGTTCCCAATATATAGTCATTTGAATATTGGCAAAAGCTATATGATTGTTAGTCACTAACCTATTGGAAATAGTGAATAGAAATGTAAAGTATATGAAAAAGTTCCAAAACTTTTCACTTATATAATGATTAAGCCTAATTTATGTAAAACAAGAAAACCTCTGACATACTGTACACAAGTGTCTATGATGTCCCTTAAGAACCAATGGAAAATATTGTGATTAGTCATAAATAATCAATTTCATGCGACAGATGATTAAATTACGAATGCAAGAACTTGCTTAAGATATTCAGGGTTAAGCTGCAGTCACCGCACTTACTTGGACCATCTAAGTAATGGAGTTGTACAGTTGAAGGTCTGCCAATTGTCTGCGCCTGTGCACACTTTGTTTCGGCAATGCCTTTGTTTATTTTATTGCTGTCGTGCCCGGTGTTAATTAAATGCCTTTTATATAAAAATCAGGGTCTTGCAAGATTGTAAGACTGGGTTAAAAATAAGCCTCATTTGTACCGGAGAGTTCCCCTTTTATCTGGTGCCCCAGGAGTGTCTTTTGTGATTTGCAGATGGTCTGTGACAATCTGTGAACCCTGGGCTTTTACAAGCTGTTGAGATATGCGTGCCTCAAAGGCAATGAGGGACTGCGGGAGTCCATCATTGTTATGAAGCTGTCATCATGCAGCTGAGCAGCGGCTCAAGAACGCCATCTGCTGTCCACGGGGCTGGCGTGCATTAATTTATGCTGTCGTTTGGCAGCGGATTGTAATACACTAAAGTAAAATGTGAGATTATAAATAGCTCTTGGCAGTTTCTTATAAATTAACTAATTTTTTTTTTATATCTCCATTTCAAATGGATTTGCTCGGGATGAGAAGAAAAGATATCATCCAATAAATGGGCATAAATGGTGTCATTATTTTATTTAAGTACCCTAATACTTTGGAAGATATAACACAGTTTTACACATTTTCACAGAATTTTATATTTCTAATTTGAATGCACTGAATAGACATGATGAAGTAAAGGTAAAGTCCCCTGGTGCAAGCACCGAGTCATGACTGACATCACATTGTGACATTTCTTGGCAGACTGTTTTTGCTGGTGGCTTGACATTGACTTCCCCAGTCATCATATACCTCCCAGCAAGCTGGGTACTCAGTTTATCAACCAACCTTGAACTGGCTACCTAAACTAAGCGGGGATTGAACTTGCAACCTTCAGGTCATAAATGAGAGCCTACGATTGCATTTCTGCGCCATATGAGGCTCTTGTACCAAATTAGACATCACCTATCTGTATGATAGATGATAAAAGTCTAATCGGTGGAGGTCTAACCACAGAGAGCCCAACCAATCCCAACAAAGGGGATCACTTTTCCCCTGTGCTTCTCATTGTGGGCTTGCTGCACCCACGAATAGACTTAAACGGAGCTATGGCTGCCCATGCACAGTGCCACTCCATTTCAATGGGGCTAATGGAGATGACAAAGCTCTTTGGTTATTTCTTTCAGCCCCATTGAAAGGAACAGAGCAGCACCAGCGCATGCATGGACAGCACTCCATTAAATCTGACGTCATTGTAGATGACCCCACAGTGACAAGAAGAGGGGTACATGGAATCCCCATTCTCAACATTGAGGTTTCCACAGTGAGCCCCTCAGCGATCATGCTTTTATTACCAATCCTATGGATAGGTGATATAGGCCAATTTTGGTACAACCCCCTTAACAACACAGTATATACAGTTGGATTTTGTACGCTCAGGGTTTGTATGGAGGGGGATCGAGGGTTGATTCCATTCCATGCTGTGCAGGTGCCAGCTGATTCTTACAGCTGACACCTGCCGGTAACAGCCACAATCAGCATGAACGCTGATAGCAGCCGTTAGCACTTTAAATGTCATTGTCAATTCTCACAACAGCATTTGAATCAGCCTATCAAAGTTTGGGGGGTTCTCTTCTGGCAGCTGCTTATCAAACTACTAAGGACTACTTGTTAGTGAGTATGTGAGTGCTTCTCATGCTCCGCCCCTGGTGACGTCATCATTCAGCCCCCTGGTGACGTCATTGAAGGTCCTACAACATATATAAAACACAGAGCTTGACTGACAGAAGAACAACAAAGTTAGGGCTCTTGAAAAGCGGAGGACAAAAATAACACGATGAGAATACAAGTAAGCCGTTATTATCTCAGACACAACTCAGCAGTCCTGACAGAAGACACTGACCTACCACCATCACAGAGATCCGGTGGGCTAAAGTACCTGCGGTGATGTCACTACTGTGGGAGGAACCAAGCTGAGTTTGTCATGTGTGGGGCTCAAGATGGATGTAGCAGAGCTGTGTGTGTGATGTGTGGGGATCATAATGCATGTACCATGTAGCACAGTTGTGTGGCGCATTGCGCCACCAGAAACACTGGTACTATAATTTCCTAATAATTACTAGTCTCTTAAGGATTGAGCAGTTGAAATCCAACTTCCCAATCCTTATCTCTCCCAACATTTGCAATCAAGAGAGAACTGGGAGACCACCATACACAATATATGATTGTCCAGACCCGCCGAAATTGATAGGTTCGACTACTCTACTTCTAATGGGTATTGCTATTCTAATGATGTGGAGAAGGGAATCATCCTCTTCTCCTTCCTCTTAGAAAAATATTTGCCCCCATGAACACTACTTTATCTGAGAACATCCAGTGTACATTTGCATGTATATGTTTGCGAATATAAGCAGCAGGGGCCTAGCTATGGGGATGCAGGGGTAGCATTTGCATCTGGGCCCGGTGCCTAAGGGAAGAGTTTAGTGTTTATTGGTACCATTTTGGGAAACATATGACTTTTGAGTTTTTTCATAGGCGGACAAAAGAAAAATACCATTACTTTTTAAAATTATTTTTCCAGTGTTCATCATTCATTTAAAAGAGGGTTTTGTGGGAAAAAGGTGTATTTTTTAACGTGATTATTATTTTTTTTAAGTAAACTTTATTGAGCTTTTGTTGACACTATTTTTCAGTCCCTCAAGGGAACTTGAAAATGTGATTGTTCGATCACTAGGATAATACACTGCATTACTTATGTAGTGCATTCTACTAAGCCTACAACATAAGCCTGTGAGATTCTGCCAGAGGCGGGGTCTAATAGGCTTAGTTACATAGCAGACATGGAGGTCTTTGTCAGTCCTCCAACTGCTATAGGAACCTGTTGGTGCCTTGTGATCGTATTGTAGGGTGACGATGGGGACAGGAGGAGCCCTCTTCCCTTGTCATCAACTTACATGCTGAGATGTAAGGGATTAAGTGGCCATGATTTGAGGTTTTTCTGCTTCTGGCAATTAGAGCAGGAACTTGGCTGTCAGTAGTCAGCCAAGCCACCGCCTTAAGCTGATGCAAGTTCCAGCTGAAAGCTCGGGCGCAACTTATAGCACATGGATGGCCCGTCCGTGTGCTGTATTTAGTCTAATGACGTCCAGATACATACCTTTTTTTCACAGAATTGCATAGCGCATTGTGCATTTATATGCATTTTGAGTGTGCATTTGCACCCCTTCCATAGATTTTTATAGGGACCTATAGAGCAGGTCCTACTTTGTTCTATGTATGGAAAACATGGAGATGGGAGCAAACTCATTGTAATCAATAAATTCTATTGTCTGTGTATTGCGGGCAAATACGGTCGTCTGAAGGGCGCCTCATATATTGGCCATCCCTAAGGGGTGACATGGGTCAGGAGCGCCATCTTTTCTCCTTAGGGAGAAAAGGCCATTCATGCTCATAAGGCCATTCATGCTCCTCTGGGTAATATGCAAATCAGGGAGATGGAACAATACCTCTGCAGCGCCACCTATTGAAAGTCAGCTTTTGCTATGACTTTGAGAAACATTGATGACATCTGTGAAGTATTTCACTTCTATTAATCTGTTTGACCTGTAATTCGCCATATTGGTTCACTTTCAGGCTTAGCTAAAGTTGAAGTGGCGAAAGAACAGCGAAAAATCTTCAATAGTCAAAACTAGCGAGCAGAGAGAAGACTTCTGCTTCACTTCTGAATAATGCAGGGATTTCGGCAACCAGGGGAATTGTAGACCTGTCAGAATTCATAATACCCTGTAATGGACCAAGGAAGTTCTATTGCACCCGCACAAGAATCTATCTCCTACATGTGCAAAAGACACCTCTGAGAAATCTGCGAGTCACTGCTGAGATACACACTATTAATGCTATGCTAATCCATTCAATGTACCGTAGCACATTGCTTTTCATTGCGCTGGCAATAAGGCAGTTAAGGAATAGGCTCCCATCGCATCATTCCTCTTCAATGGGGCAAAAAGAAAGCGATAAATTGGGCAATTATCGAAGGGCTTTATCCAATGTGATGAGGGCAATTTTTCAAGCAATGTCAGGTGGAAAATAAGGATGACGTTAATCAGGATAATTCCTGCAGAAATAGCCAGAAAAAGTTTGCTAATCTCTGGCCGGTGAAAAGATGGCTGTAAATGCCGAATAAAATATGCTCTCTGCTGACTCCTGCCAGTTTTCTGACACGTAACAGATGAAAAACTGACAATATATATAGATAGACTGATGATAAGCGACACTTCAACTACCTTGTTTTGCAGTGATTGACAGCCAAATGACACATGTTCTGCATAAATACATCAGGGCTGCTCTGTGATTGTGTTCTTCTACTGTAGAGTGGCATTGAAACTAATGGCGCCAAATGACTGCGGGTAATACTGGTGGGACGCGAATGGCTGAGAATACTCTTTTTGTGTATTTTTGAAACAAATCAACACTTTGGAATCTGCATTTTATTGCTACGTCTTAAAAAAATCTTAAAGCATATTACTTTTATAGCACTTGCCTACAACTACCATATGAAACCTGCCTGCATGCGGGGTGATCGTCCCAACAGGAACAGCCCCACGCTGGAACTTAGGGACCTACCTCACCCTAGATCAGAGTTCCCCAACTCCAGCTATAAGCTATGGTTGGAAATCACATTTTAATTTCTGCAGGTCCTATCTGTGTGATCTGCTAGTAAAGTAATGCTTTAGGGTCCTTGGCTTCGGTTGGCATCATCCCTTGTGTTATGGGATCTGTTCCCTTCTAGTAATCTGGTTCAGGTCTTCGTTTTGGTTCTCTTCATCTTCTGGCTCTGGTGGGTGTGGTATTAGGTGAGACTTGCTTGTTCTCCTCTGTGGGTAATTTGAAAGGACTATTTAATCTGGCCTGGTGCTTAGCTCATTGCTGTTTAATTCAGTCTTCCTCTGGCTGCCCTGGAAGTTAGAATTTGGTGCTTGATCTCCTGTTTTCCTGATGCTTCACAAAGCTAAGTATTGCGGTTACAACTGTTTATATCTTGTTTTCTGTGGTTTTGTCCTATCTCACGTAGGGTCTGAGTCAACAAGAGTGAACCTGGCCAAGGTATGTGGTCAGGTTCACTCTTATTAGGGCGGGTTATCCATGTATAGACAGGTCCCTTTTCTGGGTAAGGGGTTTATAGGGACAGTGTTTCGCTGGTGTCTAGTTTCTTTATTGTTGACCACTGTTTTATGTGCTCTTGCGGTCTCTTCACAGCCTGTGAGTATTCCAGGGTTACGGATCCAGAGCATCCAGTCTGGACATGACACCTTGTTTTAATAGGTGGTGCATAGAGATGAGCGAACGTACTCGGTTCGGGTGTTTTTGCACTCGAGCACTGCGTTTTCCGAGTAACTGACTACTCGGACGAAGACATTCGGGGGGCGCCGGGGGTGAGCATGGGGTTGCAGAGGAGAGTGGGGGGGGGGAGAGAGCGAGAGCTCCCTCCTGTTCCCCACTGCTACCCCCCGCTCCACCACGCCTCACCCCGCCCCCGGCGCCCCCCGAATCTTTTCGTCTGAGTAGTCAGTTACTCGCAAAAAGCAGTGCTCGAGTGCAAAAACACCCGAACCGAGTACGCCCGCTCATCTCTAGTGGTGAAGATCTATGCAGGGATTTCTTCTCCACAGACCCTACAGCAAGTGTGAATAAGAGCTTAAACAGATGGGCGTGATTTTGTCCTGTGTAGCGAAAAAAAACATTGATTTCAATAGTTTCATTTTCCCTATTAGGATGCCCGTGTGTTAATACAACGTGCAAGATAAGAGAAGACTTGCCCTACTTTTCTTGTTTTTTTACGTGTAAGAAAAATAGGGCAGGACCTGTCTTCTTGCTTCTTTTTTCAAAGTCATGTGCTATAGCGGGGAGTTTGAATAGTCAAAGGAAAAAACTGGTTCATGCGCTAATCCACTCTGTAGTAGCGAGCGTATTAGCGCAGGCGCCCATCTAAGTCCCCACAGCTATTTCACCTGACACCCCACATACAAAAATGCTTGACTTGGCTAAGTGTGCATGTGCTACTCTCTTCTCCTGGCTCAGGATGCAGGCAGGAGGGAAGTAAGGGATTAAACACAGCTCAGTCCCCTCCATAACACAGTGGTGATGTCACTGCCCAGGGTACAGCTCCCTCTATAGAGCGCAATGGGGATCTTCTCTCCGGTCCCTCCAGAAAGGTCCTGAAGATTTGGTAGCCATATAAAAAGAGCTGTAGCTGTGACACTGAAGAGAGTACAGCAGCACAGGAATCAGCAGGAGGGCAGCAGTGATCTATGGCATGAAAGAGTGAAGACCTGTACAGACTATTGTGGTGCAACAGGCCTGCAATAAGAGAGTTCTGGGACTCTGACAGGTACCAGAGTGTGATTCCATTCCAAAGAAGGGCTGCTACAGAGAAGACTGAGGATTGAAGGAGACAAGTGGAGTCAGAAGGACACCATTGAGATATCTCACTAGCAGTTACTGTCAACTAGAGGCACTACACAACCAGACCAGAACCAGGAAGGATATTTCAGGGGAAGCCCACTTCGGACCGTAAGTGAGGACGGCCTCATTAAAAGCCAAAACCATATGCACACTTTTCACTGACTAATTAGAGCTGCTGACAGCTTAGTAAGACAAATACTATTTATTTGGACACTAACAATTCAGATGCTTGAACGTTTAGCAGAATACCACAATGTGACTTTTAAGGGAATGAGCCTTAGACTACTGAACATTATTGTACTATGGAAACGCTGCCAACCCCCAGGTTGTAGATGGAATTTTTGTTATTTGTTTGCTGTGTGCAGCAAACCGTGCTTATTGTTTCTAGATATTGTGCTGAGTGTTAAATTTATCTTATCTGCTGTGTGCTACTAACATCATAAGGATTTCATACGAAGTGCAAAGCATTGTTATTCTTTAGTATGCATAACATATTAGCTGTAGGCTTTAGTTAGTGGAGGCAGGGTTACGAAATGGTGCCAGGTTATTTGTTTTCTGCATTGCTTCTAATACTGCAAAAAAACTCTTTTTCTTCAGTCACACTGTATGTTGCGGAATAAAAATTTCCAATTTTGTAATTCTGCCGTATTCTGTGTTGCATCCCACTATCCACGACACATGCATAGAAATCTATGCGTCTGTCTAAGTGGGGAACCAACACAAGCATCATAGAAAGAAGATGGTGGGACAAACAAGCACCACAGGTGGTTACAGTTGGTTGACTTCCACTCAGATGAACACAGCTGGTTGTATAATGTATTTTTCTACACTAGACTAACATGATTGTGGGGGAGATGGCAAGAAGGGGATCCAAACCCAACATCTCCACACTGTAATAGAGCATTTGCATAGGTTTTCCTCTTTTAATGCTTGCTTTTGATAATTCAAAAGAAGGAATCCCATAATACAGGGTGATTAAAACAATGGTGCAAAAGTTTTCTTCATGCATGAACTGACAGAATCATGTGAAAAGATAGAAGAACTCTTCAAGTTTTTAATGTACCTTACACAGAGGCGTAACTGGAAGCTCCTGGGCCCCAATGCAAACCTGTAACAGGGCCCCCAACTATAATGCTTTATTCATAGTACTGGGCTCCCTATATGGAGAAGAGAGGCCTTATGGGCCCCCTAAGCCTCCTGGGCCCAGGTACAACCGCATCCCCTGCATCCCCTATAGTTACGACAGTGACCTTACAGATGTTTGATGTGGGTGCCATTAGTAACATTGAAATGTTTCAAGTCAGTAGTCCAGTTCTGCCCTACTGGATATGCTCTGTTATCAATTCACTGCAGCTGAGATGCATTGTTTTAGGTCATCTAGTATCACCATTGGCATCCACATCAAACAAGTGTAAGGTGCAATAAAAACTTGAAGAGTTCTTCTATCTATTCATGTCAATGTGGCTGTTACATGACAACTCATGTATAAAGAAATCAGCTTCACTTATGCACCATTTTTTTTTAATCACCCTGTACGCACCTAGTAAATGATGCAAATCAATGACGTGTGAAGATATAACACTGCTTGAAACTTAAAGCACACTCGGCAAAATAATTGACATAATGAAGAGTGTACTTACCGTACTTTCCTCTTGCCTCAGTTTTAGATCCTCCTGGAAACTTTACAGCCACTGAGGTGTCCAGAACAAGCGCTCTAGTCTCCTGGCAGCCTCCCGCATCTCCCATTGAAAATTACATTATGACATACAAATCTACAAATGGCTCCAGAAAGGTAAGTGGCCAGGCAATGCATGTCTTTTATTTTTGACCTCTCATTGAACAGTATAGTGTGAGGTTATGCAATGTGATCATGGAAGCACGGCTTGACTGCACCTTGCTTCCATTTTCCTAGATCATTAATTTTCAAATATTTGGCGAATAGCAATTACTTCCTTAACTTATGTGCTGCATTTTATATGTACCAACCTAAAAGCAAATAGTTCCAGTAGGTAGAAATGTGATGAACGGAACAAATGAGGCCAGCTCTAGGTTTGTGTTGTCTCTTGGGTGACAAAGTAATAATGGGCCCTTATCCATCTCACCTTTGACAAGCATAGAATTTATTTACCCTGATCAGGGGCGTAGCTAAAGGCTCATGGGCCTGGGTGCAAATTTTATCTTGGGGTCCGTCAACTTTTCCCAACTTCTTAACGCAGAGGATTAACTTGAAGCTCCTGGGCCCCAATGCAAAACCTGTAACAGGGCCCCCAAATGTAATGCTTTATTCATAGTACTGGCTTCCTTACATGGAGAAGAGAGGCCTTATGGGCCCCATAAGGCTCCTGGGCCCACGTGCAATCGCATCCCCTGCATCCCCTATAGTTACCCCAGTGATTGCCACAACAGAGATAACCGAGTATAGCACTCAGCAATCTCCATCAATCCCAGAGGGATGAATGGGACAGCATCTGCATGCAATTTGCATGCTCGACTGCAGTTCCATTCATTTTGCGGTACACGGAACCCCTGCTCGTGTGATCGGTGGGGGTCCTAGGCTTCCACCGATCAGACACTTATCCTATCGTTATGGGATAAGTTTAAACTTAGTATTAACTTATTTTTAAAACTACTTTAACTTTAGGTCTATGTGGTGGATTTGGAGCTCTGACTGTTAGGTGGGATCAACTAAAGGGGTTGGCCTACCAACAACATTTATCACCTGTCAACAGGACAGGTGATATAAACATATGACCACTGCCTGTTTACACGGGCTGATAGTCACTTGGGTTTTAGGTGAGCTAAAACCTAAGTGACTCCAAGTGAAAATTTCTTACTCTGTCTGTGGCCATGTGTACATGGAACCATTATCACTTGAATTCGATATTTCCAACAAGTACCTTAAATTACGTCTTCAGTATCTTTCTGCTACCTCTTTGTATCCAGTTCCAGTAATATGATGGTAAAATTACAAAAATAACAAAAAAAGATTTGCTTCTTCCTGAAATGTACGCAATGTATGGTAGCGTTTATCTGTCATTGTGTTAGGAATTGATCGTGGACGCTGAAGACACTTGGATCCGCCTGGAGGGTCTTCTGGAGAGCACACAATACAATGTCACTATCCTGTCAGTTCAGGATGGAGAACGAAGCGCTATTGTTCATACAGTGTTCACCACAGGTCAGTTTTACTCGACGCCACAAAATATAAATCATCTGTCTAAAGTATACTAGTATAATGTTGCTGTCAAGTTTTCTCTTAAGAAGATCCCCTAAGGACACTCTTCTTAAGTACAAAGACGTGTATGGGATCTTCAGTCACTTTCAAGCATATTGGGAAATGTTGCTTTCTAAAGCGTGATTTTTTTTCTGGTCAAAGAGGGACATTTGCAGTTTATTATAATTGTTTTTAATCTTATAATGCTTATTATTGTCTTTACGTGGACTTTTCTTATATACAGAAGTGATGTGCAGGTCTAACAATTTGTCTTGGTTCTCATTGGAAGGACCTGCTGATTGCACTCGGGTTATCCCACTATCATGTGCAAGTTATTTCCAAGGACGGTGTTAAAGGGGTCGTCCAATTATTGGACAACCCTTTTCAATAGGACCACCGGGGGTAAAATAATACCACAGGAAAACCAGTGGACTGCTGCAGCCAATAATAGCTACAGCATCACTGCCCGTTCTCCTGGCATGGGCCCTCATATGCTGGGCAGCATGATGCCAAGAATTCAAGAACGTGACGCTATTGCCTCTCATTGACTGCAGCCGTCACATGATTTCTCCCGACATTCGTCACAACAAACCCCGGGACCGCAGCAAGTTACTGGATTACAGCATCTGCAGAGGGGTAAGTATATCTCTGTTTATTATTTTACTCTAGGGGTCCTAATGAAAAGGGGTTGTCCAGTAACCCGATAATCCCTTTACATTTTAAAGAGATTTTCCAGGATTCTGTATTCTAATAGTCCTTTTACATGGGTCGATTATTGGGCCCAGGCATTCCTCCGAACACTCGCTCACCTGACAATGGGGCTGTGTATGAGGACCAACAATCAGCCCATGAAGGAGTAAATGCTCGTTTATTGGCTGATCATTCAGTTTCAGCGAGCATAAAGATGTTTGCAGATCATCTGTACATCTACCTCAAGTGAGCGGGAAGACGCACAGCCAGCTTATGGGGGTAAACAATTGTAACTAGGATAGTTCAGAAAATTAAACGAGTACCGACTGACATTTGTTTTGATCAGTGCTCATTGGATTGGACCAGTAACTCGGCTAGTCTAAAAAGATCATTAGGATAGGCCATCAATGTGTGAACAATGGGGGTTCCAACCACAGGGCACCTTGCAGAATGAAGGGACATTGGCACTTACTGGAATGCTACAGCCTCTCCACCAGATGCAGCAATGTCTATATGTGTGTGTAAGAGGTGGAATAAGATGAGCAATAAGCTCGGTTGCAGTTAACTATGTCTTTACTGAGAATTTTGTGGTAAGAATACAACAGCGTAACGAGTAGCGCAATGCGGAATAGTGTATGTGTGTAGTACACTCGGAATTGGCTTAGAAAAAGGGATACTCTCTGCCAAGATCTGGCCCGCCTGCTCAATAGCACTCTAAATATTAGGCTCTGTACTTTCTTTACATAATTGCTTCTCACCCCAGGTGCCTTTGATTTACTAAAGTACCCTTATACTCCGGTAAAAGACTGGCTTTTAACTTAGATCAGCACTATGTTCCATGTTTGTCTCTGCTTCAATGCTGCTACGCTCAATGATCAGCTCTCTCTGTGAGACAGTCCCAGCGCTGGAACACTGCAAGTGACGACTGTTCTTCAACTGCACACAAGGCAGATTCCTGCTCTCTCTCTCTGCTGAAGGATTCCTTAACTGAACACAAGCTGCCCTGATACCACAAATGCTCCTGCAGACGTTGTAACGCTCCCAAGAGCATGACATTATTGCTCTCTGAATGGAGCGCTCTCACGTCACCATTTGCGAGTGGATCCACGCTCCTTACCGTACTTTTTTCCACTGCTGTGCCAAAATAGTAGGCGGGCCAGCCCACTTAGCCCCAGGTGTAACCCATTCTCCCTACGAAATTGTGTTGTACAGTGCGTAATTTCATTTAGACAGTGTGCACCCCCATAGTCTTCTACTGAGACTCCGATGCGCACAAAAATAGAGCAGGTTGTGTATTTTTTTCACCTGACAGAAATGCAGGAGCAAAAAATGCTCCATGTGACGGAACCCATTGAAAACAATTGGTTTATATGTACGATTTTGCGCATACAAAGCCGTGAGCAAAATAGCCCATGTGAAGGAGTTTGAATAGACCTCTTTCCTGTTCCAGTCACCACTTCTTATCTGGCTGTCCTGACTAGGACTGTAGCAAACTCTTCTTTAGGAAACAGTTACATCTGATCTTGACACTGCAGCTCTGTGTGTTGCATGTATGCAGGTGCATCAAGTACAACAGGTCAGCACATTGAATTGAAGCAACTACCATTGTATCTAAACTCTCCCCACTGACGGCTGCAGCACACATTCTCTCCAGCTCCGCTACTGGTGTCTGGCTCTGGCATCCTCTCTGGCTCTGGCATCCTTTTTGGCTCTGGCATCCTCGTTGGCTCTGTGCATGCATAAACTTGCGCCAGCACACACTTTCCTATTTCATCTCCTGCCAGTCATGGACCACCTGTGGTTATATCCGGCACTTTCCCCTCAGCTATTGGTCTTTCTATTCATTTGTGTTGACTTCTTCATTTTTTGACTGTGGCTACGCAGTGTCAAAGGAGCGGGCCAACAGCCAAGGAGACAGTGGGGTAGTGAAAGGCCTTGTCACTGAGCTCTACCATCTCCTCCCCTTAGGGTAGCTTGGGACCTGACCAAGTTACTGCTGGGGGAAGTCACAGGGATAGTAACCAGGGGTTACCTTACATTTAGTTGTCCCAAGGGACACCATAGTTCCCTCTTCCAATGCCGAATTCCTTGAATAAAACATGTAGTGCACACAGAAGAGTTCTTTCTGAACAAAATCGGGAACGGTCGGTTCTGTCCGTTTACTGTAATTTTCCAAACTTCACTTCAAATAAACAGTTCTGGTACAGGTACAACAAGCCAGGGTGCTGCAACAGGGATATTCGGATAACCCACAGTCCAAGTTATCTGTGTGATACCGCTTCTGGCGACTCTCTTTCTTTTTACCGGTCAACACTCACTCACGTTGTCCTCCTCTCACTATGAAGCGGCTTCATTCTCCCAGCACTCAACAGTGGTACCGAGGCTCCTGGGTGCTCACGGGCCCAGGCTTAGCTTCAGGCCATCGCTTGGCCTCCTTTATTTCCTACACACAGACCAACCAGTGTCTATATGGCTTAAACACTTCTCCTAGACTGACATTTTCTAGACTTCCTTTTTCCAGACCCTCCTGCCTTGCATTCAGCAAACACCTATATACATATAAAACATAGTCACATGACGCACAAAACGTTACATTTTTCAGACAGGACACCACATACCAGCCATAACTCATTCAGTCCTCCAGCCATGCAGTACACATAAACCAAATGCATACCACAGACAAGACACTTACAAGACAATGACACAAGACAGACATAAAACATTATGCAGGGGCCCTACCAACTCTGGGCTACTACAGCTATTCCTGACTTCCCTCCATTCTCCACTCCTGACCTCAGTTTGTTGTATTGACCATCCTCCTGTCTGCCGCCTGCCCCGACTCCTGGCCCTCTTGCACCCTACTGAACCTGCTCTGTGAGTTCTGATTCCTGGCTTATCCCACATGTTGAAGTTATGCTGTCTGCCTTGACTTAGAATTCTCTGACTATGCCTCAGTTCACAAACCCAAGTACCGCATCCTGTTCTATTATAGAATCAGCTGCCACAGTACTTCCAATGTAATGCCCAGGGGAAAACACAGGGAAGCCCAGAACCCAAAAGATGGGGTGAAATAGGTAAGATCAGGGTTCCTTAGGTATCACCTCTGGATTTGGGCCAAACCAGTGTGTGGCACAATGGGTCCACGTCCATTGATCCTGAGAGTCAATACTCCAGTGTGCATCGTTGCATGCTAGTTCCGTTGATTAGGCGATATTCCTGGGTCTTAGGCTCCCACTTTTCAAGCAATAATAGCCTATCCTAAACGCCAATGTAAAACCCCTTTAAAGATCTGTTGTGTTAATTGTTTTACCTAGAAATGTCATTACCTGACTATCTGTGTAACACAATTAGTTTTAATTAATTGAAAAAAGTAATTCTTGCTTATGCTCGGGGTTTTACTCTTTTACATGTGATACTTAAGTTGACATGAAAAATCATTATATGATCTAAACTTCGTTCCTGATCAATAAGACGCAATCAGCAACAACTAAGGTTATTATAGTCGGCTCGTAATCAACTATCAGTGATGTTTCCATTGGCACAGTATTTACACTGTAGAATTTTACAGGCAAAAGACCAAATTAGGTCTCATTTGTTTACAGCTACAAGTCCTGACCCAGCTGTGGGTCTAATGACCCAAACTAACTGTATCATCGAGATCTTTGATGCTGTTAGTTCGGGTCATTAGACTCACGGTCGGGTTGGGACTTGTGATTGTAGTACAGATGCTAAAATGCGTTCAACAATATAATTGTACATCTGGCCTCACTGGAAGCTATCATTGCAGACGTAACCCTTCTTTTATATCTCCTCAGGAGGACGAGTGTTTGCCTATCCACAAGATTGTGCGCAGCATCTACTAAATGGAGATACCCTGAGTGGCGTATATACTATCTACATCAATGGCGACCAGAGTCAGAGTGTGCCAGTATTCTGCGACATGACCACTGATGACGGAGGATGGATTGTGAGTCTTTAGAAGACAAAACCATTACATTGCCCTTATTTTTCTACCCTTCCAGATTTTTTTTAAATTAAAGTGCAATTAAAATGACAAAATCCTCCGTGGAGCTTTCTCTTTAGGACAGACGTATCCGCAATGCAAAATTTCCTTGCCTGAAGACATAAAATGACTGGCAGCTTCTTCCAATCAACCATGTCAATGCCCCCTTATATAAAGGACACAATTAAAATGCTGAGGCACATTTACTAATCGTGTCTAATACATAGTGTAATGTTAGACTAGACAGTCTAATAATGGGCCAAATTAAGCACAGTATATAATAAATTTGGTACAACTTTAGACACTTTAGTCTAACTTTACGCCATCTACTGGTTGATTATTTTGCTTCGAAATTTTGAACTCAATTTGGTGCATGCTTTAACATTTAAGCCACGTCCCATTTAATAACAAACCACACCCATTTAGTCCAAACCACACCCCTTTTGTCAAGTGAAGTGCAGAAATTTTCTAAAATACATAATAAATTGGATACAAATCATGTTTTTTTTTTGGTGCAAAGTGAGCTAGAATTCTGTCATGTTTAACTTTAATCTCCCTACTAAGTCACCGAAGGGAACCACTGATAATAAAACTTAACTTTTAATAATAAAATTATTTAAAACTGCGTAGTTGGATATATGTTTTTCTGTTCTATGCACTCATAAAAATGCTCCGTAATCTGCAGACGTTAGTGCTGCTCTTGCTTGTCTCTGTCTAATCAAACCACCCTGATGAAGCAGTAGTTCTATCTTGCTGCGGAAACGCGTTGGTGGCAGGCTATACAGGAGAAGATGAACTTTAAAAACTTGAGATAGTTCATCTTCCCCTCTTCTGAGGAGTGACCATTCATGCCTGATTATCATATGCATGAATATGGTCTACCTATTGAGCAAGATACTAGATAATTGGTCATAACAGAGCAATTAGCTCAGTGATCTATTTAAACAGAATATTTGATTCTGTATTGGGGATTATGTCACAGGTGAATCGGTACTAACTAGAGAGAAATGACAATTATATCTATACATTCCTCTCTATATTACTGTGTGTCATTCATACTAAGAGCCAGGGAGTACACAGACTAAAATTACATCAATCTGTTGGACTCTGAGTCTTCTATGGCCACTATATCACCTGTTTGCTCTAAACTGAATGTCAGAATAACAGAAATTAACTAACTCCGTTTGACCCACAGTATTACCATCTACCACACTTTATACTCAGCGCTGAGTTCACTATATCAATATCCTAGCATATGAGTCATTATGGTGGCAGATGGTGATAATCGTTTGGCGGACATATATTGAGTAGAGATGAGCGAACGTGCTCGGCCACGCCCCTTTTTCGCCCGAGCACCGCGATTTTCGAGTACTTCCGTACTCGGGCGAAAAAATTCGGGTGGCGCCGTGGGTGAGTGGGGGGTTGCAGCGGGGAGTGGGGGGGAGAGGGAGAGAGAGAGGGCTCCCCCCTGTTCCCCGCTGCTACCCCCCACTCACCCACGGCGCCCCCCACCCCCCGGCCACCCCGAGTACTTTTCACTCGAGTACTGAAGTACTCGAAAATGGCGGTACTCGATCGAGTAATTACTCGAAACGAGTACGTTCGCTCATCTCTAATATTGAGCTATTGGGTCAATACGATATATCGCTCACAAAAACATATCGCAACTGATTCCATATCAGGAGTGTACATACCTCCATTTTTATGAGTGCATAGAACAGAAAAACATATATCCAACTACGCAGTTTTAAATAATTTTATTATTAAAAGTTAAGTTTTATTATCAGTGGTTCCCTTCGGTGACTTAGATTTTCGTTCCAGTGGGAACTTTTCTGCCTCGGTGATAAATTTAATCTCCCTACTGTACTAACATAATAGAGTGCATTGTAGCATATAAAGAGTCAAAAAATACTGTCACACAACTTCCAAATACAACCAAACGTATCATTTTATACAAAGGAACCATCCTTTCCCCAGAGCTCATACAACAGATCCAGCATAGTGTCCATAATCTTACCCACAACAGGGTTTATGTTCCAGTGCCAGCCACAGGGCCGCTGTAATTTAACCTGCACTGCTTTGTTCTTGCAGTAATGTATTGAAGTTATAAAGGAATTTGCTATGCTTTAATTCCTTCTGCCTACACAATGCTGTATTCAAATTTGTATGTCACAGTGCCGCCGGCCACTTCTGGGTTTGAGGACGGTTCTGGGGTCATGCCACAGTGCCAGCCCCAGCGCACATGATCCACACATCAGTGCATGGGCAATTTGATTTAGGCGCTAAATGCCAAGGGAGATACATCTGTCTGGTGGCTGATTGACTGGCTCTTTTCCATCGTCCGGTCCTTTCTTCCTGTGTCTATAGTCTAGTGTGCTGGGAGCTATGTCCTATCCAGTCCTTCCCTGGCCTTCATCATTTTCTCCCGTATATCATCTAAGGTTATTACAGGGAAGCCCCAGGTTCCTGTCGCGAGGTCATCCTTTTCGGGGCGGATGTACTGCTTGGTAGGTAGACTTGGCTACTTTAAGTTCAGGGACCAGTCTCTGCCCTTCCTTTTCTCCTTCCTTGGTGTGTTTCTTTTCCCCCAATCCGTCCGAATCCATGTGGTTTCCATGTAGTCCTAGTCAGACGTGACACTGTAGCTTTTTTTTTCGCCACCCAAGGAAAATATTCAGCTCATTGACCTGGGCCTCTAAATACCTCATCCAAAGTAGAGTGACTTATTGGTACTTTCACTAGCACCGGTGCTAGCAGCCCCATTGCTAGCCACTGCAATATCTTTAGAGATCCGTGCAGAAAGAAGTGTGCTTCATAGGCATAGCGTATGATAAAGCACCTATGCCGACAGCTCATGGACAGTAGGGCTGCCTATAAACATAAATCTCCCATGCCTCTAGGTCAGTTTATCCCAGCATATCCCATTGGCAGCTCAGCTTATTTCTACATATTAGTCTTCTAAGGAATTAAGACTGAATGATATAGTGCCAACCTGATTAGGGCTCTGCAAGTACATAGTATTCAGTCCTTGCCGTCCTAATGCCAGCATCCTGTTGTGCTCCTCATTTCCAGATCTGTACATGAAGCTCATTACTGTACAGTAATATAGAGGATAGGAGCATAGTCATTACCGTACAAGAAATGGCCTACTGAATGAGCCGTCTCAGCATGGTGTTCACATTTCTGTAGTAACTTTGGTTACGTTATGTTAAAATTCCTTGCACATAGTGAAGGCAGCCATTGTGTGCCACAGTCAGTAAATATTATTAATCCATCCGGCTTTAGATTATGTAATGGCATGTACAAAAATGATGCATATTTGCAAATGTGGTTTTATTCCTTTCAGGTGTTTCAAAGGCGTCACAATGGACTGACAGATTTTTTCCGTAAGTGGGCTGACTATCGAGTTGGGTTTGGGAACCTTGAGGATGAGTTTTGGCTGGGTAAGTAACATGACAATGACAAATACTAATATACCTACCCACCTATATACTTTTCCAACTGATCTATTGTACTACAAAAAAATAAATGATATTACGAGATTTAAATGAATATTTAAGTAACAAAGAGAAGAAAATATTATCAGGAAGATGATGCTCCTCTTGTGACTTGCACATAATTTAGTTTCATCATTAGTATTGGAGTGGAGTTCCTTGAGTCCACCTGATCAAATGATTCAGGTGGCCACCCTCCATCTATATAGGATATGTGCATGTCCACTTTAAATTGCATCATAAATGGGGTTAGCATTGAACAATAATAAGGTCTAATAGGTTATTTGTGAATCAATCCATAAGAAATGGCCCCTAGTGGGAAGTCTACAGAGTTGTCTCCAAATGGGGTTGTCTGCTGGTGGACCTTTGAAACTCATTATTGTGTCTCAGTTCGACACTGCTGGACCTTTGAAACCCATTATTTTTATCGACACTCAGTTCGACACTGTTGATCATCCATGGAGGAAGCCATAGAGTATTTTTGCTGAGGCTATGATAAGTTTGATTGTAAATGTTTCTCTGTAATATTGGAAAATTCTACTTTCTCCAGTGCAATTTTGCTCTGCTTCTGCCTACATATTTGCTTAGGGTCCTTTAAATTTTTTGTGATGCAGGAGTTTGATCAGTGGCGATCATTGAGATCTGTGCTCACACACCTGGTCCTTTATGCAAGCCAATTCAGACTCTATGGGTGACAAATGATTACGTTCATGTGGGCAAGTGAACACCAGACCCACACGAACGTGACCAAGGATAAGGACTGCTAACAGGAAACCAACACTTACATTGCATACCACCACACATAGATGGAATTGCTGTAATAAATACAAGAGATTAGTTCATGAATTGGCCAGATCCCTTAAGCCGCGAGCCCAGCTTCAAGGGTCCTTGTGTCTCGTGGTCCCTACACTGGCAAGACATATGACCCCAAGCTGCAGGGAGAATGACAGGACCCTACCTAATAAGCAGGGTGATTGCCTCGATAAAGGCAGCCCCGCGCTGGAACCTCAGTCCTGACTATCCCTGAAGGGTTAATACATGGAACCAGACAGACTGGCACACGGGACATAAATCACACAGCAACACACTAGGGCTAGCATGCAAGACAGAACAACCACATAGAACAGGGCAGTTCACTCCTTATGTCTAGCCACTAGCACAGACATACAGAACATGACACAGTTTACACCATATCCACAGGGCAGGGCTATCCACGCCTAATGTCTGGCCACCTGCACAAACACTTGGCAAGCCCCTCTTCAAACACATAACACCTGTACAGGCATGCAAGACCAACAAACCCTAGAGTGAAGGGACACCAGCTTCCTCTTGCAGCGGAAGGATATTTATCTGCAAACAGACTGGGGATAATTGGCTAGCAGGAGAACACCACACCCAACCAGCTCAATCATTCCACACCTGTGAGGCTGTGCTGCTAGAAACCTATGTGATACAACAGATCCCAGCCAGCACAACCCTTACAGATTTTTCATACAATGGTATGTTCTCCATTCACTTTAATCACTGTCGGCAGGAAGATGCGTTGGCTAAAACGATGGATTTTCCTGGCTGCACAAAAATGCGATCAGCCAACGAATTAACCATGAATGAGCATGAACAATCATTTGCCTGTGTAAAAGGATCCTTAGTTTCATAACAATGCACTTATACAATATATGTTTCTATGCATTATATGTTAGAGCACAGCTAATTCTGGCTGCGGGAAGCAAGTAAATAAAAATGGCTTGAACCATTGAAAATTATACTTCAGCTACTAAGATTTCCTACACTCTTATTCTTTGCAACTTCAAGACTGAATGCCTACTTAAAGAAATTGATTTAAAGATGAAGGTGCAAACTGAGATGTGGGATTATTCCATATGGCTGAACCAACATATTCATGGAAATTACTTAACCATAAAGAGCCTTATAGCATTGCATTAACTCTAAAATACTTATTCGATGGTGGCCCTAAGCTGCGCCTTCTGGCAAGCTCTCTCCTGAGTGCGTGCATTGTTTATAATATACCTTTGCTTAGTGATATGTGCTGCTTTATACATGATCTTTATTAAGGCCTCAAGATACTAGACATATCACTATCAATTCTACAGTATGTGTAAATGGGTAGAAAGCTTACTTTAGATCAGGAGTAGACATCCCATAGAGACTGCCTGTGTAACCGCATTGGTGCCTTGTAGACCAAGGGCCTACCAGCATCATAAGAAAAAAATAACTGGGCCACCTCTCTCTACTTAAATGGGTTTTCTGGGGAAAATACTATTGATGACCTATCCTCAGTCTGGCGCTTGTAACTGTAGGCTGGGGTCTCATTGAAATCAATGGGAGCTGTGCCTGCAGTTACAAGCACTGGCCACTACACAGGGGTCGAAGCATACCTGGAAAATCCCTTTAATTGCATATAAAGAACTGTTAATTATCACCAAGACTAGTTGTTGTATTGAATATAGGACCAATGCTTTTTCCACCCATCTTTCAGATGGACACCGATCCATATCTTAAAGTATTGGAGATTTGGTAGCTGCTAGAGATGAGCGAACGTACTCGGTAAGGCCGATTTCGCAATCGAGCACCGCGATTTTCGAGTACTTCACTACTCGGGGGAAAAGTACTCGGGGGCGCTGTGGGGCGGGGCGTGGCGTGGTGGAGCGGGGGGTAGCAGTGGGGAACAGGTGGGAGCTCTCTCTCTCTCCCTCTCCCCCCACTCCCCTCTGCAACCCCCCGCTCACCCACAGCGTCCCCGAGTACTTTTCACCCGAGTAGTGAAGTACTCGAAAATCGCGGTGCTCGATTGCGAAATCGGCCTTACCGAGTACGTTCGCTCATCTCTAGTAGCTGTACAAAAGTCAGGCCCCCTGTCCACGGGCATTGCGAAGTCCCGCGGCAGAACTCCGCCGCGGGAGCCGCCGCCTGGGAGTAGGAGCCGCTGCCAAATCTCCGCCGGTCAGCCCTATCTGGTAGATAGGCTGGCCGCAGAGAATCGGGGCAATTCGCAGCATGCTGCAAATTGTCTGCCGCGAGCGGAGAATCGCAATGATTATTCAGCGCTTTCCATAGCAATGCTATGGAAAGCGTCGGCAGGCATGATTCCACCTGCGAATACACGTCCGTGGACAGGGAGCCTCAATGTGTATTGAGGGTTGACACTTCTAGGGAATGTGTCATCAGAAAATGACCCTTTATATAAATAATGTTTTTATGTCAAACATTTTTTTAGACATTATGATGATTTTTTTAAATTTTTCGATGTCATGATCTATATGTATTTTTTTCAATGAACCAATGGTGGGTCCAGAAAGTCTTCAGATCCTTTCACTTTTTTGTTATGTTGGGGCCTTATGCAAATTTAAAAAAAATTCAACTTTCCTCCCATTATTCTGCACTCAGTACCCCCTAATGACAAAGTGAAAACAGAGTGGTAGAAATCTTAGTCATTTTTTTGTAAATGAAAAACTAACATTTTGCATTTACATAAGTATTCGTGTCCTGTACTCAGTATTTAGTTGAAGCAACTTTGGTAAGGGAAATAAAGAATTGTGAGAGGAGAGCGCCAAAGCAATTAAAAGACCAAACAAATACAAACGTGGTGAGATAAAGCTATTACTCACCGGGTGCTCAGGTGAGACTAAGCTGAAGACCTAGATCTCACTGGCACCGGAATCCTAGAAGGCATATATATAGCTTGTTCCCTTATCCGTAGAGAGCCGCACAGCATCTAATACGAGTAACATCCAAAAACTATTGGAGCTCGTTGCAATCGTTTAGGAAAAAGAAAAAACAATCCTTGCGCTCGCGGGAAAAAGCAGGAAAAAAATGATCAATTGATTAATTTTACCTAATCAATTTATTAAACACATAAATTACAAACGTCAATCTGAGCTACGCGTTTCTGCGACTTGCATGTCGCCTTTTTCAAGCTCAATAGCATATTTTAACACGATCAATTTATACAAACATTTAAAAGGCTGGCTTACCAGACGCTGTGCAATGCTAATTTTTAAACGCAATAAAACTTTACAAAATATGATTGTTCCTTCCAATCCCAACAGGAATAAAAATATAAATAAAAATGAGAATGATAATAAATATGATAATCCAATAAAAACTGGTGTTTATAAATGTTTCCAAAAGAATTGTAAGTGCTGTCCATTGATTTCACACAATAAAACAGAGGTTTTAAACAGTAAAAATGTGAGTTTTAAAATTTCTCAAAAATTGAATTGTAACAGCTCTAAAGTTATCTACCTCATTGAATGCCCATGTAAATTGAGTTATATAGGGAGAACAATAAATAAACTGAAAAATAGAATTGGGAACCATCGGCAGAATATTTTAAAAAATTTTCGGAATCATAGCCTTTCCAGACATTTTTATGACATTCATGATGGAGATGCATCGAAAATGCTAGTAACTCCATTGGAAAGCATAGACTCTAGATCCATTGCAGCATTGAGAAAAAAGGAAATGTATTGGATCTACAGGCTAAACACCTTAGTTCCCGCAGGGCTCAACGAAATGTTGGAGAAAATATGAAATTCATTTTAATATTTATCAATGGTAATTTTAAGACGTTTTGTTATAATGAAGAATGAATTGTCGGGATAAAAATGCGTTTTTATAGTATTAGTTGGTTTTACATTAAAGTTTATCATGTGGCATATTAAAATATAAACTATATATCGAGTAACATATTGGATACTATATATTTGTATTTAATATATTTTATTTAAATTATGGTGGTGTTTAAATTGTAGTTGGATATGATATATGTAAGCTACTAAATCGGGTGTTATTCCTTTAGTAGATGGATCGACGAAAGTAACCATTGTTGGAACCTTTCAACATGTGTTGATAAAGTTCATTGTAAAAAACTTTGACACGCATGATTGCGAGTCAAAAAGTGACGTAATTACGTCCAATTAATTACTCCTAGGTAGCGGTATCTCCGCCCAAACACATTAACTGAACGGTATGCAGCGGTAATTGCACAGCGTCTGGTAACTTTAGAGCTGTTACAATTCAATTTTTGAGAAATTTTAAAACTCACATTTTTACTGTTTAAAACCTCTGTTTTATTGTGTGAAATCAATGGACAGCACTTACAATTCTTTTGGAAACATTTATAAACACCAGTTTTTATTGGATTATCATATTTATTATCATTCTCATTTTTATTTATATTTTTATTCCTGTTGGGATTGGAAGGAACAATCATATTTTGTAAAGTTTTATTGCGTTTAAAAATTAGCATTGCACAGCGTCTGGTAAGCCAGCCTTTTAAATGTTTGTATAAATTGATCGTGTTAAAATATGCTATTGAGCTTGAAAAAGGCGACATGCAAGTCGCAGAAACGCGTAGCTCAGATTGACGTTTGTAATTTATGTGTTTAATAAATTGATTAAGTAAAATTAATCAATTGATCATTTTTTTCCTGCTTTTTCCCGTGAGTGCAAGGATTGTTTTTTCTTTTTCCTAAACTTTGGTAAGGATTACAGCCTCCAGTCTTCTTGGGTATGATGCAACAAGGTTTAGACACCTGGATTTGGGAATTTTCTGCTATTCTTCTCTGCAGATCCTCTCAAGCTCTATCAGGTTGGATGGGGGCCATCTGTAGACAGACATTTTCAGGCCTCTTCAGAGATGTTCAATTGGGCTCAAGTCAGGACACTGGATGGGCCACTCAAGGGCATTCACAGAGTTGTCCCTAAGCCCTTTCTGTGTTGTCTTGCCTGTGTGCTTAGAGTCATGGCCTTGTTGGAAGGTGAACTGTCGGCCCATTCTGAGTCCCCTTGCACTCTGGATCAGGTTTTCATTAAGAACATCTTTGTGCTTTGCTCCATTGAGTTTTTCATCAACTCTGACAAGTCTCCCTGTCCTAGCTGCTAAAAAACACCCCCACCATGTGATGCTGCCACCACCATGCTATACTATAGGGATAGTATTGGGCAGGTGATGAACAGCGCCTGGTTTCCTCAATACATAACGCTTAGGATTGAGGCCAAAAAGTTCAATCTAGGTTTCATCAGACCAGAAAATCTTGTTTCTCACAGTCTGAGAGGCCTTTAGGTGCTTTTGGCAAACTCCAGGAGGGCTTACATGTGTATTTTACTGAGGAGAGGCTTCTTTCGATATGCTGCGCCATAAAGCTCAGATGGGTGGAGTGCTGTAGTGATGGTTGACCCTCTGGAAGTTCTTACCAAGGCCCTTCTCCCCCGATTACTTAGTTTGGTGGATCGGCAGCTTTAGGAAGAGTCCTAATTGTTCCAAATTTCTTCCATTTCTTCCAATTATGGAGGCCACTGTGCTCTTGTAAGCTTTCAGTTCAGCAGACGTTTTTTTGCAGCCTTCTCCAGATTTGTGCCTCCACACAATCTTGTATCTGAGCTCTACAGGCAGTTCCTTTCTCCTTATGGCTTGGTTTTGGCTCTCATATATGCATTGTGAACTTTGAGACGTCATATATATAGGGGTGTGTCTCCAAGTATGATCACCATAAACTAAGTTATTGTGCTCAAACGGCAGGTTCCCTAGAGTCTGGGCAGGTATTTCTTATACTTTTCTGGCTTCCCAATACAGTGCTCTGACCGTTAGTCAGCACAGATCATGCAGCCTATACCACTAGTTACATGTACGTGTGTGCTGCTATTGATTGCTATGGGAGTGCATGCACAGTGTGCAGCCAGCAGTCCGTCAGCACTGCCCATGCTGACTTTCAGGGTTAACAGAGCTGGATCTGGGAGCTTGGCACGTATTAGAAATTACTCCCTGAACTCCAGAGAATCTGCGTATGAGCACAATAACTTAGTTTACGGTACTCAAGCCCGGTGACAGGTTCCCTTTTAACTGAATTTACAATGATCAAGAGAAATGCAATGCTCCAAGAGCTAAATTTCGAGTGTCATAAGAAAACTCTAAATACTTATGTCAATGCAAAAAGTTAGTTTTTCAATTTTATAACATTTACGAAGATTTCTTATTTTCTGTTTCAACTTTATCATTATGGGGTACTGAGTACAGAAAGATGGGGAACAGTTAAAACTATTTTTCATTTGCACAGGGACGCAACATACCATAATGTAAAAAAAATGAAAGGATCTGAAGTAGTGATGAGCGAGCATTGCCCTTAGCGAGTACTTACCCGCTCGAAAGAAAAGGTTCGGCTGCCGGCGGTGGGCAGGGAGCAGCGGAGGAGAGCGGGGAGGAATGGAGGGGAGATCTCCCTCCCATTCCCTCCTGCTCACTGCCGCAACTCACCTCTCACCCGCGCCGGCACCCGAACCTTCTCTGCCGAGCGGGAAGATACTCGCTAAGGACAATGCTCGATCGAGCAATTGTCCTTAGCGAGTATGCTCGCTCATCTCTAATCTGAAGACTTTCTGGACCCACTGCAAAATCTTACAGATCCCAAAATGTCTCCTAAGCCTATCTGACACTTCCTGTTCTGTAAGGAGTGTGCAATTCTGCTTACGTCAGTGTGATGCCAGTCTAATAGGCGCCATCAACAATGCATATGCAGTAAAATGCAGGCAGGACCCCAGTGACCGGTACCTGTCCAATATTTGACCACACTAAGCATTAGTCATGTAGCTTTGAGCTCCGAGTAAACAACATAAAGTGATGACTATATGTGACCAACATATCTGATGAGTAAAGCTGCGCACATCCATATGAATTGTGACCTTTCTTTATCCAGAAGAGATAAGGATGAATTATTTTCTGAGACTCGGCTCCCCTTGAAGGCATCTTCCACCCCCAAATTTGTATTAACCTTATGTGAGATACAACTCTGCAAGACGACGGGGAAAAGGGAATATTGTTCTGTACAAGTGACAAGAATGAGGCCGTCAGATGCCACATCAGCTATAATTACTTTCCCTTTTTGAAAGCTGGCAACGGTAAAGCCTAAGACAGCTATTATTAATATTACTATTCTGCAGAGAGATGCGCCCTCACATCAGGCTTAATAGTGGTAATACAATTTTATTATTCTGAGACATTTCTGGGCGAAATTACATCTCTATTATGATGCATATATCCGTTTTTTTCCTAGCCTTCTAATAATAAATGTATATTGAATAGAAGCAAAAACATTTGCAAGAAAAGTTGTAGGAAGCTCTGAAGAACCATTATTCCGTGTTTCTCCTTTCACAGGGCTGGATACTCTCCATCAGATAACTTTACAGGGCCGCTACGAGCTCAGGATTGACATGCGAGATGGGCAAGAGTCTGTGTATGCATATTACAACAAGTTTTTCGTGGGGGATCCACGGAATATGTACAAACTGCGCATTGGGGACTACAACGGAACTGCAGGTACAAAGACGGTGTTCTGTATAGTGCTCAGGTATTTGTGTCCAATATATGTGTTCTCGAAGATCTAAAGGGGAACAGTCTATTTTTTCTGGCAGAAATAGCCCTACCTTCGTCCATGGGCCATGGGAGGTAATACACCTCAGCACAGTTCATATGGTAAAAGGTAGAGTCCCCATGACTGACTCCTTGGGTGACGTCACATTGTGATGTTTGCTTGGCAGGTTGATTTGCCATTGCCTTCACCAGTCATCTTTTACCAGGAGCTCATTTTACCAGCAGGATGGAAGGTTGAGTCAACCTTGAGCTGGCTGCCTTAACCAAGTCAGGATTGAAACTGCAACCTGCCTTTCTGCTGCCACACGGGGCCTATTGTTCATATGAATGGGGCTTAAAAGTGACATCAAACAGCAGCCTAATTAACACGTTTGGGAACTTAACCCTTTCCAATCCAATTTGTATCCTGGTTTTCCTAGGGGGCTTACTCTTTTTCTGCCATTATACAATGGCACTATCTGCTGGCTAAAGCCAGTACTGCATGCGGTGGCACATCGGATAGGCTCCGACAGCAGAGAGGCTGGCAATATACAGTAAGAGAACCCCAACGGACGTCTTCCAACATCGGAGCTGTACAGCTTTAAATTATAATATCTTCAGATGTCAGACAGTGGATTGGAAAGGGTTAAAGGGTTGAACCAAGATAGACTTTTATCACCTATCTGTAGGAAAGGCAATAAAAGTATGAAGAACAGAGGTCTTGCCAAGACCCCCACCAATCCCGAGAATCAGGCTTCTGTGTACCCAACTTTTCGTCACTGCGGAATCAATTTTCCTAATTGCAGTGCTATCAGATTGAATGTAGTGTCAACCACAGAATTTTCCGTGCCGAATCGACCTGTAAAACCTTGGCACATGCCCTTAGGGTACATTCACGCATAGTGGATTTCCATGTGGATCCGCAAGAAAATTGTGTCAAAATCTGCACCTTTGGTGCAGATTTTAATGTGGATCTGCAGCAGATAAGAGTTAGGGTTTACAGAAAGGGGCAGTGCTCAACAGTCATGTTGTCCTACTGCAAACAAGACAGACAGGGGAGAGGCTCCTGCTGCAGTCAATTGTCTTAGAGTCTTTCACAGGACACTGAGGAAGAGCAGAGGCAAATAGCTTATCTCCTGGGACACAAAAAGAGAAATTCTTAATATATTTCTCAGTTTTAATTGTGATATGAGATGGTTATAATCACATGACCGTTTTAGCAAATGCACATATTCTCATGGGTTAACACAATGCCACAGCAGGCTTAAAAGGGGTTAAACAGGATTAGCAAAACATGGCTAATTACTTCCAGGAACAGCGCTACCCATATCCATGGGTTGTTTCGAGGTATTGCAGCTGAGAGCCATTGAAGTGAATTAGGGTGCGTACTATACAGCACGCAACTTGTGGATAAGTGTTGCACTATTTTTTGTAGTAATCAGCCATATTTTTTAACTATGTGCACCCCCTTTAGGAACTAAGGCACATCTTCATTCTACAACAGCAACGTCTAGTGCCGGAATGTAGACCCCCATCGTTACAATCGCCGGCCGCTATACAGGGTTTGGAGCAGTGGCTTCCGCTCCGACCCCTTTGTATTTGCATTGCTGTTAGAGGTCGCCTGATCACCTGATTGGCCGGGCTCTACAGCACCGGACCCAAGGCAATCCTGAGGATAGATCATTACTAGTATTTTCCCTGGAAAACACCTTTAATTTCCCTCAATATTGGATGTCCAATTTATTAGAAATACTCTTTAATTGGTTTATAACTAAATATTTGATCTGAATTTTTGTTTCTCATAGGGGATTCCCTTACCTACCACCAGGGGCGCCCATTCTCTACCAAGGACAGAGATAATGATGTTGCTGTAACAAATTGCGCCTCTTCATATAAAGGAGCATGGTGGTATAAGAACTGCCACCGAACTAACCTCAATGGCAAATATGGAGAGTCAAGACACAGCCAGGTACGAGATAACTAATAGTATCACTAGATAATGCATGGCATTCAATTCACCATTCAGCGGCTGTAATATTATGGATGATTGCTTTGTGTTTGTGTATATATTTGCATATATATACTTTATTTAAAGAGTACCTGCACTTTCAGATAACTTTTGACATATCATAGAGACATGTCAAAAATGTTGATCAGTAGGGGTCCCACTGCCAAGACCCCCTGTTGATTGCTAGTATCAGGGGCTGCAGCGTTCACCCAAGCTCTGTGACCCCTTGGCTATTCTCACTGGTTTTTGGCTGCTTCTAGCAGCTGAACAAGGTTCACATTGGGGGATATAGAAAGCACTATACACCTCTGTGAGGCCATCTACAGCTGCCGGATGGAACCAAAAACTAGCGAAGACAGCGAAGGGGGAGCAGAGCTCATCTAAGCACTGCAGCAGCCTCATACTAGCGATCAACAGGGATGGTCTCAGCAGCGGGACCCCTAGTGATCAATACTTTTGACATGTCTCCAAGATAAGTCAAAAGTTATCTGAAAGTCTAGTGTAGTTACTCTTTAACCTCCTTTTTTTTCAGTTTTTCGTCCCCACTTTCAAAAGTCTTTTATTTATCCATTGACATGGCTGCCTGAGGGCTTTTTGCGGGATGAATATTTTTCAATGAAACTAGTTAATGTACCATGTAAAGCTTTTGTAAAAAAGCGCAATTCTGCCATCTGTGGGTGGGTCTTGTTTGTACAGCATACTCACTGCAGCAAAAATGACACGATAGCTTTATTCTATTGGTCAGTCAGATTATGACAATGCAAAATTAAAGGGGTTGTCTCGCGAAAGCAAGTGGGTCTATACACTTCTGTATGGCCATATTAATGCACTTTGTAATATACATCGTGCATTAAATATGAGCCATACAGAAGTTATTCACTTACCTGCTCCGTTGCTAGCGTCCTCGTCTCCATGGTTCCGTCTAAATTCGCTGGCAGCTTGCTTTTTTAGACGCGCTTGCGCAGTCCGGTCTTCTCCTTTCAGCACGAGCCGCTTCAGTGTGCTCCCCGCTACAGCTCTTCTGCGCGTGCGCAGATGAGCTGTCACTGCTCGGGAGCGCGCTGGAGCGGCCATTCTGTACCATCCTCTGTTAGAGGAAGGTGCAGAGCCGCCCAGCTGTCCGGAGAAGCCGCCCAGCTGTCCTGCCGTCCTGGTAAGTGATGGGCCGGGGGGGCTGCCGCTGCGCCGGGGGGGGCTGTCGCCGCTGTGCCGGGGGGGCTGTCGCTGTGCCGGGGGGGCTGTCGCTGCACCGGGGGGGGCTGCCGCTGCGATGGGGGGCTGTCGCTAGGCCGGGGGAACTGTCGCTAGGCCGGGGGAACTGTCGCTAGGCCGGGGGAACTGTCGCTAGGCCGGGGGGGGCTGTCGCTAGGCCGGGGGGGCTGTCGCTAGGCCGGGGGAACTAGCGCTAGGCCGGGGGGGCTGTTGCTGGGCCGGGGGGGCTGCCGCTGTGATGGGGGGGGGCGCTGCGCCGGTTACCTTCTGCCTAGCGGTGGGTGACTGGTCGGCCGTGTTCACTCCAGGGGTCTGGTCGGCGGCTGCGGGGCGTCTGGTTGCCATGGAGACACAGCTGGTAGCGTCTCGGGAGCGCGCACGTCGGGCTGCAGCGAGCGAAGGGAAAAGAGCTGGCGGCCATCTTGGCAAAATTTTTATAAGTTGCTGAAACGCTGGAACGGTAAGTAGAAACCAGCTAGAAAAGTCATTTACAGGGGTAATTAGTAATGTTTGCTTAATTAGGGGGACTGGGCAAAAAAAAAAATTCACTGCTTCCTCGAGACATCTCCTTTAATATAGTGTTTTTTGATTTTTCAATCAACATAGTTGTGTGAGGGCTAGTTTGCGGATCGTCCTACAGTTTCTATTGGTACCGTTTTGGAGTGCATATGACTTTTTGATTGCTTTTTATTGCATTTTTTTTTTTTTTGAGAAGCGTTCACACACACGCCAGAAGCACACACACAATGCACACTGAACACCAAAGGTAGGACTTCGTACTGAACTCAGGGGCAGACAAACCTCCCTGCAAGCAGGGCGATCATCCTGATAAGGACTAGAACTTATGGACCTACCTATCCCTGGATAGCAAACGATCCACAGCAGGACAGGATGCAGCTCACACCAACTCACAGAACAGGACTGTTCATACCTGATGTCTGGAAACCTGCACAGACACGCACCACACAACATGCATAAAAGTAAAACTCCGAGCTCACATGCATACAGATAAACCATTGCTAGCACAATTGTCCTCACACCAAGGGGAAAGAGTCAGACACCGTACTGACATACAAGGAACAGTGTAGGCATCACCCAACGGACACACACAAATGACATCAGACGTCTGGAGGCCGCACCTGTGAAAGGGAAGGGAGAAGGGGATCTGCATAAGATGCAGAGAAGGACTACAGGTATCCAGATCATCCTCAGGAAAGCTGAGAGACACTCTACAGACTAGACATGCATAAAATCAAGCTCAGAGCGGGATTAAAGGGGTTGTCCCGCGGCAGCAAGTGGGTCTATACACTTCTGTATGGCCATATTAATGCACTTTGTAATGTACATTGTGCATTAATTATGAGCCATACAGAAGTTATCAAAAGTTATTCACTTACCTGTTCCGTTGCTGGCGTCCTCGTCTCCATGGTTGCCGTCTAATTTTCGCCGTCTAATGGCCAAATTAGACGCGCTTGCGCAGTCCGGGTCTTCTTCTCTTCTCAATGGGGCTCCGTGTAGCTCCGTGTAGCTCCGCCCCGTCACGTGCCGATTCCAGCCAATCAGGAGGCTGGAATCGGCAATGGACCGCACAGAAGAGCTGCGGTCCACGGAGGTAGAAGATCCCGGCGGCCATCTTCAACCGGTAAGTAAGAAGTCACCGGAGCACGGGGATTCAGGTAAGCACTGTGCAGTTTTCTTGTTTAACCCCTGCATCGGGGTTGTCTCGCGCCGAACGGGGGGGGGGTTGAAAAAAAAAAAAACCCGTTTCGGCGCGGGACAACCCCTTTAACACAGAGAAGCTGGCAAGAGTGACTCGTATTTATGTGCAACAGACCAGGGAGGGGGATTTGCTGACTAGAAAATACCACACCCAGCCAGCTCAATTACCCCACAGCTGAGAGGGTGTGCTCATGGAATCTCATAGAACTACAGATTCTAGAAGCACAACCTAACATTAATTTTGTTTATTAATTGATAACATTTTTTTAAACTGATTTTTACTTTTTATTTTAGTCCCCACAGGGGAGTTGAACTTGCGATCCTTTTTTTGCTCCTGCAGTATGATGCAATACCATGGTAATTCATTATACTGCGATTTAAGAGGTATAATGAACCACACCACTGTGAGTTTGAATAAAACAGCGGGAAGATAGGTCCTGCTCTATAGTATTAACTACGTGCGAGAAAGGTAGGGCAAGTCCTAACTTTTCTCACTCATATTATTAACGGGTGAGAATACTGCTAATGAAAACGAAACCATTGAAATGAATGATTTGGTCTTGTCCTATTATGTGGCCATGATTACTGCTGCATAACGAGACTAAAACATGCCCATCGGAAGAAGCCCTAAAACATTAAACTGTTTGGGATACCCCTAACATTCAACTGCAGTTCTGTTGAAAGATTTTTATATCACCCAATTAAAGGCTGTTCATTCTATTGTAGATTTTGAGTTTATGTCTCAGGTAAATAAATTTGATGCAGAACTCAGTCACCTGAAGTGTATTTTTAAAACCTTAGGCTGGCTTCACATAAGCGTGTTTTTGTGTGTGCATACGCACGCACAAAAACACATTTGTATTTGCAACATTGCATTCCCTATGGTGCGTGCACATGTCCGTGCTTTACAGGCGTGTGCCTGCAAAGATAGGACATGCATACACCATTCGGAATACACGCATTGTTTTCAATGGAGCCGCGGCTGCTGCCGGCGGCTTCATTGAAGACAATGCTCTGCCGACACCCCTGCATTCTTTTTCAGGGAAGGGCTTTACATAGAAAAAATATACTTACCTGTCCGCTGCTGCCGTGACCCCCGCGGGGAGGAAGAACACATTTGCAGCATGCGGCAGATGTTTCCTTCATCCTTGCTAGTTAAAAGAATTCTCTGCTGCTGCATCTGCCACATCTGTGACAGATGCAGCAGAGGAATCCTTCAATTCTCTACCGCAGCTATCACACATGTCAGCTGCGGTAGAGGATTCTGCAGCCGGCAATTGATTTCAAGGAAGGGCTTTAAATATAAGCCCTTCCCTGGAAATCAAGTAAAAGTGGTTTTAAAAGAACAAAAAAAAATAGATACCTTGCTTCAGCTGAATTGCAGCCAGCAGAATCCTCTACCGCAGCTGACATGTGTGACAGCTGCAGTAAAGAATTGAAGAATTCCTCTGCTGCATCTGTCACAGATGGGGCAGATGCAGCAAAGAATTCTTTTAACTAGCGGGGATGAAGGAAACATCTGTCGCATGCGGCAGATGTGTTCTTCATCCCCACAGGCGTCACGGCAGCGGCAGACAGGTAAGTATATATATATTTTTTTTGAACGCTAAAATCTTTCTTTTTCAGGGAAGGGCTTATATGTAAAGCCCTTCCCTGAAAAAGAATGCAGGGGTGCAGGCAGAGCATTGTTTTCAATGAAGCCGCCAGCAGCAGCCGCGGCTCCATTGACAACAAGCACGCAGCTGTGTTTACGCATGTTTTTGCTCGTACCTAGGTGTGCATGTATGTACGCACCTAAGTACGCACAAAAACATACTCGTGTGAACCCACCCTTAGAGGCTAATTTTAGCCATAAGATTGGGTACATCGTTTACCCTATTTTGTTGTTTTCTTTTTTGAGTTTTTTACAGAATTTACCATGCTGGATAAATAGTACAATATTTTATAGTATGGGTAGTTACGGATGTGGTGATACCAATTATGTGTCATTTTATTTTTGCTATATTTTTTTCAATATATAAAACATTGTGTAAGGGAAAAAAATGTTTTCTGTAAAAATGTTTAGACGCCATGGTCACCAATCTATGTGGTTAGGCGGCATAGAGAAATTATTAGATGAGCAAGTTCTCTTTACACTCCTTTTCTGGGAAAAAAGACCCCCCTATGTGACAGTCAGAGAGTAAATTTGTTCTCCAATTGATAGGGGGAGGGTGGTAACATGAAGAAAAATCTCTGTCACCTCTCCCCTGGAACAGACTAAAGAATCACAGATACAAGTATTCTCTGCTGCCTGCATGTATTTCGTTGCCCTCCTATTCTGCAGACATAGCTGTAAATTCAGTATTCCCTACCCCATTTCAAATGGCTGTAGCTCCGGTTCTATCAGTGCTACCAACATGCTTTTGCTCTCCTTTTAAAGCCAAACATGTTGCTAGCACCTATGGATCTGGGGCTACAGACAGTTGAAGTAGAACAAGCTTATTTAGTCCTTTTCCTCCAGAATTACCTCTATTCCTGGTACAATCCCGTCAGTGGTCAGAACACTTTCATTTAATAGTGGTCATTCTGAGTACTACTCAGCTGATCAATGGGACTCCCAAGCAGCAGACCCCCACCGATCAGATATTGATGGCCTATCCTGAGAATAGGTGATGAGGCTGGATAACTCCTTTAAGATCTGCAATGTGCGGAGGACTTCCTTGGGACTTTAAACCAGATGGTCAATGTTAGAGCAAGCGAAAAAATACCTGTTTGGGTCAACAAACACGGAATATAAATAAGTTAAAATATCTGAAGCCAAATCAAGGCACGGAGATTGAAAAAGCCAAACCTTATGAATAGTTTGCTGCTTGGTGGGGAGCCAAGACTGCAAAGTGAAGACTTAAAAGGAATGATTAAAATTTCAGGTCTTAGCATTTTCTTGGCCTGTTTATATACAATCTTCTACATCACAAAGCAGTAATATTGTTTGCTTCAGATTCATATCCCGCATATATTTCTTAAGTAGATATAAAACCAAAATTATGTTAGATATTTTATCTAGTTTTCATTAAAAGATAACATTACATAAAATGAAAAAGGAGAAAATCTGCATGGTACTAACCTCTGCTCATGTACATGTACCCATATAATAATAATAATATTTATTCATACAGCGCCAACATATTCCGTAGCGCTTACCATACAGGGGAAATAAAACAAGACCACAGTTACATGTAGTAATCAGCTGATGGAGACCGTAGGGGTGAGGGTCCTGCTCCAACGAGCTTACATACTACAAGTAATGGGGTGATACAGAAGGTAAAGGGGCTGGAGATGTGCAGAGTATGGCGAGGTGGAGAGTGAGGGATGCTATACTCATAGACAACGGTCAGGCTGTATAGTGGCGGAGTCGGTATGACTGCAGATGCTGGTTGATTACGGCTAGCAGGATCTGCAGTAACTAGGACAGGGAGCAGGGGCGTAACTATAGAGGATGCAGGGGATGCGGTTGCACCCGTGCCCAGGAACCTTAGGGGGCCCATAAGGCCTCTCTTCTCCATATAGGGAGCCTAGTACTATGAATAAAGCATTATAGTTGGGGGGCCCTGTTATAGGTTTGCATTGGGGCCCAGGAGCTTCAAGTTACGCCTCTGACAGGGAGCATGTTATCAGGTTGTTCAGAGAAGTTTGGTTTAGGGGATATGGTATGCCTCCCTGAAGAGGTGCGTTTTTAGAGCACGCCTGAAGTTTTGTGTGTCAGGGATTGCCCGGATAGTTTTTGGTAGCACATTCCAGAGGACTGGTGCTGCTCTAGAGAAGTCTTGGAGACGCAAATGAGAGGTTCGAATTAGAGGGGCACTTCAGTCTGATTTCGTTAGCAGAGCGGAGGGCGCAGGCTGGGTGGTGAATTAAGAAGAGGGAAGCAATGTAAGGCAGGCTATTATTTGTTTGTCACAGTCACATTATTATTAGCACCTCCTACTTTCAATGTACGTAGCACATGAAGGACATGATGCGTGGTGGGCTGGCTTGGTGGGTATATAAGGTGTGTATTAGGCTGTCTGCTCACATATTGCTTGTTGTCATGGGTAAAGATGGTTATTTATCAGAGTTGCAAAAAAGGATGATTATTGGTTTTCGGGCCAAGGGTGGCGGTATAACTCAAAGAGCGCAGTTTGCATGCTGCTGTGGTAAAAGCATATTGTGAGTGGGCTGTCTGTTGGGTTTGAGCAGATCCGGTTGTATTTGATGGCCTGGCTGTAGACAATGAACTTTTTGATGTGTTTAGGGTGGAAGCTGTCCCATCTGAGATATGTGGGCCGATCAATCGGTTTTCGGTATAGGGATGTCTGTATTGAGTTGTTTGAAATTTTTATGGTGGCGTCCAAAAAGTCGATTTCAGTATGCGAGTAGCTTAATGTGAGGTTTATGGTGGATGGAATGCATTGAATCTCTCATGGAATTTTATTAGTTCTTGTTCGGTGTTGGTTCAGATGATTATGATGTCATCAATGTAGCGGAAGTTGGCCAATAGTTTGTTGGGGCAGGAGGCCAGAAAGTCACTCTCCAGTTTTGCCATAAAAAGGTTGGCATATTACGTTGCCATTTTACTGCCCATGGCGGTTCCGGTGAGTTACAGGAATATCTCTTTGCCAAAGGAGAAATAATTGTATGTGAGGATGAATCTCAAGAGTTATAACATGGATTTAGAGGCAGCCCCATTGGCCTCAAGGTGTCTATCCATCTTCATGTGGGAAGTTGGAATAGAAGGATTCTTCCCTACAGTTATGCCACTAACTTAGTTGGGTTTATAGCTCTTCAGCATGTAATCTCAATGTCAACTGCACCCATATGTCATAAAGCACTAAGAATAGTGGCTGAGTCTTTGCTATGGCTTCACAAGTCTTGATACATCTTCCAGGATTTAACTTGATTTATATAAGCTGGATAAACCAGTTACAGCAAATGAACATCACTGCTACACTGAAAGGCTAATCAAATACCGCTGCATTACTGAGATGTAAGATGTGTGTTGCTGGTAGGAATCATATATCAGCAACGGGCAGTAAATCTATTAACACGGACAAATATAGCAATCCACTCCATCAGGAAGATTACATTTTCCTTTAATTACAGTGTTGTTTGTTACTGAGTTCCCAATATCTTCAACAGCAAATTATTAATTAGTGCATACCCTTCAGTTCTACATGCCAACATCTTTACCATGGCAAGAGGTCCAATGCTTATAGTGATGCCAGTATGTTAAGTTGTAAAACTGACAGATGGCTCAAAATCTTTAGTGCTGTGAGAAAGTATTTACCCCCTTCCCAGAGTTGGAACTGTAAGAATGGAACTTTGGAACCACCAACTTTCCTTCCTTTGCATCACTAACTATGGGCAGCAACATAGGATGACGAGCCACAGCTGCTTGATACAATGCTTATACAATGTTTCCCCAACAATAAAACCCTAGGACACTAGGTCTTATTTTTAGGGAATGGCTTATTTTACTTACCTAGCAGGTGTGGCCTGGGTCTCTCCTGCTGGTCTCCGAGGTTCTGTAGCTCCGCTGTGCATCCTGCACTCCTCGGATGCCGGCTGAACCAACGTAATGGCTGTAATTGGTTCAGCAAGAGCAGCACTCGTGAACCAATCAGAGCCTTCGCTTCTTGGAGGCAGGATTTATGTCAGTGGAGGGGGTAGGATGTGAAGCAGAGCTACGGAACCTCGGAGACCAGCAGGAAGGACCCGGACTGCGTCTTCTAGGTAACGTATTCATTTTTTTAGTAGTCTAGCTAGGGCTTATTTTCAGGGTAGGGCTTATATTTCAAGCCTCCCGGAAAATAGTCAAAAATCAGGGTAGGGCTTATCTTAGGGGTAGGTCTTATTTTCAGGGAAACGCTGTATCACTGTGTGCCTATTTTCATAGAAGATCATGATAACAAATTATTAATTCACAATCACAATCTTCAAAGTCACGTTTACTTAGTATCTGTATGATGTGTGCGCCATCTTCTACTTAGCCCCTCCCACGCAGGCCGGCAGACTTCAGAAGTAATTAGTGATTATAACATGTAATTATGTGACTCTCAAGAAAGGCGTCCAGACCCCTTTTAAACTCTTTTATCAGATTCGCCATCCCCACGTCCTCAGACAGAGAGTTCCACAGTCTCACTGCTCTTACAGTAAAGAACCCCCATCTATGTTGAAACCTTCTTTCCTCTAGACGCAGAGGATGCCCCTTTATTACAGTCACAGTCCTTGGTCTAAAAAGAATTGGTTATTGTGACATTTGGAACTACATCGATGACAATCTTCGTAAATAACGAGACATCTTTATTACTATGCCTTGAATCCATTTTTCAAACAGGCCCCACTATAAATATTGTACAGTCTGAAGACGGTGAATTACGAATGACTGTTGCCTACATATAAATCCCTTTAGCAGGTCTAAGCTTTCTCAGCATTCCTATTGATTGCTAAGGCAAAAATGATGGCTGTAAGAAAACATACATATCTAGAAGATGCTTCCAAGTTCAAATTACATCTCAATTACACTGGTGAGATCAATGAAAATAATGTACTGTGTACAAGAGACGCGGACTGCTTGATGTCCCAGCCTCTTGATGAGGAACACTTAATTACACATTAAAACACTTACACTGGCAAGGTCATTTGTGATTTACTTTAATGAATCTTTTGAAAGAGCATTAAATATGATTTTACATTTCCCGGGAGTAGAAACTCACAGTATGAACTGGCAATATAATGTCACTATATGCCATATAGCATACATTTAATGGAAGGCACGGCATATTAGAAGGCTATAACAAGTCGGCAAGGATTTCTGCAAGTATACAAAGACTGTTTAGACTGAGCGTATAATGCAGTTATCCCGGAATCATGATTTATCTACACGATGCGTCCGATCACTGGACGACCTGAGTGCCTATATTGGACCCCGTCGCTCCATTCAGTCTAGGCAGCCATCATCCTGAGTCCCATATACTTTGAATGGAGTGACTATGTGCATACTAGACCTATGTTGCAATGAAGCAGGTGATAATTTTGGATTCTAGGACAATCCCGCTGCACACGGGCGGATTTGCATTGCAGAATCCGGAGTGGGCGACCTCCTTTGGATTCTGCAGCAAATACCGCCTATAACATGCAATGGAAAAGGGTTTTGTTTTTTTTTACTGCACACAAGCGAAAATCAATTGCGATTTTCCGGTCGCGGAGGAAAAAGGAAAAATAAACGCAGAAGCCGTTCAATGTGCGGCTTTTCAGCAATCATTTGTGCAGAAAGGTCGCGGGATCCGCATCATTGCCTAGCGATGGAGCGGCAAAATCTGTACTGCACATGTGCGCCAGCCCGTCCATACGCAGCACTGAAGACTCCAGATAGGTAAGCGGGGGTCACCAGCCGGGCACAGGGTCAGATTCCGCTGCGGGATCCCACATGTTGAATCCAACCCTTCCGTGTACAGGCGGCCTTAGTCACTACCAAAAAAATGAAATTATTTCTTAAATGGCCACTCTAGTGACATTTTTTGCTAATTCATTATGTAATATGTTTGTTTAGAAAAAAGCGCAAGATAGCCGCATACCCATGCAAGAGCAGCCCAGTGAATAAATATTGTACCAGAACTAAGCTCCTAACATAAATACAGCACCAGGACAGCTCATAACACACATACAGCAACAGCACCAACTTATAGTATAAATACAGCAATAGAACGAAACCAATAAATACAGTACCAGAACCAAGCTTATAACATGAATGCAGCACTAGAACCGAGTTCTTACCATAAATACAGCACCAGAACAGCTCAAAACATATATACAGCAACAGAACCAAGCATATAGCATAAATACAGCACCAGAACCAAGTGCATAACAGAACTAAGCAATTGTGTCACAGGGGTGCCAAAGCACTGACAGTGCTTCATAACATCAAAAGGGAAGAAATAAAGCTGCCAGGAGGATGATACATGTAGTTCCAAAAAGACACTGCCACATGGAGGGAAAAGATCATCTGGCCAGGCTAACATAAGGTGGGAAATTGCCTCAGCCTACATCTGCTGGTGCCTTTCCATACAAACTGGTGGCCAAGGTCCTGTGCAAGTGCATAGGTCACATGTAACTAAAGGCTGGCTACGATGATTAGTGTCCTCCCAGCAGGCAGAGATAGGAGTGTCTCTAGCTGGTCATGTAATTCTCTGCTTATGCATCATGGGATTACTAGCACAGCATGGCAAATAGAAAACAGGGAGAAATTTAAACGATAAGTTGGTATCTCCTAAGCATGTGTTTTTGCTGTAGTCACCTTTTAAGCAACGAACAGTAGATGTGTATTAGAAATGTTATGTGTGACCTGCTTATTTTGAGGCGTCATCTCTCTATGGGGTCTGCAAATGTTCATTTTCCTTTTATAACTGTACTATGTGGTCCTGGTCTTTATGATGTGTAGAACTCTATGTGTTCTGACCAATCAGATTCTTCCTGCCCCTACTCCCTGTTACCTCTCACAGCATGAGCTTCAATACAGACTGCAGCCTCAGCCCCTTCCTACCCCTCCCTCTCCTTTGTGTCTATTCAGTTACTGTTACTGAAGACTAAGTAGGTTTCTGAACATTTACAAAGAACCTGCAAGCATAGGAAGGGGAACTAAGGCTGTGCAAAGTTGGGAAAATGTCTCTGCCAAAATGAAAGGCAGTATATAAGAAAGTTTCATATACTCCCATGTACTACTGATTTAGGCACAATAAATAGTACCAACAGATACACTTAACATATATAGGATTAAAATGTACTTTGCATTGAAGAATCCAGCCCATTATTCATCCAAGACTTCCGGCCTTCCTAATTAATTGGAAGGGGCATTCTGATTTTGGCCAAACATGACTGTGATGGAAAATTCCCAGTATGAGGTGGCCAGAAGGACAGGAACTGCCAAGCATGGTTGTGCTACAATGTTTCCATAACTCCCACATAGGTGAATGGCTGTTTTTAGAAATTCAAGACCTGCGGAAACAGCCAGTCTATGGGAGTTACCGAAACATTCTAAGACAGTCTACTCGGAGGTTTACTAATTTCTGACTACCCCTGGCCACTCCATTCAGCTGCCATGGTGCAGTTGGGCCAGAACTCAAGATAGGTGCAGGTCCCAGAGGTGGGACTTGCATCAATCAGACTTTTATGACATATCCTATGGATACTGTATGCCATAAAAGTCAAGATGGGAATACCCCATTAATGCTTTATCGTTTTCCTAGTGTTTAGAAGCCATTAGTCATCACCGACTATTATGGTATTACCAGATATGGTTAATACAAAACGTGCCTGTATACGCACCACTTTGAAGTTAATGGGTCTAACTTAGATAGCTCCTTTCCATATGCCCTATTAGCTCATACGGATGTTATACCTCTATAAGGTAGAGTGGAGATCAGTTAAGTATCACCTATTGTGAAAGAGATAAGAAGAGCAAAAGTTTTATATTACAAAATACCCGCAAAGATTTTTAGACAAGGGATTTCTATCTTCCCGGTCAGCTGCGCCGGCCGCCGAATCTTTAGAGACGAGCGGGGAGATACTCGGCTAAGGCACTACTCGCTCATCTCTATTCAGCTATCAAAGGGACATCAATCAAATGTTTTTTAGACTTTCTTACTTGTTACAAAGTTTACGTTGTTGATCGATACAAAGCCAAGTGTTCCAATAGTTGAGGATGATGAGACCTCCCTCGGTTCTCTCTTAGAGCCTTTTTATGTGGGCCGACGACACCGGTCTACATATAAAAAAAAATGTTGTGCTCTCCTAACTAATGGAACGGATCCTATACAGGGTCCTCATTCCAAATATGAAGAGAGAAGTGATGCATCAGGTCACATTTGTTTTTAGAAATGAGAAATGTTTGTTTACTGATCATTCAGTTTACATTGAGGAATTACCAAACTTGCGAAGAGCATGATGACCCCTAATATTGGTGCAATACGCAGAGAATAGAACCCATTGATGTCAATAGGTTCTTTCACATGAATGATTTTTTTTGTGCGTATGTTGGTCACGCGCAAAAGTGGGACCTGCTTTATTTTTCCGTGTATTTGCGCACCGAAGAGCCCCATAGAAGTTTATGGATGGTTCATAAAGAAGTACGGTACTGTATGCTGATACATGCGCAAATGTTCGCTGTGCAAATACATTGCGCTGAGGCCAGCGTATTTGCACATATGCTCGTCAGAAGCCGCCCTAAAATGTAGCATATGGTATCTAGTCTAATTAAACGAACGTTACTTAATCGTTCAAAGCGAAAAGAGTCGCATAGAATTTACCTTTGGTTTCTTCTTGGCACAATGATGATCTCTTTCTTGTAGACACTTCATGCAGGCTATGACTTAGGGCAGCTTCATACTAGCGTATGCAAATACGCTCGTCTCAGCACAATGTATTTCAGCAGCTAACGAGGTTGATTTGCGTATATATCAGCGCATTGTAATGTACTTTTTTGCACAGGCCGGACCTGTTCACATGCAAGCGCAACACAGCCCTGCCCTGATTTAAAAGGCTAATTAGCCTAATGAGGTCTAGATGTGTTCTCACCTTCACGGAATTGCGCAGTGTATAGCACATGTTTCTGTATTCTGTGCATATAATTGCACGGTTAAATAGTGCAGAACCTATGTTATTGCATACGCACAAAATGCCTGTGCAAAAATAGCTAATGAGAACAAACCCGTTGACATCAATAGGTTCTATTCTCTGTGTATTGTGAACAAGCGATACATATGTAATAATGATGAGCGAGCAAATTCGATGTTAACCAAAAGTCAAAAGTTAGGATTCCACACGTTTCCTGAATTTGTAAAAGCTTGCGAATGCCTTTATTGCAGATTAGAGATGAGCGAGCACGCTCAGATAAAGCAGTTACTCGAGAGAGAGAGAGAGAGCATCGCTCTTCTCGGGTAACAGCCTACTGGTCCGAGCAGGCTCGATGGAGCGGCAGGGGGGTAGAGGTGAGTCGGGGGCGGCGGGGAGTAGCAGGGGGGAGAGTTAGAGCGATCTCTCTCTTTTTTCCCCCAGCTACACCCTGCTGCCCCCCCTTCCTCCGAGCCTGCTCGGACCAGTAAGCAGTTACTCGAGAAGAGCGATGCTCGCTCGAGTAACTGCTTTATCAGAGCGTGCTCGCTCATCTCTAATCTGTAATAAAGGCGTTCGCAAACTTTTGCAAATTCAGGAAGCGTGTGTAATCCTAACTTTTGACTTTTGGTTAACATGGAATTTGCTGCAGAACCAATGAAAGAAAATCTGCCTATCGGCCCATTATCACATAATGGCTGCTCTCCATATGAATAGATGTTCATCACCCCCATGGTGGCCTTGAGACATACGGTTGTTATGTACAATGTAATTTTATAGAGAGTAAATAAATTTAATTTGTCTACTAGTGTTCAGAGAAACATAAAGGAGGAAGATGACTTGTACTATTTTATATATTATTATTATTATTATAATATTTATTTGACTTTATCTCTTATATTTTGTACCCTTTTCTCCATAGGGAATAAACTGGTATCACTGGAAAGGCCATGAGTTCTCCATTCCATTCGTGGAGATGAAGATAAGACCGTACAACCAGCGTACAATGAAGAAACGCTCCCTTCATCTCTGATTTTAGTTGACCCTTTCAATAGACCTATTTCCCCCACATCCACCTAGTGCTGCCCTCCACTACACTTTTGGACCTGCACAAACACACATACACATTATTCCTTTCCCCTCAACGATCAGTGGTGGGCAATATTATATTCTTCAGGAACCTGGACAGCTACTAGTATTACAATTTTTTAACTTCACATAGAATTATCATGGTAGAGTCAGGACAGAGCATTCACCAATAGTAAGTAGATCTATGGACGGATGAACAAACCGGTCCCCGCAAGGTTCCCGTCATCCATTCATGGATTAAGTTGCTCGTTGGTACATGTGAAAGCATTCTTCTAATACTATGACAACAAAATCACACAAAAAACAAACTAGGGTGGTTCTACCACCAATGTCACGTCAACTTGTTGCCCACCACGGTTTCAGCCCATGCATCTAACATTGATACATCAGTTTGCAGAGCATTGATCTTCTCCAATGTACTTTGGCCCTGCACTTTCTTACTTTAGACTTTCTTCTCTGTACAGAACCTTCTCCTCCATTTTCCATTATCATATATTGAAGCTATTTCGACACACCACCCCAGCCTTTCAGCACCAACAGAGACTTCTCATTTATCCAGAACTAACACTTCCTCCCTTTGTCAAGACGACTGAGCCTCCATCCAGTCAGATGTCTTTTTCATGTCTATAGGGGCATGGTGCTGTATAATTGTCTATTTACCCTGCTCTCTTTGGAACCTCAGACCCTTTAGCACCCAACAAACTTTTTTCTGCGGTCAGGAGTAATTGTCTTGCTAACGATTGATGTGCCAAATTTTTTAGCCCCTATCTCTTGCACTTCCAAGTATTTTTGATCTCTTTTTAGAAAAATTGCCAAACTTATGCAAGAGGAGGGGGCTTCCCTTGTAGCACTGAAGACATAGAAGCAACCAGGGAAACTTTAATGACCCTTCCCCAAACTCCATCTATGACAACATCTGTTATCTAGGTTATGTAGGAGATCCAGTACTTATATATTGGCAATATATTATTGATAATGTGCATTGGCCAAAAAAAGCACAAAAGTGCTTTATTGCCTTACAGAATAGAGGTCTAATTGATATGAGTGTCATGAGGTCAATGTTTTCTTACAAGTATCCAAAATGTTTGCTTTGAGGGGGTTGGGTTCCCTTTCTTTTTTAATTTCTTATCAGATTTAATCTGTACCCTACGTTAGAGCCGGTTAATATGCAGATGCCCCTGGTTCTAAAAACTAGAGAACATAGTGCTATGGATGGTGGCACTTCCAATAAGGAGATAGGATGTATTAAGGATAATGGAAGTTTTAGGAAGCAGGTCCTAACTGCCAAACAAAAGACTACTGAGAGGTGCCTGCCAGAGGGTTAATTGCCCTATATAATCTTGTTTCTCTAGTCCTGGATGCTGTTAGCTGATGTATAGATCCTTTTTTTAATGCATTTTCTATACGTTATTAAAAGATTCCTATGGGATGATATTATGTGTGTCTGAGTCTTTCCTGAGAACTTGCTGAGCACCATCAAGGTCTCGTGAGACCTGGAGAACATCATTTCACAGAACTGTTTTTCATTCGGAGGATCGTCTCCCTGGGGTCTTCATCATGCAGTGTGAAATACTCCATCGGCCTTTCTTCTACATGTTCCATTTACTTTTAATTCAAAAGAGCATTATTTTGTGAATTCCATTACAATGGCCTCTCAGCAGAACGCTGAACTAAATTATAGATTGAAGGTCTGTGTTTTGTGGGCTAAAGCTAAGTCTGCAGTCAGTGTCATCGCTAGGGCTATTAATACCTGACAATATCAAAAGAATGAATGCTAGATGCTGCAATTACTCTTTACTTTGCTGAAGCTTTTAGCATTTTATCCTCCTTTTTGCTTATTAAGTTATTGTTTGTGATTTTTAGCCTTTAGTATATTTGCTGTTTTTTCTGAAAAGCATATAAGAGATCCTAAAATTATTTCCCAGGCGGACAACGTTATGCCGTATATCACTAAACCAGTTTGCATTACAACTTTGAAACAATGGTAGATATTTACTAAGCTAAATGCCTTAAAATATATTTACTTTGTGTTTCAGACACTTCCATGGGCTTTGTTTGACAAGGATGCATGACTTAGGCCTTAGTCAGACAGGCGTTTTTAGCCGCGATTTCCGCATGCGCATGCGTCCGGCGATTTTTTAAAACCATTGCTTTGCAATGGTATCGGACACATGAGCGCTTTTTATGCGCTCGTCCGATAAATTATAGAACAAAAAAATCGCAGATCGCACCTATCTGCGATCTGCGATTCCTGTTCTCTTCTGTGTATGCGCTCAAGGTGGCCGGCGGCAGCAGCGCCGACCCCATTGAGAACATATAGAAGACAAATAATTCTTCTCTGCCACAGCTGTAACAGCTGTGGCAGAGAAGAACGATGTTTGCCCATTGAATTCAATGGAGCGGCAATACAGCCGCTCCATTGAAAGCAATGGGCTGCCGGCGTGCGCGGGGTGAATTGTCGGGAAGGGGTTAAATATATAAACCCTTCCCGGCAATTCATCCTAAAATGTGTTAAAATTAAAAAAAATTGTTTACTCACCTTTCCGCTGCAGCCAGAGTCCAGCCACAGCCGGAGTCCAGCCGCGGCCGCTGTCAGTTCTCCTGAACTGCTTCTCGGCACTATTCAGCCGGCGGGGCTTTAAAATCCCCGCCTGCTGAATGATCTGCTCTGATTGGTCAAAGCCCTGACCAATCAGAGGCTAAAAACACTCACACACCCATTCATGCATTCATGAATGGGTGAGTGACTGCTGCCTCTCAGCGCTGAGCCAATCAGGGGCAGGTCTGACTCACATCCATTCATGAATTCATGAATGGGTGTGAGTGAGGCATGCCTCTGATTGGCTCAGCGCTGAGCCAATCAGAGGGCAGGTCTGACTCACACCCCCTTCACACCCACTGCAGGACAGCCGCACGGAGCTCCGGCTGCAGGCAGAAGGTGAGTCTACAATTTTTTTTAATTTTTACACATTTTAGGTTGCATTGCAGGTAAGGGCTTATATATTTAAGCCCTTACCGACAATTCATCCCGGGCTCGCCCGCAGCGCATTGCTTTCAATGGAGACGGCTGTATTGCCGTCTCCATTGAATGCAATGCGCTGGACAGCTCCGGCCCGTTTCTAATGAAACGCGGCTAGGAGCAGATTTTCGGGCGATTTGCGGGCGACTTGCGCGCACCGGTCACGCGATTTGTGGATGCGTATCCGTCATGCGATCCGCAAATCGCGGGAAAAAACGCCCGTCTGACTGAGCCCTTAAAGTGTATCTGAGTGTTCAACAAGCTTTCTAAAATATAACAGGTTCTCCTTATCATGTCTGTAAGTTCAAATTTTCAGGTGGTCTTCCCCATTTTTATGCTGCTCTAGTGTATGCAATCCGCTATCAGGCAGGAGGCATGTATCAAGCTTAGCATTCTGCCAGTAGTTCACTGTCCTGATTTCCTTGGTCTCACTTCCCATGGTGCATTGCTTTGTCTCTGGTCCAGTCAACAGTGAGGCAGTATCTGAAAGCCTATTCCTATGCTTTCCTGAGATGATTAAGGCATTCAGATACATTCTGAGCAAGTGGTTAGTAAACTCAAAGTAGTGTACACACACACACATGCTGGAGAGGCCAAGATTGTTGAGTCTGCAGTTCTGTCAGCTTGTGAGTGCAGGGCAGTGGGCCAATGAACATAACCCCTTCCTCACATTTTAGAGTCCCAGTAACTTCAGACGTTCAGTACTGGTAAAAGGCAGTAGATTGCAGAGGGGCTGTATGGGAGACCACAAGTGACAGCAACTTTGGACTTGATTCACAGTGGTAAAACAACAACATTTTTACAGAAAGTATCTTACAGGATTGATGACACACAGGCTAGTAGATAAGCATAGTCATCTGAAATGTTAGTGCCCATTTAAATGCCACTCCATACACGATTGTGTCCCTGCTCCAGTCCTCAAGGCACCCAAACAGGTCATTTTTTCAGGATTTCCTTAGTATTGCTCAAGTGATGTAATTATTGTCAGTGCCTCAGACATTACCATAGCTGTTCTTACTATAGGATATCCTAAAAACATGACCAGTTGGGGGTCCCTGAGGACTGCAGTTGGGAAACACTGCAATAGGTGGTATAAACTTAGATAAAAGGTGTTTACAGGCACAAAATGTATCATCCAACATGATCCCTCAAGATGACATTGACACATTTTATACTATTAAAGGGGTTGTCTCGTGAAATCAAGTGGGGTTCAGCACTAGAGATGAGCGAACGTACTCCGATAAGCACTACTCGTCCGAGTAATGTGCTTTATCCGAGTACCTCTCTGCTCGTCCTGAAAGATTCGGGACGCGCTGCGGAGCGGGGAGCTGCAGGGGAGAGCGGGGAGGAACGGAGGGGAGATCTTTCTCTCCATCTCTCCCGCCCGCTCTGCCCCGCTCCCCGCTGCGACTCACCTGTCAGCAGCGGCGCTCCCCGAATCTTTCAAGACGAGTACAGCGGTACTCGGATAAAGCACATTACTCGGACGAGTAGTGCTTATCCGAGTACGTTCGCTCATCTCTATTCAGCACTTCTGTATGGCCATATTAATGCACTTTGTAATATACATCCTGCATTAATTATGAGCCATACAGAAGTTATTCACTTACCTGCTCTGTTGCTAGCGTCCCCTTCGCCATGGATCCGCCTAAATTCGCTGTCTTCTGGCGTTTTTAGACGCGCTTGCGCTGTGCGGTCTTCTCCCTGGTGAATGGGGCCGCTCGTGCCGGAGAGCTGGTCCTCGTAGCTCCGCCCCGTCACGTGTGCCGATTCCAGCCAATCAGGAGGCTGGAATCGGCAATGAACCGCACAGAGCCCACGGTGCACCATGGGAGAAGACCCGCGGTGCATCGTGGGTGAAGATCCCGGTGGCCATCTTGGTAAAGGAAGAAAGAAGTCACCGCAGCGCGGGGATTCGGGTAAGTAATAAACTTTTTTTTTTTTTTAACCCATCCCTTTGGGTTTGTCTCGCGCCAAACAGGGGGCCTATTGAATTAAAAAGAAAAACGTTTCGGCGTGAGATAACCCCTTTAAGTCTAAGTGTGCGCTTCCTATTGCATAGGCTTAGCAAATCTGCCCCAGTATATTTTGATATGGGCCTGCATGCCAAAGGTGCCTAAAGATGTGCCAGATCAGAATGGATGATTTCAACCAGAATGATTATCCGTTGGGTGACTTAACAGCAGACCATTGCAGCCAATCAATGACAGACTGTCATCATGTGGAAAAAAGTCTGCCATGTTGGAATTTTTGCTGGACAACTGGACTAAAGATCTTTTGTCTATGAATGATCTTTTTTTTTAAAGACTCTTCCCAGAAAGCTCTTTCGTTCATCACCCGTTGACGTTGAGCGTGTATGGCTAGTTTGAATGATTGTATCAGCCAATATGGAAAAGGTATGCAGATGAGCTTTCCCTCAGGAAGAAGGGAAACTGTCCCTCTACTGCCTCTGTAGCTACCTTTCAATAGGTGGCACTAGAGAAACAGTTTTCTTCCTTGTGGAAGGAGAGCTAATTTGCAAATAGTAGGACTTATCAGAGGCGTAACTTGAAGCTTCTGGGCCCCAATGCAAAATCTGTAACAGGGCCCCCAATTGTAACGCTACATTCATAGTTCTGGGCTCGCTATATGGAGAAGAGAGGCCTTGTGGGCCCGGGTGCAACTGCATGCTCTGCATCCCCTATAGTTACTTCACTGGGCTTATTTACTAAGACTGTCTAATAGTTATCATAGTAGGGCCCAATGTCCACGGGCGGATCTGATTTGCAGAATCCACAAATCAAGCCGCCCATAGGGAAGCGTGGGCGTCTGCACATGAATTAAAGAATGTGGATTGTTTTGCAGACCTTTTGGTCCGGAAAACAAATCGCAGCATGCTCCATTTCAGTGTGGTTCCCGCACGGGTGGCTTCCATTGAAGTCAATAATGTGTCTTAAACACATAGTATATCAGGTGCAAAGCCTGTTTGACAGTTTTCTGGTATAATATGCATTCAGTTCTCAATAGTAAATAAGTCCCGGTATCTTTGGAAGTTTTAGAAGTATTTGAATAACTTTAAAGGAGTGGTGCATGAATAGAAAAATATGACTGCTCCAACAACTGCACCCAAATACCCAAGCTTGTTTTGGGTACTAAAGTGGTGGAAGGGGCTGGCTGTTATCTAAGCTAGTCCTAAGGGACATCTTGGCCTTTTTCTGACCAAATGGCGCACCATAACCTCTCTGGTAGAAGAATTTGAACTACTTTATCAGTAACCTAGAAAAAAATAGATACATACACTATTTTGTTTTATGTTTGTTGTTATTTTCGGAACATGATCAATGGATAAGGATGTTGTGTGATATGGTATCTCCGGTTAATTAAAGAGTACCTGCACCTTCATCTTCGGAATGCTTCTGCTCTGCTCTGTTGGCCTTTTGTGGCTCTTTCCAGCTGTCGAAGACGGCTCCATATTGTGCTTATATTGTGCTATATGACTGAAAAGAAAAAGGGCTGCAAGCAAGTAACACCAGCAAAAGGAAATATGAATGGATATCATATGCAAAACTTTATGAAATTAATATCAAAAGGGACCAAACATATTAAAACTAGAGATGAGCGAGCATACTCGATAAGGCAAACTACTCGAGCGAGTAGTGCCTTATTCGAGTACCTGCCCGCTCGTCTCTAAAGATTCGCGTGCTGCCGCGGGTGACAGGTGAGTTGCGGCGGTGAGCAAGGGGGAGCGGCGGGGAAAGAGGGAGAGAGAGATCTCCCCTCCGTTCCTCCCCGCTCTCCCCCGCCGCTCCCCGCCCCCTGCCGCCACCCGAATCTTTAGAGACGAGCGGGCAGGTACTTGAATAAGGCACTACTCGCTCGATTAGTTTGCCTTACGAGTATGCTCGCTCATCTCTAATTAAAACCATTTAAAACACGCAAAATGCAGGTGACTACTGTAGGCGAGAAAGATTACACACAAATAATACATCAATGGTGGCTGCACAAATAATCCAAACTTATGTAAGAGGATAATAGATCTAGTAAATGACCACTCATATACATAAATACTTGCTCAGAGTGCAGGATTTTGTGCAAAGAGAAGAATATCAGAACAATTACTAAGGAGGGGCCACCAGAATAGGATGTGAAGCAAGGGTCTCCCTAAAGAGAACGATAAAGGCTACATGTGGTCAACCCACCAACCAATTGTTCTGGTATACTTCTCTGCAAGTCATACACATTGTGCCCCTCGTTACCAGGTTTCCTTATTATGTAGTGACCACTATTTTTTGGTTTTTCACTCTCTATATTGCACTACATGGGGCCATCTTCAGCTGCCGGAAGGAGATGAAAATGCCTGGTGGTGCAGAAGCGCTTCGAAGGTGAAAGTGCAGGTACTCCTTACAATATGTTAAGTAGTTACATTTATACAGTCTTAGGCCGCCTGCAGACAGCCGGGTTGGATCCCGCTGTGAGAATTCTTGCAGCGGGATCCGCCCTGCACCCCTGCAGGGACCAGTGCGGCTCTCACCTGCTCCCGCGGCTCCGGCTCTGTGATGTGCCGCTGCCGGCCAGACGGCGCATGCGCAGAGCGGAGCCGGCCCGGCACTACTGACATTTCTATGCGGACCTCTGTGAGACACGCACAGGAATAGAGCATGCCACGATTTGTTTTCCGCATGTGATTTCACACGGACAAATCGTGGCCGTCTGTCTAGGATCGCATTTTCTAATGCAATCCTATGGCAGCGGCCACAGGCGGAAATTCCGCGGGAACTCCCTCTGCAGAATTTCCGCCCATGTGCACGGGGTCTTACAATTACAAACGGCTCTTTCAAAGCACTCGTAATGCTTATGAGGCCCTTGGTTAAAATGAGTTTGACACCCCTGGTATAAGCAATCAAATGATCGCTAGATCAAGTCCCCTAAGGTTGCTTTTACACAAACTGAATATTTCTGCAATCCGCACCTAAAGACAGAAAATTCCACACCAAAATCCGCATGTGTACATGTGGGTTATGAAGCAGAAATCCTCAGCAGCAGATTAAGCTGTATCAACAGGTGCAGATTGTGGAAATATTCAATTCGTGCGAAATCACCCTATTGGGACTCAAAAAATGGAAAAGCAAACTTAATGAATATTTTTATTTATTAGTAAATTTATAAAAAATACTAAAAGTAAAAAAAAATTCCAGTCATTTCATCAAATTTTATTTTATTTTTTTAAACTGATATCACCACAACCATATAAGTCCAGTTTATTAAAATAACAAATTACAGTATTTATCCCACATTGTGAACAGCAGCAGGAAAAAAAACAAAATTGTGCTTTTTTTGGTCACCCTGTCTCCTAGCAAAAGACGGGATAAAAAAGCAATCAAGAAATCATACCCCAAAATAATAGGGCATGGAAAAATGAAAGCAAAATAAAGGGGCTGCAGCTGGTAAGAGTTGTGCAAACAAGTAAATAGGCTGTCCAAGTAGGAAAATAGGCAGGCATGTGATAAATAACAAAAGAAGCAGTACTTACCTTTTAATCCGAGATGTGAGCGCTGATGCCAGGAGAATGGGTGGTAACACCGCAGCCTCAGATTGGCTGCAGCAGTCACATGACTTCCGGTCTATGTTGACAGCAGGATCTTCACCGGAGCCACTTGGAGGAGGAGGGAGGTAAGTACTGCTTCTTTTTTTATTTTATCACATGCCTGCCTACTTCATTTTTTTTTACTTGGACAACCTCATTAAAGTAAATCCCCTATCAACAGAAAAGGGAATAATTTTTTATATATTGGGGGTCCAACCCCTGGGACCTTCATCAATCCCAAGAATGGGAGTTTGAGTACTCAGCTATCTTCAGCAGTCCTATTCAAATGAATGGCTTAGCCAACCCTTGTTCTTGGGATTGGTAGAGGTCTGATTGGTTGGACCCCTATAAATCACAAAGTTATCCCCTTTCTGTTGTTTGGGAATAACTTTGAAGGGATTGTCCAAGTTGTACCATCTCCGTACAACCCCTTCTTATTGAGTAAGAAACAAATTGTCATATACTCACCTCGATCACTGACCTGTCTTATTGGCTATAGCCCCTGTGATGTCCTGTAAACCGGGCGGGACTGTACGAGTAACTGGAAACAGAGACTGGAGTGGGAGACATGGACATGCCAATCCCTAAAAACCAGAGGACTTTTTTCCAGAGTCTGTGAAAAAAAACCAAATGTGTCTTATTTCTGTAAGGCTGGAAGTGCTTGAGTAGGTTATTATAATTGTAATTATCATCATTTTACAACCCACAGTAACTGATGGTTATTAGTTCCCATCAGTATAATGAGATATAGACGTGTATCACTCATCTTTACCATTTATCATGACTACTATTTGACTGTGAAAAATGTCAGCTTTCTCTCATTTTCTGATAAGTTGTGATGGAAAAAAATCAAAATTCATGTGGTAACCCTGGAGGCATAAAGTAGTTACCTACATTCAGGTCCATTGGAGGAGATAATAACCTGTAGTGTTTTTGTGTTTTCTACTATTTAGCTTGGCCCCATGGTATCTCACCGATACCCAGAGCTGTCATGAGAACTCAGAAAATATTGAAAATGCAATGAAATACTAGATCTTGTATGTCAAATCCAGAGTTCTTAGATGTAACTAGAGTCTTTCATTACCCAAACTGTTTATTCCTCATCAGGAACACAATGTCCAAAAAAGAGTACGTTTAATACCCCTACCCTCTCACAAGCCATACGCATACTGGTCCAGGAAGCAGAGGTATGGACTGCTGTAGACAGAGCCATTTTACTACCTGAAAGCAGTGGAGCCCCTACCATGAGGAGACATACAGGTTCCGTATGGTATCCTGTGCATATTGGTTCACATTTGCTGTAACCGAGCTTCTAGATCATGCAAATTTGTAAGCTGTCCAAGTTGGCGTCCCAGATGGTCCCATACATGTTCTACTGGTGATAAATCTGGTGACCAGGCAGCCACAGAAGTGTGACAATGTTGTGGGGGCTTCCTGTGACCCCCTTTGTCTGCGGCCAAACATTATCCAACTGGATGTCTCTTGGAAGGAACACATGTGGCTGCAGGATGTCCTGAACATATTACTGAGCTGTCATTGTCCCTTGTACCCCTGCTAGGGGTGACCGACTGTTTTATGCGATGCCCCCAGACCATCACACCAGCAGGCGGCAGTGCGCAGCTCCACAGCAAAAGCAGGATTGAGGCGCTCACCCTGAGGTCTCCAGACACAAACACGGCTTTCATCAGTTCCCAAACTAAATCTGGATTCGTCATTGAAGACAAACCAGTTCCATTCCGTAGTGTCCAGTTTTGTCATTCACAATAGCACTGCAAAAGGAGGCGATGATGGGTGGGTGTTAAAGACAGTAAACGTAATGGGTACCGCGAGGCCAAATGTCTTTAAGCCAAGTGCCAGAAAATGGTTCCAACACATACAGGGGCCTGTAACAATAGTGCCACTTGTCTCTGGACGGTGGACAATGAAACAGTTCTGGCTACGAGGGGTGTCCGACAGTCGTATGCGATTGCCCCCAAGACCATCACACCAGCAGGGGGTAGTGTGCTGCTCCACAGCAAAGGCAGGATTGAAGCGATCACCCCAAAGGTCTCCAGACACAAACACAGCCATTGTCAGTGCTAAACCTGGTGAAATTGTATGCTTGTGCAGATTTTTGAAGGCTAATTTGGACCATAAGTGTATAGACCTGTCATCCTACAGGCTCCCCACACCAGGTGAGTCCATATCTACGTTGATTTTGTACCTCATTGCTGTTCACTCACATTGATTCCTCCTTGGAGCGCAGGTACTATTATCTATTTCTAAATCTGGTTTCGTTGGTAAGGACAACCCGGTCTACAATTCGCCGATAGGACCATCCAACTTCTCACATTCCAATAATGCGCCCCCTCTCAAACTCTGTTAATTGGTCAAAATCTCTTGGATTGTGCCATAGAGGCGTCTAGTGGTCAACAAGCTCTACACAAGCGGAAAAAGAGGTCACTACACACAAGGAGCCTTTTAGACTCCTTTCATAGGCCACTGGGGGAAACACTTTTAGGGTCTCAGGTGGCAAGACCGTTCTTCTAATCACACCACAGCGCTAATCATTTGCATATCTGCCTGAGATGGAACTGCATGCCGAGTTTTGTAGCAAAGTGACAACTAGGAGTGCAATTATTTTTGCTTTCTTTGACAAATAGTGTATATTGCAGTCTATAGATTTTCTTTCTTGGGGGTGGGCGATTAATTTTCGGTCCAGGCAGCAGTAAGGCTAGCGGCACCACTGCTTGGAAGATATTATTGATGGAATTCATAGAGGTGATAAATAGGAAGATGTGAACGGGCATTTACTTAAAGGTTCCCATTCACTTACAGTAGATCTTTGTGCCATTGTAAGATGACAGCACTTCTTTATCTTGCATTATTAGTGGACGGCCATTTCTGCTGCATCACAAACCGTTCTTCAGATGCTAAAATCCTGATGTGCCGCCCAAGTATTTTTTTTAATAATCTGTCGCTTTCAGTATAATGACCGCTTAATGAAAACACAGTCATTTACATCAGGCCAAACACTGCAATTCCTGAAATTGTCGAAGCCAGCAGCATATAATCTAAATGCAGATCTCCGCACGACTCTTATGTTTAAAAATTGAAGAATAAAATTAATATTTAACACTAGATTTCAAGACAAGCTGGGGTAAACTCAAATTAATTCATCTCCAGTAAAGAAAAAGATTACTTCATGTTCAGTAAACAGCAACTTCACCGAAACCAATTGTTAAATGTCATTTCAGTGTGTTACAACATTCCTGGGGTGATATAATCACCTCTGTCTAAGCTGCGCACAGAATGAAAACTTATTTTATTATTTGACACTACAAGTTAACACTGTAAGTACTTTATTACAAGCTGCATACACGCCACAGCTAACGCCACACGTTAAAATGGGAGATGGCAGCCTCTCATACATGCGATTTTGGCGATGTGGGCGGACAACATTCACAGCGACCATGTGAAGGAGCCCTCAGTTTGGTGGGTTGGCAGCTCTAGTAAGAGTCCTGGTTGTTCCAAATATCTTCCATATAAGAATTATGGAGGCTGCTGTGCTGTTGGGAACTTTCAGTGCAGTCGAATTTTTTCTGTAGCCTTCTCCAGATTTGTGCCTCCACACAATCCAGTTTCTGAGATCTGAATTCTTTCCTGCTCATGGTCTGGTTTTGGTTCTGATATGCATTGTGGGCTGTGAGACATTATATACATAGGGAGGTGTCTTTTAAAATGATGTCCAATCAACTGAATTTACCACAGGTGACTCCAATCAAGGTGTAAAAATGTCTCGAAGATGATCAAGATGATCATACTTATTTCAATGTAAAATGTTAGTTTTTCATGTTTAAAAAATATACAAAAATGTCTAACATTCTGTTTTCACTTTACCATTTTGGGGTATCGAGTGCAGAATGATGGGGATTTTCTTTAACATAACCAAATACAAAAAAAGTCAAAGGGTCTGAAGACTTTCCAAATTCGATAGATAGATAGATAGATAGATATAATAAAGGGAGATAGATAGATAGATAGATAGATAGATAGATAGATAGATAGATAGATGAGATAGAGAGATAGATGAGATAGAGAGATAGATAAGAGATAGATAGATGAGATAGATAGATAGATAGATAGATAGATAGATGAGATAGAGAGATAGATAAGAGATAGATAGATAGATAGATAGATAGATAGATAGATAGATAGATAGATAGATAGATAGATAGATGAGATAAAGAGATAGATAAGAGATAGATAGATAGATAGATAGATAGATAGATAGATAGATATTAGATAGATATCTATGAGATAGATAGATAGATAGATAGATAGATAGATAGATAGATAGATAAGAAATAGATAGATACATAGATAGATATGAGAGATAGATAGATGTGAGATAGATAGATATGAGATTGATAGATAGATATGAGATAGATAGATAAGAAATAGATAGATAAATAGATAGATATGAGAGATAGATAGATAGATAGATAGATGTGAGATAGATAGATAGATAAGAGACAGATAGATATGAGATAGAAAGATAGATATTAGATAGATAGATAGATAGATAGATAGATAGATAGATAGATAGATATGAGATAGACAGATAGATAAGAGATAGATAGATAAATAGATAGATATGAGAGATAGATAGATATGAGATAGATAAATAGATAGATATGAGATAGAGAGATAGATAAGAGATAGATAGATATGAGATAGATAGATAGATAGATAGATATGAGATAGATAGATAGATAGATAGATAGGAGATAGATAGATAGATAGATATAAGATAAATAGATATGAGATAGATATAAGATAGATAGATAGATAGCTATGAGATAGAGAGATATGAGGTAGATAGATAAATATTAGATAGATAGATATGAGATAGATAGATATTAGATAGATAGATAGATAGATAGATAACTATGAGATGGAGAGATAGATAGATAGATAGATAAAAACTTTTATAACATGGTGAGCTCAGATACAGAGGCTCAGCTCCAGTTTACCACTAAATAATGTAGTCACTATACTTACAGCCGCCTGCAGACGGGCAGAAATTCCGCGGCGGGATTTCCCGCAGAATTTCTGTCATGGAAGCAGCCATAGGATAGTGTTAGAAAACGCAATCCTATGCAGACGGCCGCGATTTGTCCGTGTGAAATCTAGCGCAGAAAATAATTCGCGGCATGCTCGCGAAATGTCACTCCCCGGCCGCTGGCTCCACTCTGCGCAGCTCCCCAGCTGCTGGGCTGCAGCCGGCACATCACAGAGCCGGAGCCGCGGGAGCAGGTGAGTGTCGTGCTGGTCTCTGCAGGGGCTCGGGTCGGATCCTGCTGCTCTACACAGTGATAAGGGATTTCAGTGCAATCACCCTTGACCACAGATTACAATCATTGGTGTCATCCATTTTTAGTTTTCTCCTTCCTGGCCATCATGACAACTTCTTCCAGCGGCCACTCAGTCCTCCCCATCCTGCTGCTACTAATAGTGCCTCCCTCTCTCCCCCTCCATACAATTATAGTGTGCCTCTTCATGCCCTCATACAGTTGGTGTTCAATCTAATAAAGCTAAGACCACTCTATTTGTCTAGTGCTATGGTTTCAACCCTGATACCAAGTTCTAGTAATGCTTTGATCTCACTAGTGCCACTATAGCTCACAGTGGTATCTGTAGATTCCAACCACTGCAGAGTCCTTTTTAGGCAGTTGGGGAGCCACATCTAGATCCCGCGCCACTGATTCTTCATGACATGCAGAGGACAAAAAGTTCTGTCCATCTTTCTTCATACATCTATTCAAAAACCTAAAGTAATTCAGGAGCCCGCTTCTAATAATTACGCCAACCGATTCATAGTCATTGTACCATGACAGAACATGCTTAGACTTCCACGGACAATAAACCTTACAGCTGTCTCAGGTCGAGAAACACAATATTAAAGGAGGCATCATTAAAGATTTACCAGATATGTGATCCAGAATCAGGCTTACTATATGATCTATAAATGTCCTTTTCCATGTGACCTGTATGATAAACTATGAGTAATTAGTACAATTGAGCTCTGCAGAATAGTTCATTATGGAAGCAGAATATTACATTATATGCTGTATAGTTTCCTAACATTTGATACACTTCTTAATTAAACCAGATTAATTGGTCTCTACCATTTCTGTCCAGGATTAGAAAAACATGGTTGCTTTCTCCCCAAAAGAGAACCAAACCTGTCCATGTTCATGTCTAGTATTACAATTTGGCTCCATTGAAGTGAATGGGGATGAGCTCCAATACAAGCCTAACCCTATGAACAAGTGGGGAGCTGTTGTTCCTCAAAATCGGCCAGGTTTTTCTTACCCTATACACCACCTTTAAGTTGCTCATCTTAATTGATTGCTTGTAACACTTGCCTGGTGTCCATCTTACTCTTATGGAACACCCAACAATAGTGTTGCAAGTGACAGAAGTGGACTGTCGTCTCACCAGCTTCCGGGAACATTTGCAACTACTGTATCAAAATCTGTATATCTTGATGAACCCTTTTAGCATGTACTACCTGCTGGCTCCATGATACAGACTAATTAAAAGGGGTTTTCCAAGACTTAGCTATTGATGACTATCTTCAGGATAGGTCATCAATATCAGATCGGTGGGTGTCTGCCACTTGAAACCCCCAACAATCAGTTGTTTGAAATGGCGGTAGTGCTCACTTCAGTGCATACCAGGCACAGTGTCATACACTGTATAGAGGCTATGCCTGGTATAGCGGATGTAGGCCATGTGACCAGTGACATCACATAAGTGCTGCAATCTCTTCAAACGGTTGATCAGTGGAGGTTCCAAGCAGCAGGTCACCATCTATATCTGAGTCCCGGGAAACCTCTGACACAGCAGTACTTCATGATAGAAGAAATGGTTCGATGATGCGATAACCACATGCGACAAAAGTAACTCCTACCTGCAGAAGCCAATAGCTGCACAATCTTGCCAGCAATAGCATGAGGCCATTGCAGGTACTACAAGATCAGACCATTCCCTGGAGCTGCAGCCATGTGTACATAAGGAATTACCTTGTCCAATGTGACCTTATTTTAGATGCCCTCCTTACGTCATGATGGGATCAGAATGGGCAAGAATGTGGCTTAGGCAGTAATGCTGATGGCACTGCTTATACCCTGCAATTTCTTCTTCATTTGGTCTGGGCAGGGCAGAGAGCAACTACAAAAAGCATACATCATTCTGGAGACCATTGTCTTGATAGACTTTGATGTCAATGAGAATTGTGCAATACTTAAAGATGTTGTCAAGCCCTCACATTTTTTTTGACACTTGCTCAAGTCATATTCACCTCACCAAATACCCCATTACTCCCATCCCACTGGTGCCTGGTCCCCCACTACTATCCACTATCAGCAATGATATCCCAACAATAGGACATATGCCCACTACAGTTAATCACCATTCATTGTGAAATCGGTGACACCATTGCTGCAGTAGGAAGTGGAGAACAGTGGGGGACTGCGCAGAGCAGAAGTGGTGGGGCATTCGGTAAGGTGAATATGTCTTGAGCAAGTGCCAAAAATTTTTCGAGACTGCATAGCCCCTTTAATTTCCCCTATGATGGTGCTGTAGGGATATTAACCAGTTGCTGCTAAAGTAGATTTTCCTTCATGCCAACAGGTTATCACTAGGGGTCTAAACGGTGGGAAGCCCAGTTGCCCTGTGATCAGTTTAATACTTGGGTCAGGGGTGTAACTATAGAGGATGCAGGGGATGCGGTTGCACCTGGGCCCAAGAGCCTTAGGGGGCCCATAAGGCCTCTCTTCTCCATATAGCAAGAGCAGTACTATGAATAAAGCATTATAGTTGGGGGTCCTATTACAGATTTTACATTGGGGCCCAGCAGCTTCGAGTTATGCCTCTGACTTGGGGACTCTACTTACAAAACTTTTGCATTGTACTTTCTTTACATACAAATAGAATTAAATAAGTGCTATGTGCAATTAGGTTATCTTTTCATCTTACATGCTGTACTACTTGACTCTCGGCCAACCCATTACAGTACTGCAAAGAAAGGGACTCCAAGCAACCAGCGAAGTGTGTGAGATAGGATTTAATAGAAAAGACCAAATCATCATCCAAGTATTGAGTCGGGAAGAAAGCAAGGTCAAAAGCAAATGATGGCACCAAGTTATAAAGCCAAATCAAAATATTAATCATGAGCCAGAGTCAAGTAAGAGAGAAATCTAACAGTGAGCGAAAAGCTAGGTCAAAACCATAACTCAATTCAAATAAAGAACAAAGCGGAAAACAAGAGCAACACCTGCAAATGTGTTAGTCAGAGACATCATGAGGTGTGTATGAAGAACTGTCTGAACCAGAAGACGACTATTGTTCCTGCACAGAAAGCTGATGCCAACATAATAAAAGCACAAAAGGCTGCAATCAGCAAAGTGCCACAAAGTGATTGTTAACAAACTACTGTACAATTTGCAATCTCATGGTTTTTGCAAATTGTAGCTCAGTGCAGCATTTAAATCCAAAGAGGCTTGTCACTGCTTAGGGTTGTAAACTCAGATGAATAAACATTGGCCTCCATGAGATACGTTTAGTTTTGGCATAAAAAAGTCACACATTTTAAGCAAAAAATTTGTGAGTTTTCTTCTTTTTGACCGGCCCCGACACGCGAAAAATTGTAAAGGGTGAGGAGGAGAAAGTAAATCTATTAAGGCCCAATGTCCATGGGCAGATCTGATTTGCGAAAACTGCGCGGGTGATCAGCGCGGAAGATCCGTAAATCAGGCCGCCCATAGGGATTCATGAGCGTCTGCATATGAATTAAAGCATGTGGATTTGATTTGCAGACCTTTTGGTCCGGAAAAAAGAATCGTACCATGCTCCATTTCTGTGCGGATCCCGCACGGACAGCTTCCATTGAAGTCAATAGAAGTCGTCTCATCCGCGGGAAAGCAGGAGTTTAAAAAAAAATTTGCCACCGGCGCTTCCGCACACATCCGCCGTGAAGAGAAAGAAGACCCGGATGAAGATCCGGATCGGTAGTTTTCACATCCGCAGTGTTGGATTCTGCTGCGGGCTCCCACATGAGGAAACTGATCCGCCTGTGGACATTGGGCCTAAATAGCTTTTTCTCCAGTGTATTCACAGAGGAAAATTAAATGTCAGATGAGATGCATAGTGACAAAGTAAACTCTCCACTAAATGTCACTAGTGTAAACTAGGAAGAAGTGCAGAGCCACCTGAAAAAGATTAAAATAGACAAATCACGGGATCCCGATGGTATACACCCCACGGGTTTTAAGGGAATTATGTAATGTGATAGACAGACCCTTGTTTCTTATATTTAACCCCTTAGGGCTCAGTCACATGGGCGCCGATCCGCCCGTGTTTCTGGACGATAAAGACGACCGCAGCACGTGCGGACGAATCTTCGCATGAGTGGCTGCATTGCCAGCCATATGTTCTTTTTTCCAGCCAGTGTGGAGAGTCGTCCGCAACTGCAGTGCGGCCATCTTATCGTCCAGAAACACGGGCGGATCGGCGCGCGTGTGACTGAGCCCTTAATGCCATTTATTTGTGCTTTTTCCCCTATTACTATAAAAAAATATTAAATTAAAAATAACAAAATAAAATCCCACATATTTGGTATCGTTACATCCATAATGACTCGCACAAAAAACTGAACACATTTTTTAACCTGCACGGCAAAAGGCGTAAAAAAAACTAATAAAACAAAGGCAAAATGCTTATTTTTTTCATTTTGCCTCCCCAAAAAAGGAATAAAAATGATCAAAAAGTTGTATGTACCCCAAAATTGTACCCATAAAGACTACAGCTTGTTGCACTAAAAACAAACTCTCACTGAGTCCCCTGAGTCCATGGAGAAATAAAAAAAGTTATAGGACTTTGAATGCAGCGATTTAGAAAAACAAATAATTTCCAAAAAAAAGGGGTTTTATTGGGAAAAAAAAGTGGAAAAACCTAAAAAAAAATTTTGGTATCGTAGTAATTGTATCGGCCTGCAGAAAAAATGTATTGTGTCATTTATGCTGCATGAGTAACGCTGTAAAAATAAAAAACACAAAAAACAATGGCAGAATTGATGCGTTTTCTCTCCCTGCAATCATAAAAAAATTAATAAAAGTTTTACAATATAGTCTATGTACCCAAAAATGGCACCAATAAAAACTATAGTTCGTAATGCGGCCGTATCGATAGAAAAATAAAAAAGTTATGGCTTCTGAAAATCCCCCAAAAATCGTTGCATCCTCAACGCCAAAATAGGCCATGTCATTAAGGGGTTAAGGTTTCAATAGTGACGGGGTCTGTTTTACTGGAGTTGCTGATATTCAAAAAGGGTTCAGAAAGTGAACCTGGAAGCTACAGGCTGGTAAGTCTTACTTCTATCATGGGTAAAATGTTTGAAGGGTTTCTAAGAGATGCCATCCTAGAGTCCGTCAAGGAGATTACCTGTGTAAGTCCTATCAGCACGGGTTTGAGGGGTCGCTCCTGTCACACCAACCTGTGCAGCTTCTACGAGGAGGCAAGTTCTAGACTGGACCGGAGAGTCACTGTATCTTGTGTATCTGGACTTTTACAAGGCGCTTGATACTGAGCCGCATAGAAGGTTGGTATATATAATGAGAATGCTTGGTCTGGGCAGGAATGTATGTATGTGGGTAAATAACTGTCAA